>NC_068926.1:10917500-11542500 GCF_023091745.1 Budorcas taxicolor | reverse complement strand
CTTGATGTAGGTCTATATTGCTATAAACCTCCTTCTTAGAACTGCTTTTGCAGCATCCCACATATTTTGGAATGTGGTGCTTCCACTTTCATTTGTCTCAAGGTGTGTTTTGATTTCCAGTTTGATCACTAAAATGATCCACTGGCTTTTAGTAGCATGTGTTTAGACTCCACATGTGGGTTTTTTCTTGCAGTTGATGTTTAGTATCATATTATTGTGGTCAGAAAAGATGCTTAATTTATTAAGACTTGTTTTGTGACCTTGGATGTGATACACCCTGGAGAATGTTCCATGTCTACTTGAAAAGAATGTGTATTCTATTGCTTTTGGATGAAATGTCCTGTATACATCTATCATGTTAGTCTGGTCTAATGTGAAGGCCAATGTCACCTGTTGACTTTCTGCCTGGTTGATCTATCCATTTATGTAAGCAGGGTGTTAAAATCTTCCACTATTATTGTGTGTTACTGTCAATTTCTCCCTTTATGTCTGTCAGTATTTGATTTATGCTCTTAGGTGCTCCTGTGTTGAGTACATATGCAGCTAACTGTTATTCTTATTGGATCAATCCCTGTATCATTCAGAATGCCCTTTTTTGTTTCTTATTACAGTGTTTCTCTATATTATCTGTTTTGTCTGATTTACGTACTGCTACTCCAGCTTTCTGTTTCCATTTCCATGGATTACCTTTCTTAATTCTCTCACTTCCAGTCTGTGTGTGACTTTAGAAGTGTCTTACAGACAGCATTACACATGGGTATTGTGGTTTTATCCATTCAGCCACCCTCTTCTTTTGACTGGAACATTTAATTAAAATCTTTAGGCTGCCGCCTGCACACTAAGCGCCGGCGGCCATGGCCGGCACACTAAGCGCGGCCGAGAGAAGCTACCCCACATCCGAGGTCAGGGGCAGAAGCCAGGAGGACCCCATGCCTGAAGGGCAGTGGCCAAGAGGAGTTACCCCATGTCCGAGGTCAGGGGCAGCAGCCGAGAGTGCCAGGCTCTGATGGCGCAGGAATGGCCGAGAGGAGTCACCCTGTGTCCAAGGCCAGGGGCAGTGGCTGGGAGGAGCAACCCCAGGCCTGAGACCAGGGGCAGTGGCCAAGGAGCAGTGCCTGCGCAGGCGCAGGAGGGCCTAGAGGAGCTATCCCACATTGAAGGTCAGGAAGGGCGGGGGTGAGGAGATACCCTTTGTCCAAGGTAAGGAGCAGAGGCTGCCCTTTGCTGGAACAGCCGTGAGGAGATATCCCACGCCCAAGGTAACAGAAACCCAAGTAAGAGGTACGTGTTGCAAGAGGGCATCAGAGGTCAGACACACTGAAACCATACTCACAGAAAACTAGTCAATCTAATCACACTAGGACCACAGCCTTGTCTAACTCAATGAAACCAAGCCATGCCTGCAGGGCAACCCAAGACAGGCGGGTCATGGTGGAGAGGTCTGACAGATTGTGGTCCACTGGAGAAGGGAATGGCAAGCCACTTCAGTATTCTTGCCTTCAGAACCCCATGAACAGTCAAAATGATAGGATACTGAACGAGGAACTCCCCAGGTCAGTAGGTCGCCAACACGCTACTGGAGATCAGTGGAGAAATAACTCCAGAAAGAATGAAGGGATGGACCTAAAGCAAAAACAATACCCGGCTGTGGATGTGACTGGTGATAGAAACAAGGTCCGATGCTGTAAGAGCAATATTGCAAAGGAACCTGGAATGTCAGGTCCATGAATCAAGGCAAATTGGAAGTGGTCAAACAGGAGATGGCAAGAGTTAACGTTGACATTCCGAAAATCAGTGAACTAAAATGGACTGGAATGGGTGAATTTAACTCAGATGACCATTATAACTACTACTGTGGGCAGGAATCCTTCAGAAGAAATGGAGTAGCCATCATGGTCAAAAAGAGATTCTGAAATGCAGTACTTGGATGCAATCTCAAAAACGACAGAATGATCTCTGTTCGTTTCCAAGGCAAACCATTCAGTATCAAGTAATACAAGTCTATGCCCCAACCAGTAACGCTGAAGAAGCTGAAGTTGAACGGTACTATAAAGACCGAAAAGACCTTTTAGAACTAACACCTAAAAAAGATATCCTTTTCATTATAGGGGACTGGAATGCAAAAGTAGGAAGTCAAGAAACACCTGGCTGCTGCTGCTGCTGCTGCTAAGTTGCTTCAGTCATGTCCGACTCTGTGCGACCTCATAGGCAGCAGCCCACCAGGCTCCTCTGTCCATGGGATTTTCCAGGCAAGAGTACTGGAGTGGGTCACAATGGAGTAACAGGCAAATCTGGCCTTGGAATGCAGAATGAAGCAGGGCAAAGACTAATGGTGTTTTGCCAAGAAAATGCACTGGTCATAGCAAACACCCTTTTCCAACAACACAAGAGAAAACTCTACACATGGACATCACCAGATGGTCAACATCGAAATCAGATTGATTATATTCTTTGCAGCCAAAGATGGAGAAGCTCTATACAGTCAACAAAAACAAGACCAGGAGCTGACTGTGGCTCAGATCATGAACTCCTTATTACCAAATTCAGACTGAAATTGAAGAAAGTAGGGAAAACTGCTAGACCATTCAGGTATGACCTAAATCAAATCCCTTATGATTATACAATGGAAGTGAGAAATAGATTTAAGGGACTAGATCTGATAGATAGAGTGCCTGATGAACTATGGATAGAGGTTCGTGACATTGTACAGGACACAGGGATCAAGACCATCCCCATGGAAAAGAAATGCAAAAAAGCAAAATGGCTGTCTGGGGAGGGCTTACAAATAGCTGTGAAAAGAAGAGAGGCGAAAAGCAAAGGAGGAAAGGAACGATATAAGCATCTGAATGCAGAGTTCCAAAGAATAGCAAGAAGAGATAAGAAAGCCTTCTTCAGTGATCAATGCAAAGAAATAGAGGAAAAGAACAGAATGGGAAAGACTAGAGATCTCTTCAAGAAAATTAGAGATACCAAGGGAACATTTCATGGAAAGATGGGCTCGATAAAGGACAGAAATGGTATGGACCTAACAGAAGCAGAAGATATTAAGAAGAGGTGGCAAGAATACACAGAAGAACTGTACAAAAAAGATCTTCACAACCCAGATAATCACGATGGTGTGATCACTCATCTAGAGCCAGACATCCTGGAATGTGATGTCAAGTGGGCCTTAGAAAGCATCACTACGAACAAAGCTAGTGGAGGTGATGGAATTCCAGTGGAGCTATTTCAAATCCTGAAAGATGATGCTGTGAAAGTGCTGCCCTCAATATGCCAGCAAATTTGGAAAACTCAGCAGTGGCCACAGGACTGGAATGAAAAGGTCAGTTTTCATTCCAATCCCAAAGAAAGGCAATGCCAAAGAATGCTCAAACTACCGCACAGTTGCACTCATCTCACATGCTAGTAAAGTAATGCTCAAAATTCTCCAAGCCAGGCTTCAGCAATACGTGAACTGTGAACTTCCAGATGTTCAAGCTGGTTTTAGAAAAGGCAGAGGAACCAGAGATCGAATTGCCAACATCCGCTGGGTCATGGACAAAGCAAGAGAGTTCTAGAAAAACATTTATTTCTGCTTTATTGACTATGCCAAAGCCTTTGACTGTGTGGATCACAATAAACTGTGGAAAATTCTGAGAGAGATGGGAATACCAGACCACCTGACCTGCCTCTTGAGAAATCTGTATGTAGGTCAGGAAGCAACAGTTAGAACTGGACACAGAACAACAGACTGGTTTCAAATAGGAAAAGGAGTACGTCAAGGCTGTACATTGTCACCCTGCTTATTTAACTTATATGCAGAGTACATCATGAGAAACGCTGGACTGGAAGAAACACAAGCTGGAATCAAGATTGCCGGGAGAAATATCAATAACCTCAGATATGCAGATGACACCACCCTTATGGCAGAAAGTGAAAAGGAACTAAAAAGCCTGTTGATGAAAGTGAAAGAAGAGAGTGAAAAGTTGGCTTAAAGCTCAACATTCATAAAATGAAGGTCATGGCATCCGGTCCCATCACTTCATGGGAAATAGATGGAGAAACAGTGGAAACAGCGTCAGACTTTATTTTTTGGGCTCCAAAATCGCTGCAGATGGTGACTGCAGCCATGAAATTAAAAGAGGCTTACTCCTTGGAAGAAAAGTTATGACCAACCTGGATAGCATATTCAAAAGCAGAGACATTACTTTGCCGACTAAGGTCCGTCTAGTCAAGACTATGGTTTTTCCTGTGGTCATGTGTTGATGTGAGAGTTGGACTGTGAAGAAGGCTGAGCACCAAAGAATTGATGCTTTTGAACTATGGTGTTGGAAAAGACTCCTGAGAGTCCCTTGGACTGCAAGGAGATCCAACCAGTCCATTCTGAAGGAGATCAGCCCTGGGATTTCTTTGGAAGGAATGATGCTAAAGCTGAAACTCCAGTACTTTGATCACCTCATGCAAAGAGTTGACTCATTGGAAAAGACTCTGACACTGGGAGGGATTGGGGACAGGAGGAGAAGGCGATGACAGAGGATGAGATGGCTGGATGGCATCACGGACTCTATGCACGTGAGTCTGAGTGAACTCCGGAAGTTGGTGATGGACAGGGAGGGCTGGTGTGCTGCGATTTATGGGGTAGCAAAGACTCAGACATCACTGAGCGACTGAACTGAACTGGAAGTAGTTATTGATAGGGATGCTATTATTGCCATTTTGTTGATTGTTTTCTGGTTGTTTTTATAGTTTTCATTTCTATTCTTTCTCTTTTGTACTCTTCCCTTGTTATTTAATAACTATCTTTAGTGTTATGCTTAGATTCCTTTCTTCTTGTTGTTTGCATGTCTAAGTTTTGGGGTTTTGGTTATCATGAAGTTCTTATAAAGCAGCCTATGTATATAAGTGCCTATTTTAAGTTAATGATCTCCTACATTTAAATGCATTCCAAAAACCTTTTTCATTCTACTCACTATTTTTCATGTTTTGGATATCCTTTTTTTTTTATCTTTTTATTTTGTGCATCCTTAACTACCTATTATAGATATAGTTGATTTTACTACTTTTGCCTTTTAACCTTCCTATTAATTTCTTAAGCAATTAATCCACTACTTTTACTATATATTTACCTTTATCACTGAGAATTTTTCCTTTTATAATTTTTTAATTTCTAGTTGTATCTTTTCTTTCCCACTTAGAAAAGTCCTTTTAACAGTTATAACACTGGTGGTGCTGAACTCTTTTAACTTTTGCTTATTTGTAAATTTCTTTCTCTCTCCTCTAAATCTAAATGCTAACCTTGTCAGGTTGAGTACCTTTTTTCTTTTCAGTCTTTTGAATATATCATGCCACTCCTTTCTGGCCTGCATGTGAAGTTTCTGCTGAAAAGTCAGTAATGGTCTTATGGAAGTTCTCTTGTTCATAATTAGTTGCTTTTCTCTTGCTGCTCTTAAGATTCTGTTTAATTTTTGACATCTTAATTATAATATGTCCTGGTGTGAACTTCCTTGAGTTCATCTTCTTTGGGACTTTCTGCGCTTTCTGGACCTGGATGTCTGTTTCACTCCCCATGTTAGGGAATTTTTTAGCTGTTATTTTTTCAAATAATTTCTTTGCCCTTTTCAATCTCTTTTCCTTCAGGGACTCCTATAATGGGAATGTTAGTACACTTGATGTTGTCCCAGAGGCCCCTTAAACTATTCACATTTTGTGAAATTCTTTTTCCTTTACTCTGCTTACAATGGATGATTTTACTGTCTCTTCCAGATCACTGATTTGATCTTCCATATCACTTAATCTACTGTTGACTTCCTCTAGTCTATTTTTCATTTCAGTTATTGTATTCTTCAGCTCTGACTGGTTCTTTTTTATATTTTCTAACTATGTTGAAGTTCTTACTGTGCTTATCTATCTTTATCCCAAGTTTGATGAGCATCTATATGAACATTACTTTGATCCCTTTATCAGGTAGACTGCTTATCTCTGTTTCATTTAGTTCTTTTCCTGAGGTTGTATCTTGCTCCATCATTTGAAACATATTCCTCTATCTCTTCATTTTGTCTAAATCTTTATGTTTTCTTCTTTGTAATATTAGGTATGTCCGTTACATCTCATTACATCTCCCAGTCTTGGATAAGTGGCTTTATGGGGCCCACCAGCACACTCCCCTCTGGCCACCAGAACTAGATGCTCCAGTGGTTTCCCTGAGTGGACAGCATGCACCGTTCTGTCGTGGTGGGGCTTTCTACTGTGGGCATGCTGGAGGCTAATCTGACCCTCAACCCCGTTGGCCATGAGGCCCTAACTTGTGTGATTGCTGCAGGTTTGCTGGTGGTTGGGGCAAGCCACTGTGCTTATAGGCTACAGGGGGGAGGGGATTCCAAATTGATACCTTCTAGCATCAGTATCTGGAGAAAGCAATGGCAACCCACTCCAGCACTCTTGCCTGGAAAATCCCATGGATGGAGGAGCCTGGTGGGCTGCAGTCCATGGGGTCGCTAAGAGTCGGACACGATTGAGTGACTTCACTTTCACTTTTCACTTCCATGCATTGGAGAAGGAAATGGCACCCCACTCCAGTGTTCTTGCCTGGAGAATCCCAGGGATGGCAGAGCTTGGTGGGCTGCCGTCTGTGGGGTTGCTCTGAGTTGTACACAACTGAAGCGACTTAGCAGCAGCAGCAGCAGCATTATCAGCACAGTACAGTGAGATCACACAAATGGCTGCTGTCTGCATCTCAGTCCCAAGAGGAGACCCAATTACCTCCTGTCTCTCTGGGAGGCTCTCCAAGATCAGCAAGTGGGTCTGACTCAGCACCTTTCAAACTGCTGACCCTGCACCTGAGACTCAGCATATGAGATGCTGTGTGTGCCTTTTAAAAAGCATAGACTAGGTTTTCTAAACCCCTGTGGTTCGCTTGAATGTAGAGCCCACTGGTTTCTAGAGCCAAATGTTCTGGGGCTTTGCTTTCCCACTACAGGACCCCTGGTTTGCAGAGCCTGATTTGGGGCTCTGATGCCTCATTCTTCAGGGGTTATGTCTGCAATTGTGATACTTCTCCTTTTTGTGAGTCACCACACCAGCAGTTGTGTGCATTAAACAGACTGTGTCTCTTCCCTTCCTGTCTATCTCACTGTGGCTACTTCTTTATATCTTTATTGGTGGAATCTTTCCTGCTAGTTTACAGGTCATTTCCAGAGATAGTTGCTCTGAAATTAACAAAGCAGGGGTTAATCCACATACAATTTACAGTCAGTTTTCCATATCCATGATTCCTCTGCATCTTCAGATTCAATCAACCACAGACAGTGTAATACCATAGTATTTTCTATTGAAAAATATCCACATATAAGGGAATTTTCTGGATGTCCAGTGGTTAGGACTCCATGCTCTCACTGCTGAGGGCATCGGTTCATCCTTGATTGGGGAACTAAGATCCCACAAGCCAGACTGCATGGCCAAAAGAAAAGAAAAAAATATCCATTTATAAGTGGACTCAGGCAATTCAAACTCCCATTGTTCAAAGTCAACTTTAGTTGCACTTTTGGTATGCCTGTGGAAGAAGGTAAATTCAGGAATTTCCTACTCCACCATCTTAATCCCAATCCCTGAGGCCAAGATCATATATTTTCTTATCTGTGTCATTGACACTATCATTCTATAATTATTATACTGCAACACTTCCTCAGGTCAATAATTCAGATCATTGACCTACCAAATATAAATTTTTAATTTTAATAAAATATCTCCAAAATCAATAAAGTTCCTAGGTGAATAGGATAATACTACAGTTGACTGTACTAGGCCATCATTTGAATATATATATCTAATGCTACAGCCAAGAAGCTGTAGAAGCAACAGTTAAAAGCAATAGTCAAGAAGAACAGTTAGAACTGGACATAGAACAACAGACTGGTTCAAATTGGGAAAGGAGTACATCAAGGCTGTATATTGTCACCCTGCTTATTTAACTTATATGCAGAGTACATCATGTGAAATGCCAGGCTGGATGAAGCAGAAGTTGGAATCAGACTGCCAGGAGAAATATCAATAACCTCAGATATGCAGATGACACCACCCTCATGGCAGAAAGCAAAGAAGAACTAAAGAGCCTCTTGATGAAAGTGAAAGCAGAGAGTGAAAAAGTTGGCTTAAAACTCAACATTCAGAAAACTAAGATCATGGCATCTGGTCCCATCACTTCATGGCAAATAGATGGGGAAACAATGGAAGTAGTGACAGACTTTATTTTGGGGGGCACCAAAATCACTGCAGATGGTGACTGCAGCCATGAGATTAAGACACTTGCTCCTTGGAAGAAAAGCTGGATTAAAAAGCAGAGACATTACTTTGCCAACAAAGGTCTGTCTAGTCAATGATATGGTTTTATCAGTAGTCATGTGTGGATATGAGAGTTGGACTATAAGAAAGCTGAGTGCTGAAGAACTGATGCTTTTGAACTGTGGTGTTGGAGAAGATTCTTGAGGGTACCTTGGACAACAAGGAGACACAACCAGTCCATCCTAAAGGAAATCATGCCTGAATATTCATTGGAAGGAATAATGCTGAAGCTGAAACTCCAATACTTTGGCCACCTGATGCAAAGAACTGACTCACTGGAAAAGACCCTGATACTGGGAAAGATTGAAGGCGGGAGAAGGGGACAACAGAGGATGAGATGGTTGGATGGTGTCACTGACTCAATGAACATGAGTTTGAGTAAGTTTAAGAGTTGGTGATGGACAGGGAAGCCTGGAGTGCTGCAGTTCATGGGATCGCAAAGAGTCAGACACAACTCAGCAACTGAAATGAACTGAACTGAATGCTACAGCCAAGTTATTTATTCAGAAGTAACTCAAAGAAATTCTTCATTTTTATAGAAATCTACTGGAAGGTTACATGTATGGCTGAGATAGAGAAAGATTATGACTTGTCAGTAATCACATTGATACACTCAGACACATTCATATAACATCTGATTCTTTCTTGCTGGAACAAACAATCAGATTTCAAACAAGTTCATGCTGCTAAGTCACTTCAGTCATGTCCAACCCTGTGCGACCCCATGGACGGCAGCCCACCAGGCTAACCCGTCCCTGGGATTCTCCAGGCAAGAACACTGGAATGGGTTGCCATTTCCTTCTCCAAGGCATCAAAGTTAAAAGTGAAAGTGAAGTTGCTCAGTCGTGTCCGACCCTCAGCAACCCCATGGACTGCAGCCTTCCAGGCTCCTCCGTCCATGGGCTTTTCCAGGCAAGAGTACTGGAGTGGGGTGCCATTGCCTTCTCCATACAAGTCCATATACACATTTAAATACTTTTGCCTTTCTGTTTTGATGACGCCTATCACAAGAAAATGATGATTGAGACTCTGACTCTTTCAAACAAAAGTTTTTCCTTGGATGATCTAATGTGCTTGTCAAATCATAAAACTTAATTATAGAGCTCCAAGTCTATGTCAGAAGGTCAGAAGCCTCTAGTTAAAAAAAAAAAAAAGAGCTATTCACAGTTTAAAGCATTGTTATATTTAGATCCATGGTATGGCAAGATTTGGTATATAGTCACCAGTTCTATTTTCTTTTTCCCAGTGAAAAAAAGAACAAAATCCTAATGCTCCCTATGGTTGGGTTAGATTCAAGCATAGACCGGGGTCTGGCTAATGACATGTTGAGGGGAGTAATATGCCACATTCACGCCTGTTTTGTAAAACCTAGTGCATGGCCACTCATGCAGGCAGACGTGGAGATTATATCTTGAAGATGACAACACCACACCGCGCAAGAGAGAAATCTCAACTGCCCTGGACAGTGATTTGAGAAAGAAACCTTTGGTTACTCTATGATTCAAGAACTTGTTTACTATTGCACCATGACAGCCCAGCCACACTGAGCAAGTGGTACTAGCAATGGGGAAAACCATCACAGAACTTGAAAGATGTGGCAGGCTGTTAGGCAGCAAAGACGCTGATTTATCACAGGCTGGACACATGGTGATCTAAGTGGTGCAGTGGGGAAAAATGTTACAAAACTGTTACCAGTGATAATCTGATGGGTGTATTACAGTCTCCTAAATCAAAATAATCACATCGTTATTAGGGTATCATGGTTAATATAGGCTGTATTTGGCAAGGCATTAAATGAAAGGGATGAATTCAGGAAAGAATCGGCTGGTTTGGAACACTCAAATAATACAATTTTCATCTCAGGAGTCATACTTCATTGAACCAGCAGTATTTCCAAATTTCCACAGGGTCATTATAGCTTTAACATTAAGGATTAACACTGTCTATCTTAAATCCACTAGCCAAACATCATGAGCTGCTCTTTTTTTTTTAATTAAAAAAAATTCTTAAAACTTTTTATTTTATATTGGAGCATAGCCAGTTAACAATGCTGTGATAGTTTCAGTGGGACAGCAAAGGGACTCAGCCATACATATACTCACCTCCCTCAAACTCGCCTCCCATCCAGGCTGCCACATAACTTTGAACAGAGTTTCCCGTGCTATACAGTAGGTCTTTGTTGGTTATCTATTTTAAATATTAGCTGCTGTATTGTTAAGCCACATCTATTCATATTTGTCAGAGGGGCAAAGGCTAGAGTTGCGGAGAAAGGAAAAACTTAATTCAACTGTATTCTAGCTTTAAGAAGATCCTTTCTGAGTGAGTGGGCTAGAGTCTGTTATGCTTCCTTAACAATGCAGTACTTTTTAATAGCATTTGGCCTCTTTTGAATGTTTAGTGAATTTTTATATCAGGAAGAAAGAAAAAAAGGCCATCATCTTACAACTTTCTTCTTAAGGCAGAGGAAAGATAAATACAAACACAATATTCAAATTCTGTGGAAAGACCAACTCTACAGATATGGGGTGGAAAAGCTTGAAAATGTGATCTGGTATTCATTTCAGCAAGCTGAATTTAATTTTCCACTTTGGGAAGAAATGTATGATAGTCACTGTTTAACATCATTCCACTTGGGCCTCACAAATCTCCATGAAAAGAAACCTTATGGGGAATTTTATGTGCCTTATATTATGCCAAAGTTCTCAAAAAAGTGAGTTTGAACTTGGTGACCAATAGCATTTCCTTCGTGTTCAAGGAAAAATAGCTTTGATCACCACCTGGACCACATGAAAAGCACTGAGAACCTGGTTGGGACAGTGCCAATAAACCATGTAGGTACCATCTGGCAGTACTAAAAGCTGGGGAGGGGGTGGAAACGGCCATGGGCCAGTCCTCAAGAGACTACCCAGCCAGAGAAAACCCTGATGCATTCATAGAACAGGAATCAGAGTGAAACAAGAACCAGGAGGTGAGGGCTCCAAAATGGACTCCCACTGATAAGCTATGTGACTTTAGGACAAGGCATCCCTCCATTTCACTCTCTTCTTCTATAGAATGAGGGAGCTGGGTTTAATTATGGACTGCTCACTGAAATACCTACGAAGATGTAGCTGAGTCTAATGGGGATACCCACATACAGAGGCTAAGTGAAGGACCCATGCTCTTCCAAAGGGAAAGTTACTATTCAACTCCAGCAGATGAATGACATTCAGAAATACAGGGTCAGTTGCCAAATTTCCAATTTTTTTCAAGAGAAGCTAGAAATCACAGATTTTTTATGAAAAAAAAAAAAAAACTTTCATTTCTAACCATTCATACCTAAGTCATTTTTAAAGAACATTATTGTCCAAACAATAACAAAATATCTTCTGGTGTGCTCTGGCCTGAAGACCATATAACATGGTCCCCCAGGCATTGTTAGATGACAATCTCAGATAACTACCCCTTTCCATCTTTGTAGAAGTGAAGTCGCTCAGTCGTGTCCGACTCTTTGGAACCCCATGGACTGTAGCCTACCAGGCTCCTCTGTCCATGGGATTTTCCAGGCAATAGTCCTAGAGTGGACTGCCATTTCCTTCTCCAGGGGAATCTTCCCAACCCAGGGATCAAACCTGGGTCTCCCGCATTGTAGACAGACGCTTTACCATCTGAGCCACCAGGGAAGTCCTCTTCCATCTTTGTAGATAAGTTTAACCACCTGCTTAGTTTCCTCAATCTATAATCCTTATTCTCTCACCTTCAAAATGTTCAGAAATGAACATAATACTCTGTGGGTGTGTGCTAAGTTGCTTCAGTCATGTCCAACTCTTTGAGATCCCGTGAACTGTAGCCCTCCAGGAGCCTCTTTTCATGGGATTCTCCAGGCAAGGATACTGGAGTGAGTTGCCATTTCCTTCTCTGGGCATCTTCCAGACCCAGGAGTTGAGCCCGTGTCTCTTACGTCTCCTGCATTGGCAGGCGGGTTCTTTAGCACTAACACTACCTGGGAAGCCCCTTAATACTCTGCTGGGGGCCTAAAGATTGGTCTTCTTCCCTTCACTTCCACTGGGACTGCCCCCAAAGTGACCCATGATCTCCTGACCACAAACTCAAAAAGCAATTGCCCTGCCTTCATTCTTAACCAGTTTGTAGCAATTCAAATCCTTAATACCTCTTTTTGAAAGCCAGCCTCTTCTGGTTTTTCACATGTTGCTAATCACCTTGTCCCAGATTCTTGTGCTGCCTTCTTTTTCTTCCATTGGAGAAGGAAACGGCAACCCATTCCAGTGTTCTTGCCTGGAGAATCCCAGGGACGGAGGAGCCTGGTGGGCTGCCGTCTATGGGGTCGCACAGAGTCGGACACGACTGAAGCGACTTAGCAGCAGCAGTAGCAGTTTTTCTTCCATTTCCTAAATGTGGGTGTTCCAAGAGACACAGTCCCTAGCCCTCTAGTGTTCTCTTTCCTATTCTAACATCTCATCCGCAACTTCAGCTTCAGACCTCACTAGATTCATTCATACACAGAAACATCACCTCTCCTGAAGAGCTCCACGTCTCTATTTCTAATACTCATTTGAACATTTCTACTTGGACTATGTTTCTCATCCCTTAAGCTTGCTCAAAATTTATTATTTTCTCCAAAACTTTTCCCCTGTGATCTCCCACCGATCTTCACCCCATTCCTGCAGTTGTTTTTACTCAGCTGCCCACTCATGTCCAGTTCTTTGTGACGCCATGGACTGTAGCACAACAGGCCTCCTTGCCCCTCACCATCTGCTGAAGTTTGCCCAAGTTCATATCCATTGCATCAGTGATGCTATCCAGCCATCTCATCCTCTGACGCCCTCTTCTCCTGCCCTCAATCTTTCCCAGCATCAGGGACTTTTCCAATGAGTCAGCTGTTCACATCAGATAACCAAAATACTAGAGTTTCAGCTTCAGCATCAGTCCTTCCAACGAGTAAAGATGGACTGGTTTGATCTCCTTGCTGTCCAGAGGACTCTCAGGAGTCTTCTCCAGCACCACAGTTCAAAAGCATCAATTCTTCCGCGCTCTGCCTTCTTTATAGTCCAGCTCTCACAACCGTACATGATCACTGGGAAGACCATAGCCTTGACTGTACAGATCTTGGTGGGCAGAGAAATGTCTCTGTGTTTCAACACACTGTCTAGGTTTGTCATAGCTTTCTTGTCAAGAAGCAATCGTCTTCTGATTTCATGGCTGCAGTCACCGTCTGCAGTGATTTTAGAGCCCAAGAAGAGGAAATCTGTCACCACTTCCACCTTTTCTCCCTCTATTTGCCATGAAGTAATAGGGCTGATGCCAGGATCTTAGTTTTTTTAATATTTAGTTCTAAGCCAGCTCTGTCACTCTCCTCCTTCAGCCTCATCAAGAGGTTCTTTAGTTCCTCTTCACTTTTTGCCAGTAGAGTGGTATCATCCACATATCTGAGGTTGTTGATGTTTCTCCCACCTATCTTGATTCCAGCTTGTAACTCATCCAGCCTGGCATTTCTCACGATGTGCTTAGTGTGTAGATTAAACAAACAGGGTGACAGCAGACAGCACTGTCATACTCCTTTCTCAATCTTGAACCAATCAGTTGTTCCATGCAGGGTTCTAACTATTGCTTCTTGACCCACATACAGCTTTCTCAGGGGACAGGTAAGATGGTCTGGTATTTCCATCTCTTTAAGAGCTTTCCACAGATACTACAAGTTAAAATCCTAATTATCTTTGTCTCACCTCACTCATATCCACATTCAGTGATCTATTTGCAATATTGGGAACATTCATCTCTATCTTTCTAAGGAAGGCTCCCATATAGGAAGGCTCCCTATTGGGAACATTCATCTCTATCTTTCCAAGGAAGGCTTATACTTACTACTTTAGGGTTAGATATGCCACTTGTATCTTTCTTACTTCCTCTCTCCAAACTATATTAGGCACTGCCACTATGTTAGCACTTGCATCATGTCACAGATTCACATCTATTGTCCCGAGGGACAAATATCAACTTTCTATATCTGACATTCAAAGTCCACTGTTTGCCATCTTCTCCATCCTCTCAATACAGAAGACATTCTGTCCAGCCAAACCAGTCTAATCATTGTTCTCCAAAGACTATATTTAATTTGTGCTTTGAATGTCCTCCCCTGTAATTTGCACCTGTTCAAATCCAACTAATTCTTCAAGGCCCAGTTCAACTTGCATCTTTTTCCAAAAGCTTTTCAGACCACCTTGGCCAAAATAATATCTCCCTTAACAGAATTCAAGGAAATGTGTTCCAGTGTTCCATCCTTATCTAGAAAAGATAAGGATGATGTTAGCTTATAAAAGCTTTATTGTTTTGCCTTTCACATGTGGTCTAAAATTAGCTAGGTATACGGTAGGAAGTAGAAGCACAACTTTTTCTTTTTTGCATATATATATAATTTTCCCCAGCACGCCGGTTGTCTGCCTTTTCCCTATTGTTGTCCATTGCCAGCTTTGTCATAAATTAAGGGGTCAAATACATGAGAGTTGGTCTTCAGGCCGGCAATTCTACTCTATTGGCCTGTTATTAATTCTTGCACCAATTTCACATTGGTTCAGTTAAAACACCTTTTATAATAAGTCTTGATATTTAGTAGAGACTGTCCTACTTTGTTATTCTTTAAGTGTCTTGCCTATTCTAAGCTCTTTCCATATAATTTCCAAGTAGATTTTAATGTCAGCTACTCAAGTATCTTTCTCCCTCCCACTTCAAAAAAATTAACAACTCCAGATTTCGGGATTTTGATTGTCTAACTAGGCTTTATTTGCATGTTTTAGGTTTAATTTTCTATTTTTCTAGTTTCTGCAGATGAAAATTTTGAGAATTTCCTTTTATTCATTTTCTTTCATTAGTTTATGCATTTAGTTCTTTTTTATGCATTTAAGTCTTACCTAAGTTTTTTAATTGACCTTTACTTTTGATTTTTGCCTTTTAAAAAATTTTTTTGGACTGCACTAGGTCTTCACTGGGGGATGTGAACTCTCTTTTTCGTGGCATGCCAGCCTCTCTAATTGCAGTGGGCAGCTTCAGCAGTTGTGGCAAGTGGGCTCTAGAGCTTGGGTTTCTCTACTTGCAGCGTGCAAGCTTAGTTGCCCTGTGGCATGTGGGATCTTAGTTCCCTGACCAGGATTGCATGTCCCCTGCATTGGAAGGTGGGTTCTTACCAACTGGACCACCAGAGAAGTCCCACAATTTGTAATGTTATATTTTCTTATTTATTCTATTTCAGATATTTTCTTTTTTCTCTTGTGATTTCTTCTTTGATTCATGGGTAGTTTAGAGTATTTTGTTTAACCACATATTGTGTAATTTTCCAGATATCTTTCTGTTACTGATTCCTAGTTTAATTCTTGAGTGATCAGAAAAAACTCTTTTTAAGATTTCAATTCTTTAAAGCCTGTTGAGATTTGTTTTATGGTCCAGAATATGTTTTACTTTAATGAGTGTCAATTAGGTCATATTGGCTGATGGTGTTGTTTATGTCTTGTACATTCTCAATTACTTTCTCTCTACCTGCTCATTGATAATTAAGATGTGGAGTGGTGGCATCTACACATGTAATGATGGATTTTTCTATTTCCATCAGCTTTGCCTTGAGTATTTTGAAGTCCTACTGTGCTTCAAATACACATTTAAAACTGTTCGTCTTCTTTGTGAATTGACGTCTTTATCAGTAAGTGATATTCCTCCGAAACCTGGGTAATATTTCTTGAGTGAAGTCTATTTTGTCTGATTTTAGCATGGTCATTCCACTTTCCTTTGATTTCTGTTTATATGGTATATTTTCTCCCATCTTTTTACTTTTAACAAATCTATGTTTTATTAAAATAGTATTTTGTAGACAATATACAATTGATTCTTTTATTTTCATCTAACCTGACAATCTCTGCATTTTAATCAGCATATTTAGATAATTTAAGATAACTATTGATAAAGTGAGTTTTAAGTCTATCAACTCTCTTTCTGGTTCCTATTTCCCAGATCCTTTCTTTCCCCTTTTGATCAACCATGTAGATTGTGCATTTTAAAATTTTTTTCTCCACAATTGCCTTATTAGTTTTACTGCCTTCTTTAAAATTTTAATGGTTGACCTAAGTTGACACTATACATTTTTAATTTATCACAATCTGTTTAAAAACAATATTGTTATTTCACATAATGTATAAGAAAAGCAATATATTTCCAGTTTCTCCTTCTTATAATTTGTGCTTCGTTGTCTTAACATTTTATTTTATTTTATTTTTTTTTTATTATTATTATTATTTTTTTTTAATTTTAAAATCTTTAATTCTTACATGTGTTCCCAAACATGAACCCCCCTCCCACCTCCCTCCCCATCACATCTCTGTGGGTTATTTTTACATATATTATAAAGCATATATATAATACATTTTCACTATTTTTGCTTTAAACTGTCAATTAGCTTTTAGAATGATTAAAAATAGGTAAAAAATATATCTTATATTTGCCTGTATCTTTAACATTTTTGTTGCACTTTTTTTTGATGAATCTAAGTTTTCACCTATTTTCATACCCCCTTCTTCATGATGAACTTTCTTTCATAAAGACATAATTTCACTGTCTTCTGGCTTTCATGATTTCTAATAAGAAGCCTACCATAATTTCTTGTTGTTGTTATTTGAAGTTGTAAAATAACATTTTCTCTCACTGTTTTCATGATTATCTCTTTATATTTGATCACAATGTTTCAAATTTTCTGTTTACTTACTCTTTAATTGTTTTGGTGTTGGTATTGATCCTTGTCACAGTTCTTCAAGCTTCCTGGATCTGTGGTTTGCTATCTTCCATTGTTTGGGGAAAAGTTCTCAATCTTTTCTCTTCAGATATTTCATTTACCTCATTCTCTCTTTATCTTCTTCTAGAACTCCAGTACACATATATTAGACCACTTATTATTGTTCCAAAATTATTGGATATTATCTTTTAAAATATTTTTTATACTTTACATTTCGGTTTGAACAACATTATTCAGTTTGAATAACTTCCATAATTTTTCTGGGCCTATCCTCAAGCTCATTCAATCTTTCCTCAGTTGTATCAAGCATACTAAAGAATCTGTCAAAGGGATTTTTCAATTCTAATATTCTTTTTTAAAAAAAATTCTGTATATATATATATGGCTTATTCTTATAGCTTCATCTTCTTAAATTTCCCATATGTATATGCATGTTATCCACCTACCTTTCCCAACAGAATCTTTAACATAATTGTTATCATTATTTAAAGTCCTCACCTGACTGTTCTGTTAATAATAGCTTTGTCAGCTCTGCATCTGGATCCTTTGATTCCCTTACCTCTTGACAGTGGGTGATATTTTTTCACAGTTTCTGTCCTGTAATTTTTTTAATGAATATCCATCATTACAGGTAGGACAGCTGAGTCTGAGGTAGCTGATATTTATGCTCCTCTTCTGTCAAGCTACTTGAGTAAGAGGTTAAGTTAATCTAGACAAATGATGAGTTGTTTCTTTCCGGGTTCAGCTCAGTGAACCAAACTCAGAGCAACCCTTGACCTCCTCTAGCAGTGGATTGCAACTGCCATTTGCACTCAGCTGGAGATGGGCACTGGGCAGTTTTTCTCCGTGTCCATATCCCATCTCATGCTGCCTCACATGCATGCCACTGAGGAGGGCCCTTTCTGCCTGTGATTGACAATATTTGCTGCTTCTCCTCAGCGATGTAAGCCTTTTTACTCATAGGCAAGAAGAAACTAATAACAGAGATGCCTGGAGTTTTTCCGCAGGGGGCACAGGTCACCTCCTGCATGCCTGTGCCCCCAAGGAGAAATGCAATCTCCTGTCCTGCCCTCCTGAGCACCCAGTGAAGGTGAAAAGGATCCAATAATTCCACTACTGGGCATATACCCCAAGGAAACTGTAACCAGAAAGGACACCTGAGCCCCAGTGTTTATTGCAGCACTATTTACAGGAGCTAGAACATGGAAGCAACCTAGATGTCCATCGATAGATGACTGGATAAAGGAGATGTGGTGCCTATATGAAATGGAATATTACTCAGACATAAAGAGGAATGCACGTGAGTCAGTTCTAATGAGGCAGACAAACCTAGACCCTCTTATACAGAGTGAAGTAAGAAAGAGAAAAACAAATATCGTATATTAACACATACATGGAATCAAAGAGATGGGATGGATGATCCTGTTTGCAGGGCAGCAAAGCAGACACAGACCTAAAGAACAGAACTTTGGACAGAGTGGGGGAAGAAAAGGATGGGGTGATTTGAGAGAGAAGCATTGAAAAGTATACATTGCCATATGGAAAATAGAAAACCAGTGGGAATTTGCTCTATGACATACAGAACCCAACTCTGGGGCTCTGTGCCAACCTAGAGGGGTGGAAAGGGGTAGGATGTTCCATAGGGAGGGGACATATGTATACCTATTGCTGATTCATGTTGATGTATGGCAGAAATCAACACAATATTGTAAAGTAATTATCCCTCAATTAAAAATAAAATAAAACTCAAAAAAGAAAAGATATTGCTAGTAAGTGAGAACTCATCTATTTCACACTGGTATGGCAGCCCACACTTGGCTTTGAACAATTGGTTAAATTTTTAGCGTATTTATTCTGACCTGCTTTCATGGTATCGTCTCGTCCCTTAGCTGAGACCACTCATATTCCATTGAGTCTGGAATTTATGTTACTTTGTGACCTTAGCTCTCTAAAGGACTCAAGAAAAGTTATGATTTTGGTGTGTATCTGATTTTTTCCCCTTTGGTGGGGGGAGTAGGAGCAGCTTTCTCTCTAGGTTTTTACATTCTAGGTGAAAGTAGAAACAATTAACTTATTTTTATTGCAATAACTGGCACCTTTTTAGCTCCTTAGGACCTGGAAGACTACAGATAACTTTCTAAAGGCACTTACGAAGTATTTTAGTTGTCCTGCATCATTACACAAAAAAAGTAATTCTTATCACAAGTCCAGATCCTCAAACTTCAGGAACTCACTTTAAAAAATAACAATACTATTTTTTAATGATCATAATATTTATCAAGAAAGAATATAGAATCAGTTCCATTGAAGGGACTTATATAAGGACTTCATCAAAATAAAAGCTAATAAACAAAAGATACAATATTCCATAAAATGTGACTTAGCCTCAAACCAAAACAGTGTATTTACTATAATTTTATAAGGATGTCAGTTGAAGTTAGTCTCATCAATAAGATAGTCCCATAATAGGAAGCCTCAGGATTCACAACAGCATGATTTCAATTCAGATTTAAATTTGTCCTTCTTGCAAGCAGGACTGACCAATTTGTTTTCAAGGGTCCACTGGAGGTGTGTTTTATACTTCTTATATTTAAAAAGTTCACACTATTTATATATATTTGTAATAGCTATTTTTCTCCATACTTATGTATAGATTCTATGGCTTAAATAACAAATACCACCTTGCTACATTTTAGTTTTATTTATTTATTCAACAAAAATGCACCCAGTGCCTACTATAAGCCATATGCTAGATAGAGGTCCAATGTTGTAAAGGCATGGTTTACTGCTTCAAGAAATTTACAATCTCTTTGAGATATATATATATATATATATATATATTAAAACAATGCAATGTGATCACTACTAATATGGAGGCATAGTTAATAGGAAAATAAAGCGATAGAAACATGAAGTAGTAAGAAACAGGAAATAGTAAGGATTCCAATGGGAAAGCAATCAGCCCTAATGACTCTGGTTCAGTCACTCAGCCATGTCCCACTCTTTGTGACCCCATGAATCGCAGCACGCCAGGCCTCCCTGTCCATCACCAACTCCCAGAGTTCAGTCAGACTCACGTCCATTGAGTCAGGGATGCCATCCAGCCATCTCATCCTCTGTCGTCCCCTTCTCCTCCTGCCCCCAACCCCTCCCAGCATCAGAGTCTTTTCCAATGAGTCAACTCTTCACATGAGGTGGCCAAAGCACTGGAAAGAACATTTAAATCAATGACTAACAGAAGTTAAAATATTTAAGGAGTAGGAGGTACATGCCTAGGTACAAAACACAATAAATGGAGCAAACTAATAATGTTACTTACTCCACTGAGTCACAAATGAAAACTTCACTTTAAAACAGGGATAATAATTGGTAAATGTGTAACAGTAGAAACAATCATAGGGGATTATAAGAAGTCAAATGAAATAAATCCAGGATTTATTTAGAACACTAAACAAATCCAAAAATCTTTCGACTTAAAAGGTAGCATAAATCTCACATGTGACTAGAATTGGAAACCTCTAAAAAACTGGAATTAAAAAAAAAAACATCATCAAACTGAAGCATGTTCTTCTGAGTAGCACCACAAAAGAAATAGAAGATTTGTACTTTTATGATCCAAGTCAGCTCAGTTGTGCTATTTTCTCAATATTCAACAAGTTAATTCCTAAGGGGCTACAAGAAAATATACAGTATATGAACCAGAAAAGTATTTTCATATTAAATTGCAATGCAAATCTGCCCTGAAATGACTTTAATTTCTATTCCTTTGCCATCATTAGAAAGATAAAGGCTCCCAAAATTGCTTTAGGATAGATTCCAGATCTGTTAAATTCTCTAATATTTTGTCATTATCTCTAAGTTTTTACCATCTGTTATAAAAATGATAAATTTTTAGATGAATTAAAATAGGTGTTTCCTTTTGTTTATACTTTCCCCTCCAAGAAAACAGTTATAATGCAAAGTTCCCAGACTCAAAGAGTATAAAATGTAGCCAACAAAAGCCAACGTGGAAAGTCTCAATGAAATCTTTATCAATTATAGAGTTTTCATGCTCCTTCTGCACAAAAAGCAAGGGTCCAGGAACTCTCTTGACCATGACCTTCAGCCAAACAAATGGGCACCTTCTGTCATCATGGCTCCTCAGAACAGAGAAGAGACTTTACAGCATCTTCCTGGAGCATGTTTGACCCCACCAGCATATTTGCCAACCTAGTTGGGTCAAGTTGATGTCAAAGGGGAGGTGGTAGACCAGCAGCTTGATTGAAACCAGGCCAATACTCTTTCATTTAACAAATTATTGAGCCCTTACTTTCTGCCAGGCACTTTGAAAAATGTTTGGGATACATCAGTGAACAAAACCAAGATGCCTACATTTGATGGTGCCTACATTCTCTGACAAGGAAAATGCCCACAAGGACCATAATCAACCACAAAGTGAAATGGGTTCTAGAATAAAAATAGTCAGTATATCTTAGATACTGATTATGTACTGTGTTCTCTTCTTCTTAGAGATTTATATGCATTGATGATGGGGTAGATTTAATGATTATCCCCAATGCACGTTAGAATGTTTAAGCATAAAATTCAGTCCTGTAGCAATATTGGGCTGAGCTTACAACTCAGTCACAATAATCCACAATGAACCTATAAATGAAAAGTAACCTTTCAAAATTACATAAAAAACTTTTAATTAAAATAAAAAAACAACAATCAAGCATCAAAGAACCAAATAAGGGGAAACTTAGAGTTTTAGAACATAAGTACCTAGTTTTGCATTTGGCTCACTCAGCATGTGGATTTTCCTCTGACTCCAGTGAAACAATGAAAAATAACCCAATTATGGCAACTAGAATTGCAAATCAAGAAATTCAAAGGACATCTGAAGCATCTTGTACCATTAAGAGAGAAGAATATTCCATGTGCTAAAGAAAACTTCAGCTTGTGAACTGAAGGCATTTTTCTCTGAAATAACAACAGCATAGGACATTACAACTGTGAAAAAACTAAATTACACAAGAGAAACCTCTTGAATAAATATTTTGCATGTCTGCTGAAACTTAACAAAAATTTCAGCTCAATTCAGAATGTTGCTGTTGATGTCTGGATCTTGCATCTTGGCTAAGAGTTCCTACCCATAATTGCAAGCATTAGGCATGTCTGGCCATGTACCTGACACATACAATAGGGAAGAAGAGCCTCAAGACAAATTTGTTAGAACTGATCTGAACCTGCAAATTAAGAAAGGCTCTGTGGGTCTTCCGTGTCCAGAAAGAGTAATATAGCAAGCGAGAAAACTTCCACTATCTCATTTCTGACTCTAGGAAAGTAAGTTCAAATAGCTTTGAGGAAAACTCACGTTATTTATGAGTTTCATACTTTGTGTGTAAAGAGGTAACATCATCAACTAGATGAAAAAGAAATTATGTCCTGCATGAAGAATTAACCCTGAGCACAAGATCTTAGAGGGTTTATTTATAGGGTCTCAAATTTTATGCACTATGAATGTGATAAACTAATTTCAATTATTGGGATCTTCCCAAACATCAAAATAAAGACTTGCTTTCCCTGGGATAGGCCTGAACCAAAGAAAAAAAAAGTTTTAAATACTGCAGAGTCTGTAGATAGGACACTTGATCTTTTCCATCCTTAAATCTATGACTGTATAGTCTGTATTTATCACAGACTTAAGGGCATTAATCAGTTTGCTGAAACTCTGCCCTTACCAGTCGCCATTCCAATCCCTTAGCTTCACTGAAATTTCAATTTAGAGTAAATTGTTTTTCTCTTCCTTTCAGCCAAACTGCAGGAGCTTTGAAGGCAATCCAACAAATAGACTAAGGAGAGGTTTGATAGTTTGTTTCCATTGAAATAAAACCTGTTCATTCTTCTTACTAGATTAGCTTGCAAATGGTTTCCAAAAGTTATTATATATTCATGTGTTAATTAATCCAATTGATTAGTAAAATAATACTCACTCATATTAGCATTGTCACTGTGTCTGTCTATTGCTTCTCGTATTAAGAGACAGATAAAATGCAAGTCTCACCTAGCAGTAGACATAACCCAAACAATCACCCCAGAACACAGATTCCAAAAAGAAAACAAATATTGATACTAAAATGTAGAAAAGGGTGTATCACATTTTTTCATAAGACCCAATGTATCACTTGTTTTGGATACCTCTTAATTTCATGGATGAAACTAGCATTGAATTTTGCTAACATACTTTCCATTTTCAAATAAAAAATTTCAACCTGAGTTCTGTTAGATGACTGCCTTGAAGTAGCTGAATTACTGAAAATAGCCTGACCATAGTCTTCCATGAAGTATGCATGCTTTTATAAGTTTGAATGCATTTATTTATAAGTTAACATTTTAAAAGTTTGCATGCATCTATCTCTAAATATTTATGAGTATACTTTCACATTAAGTCAGGAGACAGGAATGATAAACAGTAAGAAACGTTCTCAAAATTTATTCAAATCTCAATTTTTTTTAAAAAAGGAATGAACCAAAAATTCTAATTCTTGTAGCTTTTTAAAACCACTCTATTGAGGTATGATTAACTCTACTTCATTCATTCGTGTATTTGTTCAATCATTTGTTTTTGTTATTTTTTTCCTTCTTCCTCTAGGATATTACCCTAGATTAGCATTGTTGGCATAGCAGTCTGTGTTACCCTAGGAGCTGTTTTAAGAAAGTGTCACAATATGGATTTACTCTCCCACTGGGAGGTAACAAGAAGCCTATGATGAATACACAGGACAGGTGAAAGCAAAGTACTAAAGATATAGAAAATGTTTATCCCAATATTATTCTTCCCAACATCCACCATAAATTTTATAGAGGCATTTTGTTTTCAGAGTCAATTATGAACTAGTGATTTGTCACAGAATAAGATTAAGAGATGCTTGAAATTGCTAATAAATATGGGGTGACTGTTTTAAATTTAGATTGTGGTAACAGTTGCACAACCCTGTGAATATATTTATCATTAAGTTGTACACTTTAAATGGGGTGAATTGTATGGTATGTGAGTTACAGGCTAGTTTTAAAAGATGTGTTTTGTCTAGATACCAGGAATTTTAATGATTACTTTAAGAGGTTGTAGATTATAGAGTAAATTCTAATTGGGGCTTTGGAGTCAGACTGACCTGAGTTTATTTGGGGGGCCACCGGAGAGGCCGGGAGGAATAGAAGCATGTCCTTTCTCTATACAACTGTGGGGCACGTTGGGGTGGGGAATGCATAACCCACTGACAGGTCTAAGAAAATCTTCACCACTCACATTTCTTTTCTTTTTCACTTCCTGACCTCTTTCAACCATTTCTCCACCACTCCCCCATCCCCTGCCCCTGGAAACTACCAATCTTCTGGGTTTTTTTCCTCTTCTTTCTTTGTTTTAGATTCCACACTTAAGAATATATTAGTTTCTGTTTCACTTTTTCAGCTTAACTCCATCAAGGTCAATCCACACTGTTGCAAATGGTAAGATTGCCTCATTTTTTATAGCTGAATGATATTCCATTGTATATACAGGCATTACTCCTATTATTGCACTTTGCTTTATTGCACTTCTCACATATTGTGTTTTATATAAAGTGAAGCTTTGTGGCAACCCTGTGTCAAGCAAGTCTATCAACACCATCTTTTCTAATAGCATTTGCTCATTCTGTGTATCTGATTCATTTGGGGGTGATTTTCACATTATTTCAAACTTTTTAATTATTATTGCAATATTTTTTACGGTGACTTGAGATCAGTAATCTTTGATGGTACTATTATAATTGGGCAATTTTTTGCAATACAGCATTTTTAAATTAAGACATATGCTCTTTTAAACATAATGCTATTGTACACTCAATGGACTACAATATAATGCCAGTATAACTTTCATATGCACTGTGAGGCCAAAGTATTCATGTGTCTTGCTTTATTGTGATATTTGCTTTATTGCAGTGGTCTGGAACTGAACCTGCAACATCCCTGAGGTATGCCTGTCTATACCACAATTTCTTTATCTGGTCATCCACTGATGGGCATTTAAGTTGCTTACATATTTTGGTTATTGTAAATAATGCCTCAATGAATACTGGGGTGCATATATCTTTTCTAGCTAGTGGCTTGGGGATTTTTTTGGATAAATATGCACAGGAGGAATTTCTGGGTCATATGGTAATTCTATTTTTTTTAACTTTTTGAGTAAACGTCATACTGTTTTCCACAGTGCCTGAGCCAACTTACAATCCCATCAACAAGATACAGTATTCTCTTTTCTCCACATCTTTACCAGCACTTGTTATTTCTTGTCTTTTTGCTAAATGTCATTCTAATAGTGTGAGAGGAGCCCGGTGAGTTACAGTCCCTGGGGTCACAAGGAGTTGGAAATGACTGAGCTACTAACACAGACACACTCATACTTCAGTTTGGTTTTGATTTGTGTTTTCCTGATGATTAATGATGTTGAGCATCTTTTTATGTATCTGTTGGCTATCTGTATGTCTTCTTTGGGAAAATGTTTCTTCAGATTCTCCATACACTTTTTGACTGGATTTGTTCGTTATTGACTTGTATGAGTTCTTTATGTATTTTAGATATTAGCCCCTTATCAGATGTATGATTTGCAAATAACCTCTGCCATTCAGTAGGCTGCCCTTTCACCTTGTTTTAGGGATTTCATTTGCTGTGCAAAAGCTTTTTAGTTTGATATAGTCCCACTTATTTTTGTTTTTGTTTGTTTGGCTTTGGTGCCAGATTCAAAAAATCATCGCCAAGGCCTCTGTCAAGGAGTCTAACACATACTTTTTTTTCATCCAGGAACTTTAGGGTTTTGGGTCTTTCATTCGGGTCTTTAATTCATTTGGACTTAATTTGTGTTTATGGAGCATGATGGTGGTTGAGTTTCATTCTTCTGTATGTTGCTGCCCAGGTCTCCCAACAGCATTTATTGCAGAGACTGTGCTTTTACCCTTGTATATTCTTGGCTCCTTTGTCATAATTTAAATGACCATATGTGAACATATATGGGTTTATTTCTGGGTTCTCTATTCTGTTTCATTGATATTTGTGTTTGTTTTGATGCCAATGCCATACTGTTCTAATTACTATATCTTTGTAAGATAGTTTTAAATCAGGGAACATATTGCCCCCATATTTATTCTTCTTTCTAAAGACTGCTTTGACTATTCAGAGTCTTCCATGGTTTCATATAAATTTAGAATTATTTATTTCTTTGAAAAATGCCATGTGCATTTTGATAGGGATTGCACTGAATTTATAGATTGCTTTGGGCATTATAGAGATTTTGACAATATTGATTCTCCCAGTCCATGAGCATAAATGGAGTATCTTTCCATTATTTATGTCTTCTTCAGTTTCTTTCATTACTGTCTTATAGTTTTCAATATACAGGTCTTTCCCCTCCTCAATTAAGTTTATTTCTAGGTATTACAGTTTTCTGATGGGACTATAAATGGGATATTATAATTTCTCTCTGTGACAGTTTCTTATAAATGTACTCACACAATAGTTTTTTGTGTATTGATTTTGTATTCTGCAACTTCACTGAATTTGTTTATTAGTTCTAACATTTTTCTATGATGTCTTCAGGGTTTTCTACATATAATGCCACATCATCTGCAAATAGTGATAGTTTTACTTCTTTTCTAAGTTGGATGCCTTTTATTTATTTCTGTTGCCTAATTGCTCTGGTTAGGACTTCTAGCACTAAGTTGAATAAAAGTGGCAGGGGGGATATCCTTGTCTTGTTCCTGACCATAGAGGAAGAGACTCAGCTTTTCACCACTGAGTATAATACTAGCTGTGTACTTAGGCTTATATATGGCCTTTATTATGTTGAGATATGTTCCCTCTCTACCTGCAATGTTGACAGCCTTTATCATAAATGGATGTTGAATTTTGCTAAATGTTTTTTCTGCATCTATTGAGAGAATCTCATAAATTTTATCTTCATTTCACTAATGTAGCATATCATATTGACTGATCAGCAGATGTTGTACCACTCTTGTGATTCTAGATTCCACTTGATAATGTACATGATCCTTTCAATGTACTACTGAACTTGGTTTGCTAATATTTTGTTGGGGATTTTTGTATTTGTGCTCATCGATAATATCGGTCTGCAGTTTTCTTTTTTTGAGGGCTCTTTGTCTAGTTTTTGTATCAGGGAAATGTTGGCCTCATGAAATGAATTTGGAAAGCCTCTCTCCTTTTCCATACTTCAGAAGAGCTTGAGAGTGATTTGTATTAATTCTCTTTGAATATTTGGTAGAATTCACTAATGAAGCTGTTTGGTCCTAGATATATACATATATATATATATATATATTTTTTTTTAACTTTACAATACTGTATTGGTTTTGCCATACATTGACATGATTACTTATTCAGTCTCCTAACTAGTAATCAGTCTGTTTGGATTTTCTATTCCTCATGACTCAGTCTTGATAAGTTGTATGTTTCTAGAAATTTACCCATTCTAGGTCGTCCAATTTGTTGGTGTATAATTGTTCACAGTAGTCTCTTATGTTCCTTTGTGTTTCTGTGGCATCAGTTGTAACATCTCCTGTTTCATTTCTGATTTTATTTGAGCTCTCTCTTTTTTCCTGGAGAGTCTTGTTAAATTTATCTTTCCAAAGAACCAGTTCTTAGTTTCACTGATCTTTTCTATTGTCTTCTGAAGTGTCCCATCACCTCCTGGCAAATAGATGGGAAAACAATGGAAACAGTGGCAGACTTTATTTTGGGGGGGGGGGGGGGTCCAAAATCACGGCAGATGGTGACTGCAGCCATGAAATTCAAAGACACTTGCTCCTTGGAAGCAAAGCTATGACCAACCTAGACAGCACACTAAAAAGCAGAGACATTAGTTTGCCAGCAAAGGTCCTTCTAGTCAAAGCTATGGTTTTTCCAGTGGTCATGTATGGATGTGAGAGTTGGACTATAAAGAAATCTGAGTGCTGAAGAACTGATGCTTTTGAACTGTAGTGTTGGAAAAGACTCTTGAGAGTCCCTTGGACTACAAGGAGATCCAACTAGTCAATCCTAAAGGAAATCAGTCCTGAATATTCATTGGAAGGACTGATGCTGAAGCTGAAACTCCAATACTTTGGCCCACTGATGTGAAGAACTGACTGATATGAAAAGACCATGATGCTGGGAAAGACTGAAGGTGGGAGGAGAAGGGGATGACTGAGGATGAGATGGTTGGATGGCATCACTAACTCAATGGACATGAGTTTGAATAAACTCCGGGAGTTGGTAATGGACAGGGAAGCCTGGCATGGTGCAGTCCATGGGGTCACAAAGAGTTGGACACAACTGAGAGACTGAACTGAACTGATTTATTTTCACTCTGAAAGTGAAAATGTTTGTCACTCGGTTGTGTCCAACTCTTTGCAACCCCACGGACTATACAGCCCACCAGGGTCCTCTGTCCATTGAATTCTCCAGACAAGAATACTAGAGTGGGTTTTCATTTTCTTCTCCAGGGGATCTTCCTGACTCAGTGATCGAACCTGGGTCTCCAACACTGCAGGTAGATTCTTTAGCATCAAACCACCTCTAATCTTTATTACTTCCTTCCTGTACATATTTAATATATACAACATGATGAGTTTGGAGTTAAGTATATACATATGAATCATCACCACAGTCTATGCCATAAATATCACCCCCAAAAGTTTCTTCTCACCCTCTTTATTTATTATTATTTTGTGTGATAAGAACACAACATAAGATCTACCCTGTTAGCAAATATTTAAGTATATGGTACAGTACCGTTAACTATAAGCTCTATGCTGTACAGTAGATTCTAATTCTACCTCTAATTTCAAGTCTTCTGGTTTCAGATTGTTGCTTCCAAATAAAGGAACTTTCTAACACTAAGTTCCTTATATACTATGCCAGAGTTTATAACCTGTTAGGAATTAATCCAATACACAGAAAAGAAGGGGAAACGAAGCAGAGGGATCCTATGATCCTTTGCAAGACTTCATTTAGGCAGATTCTCAAGTTTTGTGCCTAAATATTTAGGCTTCAATGCACATGAATCTGAGCAAATTACAGGAGATAGTGAAGGACAGGGGAGCCTGGCCTGGTGCAGTCCATGGAGTCAAAAAGAATCAGACATGACTTAGCAACAGAATAATAACAAATTTAGGCTTCTTGGAAATGTGCCTTCAAAGGGATTAGAGGGAAAGTTCCCTGGTTCCACTCTCTTTAAAAGCAAAGGGAAAAAAGAAGAAAATGTCTTCAAAGTTATTTAATTGGAAAAGTATCAGAGAAGGAGCACTTTTCATGTGTGTATATTCTAAATGAAAAATGAGTATGATAAGTCTGCACAGAAGGATAAAATGTTCCCTTGCATATCTATGATATTTGGGGGCATCAAGTATCAACCAAGAGATTTCATATTTGATTAGTTGTGACTTTTGACTTGGCGTACTTTCCTTAAGAGCTGGTGGATATTCCTTAGGAAACACAATCTTTGATATTTTCTCTATCATTTTCTGTTTTAAAAAATTAGGGGAACAGTATCAGCATAGTAAAGTAATGCCAGGAATCAGGATAGACTTTCTATTTTGGAAACACAGATGAGGGTGAAGAGGCAAAATTCGCCAAGAAATATTAGATGACAGAGATCACACATTTCCAGTATATACAATTTGGGTTTACACTGTGCCATAAATAAAACAGCTAGTCGGTGTGATTGAGATCTTTAACTTGCTGATGCCTTAAAGTTTTTTCTGTCTATTTTTAATCTTAAAAGTCATTGGAATATGTCTAGTTCCTTATATAATTATAACTGACTTTCAGATAAATTCCACTCTTAGGAACGTGAGGTGAAGAGTATTTCATTCACAGTAAAGTACTGAATTCTCCTCTCCCTCTTTACAGTTCTTCAGAAGACACAGGCATAATAAAGAGTTGGTCTTAAAAGAAAAAAATCCTGCATAAATAAGTCTTTATCTTTTAATATTTATTTCTTTATTTGGCTGTGTCAGTCTTAGCTGTGGTACGCAGAATCCATGTTGGCACACGGATTCTTTTTGTGGCACACAGCTCCAGAGCACCGGGGCTCAGTAGCTGCAGCTCATGAGCTTAGCTGCTTCATGGCATGTGGGATCTTAGTTCCCTGACTCAGGGATGGAGCCTGAGTCCCCTGCACTGAAAGGCAGATTCTTAACTGCTAGACCACCGGGAAAGACCCCTTGCTTTATTTTTAAATTAACATAAAATAAAATCCCATAAGCATACTATCCAATAGAAACGTTATGATGCTTGCATATTCTCTTCATTGTTTCTGTGACTGATTTGCATATTATTGTAATTGCCATGTATATCAAATATTGTACCTTATCTTTGTCACATGGGAAAGACACTGGTATTTTTCACATGTGTAGTATTATTAGAAGCATAATATTCTACTAATTTACTTAAGCCTTTTCTTATTTGAGGTATATATATTACCTCAAAATGTTGACCTTTGAACTTTGTTATGTATTGGGTTTGTTCTTTTGTTCGAACAAACTTTTTGGCCCACCCAATATTTTCTGCATGCTTTCCAAATCTGGTAGTGGGATCCTTCCGGAGTATGGCAACAAAAGTGTGTAAGCATCCTCTGGATCTGTTACTGTGATGCCTCTATCTAGGTAAGTCTCTCACGGCTTTGTCAGTCAGCTTTGTAGATAATATGCACCTCATGCTCGCTTTGTTTAAAATACAGGACAAGCTCTTATCTCAAGAAGGGATGATAAGAAACGGAAATAACACAAGAAGCTATCGTTGTCATATGTCACATACAGATGTCTGAATTGTGCACAAGCTGGAAGGCAGGGCGGCATCCGCCTGGAAGGTGCAATCACACGCCTCATGTGACTCCTTGGGGTTGGTGTCATTTACTGGTCCTGGCCTCAGTGGAACTCCCTGAATGTGCTGACTCTGGAAGGCTTTTCATCAGAATGTGTTTTGATCCCTTGGCTTGGCGCGCAGGACCCAGACTCCCAAATGTAAGCTGAAAAAATCGTGACCACAGAATTACACTCTCCCAGTTTCTGACGGCAAATATGCCAGGTGGTCACCGCACCATCTGCTACAGTCGCTGCCTTCTGCAAAGAGTTAGGTCATGCTGTCAACATGAGCTGAAAGTGGGAGAAGGATTATAATTCAGTGGAGGTTGGCAATTATTTTCTCTTGTGTCTAGCCTTTTTCCAGTGTTTACCGGAAACATGTTTCCTGATTCCACTGGACTCCCTCTTTCCCACTGAGTCATCACAAGCCCTTTCTGTGCACTCAGTTCTCCTAGCCCACACTTTTTAAATAGTGCATTGTACGCCGGTAGCATCACAATAGATACCAAATGGCTAAGGCATTTTCCAAGAGATGCTCCAATCTGCTCTGTCATCAGAAATGGGTGAGAATTGGTTTCACAACACTCTTGGTAACAGGGACTTCTCTGAATTTTTCCTTCTTTCGCTGAACATCAACAAATATTCTCAAGGATCCAAGATAGTCTCAAAACTCCTTCTGAAGATTATACACAGCCCTATTAATAAAATCTATGAATTATAGAGTATCAATTATATGCTTGGCACTTAACATCCTCTCTTTCATTTATTCTTAACAACCTCCCAAAATTAATATTATTCTTCCCATTCAACCTCTAAGGAAAGTGAGGATCCAAAAGAGTAATTTGTCCACATCTGCAGCCTCATTGGGAAATGTGGGCATGACTGAAACCTGTATCTCTCTGAACTTAATTACCTTAAAGTCACCTATGCTACACTAGCTGTAAACCAATACATTTTTACTCAGCATGCCTTTGTAGAATTATCTGTTCTTTATCACACTGTTCAAATAAAATTTCAGTTATACAAATAATGAATTAAACTCTAGCTAATTAAACTCAACTACACCACTTTTTGTTCTGAACCACAAATCTGAACCTTACTTGTTCTTTCAAAAGCAGCGAGCTAATTAAGTTACCCTTAATATTATTCTAGGACTATGATGTATTCTTTTGGGTGGGGAGAGGGGTGGGAATCCATTAAGATGTTATTAACTTATTTGCTTAGGTTACTTGAGATTTTTGTAAAATCTGTAAGTAGGGAGTTTTAAAACAAACTCCAACCTCTTCAATTCAGTTCAGTCACTCAGTCGTGTTCGACTCTTTGCGACCCCATGGACTATACAGCTCACCAGGCCTCCCTATCCGTCACCAACTCCCGGAGCTTACTCAAACTCATGTCTATTGCGTCAGTGATGCCATCCAACCATCTCATCATCTGTCATCCCCTTCTCCTCCTGCCTTCAATCTTTCCCAGCGTCAGCGTCTTTTCCAGTGAAAAAGTTCTTCACATCAGGTGGCCAAAGTATTGGCGCTTCAGCTTCAGCATCAGTCCTTCCAGTGAACATTCAGGACAGATTCCCATTAAGTAATAAGTTTTAAACCAAACTCTAACCTCTTAGGACTCACCAAATATTTATTTGGGCAAACTGTGATGTCTTAGGGTTGAAATGGAGAAAGAAGAATTATGTGCTAAGTGTTTATGATAATTGATGTCATTTTTTTCTGGATATGAAATCACTTACAAATAGTATTTAAATGATATCAGCTTAAATAAATTAGTCATTTATAGGCCACATAGTAAAAAATACCTCTAAGTGTACACCTTCCTAGGCACACCAATTTTATAACATCAGCTTGCTTAATCTCAGAGTGGGAGCCATCATGGCTGGAGTTTTAGTTGGCAAAGGATTGGAACAAGCAGAGATTAAAATTCCTCATGAAGATAAAAACTAGAATAGACTCTGATAATCAGATCCATATACTGGCTTCTAAAACCCCTACCCACTGACACAAATGCACACACACAGAAAGTTTTAACTTTACTCTGTAAAAACATGCGCAGCATCTACAAAAACGGTCAGAAATCATTTAAATTAATTCAATTACACTCATAATTTTTCTCACAGCCCAGTATCTTTAATGTATTACATTGTATCTGGAATTCTGTTTTCTTTTACATCTTACTAATCTTCAAAGTTTTGCTTGTGAAAGTGCTAGTCATTCAATCATGTCTGACTCTTTGTGACCCCATGTACTGTAGCCCACCAGGCTCCTATGTCCATGGAATTCTCTAGACAAGAATACTGGAGTGGGTTGCCATTCCCTTCTTCGGGGGATCTTTCCAACCCAAGGATTGAAACTGGGTCTCCTGCATTGGCAGTCAGATTCTTTGCAGTCTAAGCCACCAGGGAAGCCCCCAGTTTTGCTTAAAGATCATCAGTTTCTTGAATATCCTTCTTTTGGTCTTTCTAATCCTCACTGTCTCCTGCTTCATATTCCAATAGAAATCATCTCTCCTTTCTCTGAGCTCTGAAGGCTTGTCTCTATAACTCTTTTTATAATAATTTATGAGTTTAGGGTTATTTATGAACACTTTTCACCGGCTGTGCTAGTCTGCAACTGTCTTGATGCTGGTATTTCTGCCCACTGAGAGTCCACATAAGTAAAATCCTAGGATTAGAAGAAGTAGGTTACAAATTTGAAAACTTGAGACTTTTTCCAAATTATTATTTTTACTCAACTGCAGAGGCTGGGGCTAAATAATCCAGGTGCTTTCTGCACTTAACATTTATTTCCACCTGATTTTTTCTCCCTATGTGTACATTTCAAACTGTTAAGATTAAATTAACTCTTTTCCCCTTGCTGGTTAAAAACTGTGCATTGAATGCAATAATGAGGCACAGAGAAACGAACACCAATTCTATTCCTTTTTTACATTTGGTTTGCTATCATTACACTAAAATTAAATTTTACTGAGGGTAGAGAGAAAGAAAGATTGATTCACACTGCCCAGTTATTTCCCTGAGGAACATGGGCTTCTTTCTATTAGGTGATCAAAAGCAAGAACAGGGATTCTTTATACCAGATTTAGTTGGAAGAGCAAGGCATGACCTAGAACAAAACAGCAATTAAAACCCCAATTTCCAGTTCCTACCCACTGCCTAGCAGGGGTGGAGAAGGCAATGGCACCCCACTCCAGTACTCTTGCCTGGAAAATCCCATGGGTGGAGGAGCCTGGTAGGCTGCAGTCCATGGGGTCGCTAAGAGTCGGACACGACTGAGCGACTTCTTTCACTTTTCAGTTTGATGCATTGGAGAAGGAAATGACAATCCACTCCAGTGTTCTTGCCTAGAGAATCCCAGGGACGGCGGAGCCTGGTGGGCTGCCATCTCTGGGGTCGCAGAGTCGGACATGACTGAAGCGACTTAGCAGCAGCCGCCTATCAGGGGACAATTGTTGAGTTTCAATTTCCTTAATAGAAGCCTGACTTTGATGCCATTGTCTAGCAAGCTAATGTCATTTTTCCATGGAAGACAACTCATTTGAACTTGACTTTGTTCTGCTTAATTGTTTAAAAGTCAGTAACTTTTTGTAATCTGTAAAAATACATTATTTGAAATCTCATTTTTTAAAAGTCTTTCAGGAAGGAAAAAAAAAAAAACAAAAAACAGCTGTTTTTTCTTCCTATATCAAAGAAAAGATTCAGGACAAATCATTACCTTCTTTAACAATTAAAAAAAAAGACATTATCCATTATTGACAAAAAAGATTTTTTTAAAAAAAGCAACTCACTACTGTGTAGTGGGGACTAAATACACTCTTGCATTCACTATACATCAGGGTTGATTCCATTAGTAGAACATTATCTTTGTAAGGATTATTTCCATTTCTAGTGCCAAGATACAGACTTATTCTCTTCTGTCATTCCTTGTAGCTTTTTCAAGCATCAAATTGTACAGAAAGAATTCAAAGACAGCAAGGCTAAAATGTATTTATTTAAGACTTCCAGCATTTTACTAGCTTACTAGACTCTTTTTACTCTTCCTTCACTTAGATTAGACTATGAACATATAATTAGTCATTAGTTTGTAAAGATTTATCAATAAAATAATTATTTGACTACTTTCCTGTCCAGGAAAAAATAAGAAGTCACTTGACAGCATATGATTTAAACCAAATCATTCCTAATTTATCATAAAGAAACATCTACATATTTGTTATCAGCTATGGGTTTTTTCCCTTTTAAGTAATTTGGTATTTAATCAATCATTATTTCAATTAAAGATAGTGATTGCAGCCATGAAATTAAAAGATGCTTATTCCTTATAAGGAAAGTTATGACCCACCTAGACAGCATATTAAAAACCAGAGACATTACTTTGTCAACAAAGGTCGTCTAGTCAAGGCTATGGTTTTTCCAGTCATCATGTATGGATGTGAGAGTTGGACTATAAAGAAAGCTGAGTGCCAAAGAATTGATGCTTTTGAACTGTGGTGTTGCAGAAAGTCCCTTGGACTGCAAGGAGATCCAACCAGTCCATCCTAAAGGAAGTTAGTCCTGGGTGTTCACGGGAAGGACTGATGTTGAAGCTGAAACTCCAATACTTTGGCCACCTGATGCAAAGAGCTGACTCATTTGAAAAGACCCTGATGTTGGGAAAGATTGAAGGCAGGTGAATAAGGGGATGACAGAGGATGAGATAGTTAGATGGCATCACTGACTCAATGGACATGAGTCTGGGTATACTCTGGGAGTTGGTGATGGACAGGGAGGCCTGGCGTGCTGTGGTTCATGGGGTCACAAAGAGTTGGATACAACTGAGCGACTTAACTGAACTGAACTGATTCTTTAATTAAAATGAGTGACAAAGGGTGAATCTACGATGGTTAAGCTAGATTTTTTTTTTTAAAGGAAAGAAGGAGAAAAAGGGGGGAAATAAATGAAGGAAGTAACAGTAAGGAAGGAAAAACTAAATAGTATTTTTTAAATTTTTAGCATTATGCTAGACATTGACACCTAGACTCATTTTTATATTGATAGAATCCTGTGAAGAAGGACTATGACTCCCCATTTTGTAAATAAGGGTGAGGCACAGGATATTAAGTCACTTGCCTAGAACCAGAGAACCAGTAATTGGAAGAGCTGGGTTTAGAACCAGCTCTATCTGTTGCCAAAGTACATGTTCTTTCCTCTCCACTGATTGGCTTGATCATTACCTAGTGACAAAGCACCAGCAAGTTTTTTTTTAATCTAATTATATGGATTGTTAAATAAAGCTTTTTACCAATTAAAAGACATATAGTTCTAATCATTTAAAATTGATAAGGAATTAAGTGACACTTGTCCCCCAGTCTCTATGTTTTTCTGATAAATGACAAAAGTAAATATTGCGCAGACATCTATACAACATGTGACTCAATATATTCCTGTGATTCAGAATAAAATTCAATCAGAATTGGTGCCAAATGGAAAGTTTAAATCACATTTTGTCACATAAGAAAAGAAAACATCTTGTTCTTAAAAAAACAAAATCCTAAAAACCATTTCAAATTCAACTCTATCATATAGATAGGAATGGAGCAGCCATATTAGAAATATGTAAATGTTAACAAGCAAGAAAATCAAGGTGCCCATCTTGAGTACCCTGAAGAAATGCAAAGCTTCACCACTATAAATTATTAAAAGAATGAAGTAAATGCATGAATAAAGCAAAGTTCTGCATCTTTGGGCAGATCAACTTTAAATTGATCAAGAAGGGTCTTGACATCTGTCTGACTGAATGCTTTAAAGAAAGAGCAGAAGCCACAGCTACTGGTTGTTATTGTTATTATTTTCCAAGTGTGTTGACAATTTATCTTTTTGCTTAAAACTTTCCAGCTGCCAAAAATGCGTCCATTCTAAGACTTGTGTTAGATTTGGGACTTTGTTGTATTGTTTCTGCACATCCACCACAATTCTAAAAATAGAACCCTACTCTCCATGGGAAAGCCAATTTCTTGTGATTTGGGTGGAGTGACTTGCCTATGGTTAAGGGATGATCCTATGACTCACAGCTGGCCAATCAAAATACTCCATCCCTAACCCAACCACAGTGATTGGATGACTACCTGACCTAATGAAAGCTGGTCAGAGTGTGCCGCGGCCAGCACAAGCAAGAGTTGCACCTGCACAGGGAGAGAACGGAGCATCCCCGCTAAGAAAAATAAGAGATAGAGACAAAAGATGGGGTTGAGAGGATCAGACCACAAATGGCTGATGCCTTTCTTTATTAGGCTACAATATTTATAGGATAAAATACGTGACTTAAGACATGCACAGGATTATTTTTTAACCTCAGGATACAATCACCAGACCCTTACCATTGTGTACAGAGCACTATAAGATTATCTATCTTACATGTTGCAGAAACAAGACATCTTGGGGCCTTAAGGGCTATAAAAATTCTTGAGGGTGGCGGGACAGGGAGCTTAGGAACATGCCTAAGGCTCTGCATATCTGCCGAGCAGCTCCCAAGACTTAACCCTTTACGGGCAGTCCCCCGCAAGAGTGGTTGCTTGGATTGAGACAGTCTTTATTTCTTTTAATCAAAATTCAAAAGGATATATTCTTGGGACTTCCTTTGCTCTTAGGTTGAGGCCCTGCCTGTCCAAGCAATAAATCAATAGGAAAAATAGGGCAAAGGGGTAGAGAAACAAAGCTCTATGGAGGCTACTTGAAACCCTGAATCTATCTTATATACATAAGTATATCTTATATATATAAGTAGATCCATTCTTGGATGGATGACTACAGATTCCAGAATATTCCTTGTATGTTGCTTAAGTAAATCTGAATTGGAATTCTCTCACTTACAATCAATAGATTCCTCATTAATAAAAGTGTGATATTATTTTCTAAATCACTCCAATCTACTGTGCAGTATATCTTTTTACTTTTAACCAAGTATCAGATCATATGAAGCAACATCAAATGAAATGGCCAGAATCATTAAGGATAACTTAATTTTCTTTTCAACAATATTTCTGAGATCCTAAAAAACAAAACAAAAAAGTTCAATTTGATTCAATCATGGTATCATGGTTAACTATCACTTTCTATACAGTACTCAGTTAAGTTCATGGGGATTCTTTCTATATCATAAAATTTTGGAATTGAAAAAGGATTTTGTAGTGCCTCTTCCTCTGACCGCACTTTAGACATAAGAAATCTGAAGTCTGATAACATTAAGCAAATTGTACAAAATCGTACAGCTAGTATGACAGTGTTGGAATGAAACCAAAGTCTGCATCCATAATTTACCAGAAATTATAAAATTATGCCTCTTACAGTATTCACATTATTCTGAGATGAAGTGACTAGAGACGTCACCAGAATATTATCATTTTAAAAATAGGAAATGAGCTTAGTAAAGCATACAAATGATCCTGCTTATTTACGCATTAAGGTATCATTAATTCTTCTGAAATGAGGATATACTAAATGAACCAAAATTCCATCAAAAACAAACAATAATAAATGACCTGAAATGATCTCTTCATAATGCTGTTGTGTTTTCCTTACAAATAACTACCAGATAGAAAAGGGCAAAAATAATGATATTCAAGTGGGAACTAGTAAATGTAAATTCTATTAGATATGAAAGCTGAATTATAATTTGAGTAAAAAAAAAAATGCTGATTAAAAAATGGTTTTCTTAAGGATAAGGATGACCTCGTCATTCTTCCTCTGAGTTGATACGCCAGATCTAATAATAACGAAGTCCCCAAAACCAAACGGTACATTTAGAGAATTCTAACAAACAGCATTTTTTTTACCAAATTAGTAGATGTCCCTAGTTGGATCGGCGAATTGTTTTTTCCTCCATATCCTTAATTCATATTTTTTTTTAAAGTGAAGGCCTCCTATTACTGCTCCAATAGGCATAATTACTGTAAAATGTTTAGTATGCATTTGTGGATTTTAAAGTTTCATCTCTAATCTTCAGCCAAGTAGTCCTATCAAAACCAAAAGTAAACTAAATATTTTCTTTTCGAATTTTTACATAATTACATAGAATAAATTTGTAATCCTAGAAAGTGAACAAAGAAATGACCTGAGTTGGCCACAAGCAAATGAAAGAATGTCAACAGAAGAAAGAGAATTTTAAAAACTAAATTAATATCCATTTAAACACCACTCCTCCAGCAGCTTTTTTTTTTTAGTATTTTAACTATTTTATTAAAATATAGGTAATATTATTGATCAATAGTCACAACCTATTTATAGCAGGCTAAACTAGTTCCCAATGGACTGTTATTTTTGTTTTATATTTGTAAAAAATAAGTGCAATTTCATAACAAAATGTTCTTATATGTTTTTAACACATTTCAAATAGCCAAGTTTTGAAGGAGTAAAACAGTGTGTGTATTGCCCATAGAATTAGAACGACTACAGTTCTAAATAATGATTTTTTTCAACCATAATCACATACTTTCTATATCAGCAAGATATTTGGTACTATAATGATTAATCAATATTTGTAAACGAACCCAGTTAGGCTTTTTAAAATAGCTTCTTTCTTAAGTTCTGGTTAGAACACTCACAACAGACAGGCCGACATGCATGCTAGCCCTGGAAACCTGCCTGTTTCCGTTTCCATGCTCTTTGCCCGCCTTCCCTATTGTCAGGCTAATGAATCATCTCCTCACTCTGGTTCCTATCTGGTCCTCTTTGCCTCTCATTCCCAGGAAGTTTACAAATGCTATTCATACCTTTAAAAAAGTACACACAGCCTTTCCACACACTTATACCATAAATACATGGCATACATTCATATTTTACAGAATGAGAGTCGTTTAATCTAGTGACTGTTCTACTCACCAGGTTGGCAGAGAAAGTCACTAAGTGGCTATTTCAATGTGCTCTGCGTACAGGTTCTTCTTCCTGGTTATTACTATTGATCTTCATGTCCAAAACAACACGCAGGATATAACCCTGCCGCTTTAGACCTGTTTCCTCCCAGCTCCCTGCATCTAGGAAAACTCTGCTGTCTTTTTTCCACTCAGAATCTTTTTGCTCTAGCCTTCCATGTTGCTATAGACAGTGGGGTACTTTGGGTCAGCCAGTCTCCAGGAGAACTGCTTATTGTTACACGGGACCCTCAACTGCAAGAAATACAGATAATCCAAAGAGGGGAGATTTCAACAAAAAGTTTTAAAGAGACACACACTTTTCTCTCCCTGGTGAAATGCTGCTGTAAATCACAGAACTGAGATCTGAAGGCTTGCTGGGTCCAGTGACTCCACTTGAATGGCAACATATTCCCAGAGCTGTTTGGCTGCAGCCCTCCTATTTTTTTTTTTTTTCCTAAGGAGTAAGTTTTCCCACACTGTAGTTTTAAAGTGCAAATAAATACAAGACACAGTCACTGTTTGGATTCGGTGTTCTCACTTGGAAGCAGTGCCTTACAGATTATGACATGCAGCACACAGAAAATGGGACTAGAAAAGGTGCTGTGGCCATAGGGTTGTCCTCGGGCTGTAGAAGGCAGGAAAACCCTTCATTACTCTCCCCTCAGACTGAGGAAGCCAGGACAGCTACGTGTCACCTCTAATGTCATCGTCTCCCTCTCAGCCTCTGTCTCCCTGTCTCCCTCTTCCCCTCACTGTCCTCCCTCCCCCTCCACCCCCATCCCTCCTCCTCCACCCCCATCCCTCCTCCTCTCCCTCCTTGGCTCCCAGGACCAAAGGAAGGGAGAAGAGCCGAAGAGTGTATCCACCATTCCCTAATGAATTAATAACCACGCCCAGCCTCAACGTGTGTTCGATTTCAAATAAGAGTATGAGGAATCACTAAAAGATGTGCACTGAAAGTTAAAAAATTGGGGTTTTATTATGGTTATTGCTGTGGAAGCCTCTAAAATATTTAAGTTTTTAAAAGATGGTTTCAATAAATCTTACATCAGTGAGTCATGTCACGTCATGTCAGCTAATTTTTCAAAACACACTAAGAAAAGTTATGATGGAAATATAAAAAGAAATTACTGTCTCTATACAATACATAAAGTTAGGGTGGAGGGCTAACAATATAACAGAATCTCTAAGGGAAAAAAATTACATTGTTTGAAATTATAACCAAATTGCCTAAATTAAGAAGTGGTCACTAAGGTTTTATCTAAATAACTAGATGAGAGCTCTCTTATGACCCTTAAATAGCACATTTTCCTTTAATTAGAAAGGAAAAACTTATACAAAAGAAAAAATTACAAAGAAAAAAATAATTACATGTTTATTATAATTCTTGATATTTGGGACACAGATATACTAGGAAAAATAGGAAAATGAAGCATGAAATAAACAGCATGTAAAGTCATTTCACTGGAGAAGGAAATGGAAAACCACTACAGTATTTTTGCATGGGAAATCCCATGGTGGGCTATAGTCCATGGGGTCACAAAGAGTCAAACAGGACTTAGCAACTGAGCATGCATACAAAGGCATTTCATAAATGTATACATTTTCCCATAAGACACTGACAACAAAGTTTCAGTTAGCTTTCCAGTTAGTCACTGCTTCTCCCATATAAACAGACCCTTCCACTTGGATGGAAAGATAACTTGTACAAGGTCTCTATTACCAGGAAACAAAAGATGCTCTGCAATGCACCCTAGGACTCACTGAAATAAGGGTTCTTTGGGCAGCAGGGCTTGACGAAAGTAGTCAGCAAACAATATTCCTCTAACATCCATTTCACTTCCTTTCTGGAGTTCTCATTTGGGACTGCTGTTTTAATTTGGGTGACAGAATTTGGGCATAAAGTAAGGAATAAATTCTGATAAAGACAAGCTAGCCAGAGAATGAAACTCTCAGGCACACACACAGCACAGCTATGGACCCTGGACATTCTTTTGCTCCTTGTTTACTATATGAGGGGGCAAGATAGTAAAGAAATGTATTCAAATGGTTAATATATAATTAAAGCTGTTCTATCAGTCATCTAAGTAAATGTAGAATCATCAAAAAAAAATTAAATAAGCATTCTACTTGTAAAATCAGACTTATTGATTACAATGTTAGAATAAACATTTTACACAATTTAATACAAAGACCCATCATTTTTGTTTCTAAGTTTAAAAAAGTGACGGTACTTGGAGGCATTTTTTATACAGCTTCTGATTAGCCAATATGAAAGAAAAAAATAGGGTCAAATTTTTCCTTCCAAAAAAATATCTGTTAACTTGATTTTAAAATTTAAGCAAGTGAGGGTGTGGGAAGTTCTGGGTGATCCCAGAAGCAAACCAGCATTTGCTCATTCACTGGGCAAAATTTAGATAGAAAGGTTTTGTCAAAAGGAAATCACACAGGCCCACCAACCCAGCAATCCTGAACATATATACCTTCACAAGTCCACAAAGGAATATGCCTGAGGGTATTCACAGAAACATGTTGATTATTGCAAATAAAGGAGGAAACACAATATCCATCCCCAGGAATGGCAAACTATCAACTGTGCACACCGGGAGTATGAAGTCAAAGGCAGGATTCATGAGTCAGACTTAAATTTAGCAACACAGAAGTAGCTCAAAAGCATAATGCTTCATTTTTCCAGCAAGAAATTGAGTGATATTTATAGCATAATAGCATTTATATACTTAAAACATACTCAAAACAATACAAGATACACAAGACACAAAACAATTCAAGATACATATACATGACAAGAATTGCAAGAATGTGACATTAAGTACATTGAAGCAGACTCTATCAGGAAAGAGAACAGCACTGGAGATTGGGGAACACATTGGAAAACAGAATGAAACAGAAGAGAGGCTTGTGGGACTTCCCTGGTGGTTCAGTAGTTAGGACTCTCTGCTCCCAATGTAGGGGGCCCAGGTTCAATCCTTAGTCAGGGAACTAGATCCCACATGCCGCAACTCAGAGTTCGCAGGTTGCAACTAAAGATCTTGCATGCTGCAACTAAGACCCAGCACAGTCAAGTGAATGACTGTTTTTTTTTTTTAAAGAGAGGCTTGTGCCAGCCAATCTATAACATAGTAGGCTATGAATGAGGGCCATGATTGACTCAGTTTTGTGTCCTTGACAAAAAAAGCACAAAGGACTTTGGAGCCATGGTTATTGACACTGGGCAGTGGGATAAACCAACATATCTAAACAACCAGCCACATCTAAAACAAATTCATATAAAGGGAAAGAAAATGATTTGTAAAAACGATTATAGATTGGTGGCATTCTTAAGCTATAATACATACATCAAGTACGATTTGAAAATTTTAACATTCCTATACTAAAAATTTTTTATTTGGCAAATCTATTTATGGGTCTGATTACACAGAAACACACGAAAAAATAAAAGAACAGTAAGGAAAATCCATCTAAAGAGTTCACTGAAGCAACCATGCTCACAGGGCACACTGGGATGTGACTTAAGGAATCAGGGTTATTTTGGAGATGGCCTCCACCACTGGGAACAGTCACACCAGACAACAGCTTCATGACTGTGCTACGTGTTGAGCAGCCGCAAATAGGAGCAATTTATATGTGTATAAATATATATGAAATTCTGTGTCAGTGATCTAGCTGTTTCATTGAGGTGAAATAGTGGAGTTTGCTCTGTATGAAGACTGTGTCATGTCCCAAATCACTTTACATGAATCAGACATAGTTATGTTACATATTGTCTGCTAAGAGTCTGCTAATTCTACGAAAAGTGAAATATTGTGTTAAACTACTCAAAACCATTCTGAGTGATCCATAACAGTTAACCAAACTGTATTACTTAGATAACAGAAGGAGGCTAAATTAAATAATATGTAAAAATAGCTGGTACTAATTTGACTTCTCAACAAATACATTTTGGAAATATCACCCCTTTTTAAATCTATCATCTCTACTCATCTTACCATTACTTCTAACATTGGTTTCATGAGAATGTCTTGGGAAGTTACTGAAACCACACAAAACGTCAATAATTGTAAATGAAGCCCATTCTCGTAAGTATAATAATAAATCATTCAAGAGATAATCCAAGCCCATCAACCATACCATCATCTTAACATTATCAAAAAAATTACTAAAGTGAGAATTTTACCCCAAAAAAGTCACACATAGGAAGTCACAAAAATCAACCACTCTAGAGGTGACCAACAAACTAACACCCACCAAACCATCACTCTAAGCTAGATATGAAACACTCCACAATAAAAGAGAATATGCAGCAAAATGCATCACCTGAAAAGTCTGAACGTCTCCAAGCGTAAACTTCAAAATGTGTATTCTTAGGACATGAAAGCTAAGTTTAGGTAACCATTCACTGACAAAAACACCCAAAAAGGCATCAACACTCCAGAGTATTCATCCTATCATCTCAAACAAACCATTCATTTGACAAGAATTATAAACCAAATCATCAAATTTACAAATGGCTATAAAGCCGTATTTTATGTCTTGGCGCTATGTAGATGAAACCACAGTTAGGTGAATTAAGAAATTTGACTTCTATTGTGTAACATTTCCCCCATTAGGAGATTGTCTACATATGATAAGGAAGAAAAATCTAGGAGATGTATTACACGCTATGTTTTTAAAAGCTAGAAAATTGTGCACAGACCAAGCAAGTCCTCAGATAGTTAAATGGTCACACCAGAGCACTTCTCTGAAATTTCTCTAATAAATGGCCACCTTAAAAGGTTTTTGGTTTTTTTTTTGACACTGAGAAGTACTAAAAAAAAATTGTTGGTTTTTTTCTTTTTTTACCCTCTCCTCTTCGCAACAGAATGAGGGAATGAAGCATTTTTCTTGGACACTGAGTATAATTATAACTAATCATCTCCTTCTCCTTGGAGCAACATTCGTTGACGTTCCTTCATTTTAGGGTGGCTGGCTGACACAATTCAAATATAATTACTCTTCTTGCATGATAAACTCCAGCACCGTGAGCAAATACAGTATGTCTCATTGTCAAGTATGGCTAGACAGCCGCAGTGTAATATAGACCTTTCAAGCCCTGGTGTAGCCCCCTGCCTTTGAAATCTGTGCGAGATGACAAAACTGACTTTCATTTCCCTTGGACTCTCTCAAGGTATCCTTATTAAGAAAAAAAAAAGCCTAAAACCCATAAATTTAATCTACTGCCTGCCAATCACAATGGTTTCTGCTGTCAGACACTCATGATACATAACCACAAAATTTAAATGTTATTGTTTCATACGAGAAGAAAATGTTGCTCATGACTATCCCAAATAGTCATGTGACAATTCAGTGTGTTTCCTTTGTTTGCTTCTTCACCACTGAACAATAGCAAGAGCAGGAAGCCTATAACTGATGGACCAATTGTAGAAGGGGCTATACAATAATAAATGCTAAAAGGAGATCATTTTCCCTAGCCATCTTGTAAGAGACAATTGTGTGATAGAAGAAAGTGCTTTTCCTAACATCGATTTCCTTTCAGATTTATAGTCATGCTTGCTTATTTTGTTCAAATGACTTCTAATTTTTAAAAAATCAAACTCATAATTGGATGATCGCTGGAACACAACTTTCACCAACTTTTGAAAAATAAATGGGAAAAAAGAAAAAATAGTGTCACATAGTCATGAATGTTGAGTTGAGGAAGGAACAAAGGTTTGAAACTTAAAATGAAATTTTTTGACACAGCTTACCTTTCCAAAAGAGTTATGTTTTCATTAACATGGTAAACTATGTGGCTTTCTTTCACATGTTTTGATAAGCGGTTTTAAGAAAAATGTATTTTTGTGGATGGCCACAAAGTCAGTATTTTGTCCCTTGCTGAGTTATAGTGGAAAATCGAATGGGATTTGTACCTACTTATTTGCAAGGACAGTGTGTCACTATGGGCTATCCGATTCTAGACTTGGACTTTTTTTTTTCTAAGTGTACAAGAACTCTCTCTGAATGTATAGCATTGTAAATGTAACTGCACCACATCACTGCCTGCATGTTTCTCTTAGGCTTCTATGGAGACAGTTGCAGGCAATTGACTCTTTATTCTATGATCTTCCAAAAACTATATAAAGTAACCATCAACTGTTTTGATTTGCAGTGGATAGACTCAGAGGAAGAATCAGATTCAGATGATGAGACTGTCTCTGTTTCTTGGGTGGGAAGACAATTTGGCTCATCACATCCCTGGTCTCCATTCCTCCATGGTGTGAAACAGTAAAATCTAAATAAAGTAATACCAAATTGAAAGCAAGTCCTTGGTTTGCTCCACATTTATGAGCAAACCATTCACAATTTTTGCTACCACAATAGGCAGAATCTTACTGCACCAATCAGTTGGAAAAAGAATCCACTCTAGCCCTCCTAGGAATGATTGAATAAATGCAGCTAACAGCTACTGAAGGAAATCTATATATGAAATAAAATGGAACCCTTGACTATTGTACTTGCAACAGTTGACTGACTTATTATTAGAAAATGCTAACTATAATAAATGTATACATGGTTAGAAAAAAGCACACTATGGGATTTTGGACTTAAGTTATTTACCAATAACCTGGAAAAGGCAAATTAAACTCTGTTGCAGATCTGTCCTCCAAAACAGACCACCTATCCTCTTATAAAACAGGGGAGTTTTATTAGGGAAAGTCTGCAAAGTGTGCAAAGAGCTGCTTAATTTTCTATGGGACACTGTTCAAGCAATCAACACCACAGTCACACTAAAATACCTTAATGGCTCTCTTTTGTTATGGACAAAGCTTGCACTGAAGCGTTTTCAACAGCAGTCCTGTTTTCAATTTAACCTTTTCCTTTCTTTAGGAAAGCCATCAGACCCACTATTATGATTCAGGACATTCACCTGACCCATAATATTGGCCCCTTGGAGGCATTTATACCTAGACTACTTTGGTTATGCTGTCCCAATGAAGAAGTCATTTAGAAACCAAAACCATTAGGATTACAAAACACTTTAATATTCTTTAAAGTTTATGAAGGAATCAGGAAAGAGACATGCATTTTGTGACTCAACTTCTTTATCTGTTCCTCTTTATCAAACACGCTCGGTTTTCTCTCTGCTGCCCACATAGCTAATAAGCCAACTTCACTTTCTGACCTACTACCCATTAAAAGTCTGAAATTCAGCAGTTTGGACTAACATGAACTGGTTATATAAGTGCATCCCAAGCACCAAAATAAAATAGAAAACAAACCAAACAGAAACAGGTGACTGAGAGATTTGCATTTGGTTTGCCATGTTGCTTCCACTCAAAGGCTGAAAATTCTTCGCCTTGCGTATTTAAATATGCATCAGCTCAGAAGAAGTTACACAATGTTTCCATCAGCAGAAGATATGGCACTTAGAGAAAGCATCAGGAAAATAAAAACTACAGACAAAATAGGGTGTATTTGCATATTTCACTTGAAATTAGGCTATGTTGCAGCATATTGGAAACTCATATGCATTGGATGTCAGCTGAGTTACTTTTCTTCCCCCCAAGGTGACATTGGTGCTTGTCTTACCAAATATGATGCAACTGACAAGTGTTTTCATGTAAGGAAGATATATGCCTCCCATCACCTTGTCAAGCTGAGTGAAGGCAAACTCCAGCACATCCTTTCACAAGTGATTAGGTGGTCGGAGTCATTAAAAGTCATAAAGTTAGACTGCAGCAGTGTGCCATGCATATATATGAACTCATCCAAAGCTCTCCTCCTTGAAGCAGGTGATAGCTCTCAACTTTGCCTCTGACCGAGTCATATATTCTTGGCTGAGCTCTCTTTCTCTTAGCATACCTTTGAAATTATACCAAACAGTAAATGCTGCTTTGGCCAGTCTCATTGTCTCCCGCTTTCCCGGCCAAACCTCTAAGACACGGAGGTCCAAACATCTGATTCTGGTTCACAAACACGAAGTAAACAACCAGACTGTCATCGCCGGTTCCTCCATATCCCTTTTTAAATGTTCAAAACATTTTAAAAACTCTTGTCAATCAGTCTACTTTAAAGTTTTCTAAAAGGGCAATAAGAAAAAGAGTGGTATTATTTAACAGTTCCTCAAGATGAGGAAATCAAGGCACAGAGACCCGAAGTGACATTGCCAAGCATCTGGACCCTACATCTAATCAGGAACTTAGAACGAAGTCTAGATTCTTCTGGTTTAACAATTACAATCTTTCCACTTTCAGCCTTATCATTTCTTAGCAAGTAAATCTGATTTTCTACAAATCTGATTTTAGAAGTATCCGAGAGAATATGAATTTTAAACTTTTTAAATGTATCACTTGATTCAGTAATTCCACTTATAAAAATCTGTCCTAAAATATTAGCTAAGTGTATGAGCAAAAATGTATGTACAAGATGTTCAATACATCATTATTTATAACAATTAACCACTACGAACACCCAAAATGTCCAGAAAGGAGAGGATATACTTGAGATTCTTGATCAAATATTATAAATAAAGAATATATTTCTGAAGGTTTTTAATGCTAAGGGAGATGATCACTTGATTTATGAAAAAATCAAAATGCAATACTTAAGGATTTTAACTGTGCTAAATATACATACATGCAGAGGAAAAAGGACTAGCAAAAATACAACAGAATGCTAACAAAATTTACCTTATGCTTAGGAATAGCATGCATTTCTAACTTTCTATTTTAAAACCTGTATGTGTTTTCTAATACTTACTTCTATAATTAGAAAAAGAAAATAAGACATTAAAATACCTGAGTGTACGCGTAGGACAATCTGACATAGTAGCCAATGCATTTTTTAAAATGTTACCTAAATGGGTCTTGGTGGATCAGAGTGCCTTTCCTAGGATAATTTCATATTCCTATAAATGTCTACAAGTTCATTCTTCCAGCACAGATTGGATGCAATCATGACTGAATAGAGTGGTGGGGAAGGAGATAGCAGTTGTAAGACTTTAATTTCAAACTCTCCAACTTTAATAAAACAATTTGGGCTTTGAGCTCTGCAGCAATTAACCATGACTTCCCATGGGCTAAACAACTGGATACAAAACAGCTTATTTCAGCCTTCATAAAGGTCAGTAAAATACAAAAATTTTTAACCAGGCAACATTTTAAAAGACAAAAAGCCCAGTCCAGGAAGCATGAGCCCTTGCGTAATCTCTTACACTGCATTTTCCATTGTTCACACCCAATAACCAAGCACGAAAAGGCCCATGCTATGGTCTATTTAAGATGATAGGAACAGAAATATCTATGTGCCTCACAAGTAGAACATACACAATATGGACATGATCCTTTTTACCAAACACATGGATTTAATTATCAGGCTCACGGTCATCATCGTTATATGAAGCAATTGCTGAAGGAATTCTCACTCGGCATGCTCTAGTTGAAACGTTTTAAATATTCAACGTACCCAGGATGTGACTGAGAAACTTTCAGAAGAGAGTAGGCTGCAGGAAAAAGAGACTGAGGACAATGCAAACAAAACTGAGTGCTTCGTGTCAGGTCCATAGCTCCTCTCCTCAGGGCCCCTCTCTGGGGCGACCCTGACCCAGGCGGACACCACTTTGATTTCCTGCCCACATATGCTCTGCTTTCACTTCTCTTTTAGGACAAAGAATAAGAAGCCCTTCGGAAACTCTGCCACTGGTTCTCAAATAACCTCAACGATTAAACGACTTCTACAAAAACGATTTGTTAAAAAAAAAAAAAAAACCTGTTACTAAAAGAAAAGACTCTCTTACCTCTCATTAATAAAAGCTATATTCAAATCTAGCTTATAAGAAGGTCCTATCAGTCTGCTTTCTCTCCTCCCCTCATTCACTTCAAATCACTGGGCTAGTAGGTAGGGAAATCAACAGGAGCAGAGCTTCAGGGATGAAAAAAGAAAAGAACCAAAGTTTTTAGATAATCAAAAAGATAACAATCGGTTCCTAAGAAATTCAAGTTAGAAATACAGTTAATTGTTCAATGTAATAATAGTAAGTGAAGTCGCTCAGTCGTGTCCGACTCTTTGCGACCCCATGGATTGTAGCCCACCAGGCTCCTCAGTCCATGGGATTTTCCAGGCATGAATACTGGAGTGGGTTGCCATTTCCTTCTTCAGGGGATCTTCCTGACCCAGGGATCAAACCCGGGTCTCCCACATTGTAGGCAGACGCTTTACTGTCTGAGCTACCAGGAAAGCCCATGTAATAATAAGCTACCAGGGAAGCCCATAGTATATATACTATACTATACTATACTATATATGTAGTATATACTATATATATCCCGGGACAGGGGAGCCTGGTGGGCTGCCGTCTATGGGGTCACACAGTTGGACACGACTGAAGTGACTTAGCAGCAGTATATATACTATGGGCTTCCCTGGTAGCTCAGCTGGTAAAGAATCTGCCTGAAATGCAGGAGACCCCGGTTCGGTTCCTGGGTAGGGAAGATCCCCTGGAGAAGGGATAGGCTACCCAGTCCAGTATTCTTGGGCTTCTCTGGTGGCTCAGATGGTAAAAAAATCCGCCTGCAATGTGGGAGACCTGGGTTGGATCCCTGGGTTGAGAAGATCCCCTAGAGGAGGGCATGGCAACTCACTATAGTATTTTTGCCTGGAGAATCCCCACGGACAGAGGAGCCTGGTGGGCTACAGCCCATGGGGTCTCAAAGAGTTGGACATGACTAAGCAACTAAGCACAGCACAGAATATACTATATTCCTCATTTAAAAATTAATAAATGCTCAAGGCAGAAAAAGTTGTAAAATAAATAAAAATTTAACAAAAGAAATAAAATGTTCTGAAATACTACCAAGAAATAATTATTATGAGTTGGTTGTTCTTTTGAGCCTTGTATATATAAATAGGACTTTAAATGCATTAGTGTATTTCATTACATATATGTGTACCATAATTTAATCATTCTAAATTGTTGGGAATAGGAAGGATATATAATGTTTTACTGTTATTATGTTTATATAATGTTTAACTCTGACACAAAAAACCCTGGAATATAAATCTTTCTGCATATTTGTGACTTTTTTCTCTTTAGAGTAAATTTAAAACAGTGAAATTATTGAGTTCAAAGAGTATGAGCTTTTCTAAGCCTTTTAAAATATACTGTTGAACACCCCTCCATAAATTTTGTACCAATTTATACTCCCAAGAGCAATGTTTGTGAAAATGTCTTTCCAAACAGACCCACTAGTCTTCTTTGTCTTAAAATAATAGGTTATCCAAAAAAGGTATAGTAAAAGCTGAAACAGCATTCTATCTGTTGAGAAATTATTTATGCCTTCTCATACACTCAAAGAGAAAGCATATGTTTATAGTAAGGACAATATTCACCACAAACCACTGCACAGACAAGCCGCACATATTCACTTATTTTTACCCAAATGAAGCACAAAGAAATGCAGTTTGGATTTATAGCCTCCCAAGTTGTAAAATCCTATTGTTTTACACTCTCCTGAGTGACAAGAGATCTAACAAGCTAGCAGCATTAGCAAACTCTGTGTTTATTGCATCGCACACATGCTACTGCATGCATGCTCAGTGGCGTCCAACTCTGCAACCTTGCAGCCTACAGCCCAACAGATTCCTCTGTCCATGGAATTTTCCTAGGCAAGAAGATTGGAATTACTTGCCATTTGCTACTCCAGGAGATCTTCCCAACCCAGGGATCCAACCGGCATCTCCTGCGTCTCCTGCATTGGCAAATGGATTCTTTACCACTGTGTCAACTGGGAAGCCCGTTGTACAAATAGAAAACACTTAATCTACAAAAGGTGAGATTCAAAGGGACAAAAAAGAATCTCATCAGTGAGGATGACATCAGACACTAATGTGCCTCAGAGCGTAGCTGCTGGGTGTCAAAAAGCACCAGAGAATTAATGGGTGTCAAGATGGTAGGATTTTATTTCATAGGTGAGAAAATTTGGAGAGAATGACCAAGAGGAAAACAGTGAAAAGAAGGGACAGGGCAGAGAGTCAAGGTCACATCAGTGCATCCAACCAAAAAGAATAGGTGAGTTTTCCATGGGTAACATTCTTAATTTGAAATACACCCCAAGTTATTCTCTTGCTCCCAGGGCCCCCAGGAAGGTAGAGCTGCTTGTCTCCACTCAGTCTCCCCAGGAGCATTTGCATTGTTTCTCTTGCTAGGTGGTCATCGCCACTTCTGAGTGGCATCTCAGCCACTCTCTAAGTTACAAAGCTAAATGGATACATCACAGATGTGTGGCTGCAGTGAACAAGGACCCTGCAGTACAAATGCATCTGGGAGGACTCCTAAGACATGACTTTCTTACTCAGAGCATAGATACGGATTGTCTCTACTGAGTCAAAGTCAGCCGAACGATAAAACATTTGGATTGGTTTTGGGGCCCCTCACCATCCACTGAAATGCTCCCCAATTTGAGATGCCCTGTTAACTGACCAATGTGATGTGAAAACTACACAGGAACTTTTCTAAAACTTCTGGGGGTGATTAAAACCTTTTAGCTGTATATTTCTGAGAGACTGCAAAATAATTGCTACATATGTCTTAAATTTATGAAGACCATCGTGGTCTAAAACAGAAAACAATAGAATAGCTTAATCCTGGATTCAGACATTGACTTATGAGAAGCAAGCTCCCCTTTGCACCAGCGTCTGTTTGTCTGAATTGCTCTCTTTTTCCCTGCCTCCCTCAGTCTGCCTGATCCTCTAACTCAAGACTGATGTTCTCTTTCCAGACGGAAATCCATCCATGGTCTGGAGATAGTAAGCCACCAGCAAAAACATACACGTGAGGAAGCCATTACCCCCAAACTCAACCTAACCACCCAAATCTTACAAGAGACTCAAGTTGGGTTTAAAATGGAAGCAAATGTTTAAAGCACTTCTGTGGATGCAGGACTGGCTGTTCACTGTAGTCTTTCCAAAGAGGGTAACTTTCTTTTTAAAATTTTTAAGTTTTCTTTTTTCTTTTTTTGGCCACATGGCATGCGGGATCTTAATTCCCCAACCAGGGACTGAATCCATGCTCCCTGCAGTGAAAGCGCACAGTCTTAAATGCCTGGACTGCCAAGAAGTCCCCAAAGAGGGTAATTTTCTAACAGAAGTTTTTCAACCCAAAATTCAGTTATAGATCAAGCACATTTTTACAGGGAACTATCATGCAAATATGTATTATAGGGGAGGAGTCACTCTTTGGTCCAGCAATTCTTTTTTTATTTTTTATTTTCAGTTTACAAATCCCATCATCCACCAAATGAATGGTCTGTAAGATGAAAGTGAAGTGACAAGTCAAAGCTCAGTCATATCTGACTCTTTGTGATCCCATGGACTGTAGCCTACCAGGCTCCTCCGTCCATTGAATTCTCCCAGGCAAGAATACTTGAGTGGGTGGCCATTTCCTTCTCCAGGGGATCTTCTTGACCCAAAGATCGAGCCCTGGTCTCCTGCATTGCAGGCAGATTCTTTACCATCTGAACCACAGGGAAGCCTGGTCTATAAGATAGGATGCTCACTGGGTCCCTTTTAAAGTGACTCCTGCATCAGAAGATTCCACAAAAGCAAATCTCCTTTCAATCCTTCTTCAATTAAATTCTAAGGGAGTAAAAAAAAAAAAAAATTCTAAGGGAGTAGTCTTAACAAAATAGAATTTGTTCTAAACAATAGAGATTTGACCGAAATTAGATAGTTAAGCCTAAACAAACTAGCAAAAAAAGTAACTCACACTACAATCAATGGTTGTCAGTCTTTGGCGTCATCATTTAAATGTTCGTGCTGCCCTGAGAACTTCATTCCGTTTTAAGAGTGTGTTGAATTGACTCTGATATTTGTAGTCAATCACTGTCATTTTAGCAAATTTTCTCCATCTTCTGGCCAGGATTCATTCAGAGGAAATCTGCCATTTCCATTCTAAAGGCCATCTTTCACCACATTACAAGGAATTATATTCATTTCCGGCAGCTTTCATTCTAGAGTTCAAATTTTCTAGTGAAAGATATCTTTTTTTATTATACATTTTTTAAATTTTAATGTATTTATTTAAATTGGAGGCTAATTACTTTACAATATTGTATTGGTTCTGCCACACATCAACATGAATCCACCACGGGCGTACACATGTTCCCCATCCTGAACCCCCCCTCCCACCTCCCTCCCCGTACCATCCCTCCGGGTCATCCCAGTGCACCAGCCCCAGAAATCATGTTGTTTGTATTTTGAAAAGTGACTTATACTTATTTCCACATTCATATAAAAGGTATTACCTTACTATTCCATGAAATAAGACTAAAAAAAGTCCCTGTTTACCAGGGTTCATATTGATAATAAAGTCTTCTTCAACTATACATATTTAAGTTATTGTCGCATATAACAAATAATTGAGTTATAGCAAATAAGTAATATAGAATCTACTTTTATAAGCAAAAATTGATTTTCACTGAGTTCTTCAATTGTGCCTGAAAATAAAGTGTACTATTTAAAGAGAGCTTGTGAAATTTCAGGAATGTCATATATTGGTAAACAATCCAGAGCTACATGTGTAAAGAGGCAATTAATTTGTAGAGTAAATGAAAAGCAGGTTCTGCTACAGTTATTTTTCTCTCTAAACTAACTCTGGGGTGATCTCTCCTGAATTCAGAAAAGCACAAGCAATTTTGTTGAGGGTGGGGTCCCACTCCTTAATTCTTGCATCCTGCGAAACTTCCAACATCTGGCCAAGAGGCAGAGACTCTGACAATGAACCTGGACTGCGCAGCTGCTGTGACAAAGGAAAGACTGAGGGGGCTATGGGGAACCACGCTGCTGCTGCAGGGCACAGTCAGCATGGCGCCATCTTCCCTGTGGCCTGCTCATCTTCTTCTCAGACTAAGTCGACCCACATTAGGCCTGAGGTGACCTCAAAGGAAGCGATTAAGACCAGAAACTTCCCTTCACTTTAGGAATGTTGGAAAAGTGGGTCCAAAACAGTCCTCTGAGTGATGACTTTGAAATTCCCTGTGAGAGACAGGGGGCATTGTCTCTACCAAGCCCGGTAGTAATCACCATGGCCATCTTCCTTCTATGAATCTCTGCTGTGTCCTCTGCTAATCTCACTGCAACACTTCTCTTCTGTCAGTCTGCTGGGGAGAACTAATTGCACTTCAAGTATAGGAAGGCTTGTGTATATACAGGGAGGCAGAACTGTGGTCTCATTCAACAAACCAGCTCAACTAAATTATAGTCATTAATGAACTGGGTTCCAATTCTAGGTCCACCAGTCATGGCCTCAGATCCCTCACCTAGGCTCTTCCATGAGTACCACAGAATAGGAAGGACTTGGGATGAGTCAGGAAATCAGTAGCCAAGCTCCATCACTTACTTACAATCCCTGTATTGACCTAATCTTTTATATTTTTTTTGTATTTTAATGCTCTGATATGTAGAGCCTTGCTGATCATGGCTGGACTGCTCATCTCAAGGTTAGTCAATTACTGGAGATAGTATAATTTTTTAAAATTGCATGTTTATCAAATACAAACCAACCATCCAGAACCCACATTCTTCAGTTCAGTTCAGTCGCTCAGTTATGTCCAATTCTCTGCGACGCCATGACTGCAGAAAGCCATGCCTCCCTGTCCACCATGAACCCCTGGAGTTTACTCAGACTCATGTCCATTGAGTCGGTGATGCCATCCTACCATCTTATCCTCTGTCATCCCCTTCTCCTCCTGCCTTCATTCTTTCCCAGCATCAGGGTCTTTTCCAATGAGTCAGTTCTTCGCATTAGTTGGCCAAAGTATTGGAGTTTCAGCTTCAACATCAGTCCTTCCAATGAACACCCAGGAGTGATTTCCTTTAGGATGGACTGGTTGGATCTCCTTGCAGTCCAAAGGACTCTCAAGAGTCTTCTCCAGCACCACAGTTCAAAAGCATCAATTCTTTGGTGCTCAGCTTTCTTGACAGTCCAACTCTCACAACCATACATGACTAATGGAGAAACCACAGCTTTGACTAGATGGACCTTTGTTGGCAAAGTTACGTCTCTGCTTTTTAATAAGCTATCTAGGTTGGTTATAGCTTTTCTTTCAAGGAGCATCTTTTAATTTCATGGCTGCAGTCAACATCTGCAGTGATTTTGGAGACCCTCAAAATAAAGTCTCTCACTGTTTCCACTGTTTTCCCATCTCTTTGCCATGATGTGATGGGACAACCCCAGTGAACTGCTTCATGATAAAATAATCCATCTGGTCAAGCATCCATACTTTCAAGGAAAGCTAAAAATCTATTTTCACGTGAAGAAACTCCCTACATATAAAAGTTGACAACTAATTTAATTTTTAAAATCACTGTCTGAAAACGCTTTTTGTGCTAGTTTTAGTGTTAAGCCCTCCACCTGAAGACTTCTTCCCTAAGATATTTTAGAAGTATTTAAAAATATCTATGAGGAATGCACAGTATTTATTCTGAGGAAGATGGACAGGAAAGAAAGTTCGTTTTATTAGAATGGAATTGATGCTTAAAGCCATAAAATTTTACAGTCTAAGTGAAGTGAATTATATTATGTGGGGAAAAAATAAATTAAAAATGTTGATGTTTCACCTTCTTTAACATCTTTCATCCTTCCACTTCAGGTCCTCACTGCGACCCAGCCTCATCAATGCTGCCCTGGAATAGTGCCCTAGCCCTCCAAGTGGGGGGCACCAGGCCCAGTGTAGTCAGCTTTATGTTTTACTTTTTAATGCATAATTTCAACCACCCTGAGCATAATATAATTAAGTGCATGTGCCCTACGATGTTTTCATCCTTCATGCTGACACTTATTTTAGAACTCCCAAGTTGAAGATGCTATTGTTTGTGACAAAAAGTCAAAACTTAAAAATCTCTGCATTTTTTTCTCTCAAAATGCATATATCTATACATGTATATGTATATAATATAGTTACATACATAGTCTGCACATACAATAATAGAAAACACAGGAAACACACTGGCCAAAATTAAATTAAAATGCCAAGATTCAGTCCCAACCACCAAAATCAATTTAGAGCTTTTAGAGTCAGGCTTAGAACAATACAATTTCCCATGACTCATGGTCAAAGTCAAATCTTCATAGGGGTCTTAGAACCATTGCTAAACTATTGGACTAGGATTTGATATCTTCTTTCAGTTAGCAATAAAGTAATTTCTAATTTTTATTCAATATATAGCCTGTAAAAATTCTGGCCTGCTAGTGGAAAAATACATTTTTGAATAGCCATTGGTCATACCCTGGGTCAAATCATGGTTCCTCTGAATGGAGCAATATATCAAAATACAACCTCTAAATCTGTTACAGCATCAGGAACAAGAGTTTAAACTAGGTTCAGTTCAGTTCAGTTCAGTCGCTCAGTCATGTCCGACTCTTTGCGACCCCATGAATCGCAGCACGCCAGGCCTTCCTGTCCATCACCTTCTCCCAGAGCTCACTCAGACTCATGTCCATCAAGTCCGTGATGCCATCCAGCCATCTCATCCTGGGTCGTCCCCTTCTCCTCCTGCCCCCAATCCCTCCCAGCATCAGAGTCTTTTCCAATGAGTCAATTCTTCGCATGAGGTGGCCAAAGAACTGGAGTTTCAGCTTTAGCATCATTCCTTCCAAAGAAATCCCAGGGTTGATCTCCTTCAGAATGGACTGGTTGGATCTCCATACAGTCCAAGGGACTCTCAAGAGTCTTCTCCAACACCACAGTTCAAACACATCAAATCTAAATCTTGCCATATTTTACAGTCTGGCAAGAACTTCTTTTAACTGTTAATTAATTTCTACTGCTCTGTCAACTTTCCTTGAAAAGAATGAGAGCAAAATGTAGCAATTTTAATGTGATAATTTTAAAAAGCAAAATTTCAATAAGGCAAACTTCACTTTCATTAGTTCTTGAGAAAACAACTTCCATAAATTTATTAATCAAAGATATAATTTGTGACTACAGCCTTTTGTCTATGAGACAAATTTGTCTAAACTCTAATTTTATATGCATATCTGTGTTACCATTATTATTTCTTAACATATAGAAACCAGAACTGCAAGAAATATTACAGACAACCATTCACTTTATTTTTGAAAATGAAATTAAAATGTTCAATTTTCTCTCAGTAGTCTTCTGCATCTAATAGGTCATTGAGCACATTACACCCAAGAAATGAGTTTTTCTGACTCCTTAACTTAAAGAATCAGCTGGAAAAATTCCAGTCTTAGGGAATACAATGTATTACAAATATGTTTTCAAATAAATATCAATTGGAACATGTTATATCGTCACATGATAAGATCTTTAGAGAGATGATGTCACCAAAAATTATAGAGTTAGGACCTCTTAAAATTCTCTCCCCCATAAAATCAATGACAAAAACAGAAAACATTCAGAATCAAATTCTTCCAAACTCTGGGGAAAAAAAGCCCAAAAGTTTTATCAATGCTGGGAGCATTTATTCAAGGCAAATGGCTGAATTCTGGTAAGAAGAGGAAGCTTTGTGGCATTTTTACTTGTCCTATTCCAATCCTTCACTTTGCAGGTTTGAGACAGCTTTAAAAAGCTAAAAGTAATCATGATGAAAACCAACAGCCTACAATCACAGTGTAAACCAACAGCCTAATAAAAACCAGAATGAGAAGAATGGTAGTGGAGCTCCATCAAAACCTCTTTCCCAGACGAATGCCATTATTCTATGCTTTTTATGGTTTCTTGGAAAAACCTCATATTCAAGGCTGTGGTATTTTACCTGATTCAGAATTCACTCAGTGCAAAAGCTATTTTCCCAGGAGAATTTGTAAAAACAACTAGAGGCAATTGATTAATTTCATGGCAGCATGAGGCAGTGGATAACCACTGCAATAAAGAATAAGCTAACAAAAAATTTCAAAAAGAAAGGCTGAGGAATGAGATGCCCACAGGGGCATTAAGAAGCCCCACCATATTTCTGGGAATCTAGAAGCCCACAAGATGAGTAGGGTTATACACATGTCCAGGGCTGTGCACACACTCAGGAAAGATCTGAGCAGACCCTATGTTCTCACTGTAGGCTGACCTTGAGACCTGCCCAAGGAAGAAGGTAAAGTTATTAACTGCCTGGGTGTTGAAGGTTTGCTGCAACACACACACACACACACACACACACACACACACACACACACACACAAACCCTTCAGCAAGATGCAGGGATATTGTTTACAGACATTTCAGAAAATTTCTGTCCAATCATTAACTAATTATTAAGCTAACCAAATATAGGCTTTATTGACAACACTCAACAAAGAAAACAGACTTTATAAAATTAGCTCAGAAAATATACTAAGCAAAAAGAAAACAAACAAACAGCAATCCTTAGTGGGGAGGAGAATATGATTTCTAGATTTATCATATTACATCATTTCAAATGTTCAGTTTTCAACAAAAATAACTATATATAAAAAAGAAAAAAGAAAGTATGGCCCATACCAAGCAAAAAATCATTAAACAAAAATGGAAGACCAACATTGGAACTGCTAGACGAATAATTTAAAGAATCTACATGCTAGCAAAGTAACACTCAAAATTCTCCAAGCTAGGCTTCAACAGTACATGAACCAAGAAATTCCAGATGTTCAAGCTGGATTTAGAAAAGGCAGAGAAACCAGAGATCAAAATGCCAATATCCACTGGATCATAGAAAAAGCAAGAGAATTCCAGAGAAACATCTACTTCTGCTTCATTGACTATGCTAAAGCCTTTAACTGTGTGCATCACAACAAACTGTGGAAAATTCTTAAAGAGATGGGAATACTAGACCACCTGACCTGCCTCCTGAGAAATCTGTACGCAGGTCAAGAAACAACAGGTAGAACTGGACATGGAACAAATCATAATCAAATTATTGAAAGAGAAAGACAAACAGAGAATCTTGAAAACAGCAAGAGAGAGCTGACTTATCACATACAAGTGATTCCAGTACGATTAACAGCCAATTTCTCATCAGAGCCCATCAAAATCCAGTGGAAATGGCATAGTAACAGTGCTCAAAGAAAGACTGTCAAGCAAGAATTCTATACCCAGCCAAACTATCCTTCAAAATGGGAGAAATTGGGGCATTTCCTGGTAAACAAAAGTTAAGCAGATTAATCAACTGCAAACTTGTCCTACAAAAATACTAAAGAGACTTTCAGGCTTAAATGAAAAGTCACTAGAGAGTAACCCAAATCTACATTAAAAAAAAAAAAAAAGATCACTGGTAAAGGTAATTACATATATAAATATAAAATGTAGGTGTATGTTTTGCTTGCCTCTTTTTTTTCCCCACATATGATTAAAAGAAAACCACATAATGTAACTATTACAAATCTGTGTTGAGAGGCACACAGTGTAGAGAGACGTAATTTCTATGACAATAACAGCACAAATGAGGGAGCGGTACCTGAACTATATAGGAACAAGGCTGTTCATACCATTGTAATTAAGTTGGTACTAATCTCCCCAGGTGGCACTAGTGGTAAAGAACCCACCTGCCAATGAACATCAATAAGAGACGTGGGTTTGATCCCTGGGTCGAGAAAAGCCCCTGGAGGAGGGCATGGCAACCCATTTCAGCATTCTTGCCTGGAGAATCTCAGGGACAGAGAAGCCTGGTGGGCTATAATCCATGGGGTTGCAAAGAGTCAGACACTGCTGAAGTGACTTAACACACACAATCCAAACCAGTGAAGATATTTCAAGTGAAGATATTACAAGTGAAGATATTTCCCAGGGAAATACCTAAGGAATTAACTGAAAAACAGGTAAAATAAATGACAAGGGAATTAAAATGTCTAGAAATATCTTTAACACAAAAAAAGCAGTAATGGAAGAATACAGGATCCAAAAAAAAAAAAGCATAAGACAAGTAGAAAAGAAATAGCATATATAAATCCTTCCTTATCAGTCTATGCAAGAGAATATTATTTAGCCATAAAAAATAAAGTATTCACTCAGGCAATGATATGTATGAAACTTAAAAACATTATGCTGAGTAAAACAAATCAGATTCAAAAAGTCATTCCTTTTTTTCCCATTTATATGAAATTTCCAGAGTCATCAAATCCATAGAGACAGAAAGTATAAATGGTATTATGGTATGAATGTTTACATCCCCCCTTAAAATTCACATGGTTAAAATCCTTCCCTATTAGGAAGTAGGGCCTTAAGGTGACTAGGCTGTACGGGTAGAGCTCTTATAATAGGATCAGAGCTCTTTTAAGAGACTCCACTACTGCTACTACTAAGTCGCTTCAGTCGTGTCCGACTCTGTGCGACCCCATAGACGGCAGCCCACCAGGCTCCCCCGTCCCTGGGATTCTCCAGGCAAGAACACTGGAGTGGGTTGCCATTTCCTTCTCCAGTTTTCCACAGAGCTCTCTAATTCCTTCTGCCATCTGAGGTTACAAGAAGTCTGAAAAATCTGGAAGCTGAAAGAGGAACCTTGCCCAATCAACTGACACTCTGATTTAGAATTTCTAGCTACCAAAACTGTGAGAAAAATATGTTGTGGTTTAAAAGCCACAGAGTTTATGATATTTTGTTATAGCAGCCCTAACAGACTAAGACAAGTGGGAATGGACGGTTAATAGGCACAAAATTTCTTAGTTATTGTTGTTTAGTCACTCAGTCATGGCCGACCCTTTGTGATCCTATGGACTGCAGCATGCCAGGCTTCCTGGTCCTTCACCATCTGCCAGATCTTCCTCAAACTCATCTCCATGAGTTGCTGATGCCATCCAAATTTCTTTGGGAGTGATTAAATATTCTGGAATTAGATAGTGTTGGTGGTTGTACAATCTTCAGAAATATAAAAACCCACTTAGTTGTACACTTTAAAATGTGAGTTTTATGATGTATAATTTATATCTCAAAAAAAAAAGATCCTGGAATCAGTTACTGTTTTCCTATCCCCCAGAGCACCTATCTGAGGATGGATCAGTGAGGGCTGAGTAAAAGGCAATTTGAGGCCAATGCTAACATGATAAAGAATCCATATGCCAATGCAAGAAACACAGGAAATGCAAGTTCAATCCCTGGGTTGGGAGAATCCCCTGGAAAAGGGCATGGTAACCCACTCCAATATTCTTGCCTGAAGAATCCCATGGCCAGAGGAGCCTGGCGGGCTACAGTCCATGGGGAGCCAGAGGAACCTGGCGGGCTATAGTCCGTGGGGTCACAAAGGTCGGACAGTACTGAGCACACATACACAATAGCAGGTTATGGCCTGTACCAAATCTAAAAATAAGCACAAGAGAGAGAGACAGAGAAATGGAAACTCAGACTTGATCAATATTTTTCCAGCTTTTTAAGAGAGTTTTCATTAATTTTAATGACATCTCTCAGTTCTGTAGACAGAAAAGCCTTTGGTATAGTGATTTCAACCATAAACTTTATTTTCATGAGTAATTATCACTCCATTTCCTCTCATCATACTGGGCAAAAGCAATGCTCATGTAGTTAACCCATCCCACACTCTAGCCTCTGATTTCAATAACTGCCGCAGCATTCCTCATCGGCCACCATATACACAGACAACACCTTGAAACTTATTTTCACCTAAAACTACCCCATGACAAAACTACTAATTAAAAGCAACTCTCCTCCTGATCACAGTCTCCTAATTCTCATTTTCTCTTACTCTACATTCTCACTTCCCTTGTTCTTCTACCTCATTGAGTCACCAGACTTTTATTCTGTATCTTCTCCCTTTCTATGGATCACTTATTTACCTTTCAAATTATACTGCTCTGATACTGAGAAGGTAGAAGAGAGATGAGATTCGGAAAAATCAGGAAAGGATCTGATTACATACGGACTTTTTGGACCTGGAAAGGAGTTGGTATTTTATACTACTGAAAGATTTTATTCTATCTAAATTTTACTAAAAGCCATTTTAAACAGAAAAGTGACAAGCAGCTACAATTTTAGAAGATCACTCAGGCTCTTACAGAAGGCAGAGAACAAACAGGGAGGCCAATAAAGAGGATATGATAGAAATCTAGGAAGATGACAGCCTTTTGGACCTGAATGAGGACAGTGAAGATTAAATGGAATTAGTAAATTTAATATGTATCTTGGAGATATAATAAACAGGAGATGTTGATGAGTTAGTTGTGAAGGATGAAAGGAAAGGATGCATCTTTGATGACTCTGTAGTTTTCGGCTTGTATAAGTGACTGAGAGTGATGCCATTTATCAATATGGAGACAATTTGGTGAAGACTGGTTTGGGGTGAATGATCAGGAATTCCATTTTGAGAGGATTCTAACAAAGTAGCAGTGGCAGTGAAAGCACCGTTTTTACTCTCACCAAAACCCACCAGTAAAAGAGATGGGCCCGCTAGAGAGCAGAATTAAATGGGTAGGTAAAACAGAAGGCAGGAGGAGAAGGGGACAACAGAGGATGGGATGGTTGGATGACATCACCAATGGACATGGGTTTGAGCAAGCTCCAGGAGACAGTGAAGGACAGGGAAGCCCGGCATGCTGCAATCCATGGGGCTGCAGAGTTGGACACGACTGAGCAACTGAACGACAACAAAAGAAAAACTAGATGACATATCTCACAGCTTCCAAAATACCAATGGGTGGAGGCATAGCTCCCGTATCTATGAAACTTAATGTGTATGAAAATTTGTTCTAGGGGAAGCAGGAGAGTCAGTTAGACATCCACTATTCCTGGCAAGAAGAAAACCCAAAGAGAGAACAGATACACAACTGGGGAACATGGAGGCACAATTTGAGAAAAAAAAAAGTGAAGTGGAAGATGTTTTCACACTTGTTGGTGATTATACATGGGATCCGAAGGGGATAGTACAGAACCAGCCTTATGAACTCTAAAATCTACCTAGTGCTAGTTCCCTTCCAGGACAAGGCCCTTCACTAAGTTCAGTTCAGTTCAGTCGCTCAGTCGTGTCTGACTCTTTACGACCCCATGAATCGCAGCACGCCAGGCCTCCCTGTCCATCACCAACTCCCGGAGTTCACTCGGATTCACGTCCATCGAGTCAGTGATGCCATTCAACCATCTCATCCTCGGTCATCCCCTTCTCCTCCTGCCCCCAATCCCTCCCAGCGTCACAGTCTTTTCCAATGAGTCAATTCTTCGCATGAGGTGGCCAAAGTACTGGAGTTTCAGCTTTAGCATCAGTCCTTCCAAAGAAATCCCAGGGTTGATCTCCTTCAGAATGGACTGGTTGGATCTCCTTGTAATCCAAGGGACTTTCAAGAGTCTTCTCCAACACCACAGTTCAAAAGCATCAATTCTTCGGCACTCAGCCTTCTTCACAGTCCAACTCTCACATCCATACATGACCACAGGAAAAACCATAGCCTTGACTAGATGGACCCTTGTTGACAAAGTAATGACTCTGCTTCTGAATATGCTATCTAGGTTGATCATAGCTTTCCTTCCAAGGAGGACGCGTCTTTGAATTTCATGGCTGCAGTCACCATCTGCAGTGATTTTGGAGCCCAAAAAAATAAAGTCTGACACTGTTTCCACTGTTTCCCCATCTATTTCCCATGAAGTGATGGGACCGGATGCCATGATCTTCATTTTCTGAATGTTGAGCTTTAAGCCAACTTTTTCACTCTCCTGTTTCACTTTCATCAAGAGGCTTTTTAGTTCCTCTTCACTTTCTGCCATAAGGGTGATGTCATCTATAGATAAGAATAAATTCCAAATTAAACAAAACAGAGGCAACAGAAGCAAATAAAAGAACAAAGAAAATGCAGGGAGGAGAACAGAATTAGAATTGAGAGATCTCAGAAAATACTAAATTATGTTCTTAACACTTCATACAAACAACAAATTCACAGCAATCCTCACACATTAGTACTTTTAAAATCCAGGAAAACTAATTCACATAAATGAGCAACAGAAAAGATTTTGGATATATGTAGTTATTGTAAGAAAAGCGAGAACAGATACTGACACAAATTTACTATGAAAACATACCAAAAAGATGCTACAAAACTGACGAAAATTAGAATATAGGATTTCAAATAAATTATAAAAATTAAGAAGATCAAAGGTGAAAAGGCAATATAAATAAAAGAACATAGAAATGATATAACATAAAAATTATTTTTAAAAGTTATTTCAGAAAAGAAGAGTAAAATAAAGAAAACTGAAAGTAAACAAACATAACAAATGATGCCTTAGGAGAAATAAAAAATGGCTCAGTGGTAAAGAATTTGCCTGCCAATGCAAAAGACATGGGTTCAATCCCTGGTCCGGGAAGATCCCACATGCCTCAGAGCAATTAAGCCAGTGTGCCACAACTATTGAGCCTGGACACCACAGCTATTGAGACCATGCATCATAAATACTGAGTGCCCTAGAGCCTATGCTCCACAGCAAGAAAACCCACCACAATGAGAAGACCACACAACACAACCACAGAGTAGCCCCTACTCACAGCAACTAGCAAGAAGCCCACCCAGCAGCAAAGACACAGCACAGCCGAAAATAAATAAATGCAATTATTAAAAAAATAGAACCTAAGAGAAGTGGTAGAGAATGAAGTTGGGCAAAGAAAATCAGACATACATGTAAAAGGGGGCCCCCAGAAGAAAACACCAAAGCAATAAAATAGAATAAAATTTTTAAATTGAATAATACTTATCCTAAAATAAAATTTTGCAAAGGCACACTGCATACAAAAACTATGAATCAAGAAAACTATTCTGAAATTAAAGTATATATATATATATTCCAGGTACTTTCCTGGTGGTCCAATGGCTAAGACTCTGCACTCCCAATGCAAGGGCCCTGGATTCAACCCCTGGTCAGGGAACTAGATCCCACATGCTACAACTAAGACCCAGTGCAGCCAAATAAATAAATAAATATTTTTTAAAGTATATATATCCATATATAATCTCTCTATATATACATAGTATGGATCTATATATCCAGTTTTACTGAGATATAATTCACATATCATACAATAATTCAGCCATTTAAAGTGCGCAGTTTGTTTTCAGTATATTTATAGAGCTATTCAACCATCACTACATTCAATTTTAGAGCATTTTCAGTGTACGAGAAAGAAATTGTGTACAGATTAGCAGTCACTGCCTCTTCCCATACCCCCACTATCAACCCTAGGTAATCTCCAATCCGTTTTCTGCCTTTATAGAGTTTCCAATTCTAGATATCACATATAAATGGAATCATGGTCTTTCTTGAGTGACTGCCTTCACATTTCTTTTGCAGACATTATTTCCCCTGTTTCTCTATATACTGTACACTGCAATAATGTGCAAACTGTGTGATACAGTATAATAAAGGTTTCTGCTTTAATTCCACATGCAAAGCTGCTGATGTCCTCTGCCTGTGCATTTGGACGGTTAGGTTATGTCCACCTCCTAAACTGGCTACTAAGAAAATCAGCTCAAGCCCTCTCAGATTGTCTCTAGCAGCAGTTCCCAATAACTATTATTTATGCCTTTGGAATTTTTTCAGCTTCTAAAACCTTCTATCCATTTTAATTTGAATTTCTCAGTTTGTACAATAGATGCATATTCTCCTCTTCCATTTTGTCATACCCTCCCCAACCACTGTAATGTTCTGTAGTTTTGTACAAGATGAGACTTAGCCTTGGGTATTTCCTACTGAAGCTTTAGTGCTCTGTAAACAAATTAGAAGTTTATTAAAGAAAAAACTTTCTAATAATTTTTTTTTCACTTTCAGACATCCTCCAGTCTTTGGAAAACCGAGGCTCACTTTGCAGCTTCACTTTTCAGTGCCACTGTCCTCAACTTGCTAATGACTAAACGAATCTGGGAAAGACAAATCTCAGCCACTACAGTTGACCTTCAGTATCCATGGGTGATTGGTTCAAGACCCCCTGCTGCTGCGTTTGGTAAGTCGCTTCAGTCGTGTCCGACTCTGTGCGACCCCATAGACAGCAGCCCACCAGGCTCCCCCATCTCTGGGACTCTCCAGGCAAGAACACTGGAGTGGGTTGCCATTTCCTCTCCAATGCATGAAAGTGAATAGTGAAACTGAAGTCGTTCAGTCGTGTCCGACTCTCCGCGACTCCATGGACTGCAGCCTATCAGGCTCCTCCATCCATGGGATTTTCCAGACAAGAGTAATGGAGTGGGTTGCCATTGCCTTCTCAGATAGCAAAATCAGAGGATGCTCAAGTCCCTTATATAGGATGGTGTAGTATTTGCACATAACCTACACACATCCTCTCTTTTATAGTTTACATTATCTATAGATTACTTATAATAGCCAGTACAGGTAAATGCTGTGTAAATATCTGTAAATACAATGCAAATATCTGTAAATACAATGTAAATGCTATGTAAATAGTGGCTGCACATGGCAAATTCAACTTTTGCTTCATGGAACTTTCTGGAATGTTTCTTTCCAAGTATTTTCCACCCCCAGGGTGGTTGAATCCATGGATGCATTACCTGTGGATACAAAGGGCTGACTGTACTTAAGTGTGAAAAGTGAGTGTTAGTCGCTCAGTCATGTCCGACTCTTTGCAACTCTTCTGTCCAAGGAATTCTCCAGGCAAGAATACTGGAGTGGGTTGCCTTTCCCTTCTCCAGGGGATCTCCCCAACCCTGGGATCAAACCCAGGTCTCCTGCATTGGAGGCAGAGCCTGTACCAACTAAGCCACCAGGGAAACCTTTACTTATCAAATGTATGATTTACTAAATGGTGTCCCTGGAATACTCACGATGCCAAGAGCATTATGTCACCTTCCCTTCATCCTTCACCGCCACACAGGGAAGTACCTATGGTAAATCCAAGCCAGAGAACAGGGAATGCTTGGCAGCATCCACAACTGAACAGATGAGGCTCTCAAAGCAGTAGCTGGAGAACATCTCACCTAGGATCCCTGTGAGTGGGAGGGACACCCTAGTCCTCAGGCCCAAGCGGAACTCTGGAGGACGCAATGACTACTCTGCCAAGAGTTGCGGTGGTCGATATTGGCCCTCTGGCCAGAGGCTCAAGGAGGCCATGATCTAGCCAGGCCTTCCTGGGAAGGGAAGAGGGAGGAAGACCTGGAGCTCATCAATAAGGGCATTCACACCCCCACAGAAGCCTGTTGTATTTTCAAGTTCTCAGTGTTTTCAAGGTTCATCCATTTTGTAGCATGCTTCAGTCTTTTACTCTTTTTTTAATTATGAAATAATATTCTATTGCATGGATAGGTCACATTTTATTCATCTGTTCATCGTTTTGTGGACATTTGAATGGATTTTTCACTTTTGAGCTATTACGAATAATGCTACCATAAACACTGATGTACAAGATTTTGTGTGGAACCTATTTTTCATTTTTCTTGGAAGTAAAATTGCTGGATCATATGGTAACTCTATGTTTAACCTTTTGAAAAATGACCACCAGACTGTTTTCCAAAATGGCTGAACCATTTTCTATTTCCACCAGCAATGAAAGAAGTTCCAGTTTTCCCACATATTCCCAATACTTGTTATTAACTACCACTTATAAGCTGTGTAACCATGGACTGGTTACATAACTTCTCTGTGCCTCAGTTCAGTAGTAAAGTAGGGATAATGACACTATCCATCCTGTGGGATTGTAATGAGGGCTAAATGAATTAATATTCATGAAATGCTTAAAAGAGTGCCTTGCACATAATCAGTGCTATAAAGGTACTTGTTAAAGACATAAATAATCATGATTCTCTGCATGATTTCCATCATAACATCTTGAAAGATAACATTATGTAGACAAACTCCAAGCCAGACAAGAAAGGAAATGAAAGAAGAAGAAAACACTTCCATGTCTGAAAGAAAGAGGAAGTTATGAAAGGGAGGTCAAATTCCAAACCTCCATGGGATAAGGGGATTAAAGTTAGAGATACTAAGATAAATACCAAAGAATAGCAGAAAAACAAAGCTAGTGCCCTACTCTCCCAGGTGTTGTCTGGGGTGGCTGCAAACTCTCTCAGAAACCTTACCTTCAGCCTGGGAACCAGTTCAATATGGTGCAACAGCTGCAGACCTGCCCTGTCAGAGGGAAGCGTATAGAAAAAAAATTCTTCCCACATTGTATGTGGCATGAAGTGCAGCCGTGACTCTGCACTATCAGAGGGAGGCACATAGAAAAAAATTTTCTCACGTTGTATGTGCCATGAAAGAAACACAGATATTTTCTAATACTCCTACCCAAGGAGGAAGACTGTTGCATTAAGAGACCCCAAATCTTAGGAAATAAGTACTTCTGAGGTTCAGCAATTCAAGGCAGAGACAAGGACCACTGACAACAAAAAGTAGCAGATGGTATCACAGGCCCAATGACCACGCAGGACCAGGCCCATCAGCAACAAGTTCATGAGAAAGAGACCAATGCCAGAGGCAAGTGGGATGACATCTCTTATGATGAAGAAAATATGGGAAAATACGTGCCCTCATACCTAACAGAAGATAATGCAAACTGTTATAGCTTTACAAAGGGTAATTATGAAAAAATCTACTAAAATAATTTTAGTGTATCTATTGAACCAGAAAACACAACTGAACATACAAAGATTTTCATGCAAGGTTAGTATAATTTTATGGTAAATGGAGATACTAAAAAACAGAAACCCCAAATGTTAGCAATAGTGGAGTTGCAGTGAGATGGATTATTTATTTATTTATTTTTTTAGTATTCTCATATGTTCTGAGTTTTCTATAAGGGACATCTATAGATTTTTATAATGAGGAAAACATTTTTACATAAACTTACATTTAATCAGCCTCTTCCAAGTTAAGGAAGTTGTTTTACTGGAAAGCCTCTCAAAAAAAAGATAACCAAAATTCCAAGCCTGTAACCTGAGAGACCAGAGGCCAATATTTGAAACTCAACCACAATACAACCACACCTTAAATTCCAATCAGAAACAGTCATTAGTTTCCTGAATGTTGTTATTGTACTCATCAATTGCCATTTAACTGTGCATCACTGACCATCCAGATTATTTATAAAAATGATAATTTAGACACATGTCAGAAGTAATTTCCAGAATGCCACATTGTCAATATTTCTTTCTTCAGGAAAATGCTGTATCTCTACTTTTTATTTCTTGACAGGAAACAAAAACTTCATGGGGTAGAGGAACCCCTTAATCAAGGATGACTTAACTTTTTACTAAAGTTTATGAGTACTTTTCAAAGATTAAATAAATTTTATTCCCTTACTTGGTCTCTTCAAAGAATTCTAATAGAAATTATTCTGCAGATAAGTCTTAGTTTTTAATTTCAGCAGTAATCAGAGTTTTTTCATATACATTCATGTTGATTAGCCTCTTGGGAGATTTTGGTATAGGGGTTGTTTTTCAGTCACTCAGTCATGTATGAATCTTTGTGACCCCATGGACTGCAGATGCCAGGCTTCCCTGTCCTTCACCATTTCCTGGAGTTTTCTGAGAAGGCTGAGTGCTGAAGAAATATGCTTTCAAATTGTGGTGCTGGAGAAGACTCTTGAGAGTCCCTCTGACAGCAAGGAGATCAAACCAATCAATCCTAAAGGAAATCAATCCTGAATATTCACTGGAAGGACTGATTCTGAAGCTGAAGCTCCAATACTTTGGCCACCTGATGGACTCACTGGAAAAGACCCCGATGCTGGGAAAGATTATGGCAGGTGGAGACGGGAGTGACAGATGGTTGGATGGCATCATTGACTCAATGGAGATGAGTTTGAGCAAACTCTGGGAGATGGTGAAGGACAAGGAACCCAGGTGTGCTGCAGTCCATGTGGTAGCAAAGAGTTGCACACAACTTAGCAACTCTTCAAACTTAGCAACTGAACAACAATGATCAGATTCGAGTGGCATTAATAGCAACCTGTTGATTGGACTGGATTCTCAAAAGCTTTCACGATTAGTCACCAAACAGTCAGAGACTAAAGACACTAGAAAAGATCAAGCTGGGACAAGAAAGAAAGATCTAAAAAGTTATAATCAGTGACGTGAGTCATCTGGCCTAACTCTCCCTTCATTTAGGTCATGGCTTGGTAACTACATTAGCATTAACTCTTGAGTTATCATTTCAAATAACATGGGATATAGTGTTTCTGTCATGAACAAGACAAAATAAAAGATAGCTGGAGATATAGATTCCACCCTTGGTGGGCGGCTGCGACCAGTGCACTTAGCGTGGCCGAGAGGAGCTACCCCATGTCTGAGGTCGGGACAGAGGCCGGGAGGACCCCATGCCCAAGGGGCGGTGGCCAAGAGGAGTTACCCCAAGTCCGAGGTGAGGGGCAGCAGCCGAGAGTGCCAAGCTGCGACGGCACAGGAATGGCCGAGAGAAGCTACCCCAGTCTGAGGTCAGCGGCAGCGGCCGGGAAGAGCTACCTCACGTCCGAGGTCAAGGGCGGCAGCCGAGAGGAGCTACCCCACGCCCAAGGTCAGGGGTGGCGGCTGGGAGGAGCAACCCCATGACCAAGGAGCGGTGGCTGCGTGGGTGCAGGAGGGCCAAGAGGAACTATTCCACACTGAAGGTCAGGAGGGGTGGTGGTGAGGAGATACCTCTCTTCCAAGGTAAGGAGCAGCGGCTGCAATTTGCTGGAGCAGCCATGAAGAGGTACCCCACGCCCAGGGTAAGAGAAAGCCAAGTAAGACGGTAGGTGTTGCAAGAGGGCATCACAAGGCAGACACACTGAAACCATACTCACAGAAAACTAGTCAATCTAATCACACTAGGACCACAGTCTTGTCTAACTCAATGAAACTAAGCCATGCCCATGGGGCCACCCAAGACGGGCAGGTCATGGTGGAGAGGTCTGACAAAATGTAGTCCACTGGAAAAGGGAATGGCAAACCACTTCAATATTCTTGCCTTGAGAACCCCATGAACAGTATGAACAGGCAAAGTGACACGATACTGAAAGAGGAACTCCCCAGGTCAGTAGGTGCCCAATATGCTACTGGAGATCAATGGAGAAGTAACTCCAGAAAGAATGAAGGGATGGAGTCAAAGAAAAACAATACTCTGTTGTGGATGTGACTAGTGATAGAAGCAAGGTTCGATGCTGTAAAGAGCAATATTGCATAGGAACCTAGAATGTCAGGTCCATGAATCAAGGCAAATTGGAAGTGGTCAAACAGGAGATGGCAAGAGTGAATGTCGATATTCTAGGAATCAGAGAACTAAAATGGACTGGATGGGTGAATTTAACTCAGATGACCATTATATCTACTACTGTGGGCAGGAATCCCTCAGAAGAAATGGAGTAGCCATCATGGTCAACAAAAGAGTCCGAAATGCAGTACTTGGGTGCAATCTCAAAAATGACAGAATGATCTCTGTTCGTTTCCAAGGCAAAGCATTCAATATCACAGTAATTCAAGTCTATGCCCCAACCAGTAACACTGAAGAAGCTGAAGTTGAATGGTTCTATGAAGACCTACAAGACCTTTTAGAACTAACACCCAAAAAAGATGTCCTTTTCATTATAGGGGACTGGAATGCAAAAGTAGGAAGTCAAGAAACACCTGGAGTAACAGGAAAAGTTGGCCTTGGATACAGAATGAAGCAAGGCAAAGACTAATAAATTTTTACCAAGAAAATGCACTCGTCATAGCAAATACTGTTTTCCAACAACACAAGAGAAGACTCTACACATGGACATCACCAGATGGTCAACACTGAAATCAGATTGATTATATTCTTTGCAGCCAAAGATGGGGAAGCTCTATACAGTCAACAAAAACAAGACCAGGAGCTGACTGTGACTCAGATCATGAGCTCCTTATTGCCAAATTTAGACTTAAATTGAAGAAAGTAGGGAAAACCACTAGACCATTCAGGTATAACCTAAATCAAATCCCTTATGATTATACAGTGGAAGTGAGAAATAGATTTAAGGGCCTAGATCTGATAGACAGAGTGCCTGATGAACTATGGAATGAGGTTCGTGACATTGTACAGGATACAGGGATCAAGACCATCCCCATGGAAAAGAAATGCAAAAAAGCAAAATGGCTGTCTGGGGAGGCCTTACAAATAGCTGTGAAAAGAAGAGAAGCGAAAAGCAAAGGAGGAAAGGAAAGACATAAGCATCTGAATGCAGAGTTCCAGAGAATAGCAAGAAGAGATAAGAAAGCCTTCTTCAGCGATCAATGCAAAGAAATAGAGGAAAAGAACAGAATGGGAAAGACTAGAGATCTCTTCAAGAAAATTAGAGATACCAAGGGAATATTTCATGCAAAGATGGGCTCGATAAAGGACAGAAATGGTATGGACCTAACAGAAGCAGAAGATATTAAGAAAAGGTGGCAAGAATACAAAGAACTGTACAAAAAAGATCTTCAAGACCAAGATAATCACGATGGTGTGATCACTCACCTAGAGCCAGACATCCTGGAATGTGAAGTCAAGTGGGCCTTAGAAAGCATCACTACGAACAAAGCTAGTGGAAGTGATGGAATTTCAGTTGAGCTATTTCAAATCCTGAAAGATGATGCTGTGAAAGTGCTGCACTCAATATCCCAACAAATTTGGAAAACTCAGCAGTGGCCACAGGACTGGAAAAGGTCAGTTTTCATTCCAATCCCAAAGAAAGGCAAAGAATACTCAAATCACCGCACAATTGCACTCATCTCACATGCTAATAAAGTAATGCTCAAAATTCTCCAAGCCAGGCTTCAGCAATATGTGAACCGTGAACTCCCTGATGTTCAAGCTGGTTTTAGAAAAGGCAGAGGAACCAGAGATCAAATTGCCAACATCTGCTACATCACGGAAAAAGCAAGAAAGTTCCAGAAAAACATCTATATCTGTTTTACTGACTATGCCAAAGCCTTTGAATGTGTGGATCATAACAAACTGTGGAAAATTCTTCAAGAGATGGGAATACCAGACCACCTGACCTGCCTCTTGAGAAACTTATATGCAGGTCAGGAAGCAACAGTTAGAACTGGACATGGAACAACAGACTGGTTCCAAATAGGAAAAGGAGTACATCAAGGCTGTATATTGTCACCCTGCTTATTTAACTTCTATGCAGAGTACATCATGAGAAATGCTAGCCTGGGAGAAAAACAAGCTGGAATCAAGATTGCCAGAAGAAATATCAATAACCTCAGATATGCAGATGACACCACCCTTATGGCAGAAAGTGAAGAACAACTAAAGAGCCTCTTGATGAAAGTGAAAGAGGAGAGTGAACAAGTTGACTTAAAGCTCAACATTCAGAAAACAAAGATCATGGCATCCGGTCCCATCACTTCATGGGAAATAGATGGGGAAACAGTAGAAACAGTGTCAGACTTTATTTTGAGGAGCTCCAAAATCACTGCAGATGGTGACAGCAGCCATGAAATTCAAAGACGCTTACTCCTTGGAAGAAAAGTTATGACCAACCTAGATAGCATATTCAAAAGTAGAGACATTACTTTGCCGACTAAGGTCCACCTAGTCAAGGCTATGGTTTTTCCTGTGGTCATGTATGGATGTGAGAGTTGGACTGTGAAGAAAGCTGAGCGCCGAAGAATTGACGCTTTTGAACTGTGGTGTTGGAGAAGACTCTTGAGAGTCCCTTGGACTGCAAGGAGATCCAACCAGTCCATTCTGAAGGAGATCAGCCCTGGGTGTTCTTTGGAAGGGATGATGCTAAAGCTGAAACTCCAGTACTTTGGCCACCTCATGCAAAGAGTTGACTCATTGGAAAAGACTGTGATGCTGGGAGGGATTGGGGGCAGGAGGAGAAGGGGACGACCGAGGATGAGATGGCTGGATGGCATCACTGACTCGATGGATGTGAGTCTGAGTGAACTCTGTTGTTGGTGATGGACAGGGAGGCCTGGCATGCTGCGATTTATGGGGTCGCAAAGAGTCGGACACGACTGAGCAACTGAACTGAACTGAACTGATTGCATGTTGAGATTAAGGCATGATGCAACATTTACATATTTGACTTAAAGGTGACTTGGTACATAAACTTTTTAACCATTTCTGCTTGCAGACCTGTCAGTTGAAGGTAAGAGTTCCCCTTTCCCCTGAAACAACATACAACATTCTGAAGATTTATGCAAGTTATTACTATCCAACAGCAATAAAAATTGTGTATTAGTACAGATCTTTCTGGATTTTGTAGCTCTTTTGTCTACAGGATTTCAGCAGTTTTATACAGTGTTTGACACATTTTCTCCTTGAATATCTTTCAAGTCTTGTTTCTCAAAGTTTGACTCCTACACGAGCAGCAATGGGATTACATAGAAGATTCAGAAATGCAGAATCTCAGGCTTATCCCAGACTGAATAAATAAGAATATGTAGTTTAACCACGTCCCCAGGTGATCTATATGGTGTCTAAATTTTTACATGTGTCAGAATCATCATTTAATTTTCATTTTCAGAAATGCTTTTATTCATAGGTTATTTTCAAGAGCCTTTTCCTCCATGAATCAATCCTTTTTTAAAATTTTGCCCTCGCATATTTGAATTAAGGCCCCGTGAACAAGTGACAAGAGTATGAATAATGAAAAGAGGCACTTCCTATGCAACGCCCATGGTCAGCATCCCCGTTCCCTATTGTTTATTGTCTGTTCGATGAAGACTCCCATGCCCTCTGGGAAGAGGCCAGACAAGGATTCTGTTGGTCTTGGTACAATGCCTAGAACTGACAGTCACAGTGGAGCTCAGCTCTCACACACCTTCCCTTTTGTGGGTAGAGAACAGTCAGAAACATGCTGAAAAGGGACTCTGGGAGAGTTCGGGAAGCAGTATGAAAATCAGGGAAGGAAAAGGGTAGGGATGCCTGGAGCAGGAAAAACAATGTCTTGGTCCAGCAGTTCAATTGAGGCACTCTCCAGTTGATGGACTGTGTCAACACTCCATTTTGACATGAGTTTTGTTGCTTGGAAAAGACATTTTACCCTGATGAGGAATTCCAAGTATGGAGCTTCATTAATAATTGAAATTAAAAAGTGGTAACTGGGTATTCCCAGATGGTTCAGTGGTTAGGACTCAGCTTCCAGTGTAGGGGACTGGGTTCCATCCCTGATCAGGGAACTAAGATCCTGCATGCTGTGTGGCACAGTCAAACAAAAAAATTTTTTAAGTGGTAACTATTTGAGGTGATAGATATATTAACTACCTTGATCACAGTGATTATTTCACAATGTATCAGTTCAGTTCAGTTGCTCAGTCGTGTCCAACTCTGCCACCCCATGGACTGCAGCAGGCCAGGCTTCCCTGTCCATCACCAACTCCCAGAGGTTGCCCAAACCGATGTCCATCAAGTTGGTGATGCCATACAACCATCTCATCCTCTGTCTCCCCTTTTCCTGCCTTCAACCTTTCCCAATATCAGGGTCTTTTCCAGTGAGTCAGTTCTTCACATCAGGTGGCCCAAGTACTGGAGTTTCAGCTTTAGCATCAGTTCTTCCAATGAACACTCAGGACTGATTTCCTTTAGGATGGACTGATTGGATCTCCTTGCAGTCCAAGGGACTCTCAAGAGTCTTTTCCAACACCATAGTTCAAAAGCATCAATTCTTCGGCGCTCAGCTTTCTTCACAGTCCAACTCTCACATCCATACATGACTATTGGAAAAACCATAGCTTTGACTAGACAGACCTTTGTCAGCAAACTAATGCTTTTTAATGTACACATATATTAAGACAATGTACACATATATAAAAACATCAACTTATACACCTTAAAAAGGAACTTAGTTTCCAATGTTTACCTCAATAAAGTGAAAACAGAGAAAACTAATCACTGAAGTGTTCTATGGGGGATTGCTGGACTGTATGCAGGATGCTTACAGGCAAAAATGGTCTGATTCACCACCACGAACAGCATCATCATCATAGCAAAGTTTCCAGTGTTTAGTCTCGTCAGCTTTTCAGAGTGCAGCATCATCTGGGAAACAGCACTCTTCCCTCCTCTGATTAGCACCATGTCGAGGTCTACACTTAACCTCAAAGGAAATCCTCTGACTGGCCATTTCTCCTTCTGAGGCTTGAAAACATCCTGAATTAGTGAGTGCTGAAGCCAACGGATAAATTCCTAGAGCAATGCACAAGCATGAGGCCACTTGGGTATCTAAGGAAGAGGAGGCAGGAAGCAGGTCTGTTTACCTCAAATCCCATTGTAGCTATGTCTCCCTTTTCTTCCCTCAGACCCTCACCGAGTTCTCTGAATGAAGACAATTTGAAGATGAATTGTAGCAGGGAAGGCGTAAACCCCTAGATCTCTCAATTTCCTCACAACAGAGAAAGCGATAGGAAGTTGTAGGCATTTTCATGAGGCTTCAACATGCCCGTGTAACCCCACAACATCTTTCTCGTTTCCCTCAGCTGAGATGGACCTGTTTCTGACTGTCCCTGGTCTCCTGGTCTTCCCCAAAAGGAGATGGGAGGCTCCTCCCTTCCCAGAGGCTTGAGAACATCCAACCTTCACCTGGAGATCAGAATAAAAATCACCTGCAACATGTAGCTGTTATCAGCCAATAACTAATGTTATTAGTTCATTAGTTTATTCTAATGAACTCATGAGGAGAAAACAAACAGGAGCCTCGGGAAATACTGACTTAAAGAAGTGCATCTGCTTACCCTGAAAGAAAGACTTAAGAATAATCACACAATTTCTACGTCCTGCTTCACTCTGAAGTTAAGTCGTAAAGAGAAAAACAAATATCATATATTAACGCATAAATGTGGAATCTAGAAAAATGGCATGAAGCTCTTACTTGCAAAGCAGAAACAGACACACAGACGTAGAGAACAAATATAGGGACACCAAGGGGGAAGGAGGCTGATGCGGTGAATTGGGAGATTGGGACTGATATACATACACTATTGATGCTATGTATAAAATAGATAACTAATGAGAATATACTGTATAGCACAGGGAATTCTACTCAGGCTCTATAGTGACTTAAATGGGAAGGAAATCCAAAAATGAGGGGCTGTGTGTATACGTACAGCTGATTCACTTTGCTGTACAGCAGAAACTAACACAACATTGTAAAGTAACTACATTCCAATAAAAATCAATTAAAAAAAAAAGAGTAAACACACAGTAGATTATAATAGCAAGAGAAATTTACCTGGATGTTAACTAAGGCCTCTTTGGCCTCTAGAGAACTAGATATGATTGAGTCAAGCCCTCATTTTCATAGGCTGGGCAAACCCAAATCCTTCTCCAAGTCAATGATAACTTCCGGTGAGGACCATAGGGAGGACAAAGGACAAACATATTCCGCTCAGATCACCTCTGGCTACTTACTGCTTCCTTAGTTTGCTGGCCACTTTACCATCTCAAAGGCGCTCTCTCTCTTCTGCACTGCATCAACCTTTAGCAGAAATCAGCATCTGACTTCATGTCTTCACATAGGAATATGTCCCTACCTCTCTCTCCTTCCCTCTCTCTCACACACATCTTGCTAGGAGACAGTGAATATTCTCTATTTTAAGATTTTCCCTAATATGGAAGAGAAACGTTTAAAGATCTCAAGTACTCCTTTACCAGGCATATTTCTAGAGCTGCCTTGATCTTTATCTGATCGCTCAGCCTCGAGCTACTTCATCCCACCACTTCACTTCTTCCTTCTTTCTCCTCCTCACTTCCTCCCTCAAGAGCAAACACATATTCCTTATATTGCTTCACGCCAAGCAGTTTGGCAGTCCCCTTCGTTGCATGGGCTTCTGTCTTCACCAAGCCCTGGGGATCCCCTCTACTATGCAAGCATAGAGCTTGAGGGCTGTGGTTCTTAAGTGTGGTCCCAGAACGGTGGCACCAGCATCACCCAGGCACTCACTGCAAAGGAAAATTCTCCCACCCTACTCTGACCTGCTGCATCAGGAACTCTGGAGGTGCGCCCAGAAATCTGTTTGAACACATCTGCCAAGTGACTCTGACACATACTGAAGTTTAAGAATGATTGCTTTAAGGAATAGCAGTTAAGGGGCTGGTGGAGGAAGACCTGCAACAAAAAAGACGGAGAAAGAGTTTCCGCAGTGGAGTATGGTTTTCAATGGCAGTGCCATCAAATGCCTGGAAGCGAGGGAAGTTTCATCACCACCACCACCACCCGGCCCCTGTAATTTCCTATCACTCTGTAGCTTCCTGTGGTCATATATGGATGTGAGAGCTGGACTGTGAAGAAGGCTGAGAGCCAAAGAATTGATGCGTTTGAACTGTGGTGTTGGAGAAGACTCTTGAGGGTCCCTTGGACTGCAAGGAGATCCAACCAGTCCATTCTGAAGGAGATCAACCCTGGGATTTCTTTGGAAGGAATGATGCTAAAGCTGAAGCTCCAGTACTTTGGCCACCTCATGCGAAGAGTAGACTCATTGGAAAAGACTCTGATGCTGGGAGAGATTGGGGGCAGGAGGAGAAGGGGACGACCCAGGATGAGATGGCTGGATGCCATCACGGACTCGATGGACGTGAGTCTGAGTGAACTCCAGGAGTTGGTGATGGACAGGGAGGCCTGGCATGCTGCGATTCATGGGGTCGCAAAGAGTCAGACACACTGAGCAACTGGACTGAACTGAACTGAAGCAAATAATAGATTCAAAAGACAAACCAGTTTTCGCTTCAAAATCTGACAATAAATCATCTCAGAGACTGGCCAGTAGATACTTCTTTTGTGTCTCAGTCTAGCACATGGCTTCCATCCATGGCCAAGGTCAATCATTGCAAATAAACCTGACAAAAGGTATCACACAGCCAGCAGCCTCAGGGAGGAAAAAAAAGGAAAGGAATGTGTGGGAGGGAAAGACGGAGAAACTTAGAAGATCTCATACCTAGGTTCCCCTCTACCCCAATTAGAAACAGCAAAAACAAATACCCTTCACAGCTGGGGCAACCAGTGATCTGTCTACTGGCCTGACATTAATTGTTTCACAGCTATAATGCTGTTGCAATTATAAAAGCAAAGGTGATCTAATACTTTATATGCCTTCCAACTTATTGATGTTTGGATTATATATCATTACATAACAAATTACTGCAAAATTTAGTGCTTAAGAAAACAAACATGTATTATCTCACATAGTTGTTGGGTTTAGGAACCAGGGAGCAACTTAGCCAGGCAATTATGACTCAGGTTCTCTCAAGACGTTTCAGTCAACATGTCAGCCAAATTCATGATAGGAAGCTTTAGTGGGGCTGGAGGATCCCCTTCCAAGATGGAGTATTCCCATGGTTATTTGCAGGAAGCCTCAGTTTCTCCACATCTGGACTTCTCCATATGGCTGCTCACAAAATGGCGGCTATTGTCCACCAAGTGAGTATTCCATAGCGGTTCCCTCTATGAAGTTGCATACCATTATTCCCACTTTTTGTTTTGTTTTCGCTTGTCTTTTTTGTTTTTGTTTAGTTTTCTTTTGGTGGCATTGAGCAGGTGGATTCCCCAACCGGGGATCAAACCTGTGCCCCCTGCATAAGGACCATGGCGTCTTAATCAATGAACCAGCAGGAAAGTTCTCCACTTTATTCTTTTTTCTTTTTTTAATTTTAATTGGAGGCTAATTACTTTACAATATTGTAGTTGTTTTTGCCATATATTGACATGAATCAGCCATGGGTGCACAGGTGTTCCCCATTCTGAATCCCCCTCCCACCTCCCTCCCCATCCCATCCCTCAGGTTCATCCCAGTGCACCAGCCCTGAGCACCGTCTCATGCATCAAACCTGGACTAGCGATCTGTTTCACATATGATAATATACATGTTTCAATGCTATTCTCTCAAATCATCCCACCCTCGTCTTCTCCCACAGAGTCCAAAAGACTGTTCTTTACATCTGTGTCTCTTTTGCTGTCTCGCATACAGGGTCGTCGTTACCATCTTTCTAAATTCCATATATATGTGTTAATATACTGTGTTGGTGTTTTTCATTCTGACTTACTTCACTTTGTATAATGAGCTCCAGTTTCCTCCACCTCATTAGAACTGATTCAAATGTATTCTTTTCAATGGCTGAGTAATATTCCATTGCATATATGTACCCCAGCTTTCTTATCCATTCATCTGCTGATGGACATCTAGGTTGTTTCCATGTCCTGGCTATTATAAATAGTGCTGTGATGAACATTGGGGTACATGTGTCTCTTTCAATTCTGGTTTCCTCGGTGTGTATGCCCAACAGTGGGATTGCTGGGTGATATGGCAGTTCTATTTCCAGTTTTTAAGAAATCTCCACACAGTTCTCCATAGTGGCTGTACTAGTTTGCATTCCCACCAACAATGTAAGAGGTTTCCCTTTTCTCCATACCCTCTCCAGCATTTACTGTTTGTAGACTTTTGGATAGCAGCCATTCTGACTGGCGTGAAATGGTACCTCATTGTGGTTTTGATTTGCATTTCTCTGATAATGAATTTATTCTTTTTGATCAAAGCCAGTCACTAAGTAGAATTCACGCTCAGTTGGATGGGATGGGACGGGAGGAGTATCATACAATTTGTGGACATATGTAAAACCACAATATTTTTACGTGTTTCTTGGGGTTTTCCCCATGAATATTTTAAGAAACACTTATTTTTTAATAATGTTTTGCATGTAAAAAATTACAAAGAAATAAACTAATATCTAAAATATTATCTCAGGTGATATAATTAACTTTAATTTTCTTCTTTATCAAAAGTATCTTATTTTCCAAATTTGCTACAGCAAGCAGGTATTACTTTTCAAATCAGAATATATATTCTTGAAAACACTGATGTAGTCTATTTTATATGATAATAATCATATAAAAATAACATGCTCAGCAAATGACAACAGTGACCCTTTTCTGTTGAGTTATTGGTCATATTATGTTCTATTTTTCCAATTTTGTCATTTTTCAAAAATGAGCATTTATTAATTTTGTAATAAGGTAATATAAAACATATTTATATACTGCCTCTCATGCTTTATGCTTCTCAAATATCAGATTAGCAGTACTTGCATTTTGTGAAATCTTGGCTCTGTCTGTCAACAGAGAGTTTGCCAGTAGACAGAGGTTTATGCTGATATTAGTCACTGAATAAAGTAAAAAGAGCAAATACCAAACCCATAAAGAACTTTAGCAATTACAAAAGAAATCAAGTCAAGCATATGCTAGTTTATAAGTGACAATATATGACCTTCCACAGAGATTATTAATAATATAAACAATTCCTCTTACCTTCTTCCAGTATAAGAAGCTCAGAGCAGAGAGAAGGAGCTGATACGGAGGTGGTCACAGAGAAAGGTGACTTTTTTAAAAAATAGAGGTTACCACAGACTTAGGATCAGTGATTATTCAGCTTTCAGACAAAACAATTTATACAAAAAAACTACAATAGTCCTTGCCCCCAAAAGTCTTCTGAAACCTTAATACCTGCTCCCTGATGTCAGATTGTTATTGCTGTTGCTGTTTAGTTGCTAAATCCTGTCTGATTCTTTTGCAACCCCATGGACTGTAGCCCACCAGGCTCCTCTGTCCGTGGGATTCTCCAGGCAAGAATGCTGGAGTGGGCTGTCGTTTCCTCCTCCAGGGGACATTCCTGACCCAGGGATCAAACGGGTGTCTCCTGCATTGGCAGGCAGGTTCATTATTGCTGAGCTACCAGGGAAGCCCCCGATGTCAGATACTCAAACTCAAAATGCAGAACACTATACATAAGAAGAAAATGTAATCAGAGGAAAGCAATTATTGAGTCAGTACTGAGAAGTTCAGTTCAGTTCAGTTCAGTCGCTCAGTCGTGTCCGACTCTTTGCGACCCCATGAAGCGCAGCACACCAGGCCTCCCTGTCCATCACCATCTCCCGGAGTTCACTCAGACTCATGTCCATCGAGTCCGTGATGCCACCCAGCCATCTCATCCTGGGTTGTCCCCTTCTCCTCCTGCCCCCAATCCCTCCCAGCATCAGAGTCTTTTCCAATGAGTCAACTCTTCACATGAGGTGGCCAAAGTATTGGAGCTTCAGCTTTAGCATCATTCCTTCCAAAGAAATCCCAGGGTTGATCTCCTTCAGAATGGACTGGTTGGATCTCCTTGCAGTCCAAGGGACTCTCAAGAGTCTTCTCCAACACCACAGTTCAAAAGCATCAAATCTTCAGCGCTCAGCCTTCTTCACAGTCCAACTCTCACATCCATACATGACCACAGGAGAAACCATAGCCTTGACTAGACGGAACTTAGTCGGCAAAGTAATGCCTCTGCTTTTGAATATACTATCTAGGTTGGTCATAACTTTTCTTCCAAGGAGTAAGCGTCTTTTAACTGGAGAAGGAAAAAAAAAAAAACTTGCAATAATGGTTCAGTTTCAAAAGAAAAATATTCACTGTTGGTTCGCAAACTGGTGCCCATACAGTGAGGGCAAGGAGAGATCAAAGAAAGAGGCGGACCTTTCCAGATGGCTAGGTAGGAAGGCTTGGCTTGGGTGCCCTCCAGATGAGCAAGTCTCCACACCTCCCACACTCGTTACATGCAGAAGCCTTCACTGGATTCAGTCACATATTTAGTCCAGATGGTCTCAGCAATACCTAACCCTCTTAAGGCTGAGTCTTTGAAACAGCTCCAAGTGTGGAAATGGTGGGTGGGACAAACATTCCAAAGGTGGGAGATGGGGCGGAAACTCCGACTGCCAAGTCCAGCTTTAGGGTCAACCGGCAGTCACATTCTCTCCATGACCTCCTCCAAGAGTGGCTAAGTTAAAGCTTCATCACAACTTTGTATATCCTTACCTTGATTTTCTCAATCATAATAGACATGGATGAAAATAAAATGATCCGAAGGTAACAAGTGCTGATCTGCTGATTATCATCGACTGATCGCTTTCTGCCTTAGTCTGGGTTTTCCGGAAAGCAGAATGGAAGACAAAGTCACTTTGCTACTCTTTTATTAGAAAGTACAATGCTAGGAAAACAGGAGTGAGGAAAAGGAGAAAAGCCAAAGAGGAGGGAAAGCAAATGCAAGTAGTTATACAGCTTCTTGAATTGTTCTGTCTTCTATCACCATCTTCTAGTAGGCTATAAATGACTATCTCAGAAAAATCCAACCAAGGGGAGATAGGAGGAAAAGTTTATCCACTGGTTAACCTCTCTTACTGAACAAAGTTTTTCCCCACTCACACTGGCTTCCCTGTACCTCTGGGATGCACATGAATGGGGATCAAGTAGGTTCTGCAGACTCACACTTAAGCAACAAGAACATTACAGGATAGGAGATGCATAGGCATAAAGCAAAGAACCGTCATGCTTGTCCCATGTGAAAGCGATGGTTGCAGCAGCCCAGGGCAACAAGTGTCCAAAGGCTCGAGAAACAGGTGAAACCGAAAGATCCGAGATACATGAGAGGTGTCTGATACATCCCACCTCCTTGTATTGCTCAATTCTCTCACATAATATACAACTCATACATAATTTAGGTTTCTGTTGTTGTTAACAAAATGTCCTCACTTGTTCCATGAGTGAAAGATACAAGCCTAGTCTGTCACAGAGTCCTTTTCTAAGTGACTTTAGAACTTTTCTAAGACCCTTTTAGAACTGCATTAAAATGAAAACACAAGATAGCAAAAAGTGTGGAATCCAGCTAAGCTAGCATTTAGAGGGAAGTTTATAGCAATAAAGGCCAACATTAGAAAAGAAGAACGGTCTCAAATCACCACAGTCAATTTTTTCCTTAAGAAATTAGAGGTGGGGTGGGGAAGTACATTAAATCTAAAGTAAACAGAGGAGTGGGAATCAACAAAACTGAAAAATAATAGAGAAAAAAAATTTTAAATACATACACTGGGTCTGGGAGAAGAACAGCAAAACTAATGAACTACTGGCCATACTGATTAGGAAATAAATGAGAGAAGTCACAATTACTAATGTCAGTGAGAGTGACAGGTTAATGTCAGAATGAGAGCGGTGACATAAGTATAAAAGTCATAAATATTAAAACTATTAAAGAGAATACTTTAATCAATATTTTATCATTGATGTTAAAACTCTGATGAAATGGACAATGCTCATTCAAGCAGTAATAGATAGTCTGAATATTTATTAAATTTGCAATTATAAACACTCCCACAGTGAAAATTCCTGGCCCAGATGGGCTCACTGCTGAATTTTCCAAACATTTACGGAAAAAGGAACATCATCTTTACAAAAACTTTTCCATAAAATAATGCAAAAGGAAGATGTCAAACTCAGTCTGTGAGGCCAGCCTTAACCAGATATCAAAATCAGACAATATTACAATAAAAGATAGCTACAAACCAATATTCTTCATGGACATAGATTCATTTTTTTCCTTTTTTTAAATTTTGCAAATTAATTCCATTGATTCATAAAAGGGATAATACATTATGATTAAGGGTTGTTTATCCCAGGAATGCAATGTTGGTTTAATAACCAAAAATCAGTCAGTGTAATTCACTATACTAGTCAAGAAAAATCATGTGATCAAGTCAATACATACAGAAAACGCATTTGACAAAATCCAACCACATTGGTGATTTAAAGAAAAGAAAAGAAAAACCTACAGGAAACTAAGACTAGAAACGAACAATCTCAACCTGAAAAAAGGCATCTACAAAATATCTATAGCCACCATCATACTGAGTATTTTTCACCTAAGATACATAAAAATGTTAACAGCATCCAGCTTCATTACTTGTATTCACATATTGGAAATTGTAGTCAGTGCCATAAGGTGGAAAAAGAAACAAAAAGTTAAATAATTTGGAAGGAAAAATGAAACTTTTACTCAGAAACATTTATGTAGAAAATTCTATCAGTTCAGTTCAGTTCCTCAGTTGTGTCTGACTTTTTGCAACCCCATGGACTTCAGTAGCCAGGCTTCCCTGTCCATCACCAACTCTTGGAGCACACTGAAACTCATGTCAATCAGTGATAACATCAAACCATCTCATCCTCTGTTGTCCCCTTCTCCTCCTGTCATCAATCTTTCCAAGCATCAAGGTCTTTTCCTAGGAGTCAGTTCTTCACATCAGGTGGCCAAAGTATGTATATTCAGGACTGATTTCCTTTAGGACTGACTAGTTTGATCTCATTGCAGTCCAAGGGACTCCCAGGAGTCTTCTCCAACACCACAGTTCAAAAGCATCAATTCGTCGGCACTCAGCTTTCTTTATAATCCAACTCCCACATCCATACATGACCACTGGAAAAACCATAGCTTTGACTAGGTGGACCTTTCTTGGTATAGTAATGTCTCTGCTTTTTAGTATGCTGTCTAGGTTGGTCACAACTTTTCTTCCAAGGAGCCAGAGTCTTTTAATTTCATGGCTGCAGTCACCATCTGCAGTGATTTTGGAGCCCCCCAAAATAAAGTCTCTCACTGTTTCCATTGTTTCTCCATCTGTTTGCCATGAAGTGAGGGGACTAGATGCCATGATCTTAGTTTTCTGAATGCTGCGTTTTAAGCCAACTCTATTTCTCTCCTCTTTCACTTTCATCAAGAGGCTCTTTAGTTCTTCTTTGCTTTCTGCCATAAGGGTGGTGTCATCTGCATTATCTGATGTTATTGATAGTTTTCCCGGCAATCTTGACTCCAGTTTGTGCTTTATCCAGCCTGGAATTTCTCATGATGTACTCTGCATATAAGTTAAACAACCAGGGTGACAATATACAGCCTTGACATACTCATTTCCCAATCTGGAATCAGTCTGTTATTCCATGATCAGTTCTAAATGCGGCTTCTTGACCTGCATAGAGATTTCTCAGGAGGCAGGTAAGGTAGTTTTGTATTCCCATCTCTTTAAGAATTTTCCACAGTTTGTTGTGATACACACAGTCAAAGACTTTGGTGTAGTCTATAAAGCAGAAGTAGATGTTTTTTGGGAACTCTCTTGCTTTTTCGATGACCCAGTGGATGTTGGCAATTTGATCGCTGGTTCCTTTGCCTTTTCTAAATCCAGCTTGAACATCTGGAAGTTCTGGTTTATGTACTGTTGAAGCCTGGCTTGGAGAATTTTCAGCAATACTTTCCTAGCGTGTGAGATGAGTGCAATTGTGCGGTAGTTTGAACATTTTTGGTAATACCTTTCTTGGGTTTGGAATGAAAACTGACCTTTTCCAGTCCTGTGGCCACTGCTGAGTTTTCCAAATTTGCTAGCATACTGAGTGCAGCACTTCCACAGTGTCATCTTTCAGGATTTCAAATAGCTCAACTGGAATTTCATCACCTCCACTAGCTTTGCTCATAGTGATGTTTCCTGAGACTCATTTGACTTCGCACTCCATGATGTCTGACTCTAGGTGAGTGATCACACCATTATGGTTATCTGGGAAATGAATTTTTTTTTGCATAATTTTTCTGTGTATTCTTGCCATCTCTTCTTAATGTCTTTTTCTTCTGTTAGGTTCATACCATTTCTGTCTTTTATTGTGCCAATCTTTGCATGAAATGTTCCCTTGGTATCTCTAATTTTCTTGAAGAGATCTCTAGTCTTTCCCATTCTATGGTTTTCCTCTATTTCTTTGCACTGATCACTGAGGAAGGCTTTCTTATCTCTCCCTGCTAGTCTTTGGAACTCTGTATTCAATTGGGTATATCTTTGCTTTTCTCCTTTGCCTTTTGCTTCTCTTTCTTTCTCAGCTATTTGTAAGGCCTCCTCAGACAACCATTTTGCCTTTTTGCATTTCTTTTTCTTGGGGATGGTCTTGATCTCTGCCTCCTGTACAATGTCATGAACCTCTGTCCATAGTTCTTCAGGCACTCTGTCTATCAAATCTGATCCCTTGAATCTATTTGTCACTGCCAGTGTATAATAATAAGGGACTTGATTTAGGTCATACCTGAATGGTCTAGTGGTTTTCTCTACTTCCTTCAATTTAAGTCTGAATTTTGCAATAAGGAGTTCATGATCTGAGCCACAGTCAGCTCCTGGTCTTGTTTTTGCTGACTGTATAGAGCTTCTCCATCTCTGGCTGCAAAGAATATAATCAATCTGATTTTGGTATTGACCATCTGGTGATGTCCATGTGTAGAGTCTTCTCTTGTATTGTTGGAAGAGGGTGTTGGCTATGACCAGTGCATTCTCTTGGTAAAACTCTATTAGCCTTTGACCTGCTTTGTTTTGTACTCCAAGGCCAAATTTGCCTATTACTCCAGGTGTTTCATGACTCCCTACTTTTGCATTCCAGTCCCCTATAATGAAAAGGACATCTTTTGGGGTGGAGAGTTCTGAGAAAAGGTTGTCCACTGGAGAAGGGAATGGCAAACCACTTCAGTATTCTTGCCTTGAGAACCCCATGAACAGTATGAAAAGGCAAAAAGATAGAACACTGAAAAATGAACCCCCAGGTCAGTAGGTGCCCAATATTACTGGAGATCAGTGGAGAAATAACTCCAGAAAGAATGAAGAGACTGAGCCAAACCAAAACAACACTCAGTTGTGGATGTGACTGGTGATGGAAGTAAAGCCCAATGCTATAAAGAACAATATTGCATAGGAACCTGGAATGTTAGATCCATGAATCAAGGCAAATTGAAAGTGGTCAAACAGGAGATGGCAAGAGTGAACATTGACAATGTAGGAATCAGTGAACTAAGATGGACTGGAATGGGTGAAATTAATTCAGATGACCATTATATCTACTACTGTGGGCAAGAATCCCTTAGAAAAAATAGAGTAGCCCTCTTGGTCAACAAAAGAGTCCGAAATGCAGTACTTGGATGCAATCTCAAAAATGAGAGAATGATCTCTCTTCGTTTCCAAGGCAAACCATTCAATATCACAGTAATCCAAGTCTATGCCCCAAACAGTAAAGCTGAAGAAGCTGAAGTTGAACAGTTCTATGAAGACCTACAAGACCTTCTAGAACTAACAGCCCAAAAACATGTTCTTTTCATTATAGGGGACTAGAATGCAAAAGTAGGAAGTCAAGAAAATTTTATTGAAGCTATAAAATAACATTTATAACTAATAAGAACTTAGCAATGTTGCAGGGTATGAGGTCAACATACAAATATCCACTGTATTTCTAAGTGATACCAATAAACAATCATAACTGATACTAAAATATATCTTTACAGTAATAGCAAAAAATGAACTATGGAGGGATAAATTTGAAAATTGACATATGTGACTCAGTCATTGAAAACTACAATAAAGTACTAAGGGAAGTTTTTAAGTAAATGGAGAAATATACCATATTTAAGGATTAGAAGACTCGTAGACATCAGTTCCCACCAAATTGGTCTATAGCTTCAATGTAATCCCAATCAAAATTCAAGTGGCTTTTTTAGGAGAAATTGACAAGCTTATTATTATATTTATATGGGAAATCAAAGTACTTAAAATAGTCAAAAAACTTTGGAAAAAAATACAAATTTGGAATATTTCCACACCACCACCTGTTTCAAGAGTGCTAATGTAGGATTGAGATGGATTATTTAAATACATAAATAAATCAATGGAACAGAATAAAATTCAGAAACATCCCCATATATACATGGTCAATTCACTTTGATCAAAAGCAATTCATTGAGGAAATAAAAATTATTTCAACAAACAGTGCTGGAATTATTGGAGGGCCTTATGTAAAAATAAATAATAATAATAATAAGCTTGACTCTTCACACTATTTACAAAAGTTGACTAAAAATAAATCAAAGAACAAATATAAAAGCTAAAACTATACAACTTCTCCCAAAATGTAACGAAAAACCTTGAGTTTGGCAAAGTTTTCTCAAATATGACACAAAAAGCAGAAACAGTAAGAGAAAAAACATCAGTAAATTTGACTCCATCAAAACTTAAGTCTGTCTCTACTTTCCCTCCCTGTGTGTGCATGCTAGTTGCTCAGTTGTGTCTGACTCTTTGCAACCCCATGGACTATAGATTACCAGGCTCCTCTCTCCATGGAGTTCTCCAGGCAAGAATATTGGAGCGGGTAGCCACTCCCTTCTCCAGGGAATATTCTTGACTCAGGTATCAAACTGGTATTTCCAGTGATTAGCATGAGTCTTCTTCAGGTACCGGTACATGGAGAGGAGAGGAACATGGGTCCATTCTCATTCAACCCCTCTAGTCTTCGCAGCACATGCCATGCTGTCATCCAGGTTTAAATGATTAGGTTTCTGCCTACTCACTGCAAGTAGTTTAAAGTCACACATAATGAAGATTTCCTCCTGTCAACAAAGCATTCTTTTTTTGTGCCAGGATTTGATAGTCCCAAAGTTTCCAATTCTGCATGTTTTCCAACTATTGTCTGTCTTCCTGAAATAGTGCTACTTTGACCCAGGAGTCCGTTCCTGTCAGTCACTGAATGAGAAGCTCCTCATGATGTATCTGAACCACTATCACATTAGGACAACGAGGAGGTTCATGTCAGCGCTGTACCAGCAGTGCCCCTCCCACTCCTCGACCATTTCAACTAACATTATATACTTGCTCCCCAGCTTTGATCACCCTCTTTAATGGGAATACCAGACCACCTGACCTGCCTCTTGAGAAACCTGCATGCAGGCCAGGAAGCAACAGTTAGAACTGGACATGGAACAACAGACTGGTTCCAAATAGGAAAAGGAGGACGTCAAGGCTGTATATTGTCACCCTGCTTATTTAACTTCTATGCAGAGTACATCACGAGAAATGCTGGACTGGAAGAAACACGAGCTGGAATCAAGATTGCTGGGAGAAATATCAATTACCTCAGATATGCAGATGACACCACCCTTATGGCAGAAAGTGAAGAGGAACTAAAAAGCCTCTTGATGAAAGTGAAAGAGGAAAGTGAAAAAGTTGGCTTAAAGCTCAACATTCAGAAAACGAAGATCATGGCATCCGGCCCCATCACTTCATGGGAAATAGATGAGGAAACAGTGGAAACAGTGTCAGACTTCATTTTTTAGGCTCCAAAATCACTGCAGATGGTGACAGCAGCCATGAAATTAAAAGACGCTTACTGCTTGGAAGAAAAGTTATGACCAACCTAGATAGCATATTCAAAAGCAGAGACATTACTTTGCTGACTAAGGTCTGTCTAGTCAAGGCCATGGTTTTTCCAGTGGTCATGTATGGATGTGAGAGTTGGACTGTGAAGAAGGCTGAGTGCCGAAGAATTGATGCTTTTGAACTGTGGTATTGGAGAAGACTCTTGAGAGTCCCTTGGACTGCAAGGAGATCCAACCAGTCCATTCTGAAGGAGATCAACCCTGGGATTTCTTTGGAAGGAATGATGCTAAAGCTGAAACTCCAGTACTTTGGCCACGCAAAGAGTTGACTCATTGGAAAAGACTCTGATGCTGGGAGGGATTGGGGGCAGGAGGAGAAGGGGATGACAGAGGATGAGATGGCTGGATGGCATCACTGACTCAATGGACATGAGTCTGAGTGAACTCTAGGAGTTGGTGATGGACAGGGAGGCCTAGCATGCTGCGATTCATGGGGTCACAAAGAGTCGGACACGACTGAGCAACTGAACTGAACTTAAGCAAAGACATCATTAACTAATACGCCTTTTTTTCTATTTTAAAATCTCATTTAAAGGAAATTATTATTTTTTGACTGCCTGAAACAACATCCACTAGAAAATGTAGCTCCATCTACACACCAAGCAACAACAACCAAAATCTAGTAATTGGTTACCTGGCTTTCAGTTATTTCCATTCTGTGTACATGTAACTATATAAGGACACTTTCTTGAATTCCCCCTGCCATACATACTGCATATTAATCCAGAATGTCTTTGATTCTCTTTATAGTTAGTTAATATTTGTTATATACAAAGAGAAAACTGTTGTGAAGAGTTTTAGATAATTCAGTTGCAAAGCTTAAGTCTCTGAGGGCTATAAAATCAAAAAGAAAGAGGCAGCTGAGCTTAAAGCTGAAGACTGATTTGCAGTTTTACACAACCAGTAGAAATATTAGCAGCTGCAGAAAAATCTACGTACACTGCTTAGATAATTGGGGTCTGATTTTACTTCAACCATTGATTCACTAGTCTGATTTTTTAAATTCATGTTTTCTGAGTCTATTTTTAATTTGCTAAATGAGCTTTTCTTTTATCATTCAAGGAAGGTGAAAACCAGCTCCTTGTATAAATATTTCTATTCTTTGAAATGGATTCCATTAAGTTTCCATTAAAATTTGAGGCTATGCACTTGATGTCCTGTTTAGAGAACTGTAACTTTTACACACAGCTTTATTGCTATGAGTACATTTTGATAGGTCGCTAGGAAAAACAACACAAAGAGAAACAGAAAAACAGTATTCCCCCAGAGCATAAAACAGCCTTCTATCATGTTCAGTGATCCACCCAGAAAGATTATAGAACATGAGAAACACACAGAATTAAAGTTAACCATTAAACATAGAACATTTTACATCTCCTAGGTCATTTTTATGTATGACAGCGCTCCAGACCAAGAAATTTCACACAATCGAAACTAAAATATATGGAGAGTAAATGCCTTAGAGTCCTGTCTTTGTTTTTCAAAATCAGTCATAATTGCTTACCCACTTGTTTTTATATGATTCATAAATGTGGATTGCCAAATAGGCCAAAAGCACCAGAGAAGGCTCCAAAGTAATTAAACCCATGACGAAGACTGCAATTAAGTTTTCATCTTTTATTTCTTCCAGAAAGAAAAGTCAAATGTTTATATTCTCTCAAAGGAGAATACATACTTTCAAGTCTTTTCAAGTTGTGGATTTTCAGTTGTTAGAAATAATTTTGAAATGAAAGGGAGTATGTTTTCCTTGCATCCATCTCTCTATGGTCTGCATAAGCTGAGACAAAACCAGGGGCATTCGTGATGAATTCTAACCCTCAGAGGCATGGAAACTTCCTTCCAACCATCTACAAATGAATGTATGGCAAAACCAATACAGTATTGTAAAGTAAAATACAGTAAAAATAAAAATTAAAAAGAAAAAAAAAAGAAAGTCAATCGGGCAACTCAAGTGATTTCTTGGTTAATCACCATCTTTCAAGGACACAATGAAACTGTCCACAGCCAGCCTCCTCCCCACTCTATGGAGGAAAATGGCTGTTGTTAACAGCTCTCCCTTCTTGGAGCATTAGACATGAACGAGACCACAGTGACTGATCTGTACAGGATAGCTTTCTATGACCATTAAGCTCTAAAAACACTTCCACAGATATTTCTCTCCAGGCTAGAAAATAGGTTTTTATTACTATTAGCATAGAGATTCATAATGCACACAAATCCCTAACTGTTCATCAGGTAAATATACTCTGAAAGGAGTTCTAGTTTCTAAAGACCATCTGACAGTGGTTTGAATGAATCATGGGTGAAAACCATATAGTCCCCTTTACAAAACCAAAAAAAGTGATGTTTAATTTGATGAAAAACATCAAATTCCTCAATATGAGATAGTAATATTTAGGGGAGCAGGTAGAACAGGGTGAATACCCAATGCAACTCCTTAAGACTTTTGATTTCCATTTTACAGGGCCCTGTCAGTGCTTCCCATGAAACTGGGATATTTAGCTGTGATTATTTGTAACCAACTTTTATTGTCAGTTTTAGTTCCCAAATTTGAAGGCCAGCCTAACAAGATTCTAGATAATTCCCAAAATACTGGTCTAAAAATCACACTCTGCATTACCCTAGAGGAACTTCCTGCATGACACTGGCTTTTGTCAACAACTGTCTTGCTCACTAGGCATCTTTATAGAAGAGGTCCTGGAGCAGCAGATGCCAGATGTGAGTCAGTGTGGCTTGTAAGGTAGGATGTATCGGTGGAAGGGAAGAGATGGTGGGCAGAAATCAAGTAGGCATCAGTAGGCATTGTACGTATGTCAATCCCAATCTCCCAATTCATCCTACTCTCCCTTTCCCCCTTTGCAGCCATATGTATCTTCTCTACATCTGTGTCTCTATTTCGACTTTGTAAATAAGATCATTGGTACCAATTTTTTCAGATTGCACATATATGCATTAACATATGATATTTGTTTTTCTCTTTCTGAAACTTCACTCCGTATGATAGTCTCTAGGTCCAGCTATGTCTCTCTAAATGACCCAATTTAGTTCCTTTTCTATGATTGAGTAACATTCTATTATATATATATATATACACACACACACACACACACACACACACCCCATATCCTTCTCCATTCCTCTGTTGATGGACATGCAGGTTGTGTACAAAATAAATTACTAATGAGAAACAACTATAGGGCACAGGGAACTATACTTAGTGCTCTATAGTGACCTAAATAGGAAGGAAATCCAAGAAAGAGTGGATATATGCATACATAGGACTGATTCGCTTTGCAGTACAGTAGAAACTAGCACAACATTGCAAAGCAACTATACTGCAATAAAAATTTAAAAACAGAAAGAAATTAAGGAGGAAGAGAAAGCGTCTTAGGCACATACATCAAAGTGATGAGGTGGAAAAAACACATGTGTTTCAGTCACATAGACATAGCTTCATGTTCAGTCCTCGTCTCTGGTGCTATGCATGGTGCTGTCTGATGCAAGGTATCAACATATATTCTAAACCTTTTCCTCATCTGCAAATGGGGATAATAATGCTCTTCTCATGGGATTGCTGAGGGCGTTCAATGTGGGAAATATATTGCACATACTAAGAAACAAAAAAATAAAACAGAAGTGTATTGTATACAAGTGTGAGAGTTTTAGAGCATACCAGGAAAAGCTTGGATCATTTTCTCAAATTTCTGCTGGGTTTTTTTTTTTTTTTTTCCAGTAAGTATCATGATCTTCTTGACCAAAGAGAATGAAGTCAGCATGTCTCGACCGAACTTCCAGTGATATACAGTTCTTGAGTACAGCAAGTTGTATTTCTCTTTCTGGATTTCATTTCCATTCCCACATGTACGTCATTATGGCATCATTTCATCTATTATAAGAGGCAGCAACATTTCATTTCACAGGAATGATGATCAACTACAGTTTAAACTAGTTTCAATTACAAAAAAAAAAAAGAAGAAGCAGCCAGAAGATAAATTAAGAGTTACATTTTTATTTTGAGAGACTAGAATCAAAGAAGTCCTAAGTTGCCTTTGATGCTTTTTATATCATTCTTTAATCCAGGCTAAACTTCATCTGTGTGTTTGGGGTTTTGTACACTTTTTTTTTTCTCTCCTAGACCTAAAACTATTGAGAGGAGTTAACACTTTCTGTTATTTCTTTCTGTTTTAATTAAATGTTGGCGGCACTGGGTCTTCATTGTGGCACACGGGCTTTCTCTAGTTGTGAAACACTGGCTCTAGAGCATGCGGTCTCTGTAGTTACAGCTCATGGGCTTAGCTGCCCTGTGGCACGTGGGATCTTAGCTCCCTGAGCAGGGATCAAGGCCGCATCTCCTGTGTTGGAAAATGGATTCTTAATCACTGCAGCACCAGTGAACTCCCTGTTTTGCTGTTTCTAGGTGCAATAATTTTATCCTCATGGAATACTACTTGACTGTTAAATGTGTTAATATGATACCACATTTAGAATAAACCCAATAATATTTGAAATATAAGTAGACGCTTTTGTTAAGACTGTGACAGGAGTCAACAGCCATTGATTGAAAGCCTCCTTTGCGCCAGACATTACACATGTGACTTCTATGCATTCTTTCATTTCCTTGAAAGAGATTGGGGAATATCTTTCAATAGTCATCAAGGTTCAAAGGGGTCAAACTGAAAGTCACCTCTTCACCAAAGTTGACTTGCACTAATTCTTTCTCATGACAGATCATGTTCACAGGCCATAAATCACGGTAGTTAAACCTACAGTTGTTATCGGCAACTGAGTCCATACCCAGAAAGTCATTGTTAACAAACATGGGCTGCTGGGATGGGCCCCCAGTGGGCCCTATCACTCCCCCACGTTTACTGCTGGCTGTCTCTCCAGCCAGGAGGCACAGAGGCAGCTGTACAGGAAAGTGATGACAACACTGACCTATCTACAGCCTTCCCTGCAGAGATGTGTGAAAGTGAAAGGGCACGACCTTTCCCCTTTCTAATCTCTACTGGCTTCTTGCCCTTACCCTACAAATACTATCCTCTCTCTGTTTTCCCTCTTTCACTGTTTATAAAGATACTCCTACAAATTTATGGGCCTCCACCTATGCATGAGGTGTTTGCCACGTATTTAACTCTCACAAAATCTTGTAAAGATGATGAAAAACATTACACTTCAGGCATTTTCATTACTAGGGTTTAAATTTCACATGTGTTTAATGCCAAGTCCTGTGTATTGCTTCACACACCACTGTGGAACCTCCTAGAAATGTCCAAACAAGCTTAATCCCTTTCTCACCAGACCAGAATATAGGCAAATCTTCTATTGAAAATTGGTATTTGTAATTTTGACTATGAAGATGGTTTACCGAATGCAATTATCTTTTCCATATGGCTTTCATGCAGCTAGAAGTGTCTTCAAATAAGAATATAAGGTGTCAGGGCCATCTTTTGGAATGTCACCTTAGGGGATGAGGCCATGACCAAAGAAGTCTGACTCTGATCTCCTTGATGCACGTCCCTGATGGCTCTGTGCGTAAAGAACCTGCCTGCAATGCAGGAGACGTGGGAGACATACGTTCGACCCCCAGATTGGGAAGATACCCTGGAGGAGGAAAATGGCAACTCACTCTAGTATTTCTGCCTGGGAAATCCCATGGACAGAGGCTGGCAGGCTACAGTACAAAGGATTGCAAAGAGTCAAACACAATTGAGTGACTAAGCATACAATCACCTTGATGGGATCCCTGTAGGAAGAAGAAAACTTTAAACAGAGGAAAGCTCCACAAACAAGTCTGGGAGATGAGAAAAAAGAGAGGAGGAGGGGCAGAGGAAGATGAGGAAAAGAAAGGAGTTTGGAGGGACCTCCTGGAGTAGGAAACAGCAACCCACATTAGTATTCTTGCCTGGAAAAATCCATGGACAGAGGCTGGCAGGCTATGGTTCATGGGATCACAAAGAGTGAGACACAACCCAGCACATACACACAGAAGGGACCTCCATTTCCAAGCCTAATGAACAAGCATTTTTCCTTAGAGGCTAATTAGGTCCACCTGGTTAACTCCAACCAACTATATTCCACCTAACCCTAAAGATCCAGATCCCTTGCTTCTGACTGGCTAGGCACTCTCTACCTCAGGATCTTTGCACATACTCTTCTTGCTGCCTGGACTGCTTCTTCCAAATAGCCACACAATTATCTCCTCTCTCAGGACCTTACTCAAATCTTAATTTCTCATTGAGACTTTCCTTGATTTCTGTTTTTTCAAATTATGACAACACCTATCCCCATGCTTTCTTTACAGCTTTATTTTTCTCTATGGCACTTGTCACTATCTTACATACTATATAGTTCACTTTTTTAATTTTACTTTTTGTCACCTCTTCCCACTAGAACGTAATCTCCATGAGGATAAGGATTTCCATTCACTGCTTTTTCCCCATACCCAAACAATAATAGGCAAATATCTAAGATGTTTTTTGAATGAATGGATGCATTAGAAGATAAATCTTCCTCCCTCCAAGTGTCTTCACTGCACAGCTATTTGGCAATGTGATATATTCTTGGCAAAGCTGGGTCTTTCTTGTAGTGACTAAGCCCCATCTCAGTCCTTTGGGACCTCTTTACTTCATCCTGGGCCCGTGGGTCATCAGAAAGATGCTTATCCCAGAGTTACACATTATCCCTGGGCAGAAAACTGTTTCTTACCAACACCTCTGCCTTGACACTGAAAGAGTGCTCAGGATAAGACTAATGTTCACAATTCTCATACTATGAACAGTAGAAACGAGAATAGTTGCTGAAGGCTGTAGTACTTAAGTCAGCTTCTCAGAATCCAGGATAACGAGCTGAAATGGCTATTCTCAATCCACCTTGTGATTTTCAGGTTACAAAAGTTTAGTCCCCACAGGCCATAAATGATAAGGCTGACTGCTTCAGAAGGGCCCAGGATGTCATTACATTGCCTTGCTAATTAGTGAACATTCTAACTCTTTTAAAAGCCAATTTCCATTACTGTATACTTGGTGCTATTTAGTGAACATACTCATTCTGCCCTAAAAACCTAAGGGATCTAACAACACGGTCTTTCTTTTCCTTTTTTCTTTTTTGGATACTTGCTTAGTATACTTGGCTTAAAACTCAATGAAATGAAACAAAGATTTATAAAAGTCATTTCCGGTTGGCCTTTCCCAAGAATAATTTATACTGGTGTTGGCTGCAGGGGTTAAACACACTATGCTCACAGCTCAGATTTCACAAGAAGGGAAATACATGGTGTGTCTCCAAGGAATGGCAAACCCAAGAAGTTGAAAGGAGACTTGAGAAAAATTAAACATGTGCAAATTCTAGTTGTATTTTATTACAAAGCAAACAGGAAGTCCAACATTAAACATAACAGCATCACATGAGACTCATCAGAAAAGCTCTCATTTAATGAAACCATGGTAAACCTATAGAAATCTCAGACTGCGGTTGAAAATCTTAAAGATAATTACGGTAAAAGCTTACTTTAAAAGTTTAAGAAAATTGACTACAAGAATGGGCTGAACCCCAAGGGGCAAATCCACCCATGCAGACAGACAGGCTCTGGAAACTTTCCCAGGCCCATCCCAAGTCTGCAGTCCCCCTTGCCTCTTGTCTGGTGAATTGAGGCAGCTTCTCAGCGGGTCACAAAAAGCCAACCCCAAACTGGGGCGCTAATTTAAAATTTTACCACACATCTGAAAGCAAGCTGAAGTTCCATAAATGGCATCTTGGAAGAGACCAAATAATGTGTATTAATGAGGTTTTCATGCTGGGTTAGAACCTTATGAATTTTAAATGGGATCACTTTAAATGGATTACTAGTCAACACCCGTGTTTCTCAATGTGTGGTCCTAAGGCTACTCAGTCAGCATCACCAAAGGAAAGAGGATAGGAGAAGAGGGTGAACGCCAAGTCACTTGTTATGTCCAACTGTTTGCGACCCCATGGACTGTAGCTCACCAGGCTCCTCTGTCCAGGAGGACAATTTCCCAGACAAGAATACTGGAGCGCATTGCCATTTCTCCCTCCAGGGGATCTACCCGACCCAGGGATTGAAACTTGTGTCTCTTGCATCTCCTGCAATGGCAGATGGGTTCTTAACCACTAGCGTCACCTGGGAAGTCTAGGAGGGGAGCAAGTTCTTATTAAAAATGAAAATCCTCAGGCCTTAACGTAGACTCACTAAATACAGAAACTCTGAGTGTGGGGCCCTAGAATCACCAGGTTCCCCATAATCCGGACACTTGCCAAAATGTAGGGCCAAAGCTAGAGTGAGCCCCAGCTTCAACCGCATACATAAATACCCAAGGAGCTTTCCAAGTAAAGCCTGGTCCCACAACCAGAAATTCTGAATTGTTTGAGGGTGTAGCTTGGACATCGGGATTTTTAAGAATCATCTTTGGATGATTCTAATGGACAAAGTTAAGATTTACTGTAGTATCACAGATGTATCAATAGAAAACAGACTTATGGTTGCCGGGAGATGAGGGGAAGGGATAAACTGGGAGACTGATATTGGCATATACATACTACTATACATACACTAGGTAAGGAATAAGAACCTACTGAGTAGCACAATACTCAACACTCTGTAATGGCCTATATGGGAAAAGAATCTTTTAAGTAAGTGGATATATGTATAACTTTTTCATTTTGCTGTATACCTGAAACTAACACAACATTGTAAATCAACTATATTTCACTAAATTTTTTTAAAACATTTACTGTAGTAGAGGCTCTTCCCAGTAATAACCTTCTCTTTCTAATCATGTAGAAATAAAACATGAATCATAAAACAGCTAAGAGCAGATGGACAAATTTCTGTGATTATTTCCAGAACATTGCTAGGAAATAGAATTATTATCTGATTCTATGTGGCCACCCAAGAATTTGGGACATTAAATAGCTCAAATAACTATCTGAGGTATGATTTAATTATTCTAGACTAGAAGAGCAGTAAAATCGGAGACTTTACAATCTCTGAAGATAAACCAGAAATGAAGATATCACAAGTCTACTGGATCCCGTCTTGTTATTTAAAGTTGGCAAAGAACTGCATAAAACTTTGAAATGTGTGACCACTGTCAAGCACTATTCAATTATGTTTTTAAACTTTATTTTATTTATAAGTCAAGAGTACCAGTGGGATAATAATAATATTCAATATTGACTAACTTCTTATAATGTGTCAGGCAGTATGTGAAGCACTTAAAATGCATTATCTCACCTATCATTGTGTTCAGCTCAGTTCAGTTCAGTTCAGTCGCTCAGTCGTGTCCGACTCTTTGCAACCCCATGAATCGCAGCACGCCAGGCCTCCCTGTCCATCACCAACTCCCGGAGTTCAATCAAACTCACGTCCATCGAGTCCGTGATGGCATCCAGCCATCTCATCCTGGGTCGTCCCCTTCTCCAGCCCCCAATCCCTCCCAGCATCAGAGTCTTTTCCAATGAGTCAACTCTTCACATGAGGTGGCCAAAGTACTGGAGTTTCAGCTTTAGCATCATTCCTTCCAAAGAAATCCCAGGGCTGATCTCCTTCAGAATGGATTGGTTGGATCTCCTTGCAGTCCAAGGGACTCTCAAGAGTCTTCTCCAACACCACAGTTCAAAAGCATCAATTCTTCGGCGCTCACCTTTCTTCACAGTCCAACTCTCACATCCATACATGACCACAGGAAAAACCATAGCCTTGACTAGGCGGACCTTAGTCGGCAAAGTAATGTCTCTGCTTTTGAATATGCTATCTAGGTTGGTCATAACTTTTCTTCCAAGCAGTAAGCGTCTTTGAATTTCATGGCTGCTGTCACCATCTGCAGTGATTTTGGAGCCTAAAAAAAATAAAGTCTGACACTGTTTCCACTGTTTCCCCATCTATTTCCCATGAAGTGATGGGACCGGATGCCATGATCTTCATTTTCTGAATGTTGAGCTTTAAGCCAACTTTTTCACTCTCCTCTTTCACTTTCATCAAGAGGCTTTTTAGTTCCTCTTCACTTTCTGCCATATGGGTGGTGTCATCTGCATATCTGAGGTTATTGATATTTCTCCCGGCAATCTTGATTCCAGCTTGTACTTCTTCCAGCCCAGCGTTTCTCATGATGTACTCTGCATAGAAGTTAAATAAGCAGGGTGACAATATACAGCCTTGACATACTCCTTTTCCTATTTGGAACCAGTCTGTTGTTCCATGTCCAGTTCTAACTGTTGCTTCCTGACATGCATACAGATTTCTCAAGAGGCAGGTCAAGTGGTCTGGTATTCCCATCTCTCTCAGAATTGTCCACAGTTTCTTGTGATCCCCACAGTCAAAGGCTTTGGCATAGTCAATAAAGCTGAAATAGATGTTTTTCTGGAACTCTCTTGCTTTTTCCATCATCCAGCGGATGTTGGCAATTTGATCTCTGGTTCCTCTGCCTTTTCTAAAACCAGCTTGAACATCAGGGAGTTCACGGTTCACGTATTGCTGAAGTCTGGCTTGGAGAATTTTGAGAATTACTTTACTAGCATGTGAGATGAGTGCAATTGTGTGGTAGTTTGAGCATTCTTTGGCATTGCCTTTCTTTGGAATTGGAATGAAAACTGACCTTTTCCAGTCCTGTGGCCACTGCTGAGTTTTCCAAACTTGCTGGCATATTGAGTGCATCACTTTCACAGCATCATCTTTCATGATTTGAAACAGCTCAACTGGAATTCCATCACCTCCACTAGCTTTGTTCGTAGTGATGCTTTCTAAGGCCCACTTGACTTCACATTCCAAGATGTCTGGCTCTAGATTAGTGATCACATCATCATGATTATCTGGGTCATGAAGATCTTTTTTGTACAGTTCTTCTGTGTATTCTTGCCACCTCTTCTTAATATCTTCTGCTTCTGTTAGGTCCAGACCATTTCTGTCCTTTATCGACCCCATCTTTGCATGAAACACAATTATTACAGAAGAAAAAACTGAGACTTAGTGAAGTTAAATGTCCAAGGTTACCCAAGGTTTTAAGAACTGCCAAGCCTATGTTCTCAATCCATTTGATAACATCATAGATTTAGATGAAGACCCAGAAGCACCACACAGAGGAAAAAGGAAAAAGAGGGATATATTTATTTCTGTTCCCCAAAATGATTCTTCTATCATACTTGATAACCTAAGGTCTGATAAATGAGTCGCTCTTCCTGGAAGTTGCAATGTTTCTTTTAAGTACAGGAAAACTGAATTTGTTTCAGTGAATTCCAGCTCTCCTGGGAGTCTACTATGGACCAATTTGTCATGGAAGGTACAGTCTTCTATTTTTAACCTACAGATCAGTTCTCAGACAAATCCCATAATTTGAAGAAATGAAGACTGGTAACTGGAGAGGAAGCTCAAAGATCCATGGGGAGAATAAGTCACAAAATGATATGTGTTAGAGGTCATTCACCCATCTTGAGTGCTCAGATGTCTATGTGTTCAGCGACCCTCATGATACTTAGTTGTTCCCATTTCTGAAACAGACCCTTGTCTTATTAAATAGAGGATAAATTTCTTTTTAATGCTATTTCACACGTGGATTTGCCTGTAGAATGCACTGTCAGACCACTTTTTTGAATTTTTTAAATGGCACAAAATAATCAGGCTTGCAACACTTTTTAAAAAAATGCGGGTACACAGTGGACCAATGACCTTCTTCAATTATCTTGAGAAAGGAGACACTCTCCAGAGTATCTCCATCAAATGAAAGTACTATGGGTAAGGAGGAGATGAGTGGGAGAAATAAAAGCATTTGCTGAATTCTGGAATCACTTCCTAACATCTTTTCATCAGATAAGACATTTTTAGCCCAAGAAGGAAAGCCAGGAATTCAGGTTTTGGGGTTTTTTGTTTTTTTTTTTTTTTTTTTTTTTGGTCCCTTTTCCACTTCTGACTCACCATGGCCTGAGCAAGTTGCTGCCTCCCTGGCCTAGTCCCTTCCTCTCAAAAATGGAGGGATTTCCCTAGTGGTCCAGTGGTGATGACTGCCTTTCAATGCAGGGCATGTGGGTTTGATCCCTGGTAGAGGAGGTAAGATCCCACATGCCTTGAAGCCAAAAAGCCAAAACATAAAACAGTAGCAATATTGTAACAAGTTCAGTGAAGATTTTTAAATGGTCTATATATTAAAAAAAAAACCCAAATGGAGATAATAATACAGGATTTGAGTCACTTAATCCGAGCGATGGTGCTAGGATTAATGAGAGTGTTTTGGAAATAAAAGGAAAAACAAGGCTTTGATCAAAGATGTGGGGTAAGTACAATGTTTTATTATAAACAATAATAATGGGCCTTATGTTCTTGATGCCTGGGGAGCAAACCATTCCCTCCTTGGCCTGCATTAATACTTAGACCCAAGGGTGTTAATTACCACACAAATGTATGTACTAAATAGCACCCTAGGGGCCTAGAGAAGTTAATCCATCTCCAAAAGGTGACTAATTTACCTTCCAGCTCCCACCCTTCCCACACTAGGCGCCTGTCTGTTATTATTAGTGTAGAATAACTGCATCCTCTTTTCAGGTCTACTGGGCCCCATGTGCGTCCTCCAATTTGCTTAATAGAACTTAAGGGATCTGAAAGTACTATTGGAATCATTACTTTCTATTTGAATATTTGCTCTTGACTTATTGGTGGGAGCAGCCCCAAACTAATAAGAACTAAGAATGATTACCTGTGACAGTTTATTATCAGTGCTATTTCCCATCTCATCATCGAGATAAAAGTTTTTCACAGGTCACAGAATAAGTCTGTTCTCTTTAGGTGCCCTACTTTTTAAACCCTTTCTCTCCCTCTCGGCCCTTCTCCATTTGCATTTTGGTTGGACATCTCATGCTTCCTGCTCTCTTCATAGAACCAAACCTCCCACAGCTTAGCCCAGAAGCCACCTAGATGCTTGCCAAGTAACCCAGATTCTGGCCTCTTCCTACTAATCTTTTTAAAAGCAGAACAAGGAGCAAACAGGGGGACTTCCCTGGTGATCCAGTGGCTAAGACTCCACGTTCCCAATCCAGGGGGTCCAGGTCAATCCCTGGTCAGGGGACTAGATTCTGCAAGCACAACCAAAGATCCCAAATGCTGCAATGGAGACCTGGTACAACAAAATAAATTTTTTTTTTTTAAAGAAAGAAGCAAATAGACACTTGGTGCATGGTGATGATCATCATAAAAATCGTGATTTTTAACATGAGAGTATAGCTTCACTTGGAAAAACCATCCCTTTGATGGCCAACCAGCTCTCTCATTTTTCATCATAAACATCAATGTCAGTGTTAAGTAGAAGGCAGGGAATCCTAAGGAACTCTCACACAGTTAGTAAACCATATGACCTTTATGAGACAAATATATCTCTGAGATCATCTTATTTCTTTTAACATATTGTGACTGATCATGGCTTACAGGCATGACCAGCATATACATCATTTGAAAACCCTAATAATGAACATAAGTGTGGTGCTTATAGACCATCTGAAATGGTGATTTATGAAGCCCAGACAGCTGGGATCATCTTAGCAACCATCAAATCCAAACTTTTACCTTAGGATAAAGTAACCAAAGGCCAGAAAAACGAAGTGGCTTCCTCAAAGATCATGTCTCCCCATTCATGGCTCTCCCACTAATAAAGGTGAGGTATGGAAAAGGAAAGTACTTGATTTAAAAACAACTCCAGTCAATTAGGAGGGTTTCCAGGGAATTGATAGGAAAGCCACCTTAGGGCAATACCAACTTCACCCAAATCAAATTGAAATATTACTCTGAACCACAGTATCAGCCCTAGTCTAACATGGAGTTGAATTTTTTCTGTAACACAAACTAATCTCACAGAGATAATTAACAACTTAGGTAAATAAGATTTATTATAAATAAGATAGGAAGGAGAAAAGCTGGAGAGAATGAGTTTTAAATGTGTATACAAGCATGTGTTTATGTTAGCCTGACTGACTGTGACATCCACTCTGCATTCTTGACACCAGCAGATAAAGGAAAGCTTCATAGATCAATTTGATAACAAGGAATTCCCAAACTCTCCCTAAAGTATTAATCTTGAGTTCCTGAAAGGCAGAGCTTGTCACAGAGGCTTGCAGGGGATCTTAATGACCTGGCAAGAAAGGAGCTGTTTTAGGATGATAACTAGACAGAGAAATGGCTCCAGGTCATTGATATCAGGAAGCACAGAGGAAATGTGCCTCCACCGCCTCATATATAGCAAGCTTACGCTGAGACTCCTCCAGCTCTTGAACTGTTTCTTCATCCACTGCTCCCTTCCTTAAGTAAATGCAAAAGGGAAGACATCTGAGTAGTTCCTTTAAAACACACACACACTCTTCAGGAAAGTAGTTTCCAAAAGTAATTCTACCTTTGCTAAAAGCAAACAATTTATTTCTACTTTTGACTGAACCTTAAGGCTTCAAAGAACACTTGGGAAGAGTTGATAAAGAACCTTTTTAATATACATGATGAAACAAACTTTCAAGCTGTGATTTTTTATTCTCTATTTCTTCTATTTCTCTTAAATATCTTTGACCTCCAAAGACTGTTTATTTGTGTTCAGAGTCTGTCAGTAAAATTTTTTTGAAGAGAATGATCTTTCAGTTCAGTTCAGTCACTCAGTCATGTCCGACTCTTTGCGATCCCATGAATTGCAGCACGCCAGGCCTCCCTGTCCATCACTGACTCCCGGAGTTCACTCAGACTCACGTCCATCGAGTCCGTGATGCCATCCAGCCATCTCATCCTCTGTCGTCCCCTTCTCCTCCTGCCCCCAATCCCTCCCAGCATCAGAGTCTTTTCCAATGAGTCAACCCTTTGCGTGAGGTGGCCAAAGTACTGGAGTTTCAGCTTTAGCATCATTCCTTCCAAAGAAATCCCAGGGTTGATCTCCTTCAGAATGGATTGGTTGGATCTCCTTGCAGTCCAAGGGACTCTCAAGAGTCTTCTCCAATACCACAGCTCAAAAGCATCAATTCTTCGGCGCTCAGCCTTCTTCACAGTCCAACTCTCACATCCGTACGTGACCACAGGAAAAACCATGGCCTTGACTAGATGGACCTTAGTTGGCAAAGTAATGTCTCTGCTTTTGAATATGCTATCTAGGTTGGTCATAACTTTTCTTCCAAGGAGTAAGCGTCTTTCAATTTCATGGCTGCAGTCACCATCTGCAGTGATTTTGGAGCCCCCAAAAAATAAAGTCTGACACTGTTTCTACTGTTTCCCCATCTATTTCCCATGAAGTGATGGGACAGATGCCATGATCTTCGTTTTCTGAATTTCTACTTCACCCAAAACTCTTGTCTCCAAAATTCAGTTCTGCACCAGTGCACAGAGGCTGAGGTTTCAGCATCAGATCCACAAAATGTCTGTGGGACTTCTACCACTACATATTAAGTCCATATTACTTTCTATTATGTTAAATAGGTCACCAGTTTTACTGCTTAGTGTATTACAGGTAAATTAAAGCAAGTTAGGCATGTCTTCAGTTAAAAAAAAAAATGCTTCATGAATTCAAAATTAAGCACCAAGTTGGGCTACATACTTTAGAGCAATAGCTTAAAATATGGTCTGTAGTCAAGGTACTAAGACTCTGTCAAAATCTTACCCCAAGAAATAACTGGGCAGTAGTTAGTTACCTGGTGCTCACTTCACAAATATTCCAATTAATTCACAAAGCTTTTCTATTTGAAGCTCCAAGAGATGTTACTGATGCTTTATCACAGATAGTCTCCCTAATAGGACTAATTAGTGTGGTTAAATTTGTACTTTTTAAAATAAGGTTGTATTATATGATCAAATCCATAATCAGTTATATTTCTATACAGTAACAATACATAAACAACTTGAAAAAGAGATAAAGAAAACAATCCCACTTACAACAGCACCAAAGGAACAAAATAATTAAAAATAAATTTAACCAAGGAAATGGAAGATCTGTACACTGAAAAATATCAGACCCTGATGAAAGAAATTAAAGAAGATACAAATGAATGGAAGTATATTCTGTGTTCATGCATCAGAGGAGTCAATATTGTTAAAATATCGATACTATCCAAAGCCATCTACAGATTCAGTGCAGTCCATATCAAAATTCCAATGCCATTTTTCAAAAAAATAGAAAAATAAATCCATAAATTTGCATGGTACCACATAAGACTACAATGGACAAAATAGTCTTGAAAAAGAACAAAGCTGGAGGTTATCAAGCTCCCTGATTTCAAACTACCTAACAAAGGTATAATGATCAAAACAGTATGGTACTGGCATAAAAATAGACACACAGTCCAACTAAACAGTATCAAGAGCCCAGATAGCCCACACATATATCAGTTCAGTTCAGTTCAGTCACTCAGTCGTGTCCGACTCTTTGCGACCCCATGAATCGCAGCACACCAGGCCTCCCTGTCCATCACCAACTTCTGGAGTTCAGTCAAACTCATGTCCATTGAGTCAGTGATGCCATCCAGCCATCTCATCCTCGGTCGTCCACTTCTCCTCCTGCCCTCAATCCCTCCCAGCATCCCAGTCTTTTCCAATGAGTCAACTCTTCGCATGAGGTGGCCAAAGTATTGGAGTTTCAGCTTTAGCATCAGTCCTTCCAAAGAAATCCCAGGGCTGATCTCCTTTAGAATGGACTGGTTGGATCTCCTTGCAGTCCAAGGGACTCTCAAGAGTCTTCTCCAACACCACAGCTCAAAAGCATCAATTAAATTCTTCGGCACTCAGCTTTCTTCACAGTCCAACTCTCACATCCATACATGACCACTGGAAAAACCATAGCCTTGACTAGACGGACCTTTTTTGGCAAAGCAATATCTCTGCTTTTGAATATACTCTCTAGGTTGGTCATAACTTTTCTTCCAAGGAGTAAGCGTCTTTTAATCTCATGGCTTCAGTCACCATCTGCAGGGATTTTGGAGCCTAGAAGAAAATAAAGTGTGACACCGTTTCTACTGTTTCACCATCTATTTCCCATGAAGTGATGGGATCGGATGCCATGATCTTCGTTTTCTGAATGTTGAGCTTTAAGTCAACTTTTTCACTCTCCTCTTTCACTTTCATCAACAGGCTTTTTAGTTCCTCTTCACTTTCTGCCATAAGGGTGGTGTCATCTGCATATCTGAGGTTATTGATGTTTCTCCTGGCAATCTTGATTCCAGCTTGTACTTCTTCCAGCCCAGCATTTCTCATGATGTACTCTGCATAGAAGTTAAATAAGCAGGGTGACAATATACAGCCTTGACATACTCCTTTTCCTATTTGGAACCTGTCAGTTGTTCCATGTCCAGTTCTAACTGTTGCTTCCTGACCTGCATATAGGTTTCTCAAGAGGCAAGTCAGGTGGTCTGGTATTCCCATCTCTTGAAGAATTTTCCACAGTTTATTGTGTTCCACATAGTCAAAGGCTTTGGCATAGTCAATAAAGCAGAAATAGATGTTTTTCTGGAACTCTCTTGCTTTTTTGATGATCCATATATGGTCAGCTAATATTTGACAAAGGAGCTAAGAATATACAACAAGCATAAAAGTCTCTTCAACAAATGGGGTTGGGGAAAATATCCACATGCAAAAAAATAAAATTGGACTCCTACCTTAAACCAATAACAAAAATGGATTAAACCTGAAATATAAGACCTGAAATTGTAAAACTCCTAGAAGAATGCTTAGGGGGAAAACTCCTTGATCTCAGTGTTGGCAATTACTTTTTTGGATATGACACCAAAAGCATAAGCAGCAAAAGCAAAAATCAACAACTGGGACTAGACCAAATTAAAAAGCTTCCGCAGAGTAAAAGAAACCACCCACAAAATGAAAAAGAAACCTACAGAATGACAGAAAATACTGCAAATCATACATCTGAGAAGGTGTTAATATCTATAATATATAAGGAACTCATACAACTCTATAGCAAAAGCAAACAAACCAAAACAAATCTCATTTAAAAAAAGGATGGAGGCCCTTAATGGAATTTTTCCAATGTACATGAAAAGATGCTCACATTACTAATCATCAGGGAAATGCAAATCAAACCCAGAATGAGACATCACCTCACATCGGTCAGAATGGTATTAATAAAAAAAGGGAGAGAGAGGTAAATGCTGGCAAGGATGTGGAGAAAAGGGAACCTTCTTGCACTGTTGGAAAAAGTGTAAAATGATACCGTCTTTATGGGAAACAGTAAGGATGTCCCTCAAAAAAATTAAGGAAAAAAAAAAACTACTCTATGACCCAGCAATTCTGCTTCTGAGTACATATCCAAAGAAAATGAAATCAGGACCGCAAAGGTATATCTGCATCCTCATGTTCATTTTCATGAACCTGCAGCACTATTCACAGTAGCCAAGATATGGAAATAACCTAAATGTCCATCAGCAGAGAAATGGATAAAGAAGATGCCAGAAGCTGAGCGGTAGGGAAAATGGGGAGATAACAGCCAAAGGAGACAAACTTTCCAAGGTTATAAAGTCCTGAGAATCTAATATATAGCATGGTAATTATAGTCAACCCTACCCATACACTACTTGAAAGTTGCTGTGAGAATAGAGCTTTCATGGTCTAGCATAACAACACGGTATATGAGATGAAAGATGTATTAACTTTCGTTATTGTGGTACTTAGGTGGATGAAATCATCACACTGTACACCTTAAACTTACTCAATGTTCTATGTCAATTATATCTAAATAAAGCTCGAAAGTTAAGTTTAAAAAGTCCCAAGCTGATCTTAACCAAAATCACAAGATGATAACAGGCCCAAATTGTATGAAACTTTAAAAAAATGAAAACAGTAAGAGTCACATGGCTCTTATCCAGCTCTCACATAGCCATGAAATAACCATGCAAAATCAAAAACCTGAAATAAACTGGAAACACATCCAAAAAGCCAAACTACACAGAAAGTAACTTCTTGCACTTCATTTGTAAAAATGCACTTAAAAGTGACTCAGAACCACTCTATCTTATTTTAGGTAAAATTTTATTTGGCTCAGTAATCTGAGACATAACATAATAAAAGCAAAACACTAGAAAGGGCAGTAGAGCTGGAAGAGTCACTGAAAGCAATAAAATATATTAGCTGACACAGCTGAACAGGGAGGAGTAGATTTCTTTAATAGAACTATAAAAAAACAGATCCTAGAACCCAAAGAGGAGCATGGAATAATTTAACAATAAGGCGTAAATTCTCAGCAACACAAGAGAACACTTTTATATTCAATCATAGTGACAATTATACACACTAATAGCCCTGGGTCATCAAGAAATGGTTCATTTACGATTATAAATCCTATTTTCTAATGTGTCGAAGCACATAATATGTATTTTTTAATATATTTTATCAAAAGAAATGAAAATATTAAAGTTTTAAGACTTCTCATGATTCTTTGAAAATACTAAGCATTGTTATAAAGTGAACCACTATGTCAACCAAACGAAAGCTCAATGATCATGGAATACTAAACTGAAGCACTGTCAAAAATCGAATGAAATGAGAATGCCAAAAGACACAAAAATCTGAGGAGCGCTCCAGGCAGCAGACAGCAAATGCTATGACCTCAAGATAGGATCAAACCCAAGCCAGTTGTTAGGGCTGTCACGATGTGACCAAAGGACCAGTGGTATGAGAAAGATCAAATAATGAATAAGGAGTCGTCACATCACATACAGAGATTAGATTTTGTTCTAATCGCAAGGAGAAAATACTGTAATGTTTTAAGGAAAGCAAAAATGGCATTGGCTGTATTTACTCACTTTCTCAAGTTCTGACAGCTGCATGGAGCATGGGTTTAAACGAGTGTAAAAGAAAATGGAAAATGAGTTAAGAGGCTATTTGATTATTCCAAGGAGAAGATACAGGTACCTAGTAAAAGCAGCAAGGTATTCTTTAAATAAACAAAGCATTAGCATGCTCTTCACATATTATCACAGGTCCTCAAAAGGATATATTGGGTTGGGCAAAAAGTTAGTTTGGATTTCTCCATACCATCTTATGGGAAAAATCCAAATGAATTTTCTTACCGACTCTATTTCCTTTCCCCTAAAACATATTTCTTGCATCAAGAGTTTCTAAAGGCTGAAGATGCCATTCATGAAGACAGCCTACAGAGGTGTTTGAGCTTCTGTTCCAGGCAGAAAGTTAGCAATTTGGAGGCAAAAGTTATTTTCTAAAGGAGATTTTTCTACCTAGTTTTCATCTTTCATACCACTTGCTCTTTGCAGAGTTTGATTTTAGAAATGTGACTGATCTAAAACTTACATGGACACAATTTAAGAATTTAACAATTCTTGAGCCACTACTCTTCTAATCTATGAACTATTTTCTAGCAGAAACATGAGACCAGATTATTTAGTAATGAAATAGGAGCTCTGAAATCCCTTCAAGTCCTTGACCTTTAGGTATAAGACCAACAATAAGAAAATTCTAGCCAAATATTATATGAAGGATGATCTCTTTCATAGTACTGGGTTTCAATCCCTACCTGAATTCCCAGCCTTAAGGCAATACCACCTTTTTAGATGAGTGACTGGCTTCAGAAAGAAAAAACAACTTGGATTTTCTTTTTATTAAGATAAAGAATCTTTTTATTTCTTACCCTCTTTGTAGATTCCCTTAGGAAGAAATCTAGCAAAAACTGAACTAGAAAGAATGTGATCAGCTTGCCAAAAGAATATGACTAGCTCCCAACTTGATGGAGAGAGAGATATTATGTTCCAGCTGTCATCGTAAGATCTTAGTTTCTAGAGTCCTTTTTTAAAATTATTTATTTATTTGTTTGGCTGTGCCAGGTCTTACTTGGGATCTTCGATCTACATTTCAACGTGCAGGATCTAGTTCCCTGACCAGGAATTGAACCCAGGTCCCCTGCACAGGGAATGTAAAGTCTTAGCCACTGGACCACCAGGGAAATCCTATTTTCTAGAGTCCTTCTGAGTGCCCCCAAGCTTTTCAAGAAGGCCATGAAAGATTTTACAAGTATCAAAGTGTTCACCTACAAATGGGCATTAAGGATGGCCAAATAATAGATAATCTTTATTCAGCACAGTGTAATATGGTGGAGCATCAGAGAACTGGCCACCTTTCTGATTCCAACACACAAGCACAATCTGGGAGACTCAATTAAACAAATGACTGCATTTAGTTAATACATGAGTCGTTACAGCTCCTAATTTAAATTTAGAGCTATGTTCACGTGTTTATGCAAACAGAAATTAAAATATCATCACAAATTTTTAAACTGTAAATTCCAAATTATGCCAGAAACAATACCCTGTTGTGCACCCCATAGGATGTTTGCAACAAAGAAATACTGTATTCCTTTATTCAAAATTCTCTAAAGCACCTACCGTGAGAGGTGAGACCCTCCCTGGCCACTGGTCCTGGTGCTCATTCTCCTATACAGACCCTTGAAATTAACTTCCATTTCTCTCATTGACAGCAAAGCATATCAGCTCTGGTCTTCATTGCCTCACTTCATCTCCTGCCTCTATAATACCAGCTATTCATCCTTGAGCAACTGCCTCAGTTTATGCATCTGTAAAAGGGAGTAATAATAGTACCTACCTCCAAAGGTTGTTAGGAGTGTTATACGAGTTCATACATGTAACACATATGAAAAGAGTGTCTGGCATACAGTAAGTCTAACGAAGGTTAATAATATCACTCCTACTTTCATCAGTCACCACCAAAAGTATACCACCCATCAAATTAAAAATATATTCTCTAATTTCTTGAGAAAGTAGTTGTCTGGAACCAACAGCACTGACATCACCGAGGAGCTTGTTAGAAACGCAGAATCTCAATCCTCACTGTAGATTTACTAAATAACAATATGCATTTGAACAAGGCCATGTGAATACATGTTATAACTTGAGAATGCTGCTCTGACATACCATCTGCCCATAACAGCTATACTTCCTTCCCTAGAACTGCCCTCCCACTATGCCCTCCAGAAATATTGTTCCAAAATCAACAAACTCTCTATAACCTTCTCTAAATGTTCCCCTGTTTCCTTATACCTGAACCGTAGCTTTTTCTCAAGGACACAATTTTCCCCACAAACTCCTGCAATGATGACTGCTCTTCTTCCACACTCCAAGGACATCAGAGTTAGGAAGTAAAGTTGCCATCTTCGTTCTTCCCAGCTCAGGTCTCTTCTTTTGCTACCAAAATACCCTTTTCTATTGGAGCCATGCTACAACTGTCTCCTACTCTTTGTCGCCCTGGGCTTCAAATCTTTCATCCACTTCCTTTCATCCACTGGATTTTGCTATCTCTTCTTCCCAAGGTGTTGCCCTATCTTTGGAAGATGACAACAACCTCAAGGACAGCCTAACAACTGGCCTCTCAGCTTCTTAACACTTATATCTAGTAACCTTCTCCAACATCTTTCACATCAGCACAGGTTTCCAGATTCCACCTGGGACCTTGTCATCATCTGGAAATGCCCCGGTCCCAAAAGCTCTAATTGAAACACTTGACTTTGTGATTATTACCTCTTTTTCATCTGAAAGACCTTATGCTTGCTGCAACCATTCTTATACAACTTTATTGATCTTTCTAACCTCTCTCCTTATGAAATTTAGATTCTGTGGTCCATTCTATTCCAATAATATTCCTGCCAATTCCCTAGTGATGCATTACCAATATACAAATCACCCTACAGCTATTCTCATCTTCCTTCCTACAACAGAGAAGGGGTTGACCTTGGCATTGTACGAGGCCAAGCCCTCCACTTTGCTATACTATGCTCTTAATCCACTTTGAATACTATGCTCTTCGCCTTCTCAAGAACCTCAGCAACTACTGACTACCTTTTTTCCTCTTTAATATTCAATTTCCCCAATCAAATGGATCTTTGCCACTAGCTTTTAAGCACACTCAAGTTTTTTCCATTAAAAATCAAACAAAACTTTCTTTGATCTACAGCTCTTTCTCATCTCCTTTTAGACATCTGTTCTCCTTTACAAAAATATTCTCAAAGTACTTTTTACTCATTGGTTCTATTCACTTGCCATCACACATTCCTCAGCCCATTTGAACCTGACCATTGAAACGAAAGTTATGAGCAACCTAGACAGCATATTGAAAAGTAGAGATATTCCTTTGCCAACAAAGGTTCGTCTAGTCAAGGCTATGGTTTTTCCAGTGGTCATGTATGGATGTGAGAGTTGGACTATGAAGAAAGCTGAGCACTGAAGAATTGATGCTTTTGAACTGTGGTGTTGGAGAAGACTCTTGAGAGTCCCTTGGACTGCAAGGAGATACAACCAGTCCATCCTAAAGGAGATCAGTCCTGGGTGTTCTTTGGAAGGAATGATGCTGAAGCTGAAACTCCAATACTGTGGCCACCTCATGCAAAGAGCTGACTCATTGGAAAAGACCCTGATGCTGGGAGGGATTGGGGGCAGGAGGAGAAGGGGATGACAGAGGATGAGATGGCTGAATGGCATTACTGACTCGATGGACATGAGTTTGAGTAAACTCAGGGAACCAGTGATGGACAGGGAAGCCTGGCCTGCTGTGACTCATGGGGTCACAAAGAGTTGGACACGACTGAGTGACTGAACTGAACTGAACTGAACTGATGACCCCTAACTCTCCAGTGCATCTGCACTCACTAAGTGGTCTGATGTCCTCCAGTCCTAATGGAGAATTGTTGCCTCTGTCTTCCTTGCTGTAGTATCTTCTTTTTTTTTTTTTTTTTTTGTAATAATTTTTTTTCCTTTATTTTAATTTACAATACTGTATTGGTTTTGCTGTAGTATCTTCAAGACTAGTGGCCAGGCTTCTCTCCTTAAAGCACTGTTTCCCTGACGTTCACTCCTCTGGCTCCTCTTCTATCTCCCTCCTGATCCTTCTCCACCTCCTTTGCACAAATATTGTTAGTGCTATTGACATCTTTAGAGATGAGAGTCTAAACATACATTATCTCCTACATTTACATTTGTTTTAACAGTAGTTGTATGCTTACATATAAATTAATGTCTTTTGGGTTGCCTAATTATAATCATTTATTATATTTGAAAATCTTCTACATGAATTATTAAATCTATAAATTCCCCCTTGACAAATCCAAATTTAATTCTCCTTGACAAACCCAAAGTTAGCATGCCCCTTTTATCATCTTGTAGTATAAGTTTGCAATTATGTGTTTTGACCACAGACATATTGATCAGAGATTTAACAACTGAAACAAATTTCCCAAATGCAAATAAAGCTATGATGATGCTACATAGACACCAACATGCAATATTTAAATACACTTTCATTCACATATACTATTTACATATGCCCCCTCTTAAATTAAAACGGTACCCTGTGATACCTGCAGGTGATTATGCCCCCTCTTAAGTTAAAATGGCACCCTGCAGGTGGTTAAGAACTGGATATTGAATATTTGGGATTAGATTAAGTGAAAAACAACAGTAAGGAGATACTTTTGAACTTTCCTTTCAATAAAAACCAATAATTCTTCAGAAAATTAGTTCTACATACCACTGCTCCAAGTGTGGGTTCTCTAAGTCCCTTCTCCCACAATATTTTTAAAACAAATGTGCTCCCAGGCACAGTGTGAAATCCAGGTAGTTTATTTCTCTTCAAACACAAAACAAGAAGGAACATACATAGGGCTGAGGTTCCTTTGGTAACCAGAATTCATCTTAGTTCATCTTAGTAACACAATGAAATCCATTACTTTAAGAAGCTGAGTATCATCTTCAAAACAACTCTTAAGTGCCCATCAGCTATGAGAATTTTCCACACCACGAGAGAGACTTCTCCACAGGTTGCATGTCCTCAGCGGCAAGATTAGTGTCTGCCATGTGGGGCTTCTCTGCTCTCTTGCTTTGTGACACAGAGCGGTGGTCCCCAACCATTTCACACTGGGGACCAGTTTTGTGGGAGACAATTTCTACATGGACCAAGGGGATGGTTTCAGGATGACTCAAGCACATTTCATTTATTGTGCACTTTATTTCTATTATTATTAGATCAGGTCCATCTCTGATGACCAGGCATTAGATCTGTCCTATATTCAGAGAACATAGATGAGAATCATTCCTCTACCATCTGTTGGTGGCTGGCATTAGGCCTGATGGCTTTTGTTAAAGCTTCTATCACTTGTAAAATGAGGACAGTTCAGTTCAGTTCAGTCGCTCAGTCATGTCTGACTCGTTGAGACTCCAAGGACTACAGCACGCCACACCTCCCTGTCTATCACCAACTCCCAGAGCACACTCAAACTCACGTGCATCAAGTCAGTGATGCCATCAAACCATCTTATCCTCTGTCATCTCCTTCTCCTCCTGCCTTCAATCTTTCCCTGCATCAGGGTCTTTTCCAAGGAGTCAGTTCTTTGCATCAGGTGGCCAAAGTACTGGAGTTTCAGCTTCAACATCAGTTCTTCCAATGAATATTCAGGACTGATTTCCTTTAGGATTGACTTAGTGGATATCCTCAAAGTCCAAGGGACTCTCAAGAGTCTTCTCCAACACCACAGTTCAAAAGCATCAGTTCTTTGGCACTCAGTTTTCTTTATAGTCCAACTCTCACATCCATACATTACTACTGGAAAAACCATAGCTTTGATAAATGGACCTTTGTTGGCAAAGTAATGTCTCTGCTTTTTAATAGGCTATCTAGGTTGGTCTGGAAGGCTGCAGTCCATGCGGGTCGCTGAGGGTCAGACTCGACTGAGCGACTTCACTTTCACTTTTCACTTTCATTGCACTGGAGAAGGAAATGGCAACCCACTCCAGTGTTCCTGCCTGGAGAATCCCAGGGACGGGGGAGCCTGGTGGGCTGCTGTCTATGGGGTCGCACAGAGTCGGACATGACTGAAGTGACTTAGCAGCAGCAGCAGCTAGGTTGGTCATAGCTTTTCTTTCAAGGAGCCAGTGTCTTTTAACTTCATGGCTACAGTCACCACCTGCAGTGATTTTGGAGCCCTAAAAATTAAAATCTCTCATTGTTTTCATTGTTGCCTCATCTATTTGCCATGAAATGATGGGACCAGATGCCATGACCTTAGTTTCCTGAATATTGAGCTTTAAGCCAACTTTTTCACTCTCTTCTTTCATTTTCATCAAGAGGCTCTTTAGTTCTTCACTTTCTGCCATAAGGGTGCTAACATCTACGTATCTGACATTATTGATATTTCTCCTGGTAATCTTCATTCCAGCTTGTGCTTCATCCAGCCTGGCATTTCGCATGATGTACTCTGCATATAAGTTAAATAAGCAGGGTGACAATATACAGCCTTGAGGTACTCCTTTCTTGATTTGAAACCAGTCTGTTGTTCCATGTTCAGTTCTAATTGTTGCTTCTTGACCTGCATACAGATATCTCAGGAGGCAGGTCAGGTGGTCTGGTATTCCCATCTCTTGAAGAATTTTCCACAGTTTGTTATGATACACACAGTCAAGACACTGGCAAAGTCAATAAAGCAGTAGATGTTTTTCTGGAACTCTCTTGCTTTTTTGATGATCCAGCAGATGTTGGCAATTTGATCTCTGGTTCCTTTGCCTTTTCTAAATCCAGCTTGAACATCTGGAAGTTCACAGATCACATACTGTTGAAGCCTGGCTTAGAGAATTTTAAGTATTACTTTGCTAGCATGTAATATGAGTGTAATTGTACAGTAGTTTGAACATTTTGGGGATTGTCTTTCTTTGGGATTTGAATGAAAACTGACCTTTTCCAGTCCTGAGCTCACTGCTGAGATTTCCAAATTTGCTGGCATATTGAGTGCAGCAGTTTCACAGCATCATCTTTTAGGATTTGAAATAGTTCAACTGGAATTCCATCACCTCCACTAGCTTTGTTCATAGTGATGTTTCCTAAGGCCCACTTAACTTCACATTCCAGGATGTCTGGCTCTAGGTGCATGATTATACCATCATGATTATCTGGGTCATGAAGATCTTTTTTGTATAGTTCTTCCATGTATTCTTGACACCTTTTCTTAATATCTTCAGCTTCTGTTAGGTCCATACCATTTCTGTCCTTTATTATGTCCATCTTTGCCTGAAATATTCCCTTGGTATGTCTAATTTTCTTGAAGAGATCTCTAGTCTTTCCCATTCTTTGTTTTCCTCTATTTCTTTGCTTTGATCACTGAGGAAGGCTTTCTTACTCTCCTTGCTATTCTTTGGTCTCTGCATTCAAATGGGTATATCTTTGCTTTTCTCTTTTGTCTTAAGCTTCTCTTCCTTTCTCGGCTATTTGTAAGACCTGCTCAGACAACCATTTTGCCTTTTTGCATTTCTTTTTCTTGGGGATGGTCTTGATCACTGCCTTCTGTACAAAGTCACAAACCTCTGTCCATAGTTCTTCAGGTATTCTATCAGATCTAATCCCTTGAACCTATTTGTTACTTATATTGTATAATCGTTGAGGGATTTGACTTAGGTCATACCTGAATGGTCCAGTGTTTTTCCTTACTTTCTTCAATTTAAGTCTGAATTTTGTAATAAGGAGTTCATGATCTGAGCCACAGTCAGCTCCGGGTCTTGTTTTTACCAACTGTATAGAGCTTCTCCATCTTTGGCTGCAAAGAATATAATCAATCTGATTTTGGTGTTGACCATCTGGTGATGTCCATGTGTAGAGTCTTCTCTTGTGTTGTTGGAAGAGGGTGTTTGCTATGACCAGTGCATTCTCTTGGCAGAACTCTATTAGACTTTGGCCTGCTTCATTCTGTACTCCAAGACCAAATTTGCCTGTTACTCCAGGTGTTTCTTAACTTCCTACTTTTGCATTCCAGTCCCCTGTAATAAAAAGGACATCTTTTTTTGGGTGTTAGTTCTAGAAGGTCTTGTAGGTCTTCATAGAACCATTCAACTTCAGCTTCTTCAGCATTACTGGTTGGGGCACAGACTTGGATTATGGTGATATTGAATATTTTGCCTTGGAAATGAACAGAGATCATTCTGTTTTTTTCGAGATTGCATCCAATTACCGCATTTCAGACTCTTTTGCAGACTATGAGGGCTACTCCATTTCTTCTAAGGGATCTTGCTCACAGTAGTAGATATAATGATCATCTTAGTTAAATTCACACATCTCAGTCCATTTTAGTTCACTGATTCCTAAAATGTCAATGTTCACTCTTGCCATCTCCTGTTTGACCACTTACAATTTGCCTTGATTCATGGACCTAACATTCCAGCTTCTTATGCAATATTGTTCTTTAGAGCATCAGACTTTACTTCCATCACCATAAATACTACATTAAATATGGTAGCAGAGAGGAAGCATAGACCCAAATATTAACAACATAGGGGGAAATATTTAAAGATCATTAAAAGTTAAAATATAGCTGTCAGGAAGCATCAGATCAAGAAGGATCATAGACTTGCCTAGAAAACTTCCCATGTGAGAATAATCAAGTAGGCGCTCTGTGAAATAGAAAATACATGCACTGTTTCTAGGCTACCCTGGTGACTCACCAATGCAGAAGCCACAGGTTCTACCCCTAGTTCAGGAAGAGCCCTGGAGAAAGGTATGGCAGCTCACATCACTATTCTTGCCTGGGAAATCCTATGGATAGAGGATACAATCCGTGGGGTCCCAAAATTGTCAGACATAACAGCGACTAAATAACAACATCATATTGATTTCTGCCTTCAGTTCCTGCAAAGACCTCCTAAAACCCTTGTGATTTCCTAAGTGAAGAGAACACTAGAAGCAGCTTTTCTTTTTTTTTTTTTTTTTTTGGCTAATGTTTGGTCTTTGGTCCTGGTTCCTGTCACAAAGTTCCTAAATCCCTTGAAATCTCCAGGGTGATACTAGTGTCTCATTCTAAAGAGGTGACTCTGGTTGGGCTCTTGGATGGTTCCTAGAAGAGAGCTGATCACCAGAAAGACCAAGCTGTGAGGAAAAACTTGGAATTTTCAGCCATTCCCCTGATTCTCCAGAGAGGGGGCAGAGGCAGGAAATGGAGTTAAGGATCCATCATGCATGTGAGATAAAGCTTCCATAAAAATCCTCAAAGTACGAGGTTTGGAGAACTTCTGGTTGCTGAATATGTGATCTGCTAGGGAAGCAGTGCACCCAGGGAGGGCATGAAATTTACCATATGTCTTCTCCTGTACATTTGTTTGGCTTCCCTGGTGGCTCAGATGGTAAAGCGTCTGTCTACAATGCGGGAGACCTCTTTATCTGGCTGTTCATCTGTATCCTTCATCACATCATTTATTATCCCATAAAATGAAACATGGAAGTTTTTCCCTGAGATCTGTGAACTATTCTAGCAAATAATCAAATCCAAGGGGGAAGAGGTTATGGAAACTTCTACTTTGCTGCCAAATTGAAAAGTTGTGGGTAGGGCTTCCCTGGTGGTCTAGTGGTTAAGAACCTGCCTGCCAATGCAGGGGACAAGGGTGTGATCCCTGGCCCAGGAAGATCCCACATGCAACTAAGCCCATGCACCACAACTACTGAGTCTGAGCCCTAGAGGCCATGCTCCACAAGAGAAGCCACGGCAATGAAAAGCCGTTGCACTGCCACAAAAAGTAGCCCCCCTCAGCACAACTAGACAATCGAACAATCAAGACCCAGTGCAGCCAAAAGCAAATTAATTGATTAATTTTAAAAACTTGTGGGTAACCTGGGAACTTACTATTTGTGACTGGGCAGCCTTTCAATTGTGGGATCTGATGCTACCTTTATATAAGTAGTGCCGAACCGAGTTGAATTGCAGGACACTCACCTGGCATCACAGAGACTTGCTTGATGTGCAAAGCACCCCCCTCATCTGGTGTCAAGAGTGTTGTGAGTATGGCAGGGGTGTGAGGAAGTGAGACACACAGGAGGGAGAGTGTTTCCTAACTCAGGCTCCAAAACCATGTGTTCAAACAGGTGGAGTGAGTGATGGAGAGAGTGGAAAGGAGCAGGCAGGTTAAAAAAAAAAAAAATCATGTAAATCTTGGGCAGGAGACTGGCATTAGAAATGCAACGTTAGTGCCTAGGGCTGTTCAGGAAAGGACCCCAAGTATGATGAACTGGGTTAGTGATTCAAGATCCAAGAGGGAGAGGGACATTTTTCAGTTGCAAGAGAAAGGTAGATATTCTCCATCAGAAGACAAATTTCTACATTGAAGAACGCAAGGATCTGGAATTTGATCAACTTGAGGAGGAAAAATAACTTTGTGTGTGGGGGCATGTGCCTTCCGTCGTGTCCAACTCTTTTCAACCCCATGGACTGTAGCCTGCCAGGCTTCTCTCTGTCCATGGAGTTTTCCAGGCAAGAAAAGTGATGTGAGATAAAACATGTAAATAAAAATTAAGTACTAAGGTGTGTAGTGATGACTATAATACTGCTGGTTGGGTGGTAAACACCTTAAAAAGGCTTCATGAAGGTTATAACATCCCACTGGGAGCCGCCAGGGCTTGGGGGAAGGCAGATATTCTGGTATTCAGCATCACAAGATAATGCAAAGTCAGGAAAAATAATAACTGAGGACATTGTCTGTTAAAGAAATAGGAAATATAAGCATAAGAGTACTCCATTTCCACAGAAATGTTCACTGCCATCTCCTTTAGGAAATGAAGGAGAAATGAAAATATAGGGGGGAAAGGGACAGGGGAAATGGTTATTCAAAACAGGTATCTTGGGACTTCCCAGGTGGGGCAATGGTTAAGACACTGTGCTTTCTCTGTAGGGGGTACAGGTTCAATCCCTGGTTGGGGAACTAAGACCCCAAGCCATGTGGCACAGCCAAAAAAATAGAAAAAAAACATTTAATAAAATAAACAAAAGAAATTTATTAGAAAAATAAACAGGTGTCTTTGGTTGCTCTCCCTCGAAATAAGACTTTTCCTCTCCAGTTTACTGCTCATTATCAGTTTTCTGGCTGTGCTATTTTACATTGAAGAAGCTCTCTCTAGATTATCATATAAGTCAGTGAGAAGAGTCAATTTATTGTTAGTATTGTTGATAAATTAAGTTTAAATTGGTTCTAGAGGCAATATCTCACAGGTTCTCCACATTTTGGTACTGACTAATAAAGCACAGAAATACAAAAATCTCATACATTTTTCTCATTCACCAGAGGAATTCTCATGTGAATAGAGTCAAAAGCCCTCTTTACCTATGTATAAGACCGTCCTCAAGTCACTCCCCCTACTCCCACTTCCAGATCTCCAAGCCCTCCTCTCCTCACAGGAGCTTGTGGGTGGGTTTTTGTCTCAGTCTCTGGGATACATCAGTCCTTAAAAAGCATACTTTAGTTCACTTTTATTGCCCCTTCCTGAAACTAAGTCCTCATTTCCACAGCCTCGCTGATACCTAATTGCCTGCCTTGCTCCCTTCTACCTGTGACTCAGCAAATAACCCAGAATTCAGATCTTCCAGAACTAGCAACCCACCTTGCCTTGGCCCATCCTGGCCTAGGGTATGTGCCCAGCTCCTGCCCCGTCTTTCCTCTCCTGCAGATAACCTGCCCAGGACCCATCATGTCACAGGAAGCGACACCGCCAGGCTACTGGCCTATTTTCATTCGGCAAGAATTAAACCACAGCCACAGTACATGTTGATCTTTCAGAAAAAATGCAGTTGCCTCTTATGCCTTTGTCAGCGGCCCAAGAAGAATTTCTCCTACTGTCTATGTATTTTGTCACTAATTACTTTGTTCATGGTCGAGACATGGCATACAATATGTTGACTCTTTCCCCACCTTCGTTAGGAGGAATAAAGACCAAGAGAGAATTGGTTCAATCTCTTCATGATGCTGAAATTATGATACATAAACATGTGAGCAGTGAAGGCACCTATAAGTACCTGGCGTGTCTACAGCAGCGCAGAGACAATGCATCCACGAAGGCCAACCAGGTCAGACACAGCATAAAGTCCCAAATCACAGGCCAAACCTTAGTTCCCATGCCTTTTATGGCTCACATCTCCCCTTGGGGCTAACTGGATCTCTGTAATAAACTTCCTTGAGTTGCTCTCTGTTCTAAAGTGCCGTGGCATTGACACACTACCAGATGTTAAACAGAGACCTAATGGGGAGCTGTTGCATAACACAGGGAGTTCAGCTGGGTGCTCTGTGATGACCTAGAGGGGGTGGGATGGGGTACAGAGGGAGGGAGACACAAAGGGGATATATATATACTTCTTACTGATTCATGTTGTTGTAGAATAAGTAAAAAGTATACATATATCATTCCCTGGTGGCTCAGATGGTAAAGCATCTGTCTACAACGTGGGGGACCTGGGTTTGATCCCTGGGTCAGCAAGACTCCCTGGAGAAGGAAATGGCAACTCACTCCAGTACTCTTGCCTAGAAAATCCCATGGTTGGAGGAGCCTGGTCCATGGGGTTGCAAAGAGTCGGACACGACTGAGCGACTTCACTTTCATACATATATCTAACACAACACTGTAGAGCAAAAGGAACGCATTTGAGGCAGTTCTAATGAAGATGAACCTACAGCCTATTACACAGCGTGAAGTCAAAGAGAAAGACAGATTGTATACTAACATGTATCTATGGAATCTAGAAAGATGGTAGTGATGAATTTATTTGCAGGGCAGCGATGGAGAAACAGACATAGAGACAGACTTATGGATACGAGGAGAGGGAAGGAGAGGGTGAGAGGTATGGAGAGAGTAACATGGAAATTTACATTATCATATGTAAAACAAATAGCCAATGGGTATTTGCTGTGTGTCTCAGGGAACTCAAACAGGGGCTCTGTAACAACCTAGAGGGGTGGGATAGGGAGGTAGATGCGAGCGAGGTTCAAGAGGGAGGAGACATATGTATACCTATGGCTGATTCATGTTGAGGTTTGACAGAAAGCAACAAAATTTTATAAAGCAATCAAAAACTAATAAATTTTTCAAATAAATAAAAATAAATTTAAAAAATTAAAATAGTAATAAACACCAAAAAATGCTGTAACCAATTCCCATTATTTTTTATACAGTTAAAGAGGGACATGCAGTGGCCAGCCAATCATGTTGGTCTGGAGCTCTGAAGAGAGAGAGTTGGGAGCACTAGGCATCTCAATATTTTTTAAAATGAATGACTGTTGCACAGGATTACCTCTTGGTAGGATCACTGCCACTAACTCCAAAGTTACTCCTTGTGTCAAATGTCACCAGACAGAAATAGCCTCTCAATCTAAATTCTATTATACTTGTTTCAAAAAGGTATATTATAGTCTTTATGCTGTTTTTGCTACAACAATATGGGTAGCGGTGGCCAATTTAAGTGTAAAAGTGGCAGATTTTCTCAAATAAGATTGCTGAACTATCTTCCACCAGTGGCTTAGCTCCTGCTAGACATGCTCTTCAGATCACTGCCACTCAGACACCTTCCCCCTTTGGGAAGCCCAGAATTGTTCATTTTCCCTTGGAGATCATAGACACAGATTCTCACCTGAAGTCAGTGAGCTTTTCCGAGCATTTGCGTCAGGAAGTGCCTGGCTTCAGAAAAACAGATGGCTTCCTTCTGTAAAGCCTGCACCTAAAAAGAGGGGGGGGGGAAAAAAACGTCAGAAAAGTCCTGAAACCAGGGCATCCACATTTCCCATAACATAAAAAATGATCATGCTATGTGTAAACCACTTCACTTCCATCTGCTTTTCATAAATGGCAATGACCGAGAAACAGAAAGGAGGGAAAAGCAGCGAGATGGGAAATTAAATGGACATCTATTCACTGTCCTCTCCAGAGGAATGGACTATTTTCCCATCCTCTTCCCCCTCAACAGGGAAAACACCTCTTTCCCTATTTCACTGAGAAACAATAAATTTCAGAACTCCCACAATCAAACTGGAAAGTTTTGCTATCTTTGCATTAACTTAAAAATAGTGAATGTCACTTGAAAATAAGAATTGTGTAATACTTCATTTCTGAGTTATACAAGTCATGGAATTGCCAGTTGATGTGGCCTGGGTGAAAGAGTGCAATGTTTTCTATTTTATAAACTTCTGTTTTGTTTTATTTTATCAATATGTAATATGTGTGTTCTTTTTTCAGTTCTTTTTTCAATAAAAATGTCTATTTTTGGTAAGAAAGTTCCTGAAAATACCCTTAATAAGCCAGTGATGAGAATTAGAATAATATATTATAAAGTTATTAAAGGCTAAATTTCTTATTAATCATTTAATATGAACAGTTACACATCAAGAAATTACAGAGGGCTTCTACCACATCAGTAAGCTTGAAGTGGCATGCTGAATTGTTAGAATTTAAGGTTCTTTTCGTTACTGAGCAAAGAGAGGTGCAGTACTGGACCTCTCCAATGTAAATAATACAGCTCATTAAGGAGATAAATAAGTTTTGATAATTAAGAATTCTGAGGTCTTTAATGTTCAGATCTCTTTTGAAAATGCATCAAAGTGAAATCTAATGATTCAAAGAACGGCCGAATGGATGGTGGATGTTGGGAGCATCAGATCTTAAGGTGCATACCATCAGCAAAAGAAATATAAACTTAAGCAACCCTCATTCCCAGATCTGATGGACATTAAGCTCATACACTGCCAAGAACAACATTTCACATTCACCGCCCAGAGTAAGAGCCCTTCCTACGTCCATGGGAGGAAGTCGTTTGCCAGATGTCGCTGTTTATTTTACACGTCTCCCTTTGACTTGTGCTTATTTTCTCTTGACCTCCCCAACTTCTCCCATGCACACCATGTGGAGAAAACTCAAGATTCAAGAAATCTTGCTAAGAAATACCTCGCTGCTCCAGTCAGTTACCCAGCCTCAACATGTGTTCCTGTTTATGGGTCCAGCCTAATTGCTGACAGAGATTGAACAGTTAGGCTCCCCTCATTCAGTGCTATCTGGACATTGATCAGAAAAACAGACTCTTACAACTTGTATCACCCAAGACATCTATGATGGAAACTTTCTCTTTTATATGACAACAAACCTATTAGTGATAAATCAGAAAAATAAAATGAAGTCAAAACGAAAGACAACAACATCAAAACAAGATTGTGTGATTTTTCTGAAGGCATTCTCTATATTTAGAAGCTTCCAAAGATCACACAGTTGAATGTTAGAGGATACCCTTTACCAAATAGGAATTCTAGCAGGAATTTCACTGCAGTCTTGCCTTCTTCTTGATAGAGAATCAAACTGGTTGACTGCGGATTAAAATCTTGATGATTGGATTTTTTTTTTTTTGCTGATTTACTGTTAATTTTATTTTTTATTGAAGTATAGTTGATTTGCAATGTTTTGCCAAACTGTTGTACAGCAAAGTAACTCAGTTATACATATATAGACATCCTTTTATACATATATCCTTTTCCATTATGGTTTATCACAGGATTTAGAACATAGTTCCCTGTGCTATACAGTAGGATCTTGTTTACCTAGATTTCAGTGTTACATATATGCTGCTAACTTAATGCTGAAGTAACACTGATGCTCATGGAAGTCACATCCTCAGGAGGCACATACTGACCACACCTCCTTGCCTAGTCATCAAAGCCAATTACTTCTGTTCTGGAAGCCACCTCTGCAGCTATAGTCCAGCTTTATCTTTTGCACTCTTCTGTGATTCCCATTTACCTGTCTGACTTACTATCTTCTAAGTCCATTCCAAAAGTAGGAGCAGAGAAAACTGGGGTGACAGATAATGAGGCCAGGAAAATAGGTAAAGCAGGAATGAAGCCCAATCAGCTATGAACATTTTGCAAATGTGCTCAGTGGGCCTGAGTTCCTCCACAGTTACTCAAGAAACTCAAAGGGTTTAAATCATCTCTAAGAATGTTTGTATGCACACAGACCACCCCTTATGCTCTCTAGAAGCATTTCCTAGTATTCAGGGAATGGCCCTGGGCACGGACTAGGTGCTCAGTAGTCATTGAATGAATGTAGTTCCTTCTGTGAGACCAAGAAAAGTTACCCTCGTGGTACCTTTGTTAAGACGTTCAACTGTTAGGCTAGTTAGTAGGGCTTGCCCTCTCTCAAATTTTTGGCAAAATTTCTCACTTGGAATTAAGCAAAATTTGACTCCATGTGACCACAAATCTCCAGAATCCTTTCAATTCTATTCACCTAGTTGACCAAGGGTTGAAAAAAAAAATCTAACACTATAGTTTTAATCTTGTATTTTATACTCAATGCGTTGTTGTTTTTTTAATTTTTTCAATTCAGTAGAAAACCTGACTTGACTATGATTTAGCACAGTGTTCTCAAACAATCTGTGGTGGAAGACCAGTTTGGTTTTCTCTTTAATTGTCAATTCAAAATAGACATTTTTGAGAAATAAAATGAAAACACTTATGTTTATTACTTACAATATCCGAGATATGAAGACACACTAAGTGTCTGTTGAATGCATAATAAAGATGTGAGACAGGTTAATAAATAAATGTGTGTGTGTGCACTAGTTGCTAAGTCCTGTCTGACTCTTTGCTACCCCATGGGGTATAGCCCACCAGGCTCCTCCGTCCATGGGATTTTTCCAGGGAAGAATACTAGAGTACGTTGCCATTTCCTTCTCCAGGGGATCTTTCTCACCCAGGGATCAAACCTGGGTCTCCTGCATTGCAGCCAATTTGTCTGAGCCACCAGGGAAGCTATACAACAGATAAATATATAACAATGAAATATTATTCAGTCACGAGCAAACAGAAATCATGCCACTTGCAACACTATGGATGAACCTAGGGGCCTCCCAGGTGGCACCGTGGTAAAGAATCCACCTGCCATTGCAGGAGACGCAAGAGAGGCAGATTCAATCCTTGGGTGGGAAGGATCCCCTGGAGAAGGAAAGGGAAGCCACTCTAGTATTCTTGCCTTCAAAATTCCATGGTAGGCTACAGTCCATGGGGGTCATAAAGAGTCAGACATGACTGAGAACACACAAGAAAGCACAGATGCACCTAGGGGACATTATGCTAAGTGAAAGGAGCCAGACACAAACAAGACAATACTATGCAATCTATACAATACTATACAAACTCACTTATACATGGAATCTTAGAAAAGACAGTCAAATTCACAGAAACAGAGTAGAATGCTGGTTATCAGGACTCAGGGGTGAGGGAGATGGAGAGATACGTGTCAAAGGGTACAAGTTATCAGACGAGTAAGTTTTGAGGAAATCTAATGTACAGCACGGCAATTATAGCTAAAAATACTATAGTGTAGAGGGCTTCCCCGGTGGCTCAGTAGTAGAGAATCCACCTGCCAATTCAGGAGACACAAGTTCAATCTTGGGTCCAGGAAGATCCAACATGCCAAGGGGCGGCTAAGCCCATGCACCACAACTATTAAGCTTGTGCCCTGGAGGCCAGGAGCTGCAACTAGGGAAGCCCACCCACTCTAGAGCCCATGCTCCACAAGAGAACCTGCTACAAATGAGAAGCCCACACACCGCAACTAGAGAGCAGCTAGAGAAAAGCCTGAAAAACAACGAAAACCTAGCACAGCCAAAAATAAATAAATACTCTTTTTTTAAAAGAAGTGCAAGCTCAAGCTGGCCCTTGAGGTCAGCTGATGAGCCAAGCCCCTCTTAAAAAGAAAACAATACTATATTGAATACTTGAAATTTGCTGTCTCACACACTAGTAAACTAATGCTCAAAATTCTCCAAGTCAGGCTTCAACAATATGTGAACCGTGAACTCCTTGATGTTCAAGCGAGTTTTAGAAAAGGCAGAGGAACCAGAGATCAAATTGCCAACATCTGCTGGATCATGGAAAAAGCAAGAGTGTTCCAGAAAAACATCTACTTCTGCTTTATTGACGATTCCAAAGCCTTTGACTGTGTGGATCACAATAAACTGTGGAAAATTCTGAGAGAGATGGGAATACCAGACCACCTGACCTGCCTCTTGAGAAATCTGTATGCAGGTCAGGAAGCAGCAGTTAGAACTGGACATGGAACAACAGACTGGTTCCAAATAGGAAAAGGAGTACGTCAAGGCTGTATATTGTCACCCTGCTTATTTAACTTCTATGCAGAGTACATCATGAGAAATGCTGGACTGGAAGAACCACAAGCTGGAATCAAGATTGCCGGGAGAAATATCAATAACCTCAGATATGCAGATGACACCACCCTTATGGCAGAAAGTGAAGAACAACTAAAGAGCTTCTTGATGAAAGTAAAAGAAGAGAGTGAAAAAGTTGGCTTAAAGCTCAACATTCAGAAAACAAAGATCATGGCATCCGGTCCCATCACTTCATGGGAAATAGATGGGGAAACAGTGGAAACAGTGTCAGATTTTATTTTGGGGGGCTCCAAAATCCCTGCAGATGGTGACTGCAGCCATGAAATGAAAAGATGCTTACTCCTTGGAAGGAAAGTTATGACCAACCTAGATAGCATATTCAAAAGCAGAGACATTATTTTACCAACTAAGGTCCATCTAGTCAAGGCTATGGTTTTTCCAGTGGTCATGTATGGATTTGAGAGTTGGACTGTGAAGAAGGCAGAGTGCCAAAGAATTGATGCTTTTGAACTGTGGTGTTGGAGAAGACTCTTTTTTTTTTTTTTTAATTTGTTATTTTTACTTTATTTTACTTTACAATACTGTATTGGTTTTGCCATACATTGACATGAATCCACCGCGGGTGTACATGCCTTCCCAAACATGAACCCCCGCTCCCACCTCCCTCCCCATAACATCTCTCTGGGTCATCCCCGTGCACCAGCCCCAAGCACGCTGTATCCTGCATCGGACATAGACTGGCGATTTGTTTCTTACATGATAGTATACATGTTTCCATGCCATTCTCCCAGATCATCCCACCCTCTCCCTCTCCCTCTGAGTCCAAAAGTCAGCTCTACACATCTGTGTCTCTTTTGCTGTCTTGCATACAGGGTCATCATTGCCATCTTTCTAAATTCTATATATATATATATGTGTTAGTATACTGTATTGGTGTTTTTCTTTCTGGCTTACTTCACTCTGTATAACCGGCTCCAGTTTCATCCATCTCATTAGAACTGATTCAAATGTATTCTTTTTAATGGCTGAGTAATATTCCATTGTGTATATGTACCACAGGTTTCTTATCCATTCATCTGCTGATGGACATCTAGGTTGTTTCCATGTCCTGGCTATTATAAACAGTGCTGCGATGAACATTGGGGTACATGTGTCTCTTTCAATTCTGGTTTCCTTGGTGTGTATGCCCAGCAGTGGGATTGCTGGGTCATAAGGCAGTTCTATTTGCAATTTTTTAAGGAATCTCCACACTGTTCTCCATAGTGGCTGTACTAGTTTGCATTCCCACCAACAGTGTAGGAGGGTTCCCTTTTCTCCACACCCTCTCCAGCATTTATCGCTTACAGACTTTTGGATCGCAGACATTCTGACTGGTGTGAATTGATACCTCATGGAGAAGACTCTTAAGAGTCCCTTGGACTGCAAACAGATCCAACCAGTCCATTCTGAAGGAGATCAGCCCTGGGATTTCTTTGGAAGGATGATGCTAAAGCTGAAACTCCAGTACTTTGGCCACCTCATGTGAAGAGTTGACTCATTGGAAAAGACTCTGATGCTGGGAGGGACTGGGGGCAGGAGGAGAGAGGGACGACAGAGGATGAGATGGCTGGATGGCATCACTGACTCGATGGATGTGAGTCTGAGTGAACTCTGGGAGTTGGTGATGGACAGGGAGGCCTGGCGTGCTGCGATTCATGAGGTTGCAAAGAGTCAAACACGACTGAGCGACTGAACTGAACTGAAGAGAATAGATCGTAAGGGTTCTCACTACCAAAAGATAAAATGTAGGTGAGGTGATGGGGATGTTAATCAATCTGATTATAGTAATCTTTAAAAATGTGTACATATGTCAAATTCATCATTGCAGAAACCATCAGCTGCACATAGTAAATATGCACAGTCATTGGGTTCAGCAAACACATTACTCCACTGTCAAGTTTCTTTCCATTAGGCAAATAGTTGCTTAACACTGTCAATTTTGGTATCTATCTGGTCCCAGATTGCTCATGATCAATCTGGTTATTCAGTACTGTGAATTACACAAAGGGTGCCACTGCTTTAGGACCAATCTTCTTTCTTGTCCTGAACTGACCAGATTAAGACAGTAACTGAGTATGTCCTCATTTCATAACACCTCCTACCCACAACACTTGGCATTAAGATCTTTGCAGAGGGAAAAGATCATTCTGTGTTGTTGAAATTAGTTTCCTATATTTTTCATGCCTGAAAGAGGTCATTTTTTTAAAATACTGAAGATTAAAATATTTGTCAAAAGTCAGAAAAGGAAGGTCACTATGAAAATATCTGCTTTTCAGAAAGAGTGATTATTCTCACTTACACATCTATGTTCTGTTGAGATGCTACCAAGCTATATTTTCTTGGCACTAGGGAATAATGAAGTTATATGTGTAGGCAGAACAGAGCTCACTCAGAAGACAAGATGGGTGTGATTCCCAAAGTGCTGCCCTTTGAAAGGACCTGGAGAGGGAAGACCATGTCTCACATGTTCATTTAATCACTCTCTCTTTTTGTCTATCTCTTTATCTCTCTCACACAAACACTGAGCACATTTTATAGTGGCTTGAATGCATGGGAAGTTGCTCAATCATGTCAGACTCTTTGCAACCCTATGGACTGTAGCCCACCAGGCTCTTCTGTCCCTGGGATTTTTCTGGGTAAGAATATTGGAGTGGGTTGCCATTTCCTCCTCCAGGGAATCTTCCCAACTCAGGGATCAAACCTGTGTCTCTTAAGTTTCCTGCATTGGCAGGCAGGTTCTTTACAACTAGTGCTATGTGGGAAGTCCTTATAATGGGTTAGTAGTAAGTGCACAGCTCTGTAACCAAATCAGTTCAGTCCAGTTCAATCACTCAGTCATGTCCGACTCTTTGCGACACCATGGACTGCAGCATGCCAGGCCTCCCTGTCCATCACCAACTCCAGGAGTCCACCCAAACCCATGTCCATTGAGTCGGTGATGCCATCCAACCATCTCATCCTCTGTCATCCCCTTCTCCTCCTTCCTTTAATCTTTCCCAGCATCAGGGTCTTTTCCAATGAGTCAACACTTTGCATGAGGTGGCCAAAGTACTGGAGTTTCTGCTTCAGCATCAGTCTCTCCAATGAACACCCAGGACTGATCTCCTTTAGGATGGACTGGTTGGGTCTCCTTGCAGTCCAAGGGACTCTCAAGAGTCTTCTCCAACATCACAGTTCAAAAGCATCAATTCTTCAGCACTTGGCTTTCTTTATAGTCCAACTCTCATGTCCATACATGACTACTGTAAAAACCATAACTTTGACTAGACGGACCTTTGTTGACAAAGTAATGTCTCTGCTTTTTAATACGCTGTCTAGGTGGGTCATAACTTTTCCTCCAAGAAGTAAGTGTCTTTCTATTTCATGGCTGCAGTCACCATCTGCAGCGATTTTGGAGCCCAAAAAAAAAAAGTCTGACACTGTTTCCACTGTTTCCCCATCTATTTCCCATGAAGTGATGGGACCAGATGCCATGATCTTTGTTTTCTGAATGTTGAGCTTTAAGCCAACTTTTTCACTCTCCTCTTTCACTTTCATCAAGAGGCTCTTTAGTTGTTCTTCACTTTCTGCCATAAGGGTGGTGTCATCTGCATATCTGAGGTTATTGATATTTCTCCCAGCAAGCTTGATTCCAGCTTGTGCTTCTTCCAGCCCAGCCTTTCTCATGATGTACTCTGTATAGAAGTTAAATAAGCAGGGTGACAATATACAGCCTTGACGTACTCCTTTCCCTATTTGGAACCAGTCTGTTGTTCATGTCCAGTTCTAACTGTTGCTTCCTGACCTGCATACAGGTTTCTCAAGAGGTAAGTGAGGTGGCCGCGTACTCCCATCTCTTTCAGAATTTTCCACAGTTTATTGTGATCCACACAGTCAAAGGCTTTGGAATAGTCAATAAAGCAGAAATAGATGTTTCTCTGGAACTCTCTTACTTTTTCAATGATTGAAGAGATGGTAGGAATTTGATCTCTGGTTACTCTGCCTTTTCTAAAACCAACTTGAACACCTGGAAGTTCATGGTTCACGTATTGTTGAAGCCTGGATTGGAGAATTTTGAGCATTTCTTTGCTAGTGTGTGAGATGAATGCAATTGTGCAGTAGTTTGAGCATTCTTTGGCATTGCCTTTCTTTGGGATTGGAATGAAAACTGACCTTTTCCAATCATGTGGCCACTGATGAGTTTTCCAAATTTGCTGGCATACTGAGTGCAGCACTTTCACAGCATCATCTTTTAGGATTTCAAATAGCTCAACTGAAATTCCATCACCTCCACTAGCTTTGTTCATAGTGATGCTTCCTAAGGCCCACTTGACATCACATTCCAGGATGTCTGGCTCTAGGTGAGTGATCACACCATCGTAATTATCTGGGTCATGATGATCTTTTTTGTATAGTTCTTCTGTGTATTCTTGCCACCTCTTTTAAATATCTTCTGCCTCTGTTAGGTCCATACCATTTCTGTCCTTTATTGAGCCCATCTTTGCATGATAAGTTCTCTTGGTATCTCTAATTTTCTTGAGGAGATCTCTAGTCCATTTTATTGCTTTCCTCTATTTCTTGGCATTGATCACTGAGGTAGGCTTTCTTATCTCTCCTTGCTATTCTTTGGAACTCTGCAATCAAATGGGTGTATCTTTCCTTTTCCCTTTTGCTTTTTGCCTCTCTTCTTTTCACAGCTTTTTGTAAGGCCTCCCCAGACAGCCATTTTGCTTTTTCGCATTACTTTTCCATGGGGATGGTCTTGATCCCTGGCTCCTGTACAATGTCATGAACCTCCATCCACAGTTCATCAGGCATTCTGTCTATCAGATCTAGTCCCTTAAATCTATTTCTCACTTCCACTGTATAATCCTAAGGGATTTGATTTAGGTCATATCTGAATGGTCTAGTGGTTTTCCCTACTTTCTTCAACTTAAGTTTGAATTTGGCAATAAGGAGTTCATGATCTGAGCCACAGTCAGCTCCCAGTCTTGTTCTTGCTGACTGTATAGAGTTTCTTCATCTTTGGCTGCAAAGAATATAATCAATCTGATTTTGGTGTTGACCATCTGGTGATGTCCATGTATAGAGTATTCTCTTCTGTTGTTGGAAGAAGGTGTTTGCTATGACCAGTATATTCTCTTGGCAGAACTCTATTAGCCTTTGCCCTGCTTAATTCTATACTCCAAAGTCAAATTTGCCTGTTACTCCAGGTGTTTCTTGACTTCCTACTTTTGCTTTCCAGTCCCCTATAACGAAAAGGACATCTTTTTTGGGTGTTAATTCTAGAAGGTCTTGTAGGTCTTCATAGAACCATTCAACTTCAGCTTCTTCAGCATTACTGTCTGGGGCATAGTCTTGGATTACATGATATTGAATGGTTTGCCTTGCAGATGAACAGAGATCATTCTGTCATTTTTGAGACTGCATCCAAGTGATGCATTTCACACTCTTTTGTTGACTATGATGGCTACTCCATTTCTTCTAAGGGATTCTTGCCCACAGTAGTAGATATAATTGTCATCTGAGTTAAATTCACCCACTCCAGTCCATTTTAGTTAACTGATTCCTAGAATGTCGATGTTCACTCTTGCTGTCTCCTATTTGATCACTTCCAATTTGCCTTGATTCATGGACCTGACATTCCAGGTTCCTATGCAATATTGCTCTTTACAGCATCGGACCTTGCTTCTATCACCAGTCACATCCACAGCTGGGTGTTGTTTTTGCTTTGGCTCCATCTGTTCATTCTTTCTGGACTTATTTCTCCACTGATCTCCAGTGGCATATTAGGTACCTACCAAACTGGGAAGTTCACCTTTCCTATCTCTTTGTTTTTTCATATTGTTCATGGGGTTCTCAAGGCAGGAATATTGAAGTGGTTTGCCAAATAGACATCATTTAAGTTCTGACTGTGGCATTTATTAACCCTAACATCTTGGACAAGTCACTCACTCTTCTGTGTCTAAGTTTCACAGTAGGTTCTTCATAAATATTTTTTGAGTGAGCAAAGGCAATTTTTAAAAGGGTGTTGAAAAGTAGTAGAGTAGAAGATGAGCAAACAGTATTATTTTTTCATTTGTGTCAGTTTCATAGAGTTAGGGTTAAAAGGTATATATATATATACACACACACACAGGTACACCCACACACACATACACACATACATACATATATACAAATATAAAGAACAAACTAGTGGTTACCAGTGGGGAGGGGAAAGGGGAAGGGCACAATAGGAGTAGAGAATACAAACTATTTTGTACAAAATAAATAAGCTACAAGGATATATTGTACAACACAGGATATATAACCAATATTTTACAAAGCTATGTATAACCTTTAAAAATCATGAATCACTATATAACTTATACAAGGCTTTCCTGTTGGCTCAGATGGTAAAGAATCTGCCTGCAATGCAGGAGACCCAGGTTTGATCCCTGGGTCGGGAAGATCCCCCAGAGAAGGGAATGGCAACCCACTCCAATATTCCTGCCTAAAGAACTCCATGGAAAGAGGAGCCTGGAGGGCTACAGTTCATGGGGTCACAAAGAGTTGGACACAACTGAGCGATTATACTTACGTAATTTACACAATGCTGTATATCAACTACATCTCAATTTTATAAAACAATATCATGATGAAACATTCAGCGATTACTGACTCATGTCACAGACTAAAGAACACTATTAAGAACAGAAACCTTGGAGGGTCCTATGAAAACTACTAACCAACCACAGAGCTTTCTTTCAGGGCAAACATCCTCCTTTCTGATAGCAAAAATAATCACCTGAGCAGGCAAATAGAAAACCTGAGTGAAGAGTGCCACTATTTTGTACTATTAAGTCTGTACTCACACATACACAACTTTTAAAAAAAAATGAATCCAATCTGAACATAGATATTTCTACCAAAAACACTATTTGAATTCAACCATCATTTTATAATAATATTTCCAGGGCTTAAATAAAGCAAAATGATCTGAATCTACCCAAAAACACTATCTCAGAAGAAATTTCTAAAGTTACTATTGCTCTGTTACTCCTTCCCTCACTGAGAAAGATGCAAGTGGAAACTCACACAAGCAAAGAAGTATAATTTCAGAACAGCTCTGTGACACCGAGTGTGAAAGTTTCAGTGAATTTTTATCCAGTAAATAGAACGGGGCCCCTAGAGCAGAGAGGCCATAAATCATAGAGATGGGAGAAAGGACATGGAATTTGAGATTGGAGGCCATAAGAAGACCATACTGTTCTGCCAATTTTTAGCTGCAATCTAGGCTTTTTTTCATCTTTAAAATATGAAAAATGACATACTCCCAAAGGAGTGTTGTAAGAACTATATGATACAATATATCTGAAGAGCATCTTTGTAAGTTTGCAAGTTTAGATGTTTCTAAAGGTGATTTAGAAATAAATACTCCACTTTATTTCCATTTACAAAGCTTCCCTGAGGGCAGAAACGCAGAGAGCATTGTTTAAGACCGTGATATAGAAACATACACCTTTACATCCATTACTGTAGTCTTGGCATCAACTGCACAAGTTCCCAAGGCTGAGTAGTTTCCAAGAAACTGCCACACACAGAGCAAGGTCACATTTCCCTTAATAAATACTCTTCGTATTCTCCATCTCCTAAAGAGACAAAATGCAAACTTTCTTCCAACTAGCCAAAACAAATGTCCCATGGTACGGAATTTTTTTTGGAAGCAGTAGTAAACAGAGCTGTCCCAAAACGGTGTTAACAACACGAACAAAAATGGAAGCAGGAAAACGTGCCCTAGTGCTGAGGGGGAAAGCAGGGCAAAAGCTAGATGGGGAGCTATTTCCCACAAGTTCTCTTTATTAGCTGTGTGTGAATATTTGCATTTTGGGAAACAGCCTTTCCCAAGATCGCTTCCTGTACCCCAGCACAAACAGAGCGTGGTCACTGTCTGCAAGCACCCCGTTCAAGTGATGATGTTGGAAAGAGGGCCTGGCCCCAGAACTGAACACCTCTAAATGGCTTCAGTAGTCCCATCGCCAGTGCGTGTTAATTTTGGCAGAGTATATCTATTCAAAACTGTTCTCATATTCTTTGGCTCTTATGCTTTGCATGTCAGATGAAACAGCAATGCAAAACTAAGACTGTTCCAGACCAAAAAAGACTTTGAGTTTAGTTTGGCTAGGGGAGACACAGTCACGGTGGGAAGGCAGTTCTAATGGCCAGCTGGAGGTGAATGTTCTAGACTCAGCACTATAGCTCAATGTGGCAATCACCCTGCTTTCTGAGTCTCAGTGTCTACATCTCTGACCTGAAGAACTTATCCTGAATTAAGATTTGACGATCATGAGCAAACTGTATCAGATTAAAGTCTTCAACAACTTCTTTTATACTTACATTAAAAAAGAGCTTTATGAGACTTCTCTGGTGGTCCAGTGGTTATGACTCTGGGCTTCCACTGGGCATGGGTTCAACCTTTGATCTGGGAACTAAGATCCCACATGTTGCATGTGTTAGTAGCTCAGTCGTGCCTGACTCTTTGCGACCCCGTGGCCTGCAGCCCACCAGGCTCCTCAGTCTAGGGGATTTTCCAGGCAAGGATACTGGAGTGGTTTGCCATTTCCTCCCCCAACATAATGCATGGTGCAGCCAAAAAAATTTTTTATAAAAGAAAGGTGAATTCAATATTTTATTTATATACCTTTTTTTCTTTTCTCTTTTTTCCAATGACCAACATCACTTACTGAATGAGGAACTGCTCTTTTAAGGTATTGAAAAGCAAATGGGTGTCTAATGAGAGTAATGATTAGGTTGCTTTGCTTAAAACGGAAGGTACTGAATTTTTATTTATACTATAGGGGTGATACCAAATCAGTAACAGAAATTTTGAAAACAAAGTGGAAAACAGGAAATTGCCAAAGGTTTCACCATTCTTTATCAACCATGACTTTTAGCAACTTCTCTTTCAGACTTTTTCTATACACACGTTTTAGAAGAACGCAAAGTTGTTTTTGTTTTTGTTTTTTACTTAGCTCTGGTAATAGTGTATATACAATTTTGCATCCTGCTTTTCTCACTTAATAGGCATATTAACATAAGCATTTCTCCAAGTCACTACAAATTCTGTATTTTTATTGGCTGCATACTCTTTAACAAATGTATACCAAAATTTACAGAGCCATCCCCAAATAGATAAGCATTTTTGAGTAGTAAGTTGTCAAACAATTTTAATATTTGTGTGTAAAGTACGTAAAGCTTTCATCACAGGGAGAAACTGCAATACATGCAGATGGAACAGGAGCAAAGAAGATCAGCAATAAATTCCAAATCTATTCCAAAGAGATGCAAATAAGGGTCCCAGGGAAAGGTCTCACAGTCTGCCTCAATGCAGACATCAAAGTCATGGGAAAATGGAAAATGGAAAGTCATGGGGAAATGGGCCTTTTAGTAAGCCAATCAGAGAGGTCCCACCTTATTCCACAGTCAGGCAAAAATGTTCCTAAAGGAAAATCTGATTTCCTACAACAAGAAATGACTTCCAAAGTTGGGTGAGTTTAAGAGCCAAGTGGTGGTGACAAATTCTGTGATCCCAAAGTGTTGAAATGCAGTAAAGTGAGTGAGCCAGCCTATGCAGGCTGGGAGTAGAAAGAAAAGGAAAAGCAGCGGGTTTTAATCCTAGTCTGGCAGTATAAGTAAATTTTTCTAAGTACTCACCAGGATCTGTCATGTTCGCATTTATATTATTTACAAGTGTCTTTTTTAAAAACAATTTTCCTTTCTTTACATAGCACTGGAGTTGGGGAGATAAAAAGAAGATTCATCCTTTCATTGCAGGGCCATCTTAGCTAAAATCTATGTTGGAAATTTTTATAACTGCCATGAAAGACGTGTGGAAGACACAAAACAATTTTAGTAGGAAATTTCCCCCAAAAGTAATTTAAAAGGCATCAGTGACAGTAAAGGGAGCTCCGTTGCTGACTTAGAAAAACACCACGGGCAAATGAACACAGAGCTGGAAATTTTAAGGCGTAGGACAGAGAGTTACCCAAGTGTTTTAGAACTAAAAATAATTTTGATCAATTTTTTTAATGGACAGGAAAAATAAACTATATAAATCTAAGCTGTCAAATCACTGAGTTTCTAGGTCTTCAGTTCAGTCGCTCAGTCATGTCTGACTCTTTGCGACCCCATGAATCGCAGCATGCCAGGCCTCCCTGTCCATCACCAACTCCCGGGGTTCACTCAGACTCACGTCCATCAAGTCAGTGATGCCATCCACCCATCTCATCCTCTGTCATCTCCTCCTGTCCCCAGTCCCTCCCAGCATCAGAGTCTTTTCCAATGAGTCATCTCTTCACATGAGGTGGCCAAAGTACTGGAGTTTCAGCTTCAGCATCATTCCTTCCAAAGAAATCCCAGGGCTGATCTCCTTCAGAATGGACTGGTTGGATCTCCTTGCAGTCCAAGGGACTCTCAAGAGTCTTCTCCAACACCACAGTTCAAAAGCATCAGTTCTTCGGTGCTCAGCCTTCTTCACAGTCCAACTCTCACATCCATACATGACCACTGGAAAAACCATGGCCTTGACTAGACAGACCTTAGTCGGCAAAGTAATGTCTCTGCTTTTGAATATGCTATCTAGGTTGGTCATAACTTTTCTTCCAAGGAGTAAGCATCTTTTAATTTCATGGCTGCTAAGAAAATACAAATTTCAATTAAAAATGGTAAAAAAAAAAAGTATTAAAAAATTTTTTGATGATGAAGTTTTTATTAGATGCTGGAGTGGTTATTCAGAATTCCCTAATTCCCTTTCCTTCAGGGTGCTTAAGAATATGGCAGAGGACTTTCTCTCCAAAAATGTCAGGAGGAGTTCTGTGAAAGAGGAAGATGGCCTGAGTCTAGACGGTCTCTCAGGGGCCCTTCCTGTGTACTAATCCTGGATTTCATTCATTACTCATCTCCTTAGAGGTAATCCAAACAGATGAAAAAATAAAATGCTTTATTCTTCCCTCAACTTTTTGGCTTCGGGAACTGTTTTTAAATTAATACTTCCTGCTCCCTCCCAAGAACACTGGAATCTTTGCAAACAGTTGTTAAACAGCAATAATTCTTTCCCCTACTCATTCAGCTTCCACACCACTCCCAAGATAAGCACCATCCACTTTAAGGTATCACAGTGTCCAACTCTGTAATAAAGGAAAAAGTGATTTATAGCTGGTAAGCATAGAATTCTAATTCAAGAAAATATTGCAAAAGAGAATATATTTGCTTTAGGCAAGGATTGTGACAGCTTCTAAATTCTATTCTTGCTTCAAAGCTTCATTCTATTACACTATATACAATTCAACTTATAACTTAGTTTTCATTTTTCCTTGGGGCTGAATATACTTAAAACAATGACCAGATCTGCCAAATTTTTAATTGTATGTTCATTTTGTTGTGTGTTGGAGTCAACTGCAACAAAGATTTATGATTCAGTCTGGTAAATTTCCATGACTTTTTGTAAAGAAAAACTCAAAAAAATTCAGGAAAAGAATGATGTACTACAAAACATACAATTTATACATCAAGTTCAGAATGCTAGGAGAAAGCACCAAAGGAAAAATCGCTGCCACCATCTTTTGGATAGAAATCTTTGCAAAGGTGGCCAAACAAGAATTTATATAATCTAGTATTTTTAGTAGTATTTGTTTTTCAGTTTAGAAAGGCATTAAACTGAGTAACATTCAAAGAAGAGAAAACAAAAACTGGTAAGACTCTCTTTGGATTTAAACAATTCAAACTATTGACTTTAACCAACAGCAGTAGCAGTCTTAGTCGCACAATTCACATCTCCCTACTGCTCACTGATTTACCTGATTGCATATACTATTGGTATACATTTAAAACAAAAACTCCCTTAAGATTTAAAGATTTCTTGCTCCATAGTCAGTGATGCAAAGGTCCAAATTCAGGTCCTAATTGTAATGCTTTGATAAGAACAAATGAAAATATTGGTTCAGTTCAGTTCAGTCCAGTCGCTCAGTCGTCTCTGACTCTTTGCGACCCCATGAACCGCAGCACACCAGGCCTCCCTGTCCATCACCAACTCCCAGAGTCCACACAAACCCATGCCCATTGTGTCAGTGATGCCATCTAGCCATCTCATCCGCTGTCATCCCCTTCTCCTCTGCCCTCAATCTTTCCCCATATCAGGGTCTTTTCAAATGAGTTAGCTCTTCGCATCAGGTGGCCAAAGTATTGGAGTTTCAGCTTCAACGTCAGTCCTACCAATGAACACTCAGGACTGATCTCCTTTAGGATGGACTGGTTGGATCTCCCTGCAGTCCGGGGGACTCTCAAGAGTCTTCTCCAACACCACAGTTCAAAAGCATCAATTCTTTGGCGCTCAGCTTTCTTTATAGCCTAACTCTCACATCCATACATGACTACTGGAAAAACCATAGCCTTGACTAGACGGACCTTTGTTGGCAAAGTAATGTCTCTGCTTTTGAATATCCTGTCTAGGTGGGTCATAACTTTTCTTCCAAGGAGTAAGCGTCTTTTAATTTCATGGCTGCAATCACTATCTGCAGGGATTTTGAAGCCCAAAAAAATAAATTCAGCCACTATTTCCACTGTTTCTCCATCTATTTGCCATGAAATGATGGGACCAGATGCCATGATCTTAGTTTTCTGAATGTTGAGTTTTAAGCCAACTTTTTCAGTCTCCTCTTTCACTTTCATCAAGAGGCTCTTTAGTTTCTCTTCACTTTCTGCCATAAGGGTGGTGTCATCTGCATATCTGAAGTTATTGATATTTCTCCCAGCAAGCTTGATTCCAGCTTGTGTTTCTTCCAGTCCAGTGTTTCTTGTGATGTACTCTGCATAGAAGTTAAATAAGCAGGGTGACAATATACAGCCTTGATGTACTCCTTTTCCTATTTGGAACCAGTCTATTGTTCCATGTCCAGTTCTAACTGTTGCTTCCTGACCTGCATCCAGGTTTCTCAAGAGGCAGGTCAGGTGGTCTGGTATTCCCATCTCCTTCAGAATTTTCCACAGTTTATTAGTGATCCATACAGTCAAGGGCTTTGGCATAGTCAATAAAGCAGAAATAGATGTTTTTCTGGAACTCTTTTGCTTTTTCAATGATCCAATTTGATCTCTGATTCCTCTGCCTTTTCTAAAACCAGCTTGAACATCAGGAAGTTCACAGTTCACGTATTGCTTAAGCCTGGCTTGGAGAATTTTGAGCATTACTTTACTAGTGTGTGAGATGAGTAGACTGGAATTTATATACGCTAGTATGTGTAAAATAGATAAATAATGAGAACCTACTACTGTATAACTCAGGGACCTCTACTTAATGCTCTGTGGTGTCCTAAATGGAAAAGGAAATCCAAAATAGGAGGGGATATATGTATAGATATAGCTTACTCATTTTGCTGTACAGCAGAAACACAACATTATAAAGCAACTATAATCCAATTTTTAAAAAAATGAAAGTATGTTACTTAGTTCCAGAGTTAATCAAGAGTACTTTGTCTAAAATTGAACCATATCACCCAGAGTTAACATAATTCACAATATCATTTACAATGTCATCTTTGTGATTTTTTTCATTTGTTATATAGATTTTCAGAAGCAGAAGGATTCTACTTCAGGCAAGGCACCATAGAAACCTGCTACCTCACCCAATGACTCTGGAAATCTCTGAGAAACTATGGCAGAGAGTGTATCACCAAATGGATTTTAACATCCAGGGGAGTGGTTCTCACACCTCAATATGTATCAGCATTGCTGGGGTTAGGCTGAAGCATCTATTACTCTGGTTTCACAGATTCAAGTTTTAGGACCACTGATGTAGGTTGCACATTCAAGATCTCTTCCATTTTGCCCTAGAAATTAACTTTTAATATATCTTGCATTATCAGATCTGGATCAAAAGATGATCCTTAATTCCCAGGACTTGTCTTAGAGCCTTTGTCTTCTCTGGATGCATTTCTTCCAGCGGGAACTTAGAAGAGTGGCTGAGCGAGACATGAGTTCAATTAGCTGAATTCAGTGCTATCTCCATTTCCTTCAAGAAAATGAACATTTCTAGCCTTCAAATGAACAGCTGGAACAGCTGGCTCTCGATGAAATATGTGACCTTCCTCTTTGGAAGATTCTAGTGCTTCCCTGGTGGCTCAGATGGTAAAGAATCTACCTGCAATGCAGGAGACCCCAGTTTAATTCCTGGGTTGGAAAGATCTGCTGGAGAAGGAATAGGCTACCCACTCCAGTATTCTTGGGCTTCCCTGGTGGCTTAGATGGTAAAGAATCCACAATACAGGAGACATGGGTTCGATCCCTAGCTTGGGAAGATCCCCCAGAGAAGGGAATGGCTACCCACTCCAGTATTTTGGCCTGGAGAATTCCATGGACAGAGGAGCTGGGCAGGCTACAGTTCATGAGATTGTAAAGAGTCAGACGTGACTGAGCAACTAACCACACTAGTGCTTCAGAAAACACCATGGGAAATCTGCTGCCAATTTCCTGTAGGTTACCAACATTGATTCCCAATGATGTCAACCATTCCCTTTCCATGAGGTTTTTGCAAAGCCCTTTTCCATGGCAAAACATGCTCTTGGAGAGAATGTACTGAACTATATTTTGTTCTTGCTATATTTCATCTGCCTGGAGAAGCATCTGGGACACAGTAGGCATTCAATAAATATATGTTGAATCAATGGTTTCTTGCCACATTAAGTGTGTGACCTTTAAAACTGTGAAGGACATCATAAACTTAGTATACAGCCCTTTGTGAAATATCAAGGGAGCTATCTTTGTGCACTATTGATCTGCCAAAGTTGACTTCTGAGGTTGAAAAATGTTGCCTTCTATATCAGAAAACACAGGATGTTGTGGTCATCAAGCCTTCAGTCATGGCAACCACCTGCAACCATACAGGGTGAAAAACAACAGGATACCGGTCTAGATTGTTAAGGCGCATATCAAAGAAATGATTTCCATGAGCCCAGACTCCTGCATCTTCCCATACACAGAAAAGCAGTAAATTCACTGACTTCAGGTGTCTGGTTTTCTTCAATTAACAGTGATGTTTCGATGTTCCAACTACCTGGTTTTAGTTGCAGAAACTCCTCTAGAAGCTCTTCCCTTACCTCTCCAGAGCAGTCCCTCAAGATAGCTGAGACACTGTCTTCTGGGTTTAAGTCCTCAGATTTGTTCACCAAATGAAACATAATTCTCAACTTTTAGCTTATTTTTTTTTTAGCCAACATTTCTATTTTGAAAATACAGTGGTGGTTTAGTCACTAAGTTGTGTCCGACTCTTGGGATCCCATGGACTCTTTATCGCCCACCAGACTCCTCTGTCATGGAATTTTCCAGGCAAGAATACTGGAGTCAGTTGCCATTTCCTTCTCCACATCTTCCTGACCCAGGAATCGAACCCAGGTCTCCTGCATTGCAGGCAGATTCTGTACCAACTGAGCTATGAGGGAAGCCCTTTGCAAATATAGTGATTAAAAAAATTTGTTTTAAATATAGAATTTAAGTATTATATTTAATTATAGGATTAAATAAAGAAGTACCCATTTCATAATACAGTTATGATACAGTTCCAGACTTGCAGTATTAGTTAACAAACTTAGGCCTTTTGAGCCAATACAAGATGGTCCTAGACTTTACCCTAAATATTTTGAATAATGACTTCATTCACAAATGACCTTCCCTCCTTAAATATTCAAGCAAAATTCTGATGTGACCCTCTGCCATCCAAATAGTGCTGCTGTGTCTGAAGTGGGGAGAAGATTTCCTGAGATGGGCACCCCGTTTCCTCAAGACTCATTAATAGAGTGTCCTTTCAACATATATTAGAAGCAGAAATCTTTTCTCATTCGAGTAGAGCTTAGATTACAAGAGTTGAAACAAGTTTTACTTAAGCAGGGGTAGACTATGCAAAGGAGAAGGCAATGGCACCCCACTCCAGTACTCTTGCCTGGAAAATCCATGGCCGGAGAAGCCTGGTAGGCTGCAGTCCATGGGATCGCTGAGGGTCGGACACAAATAAGTGACTTCACTTTCGCTTTTCACTTTCATGCATTGGAGAAGGAAATGGCAACCCACTCCAGTGTTCCTGCCTGGAGAATCCCAGGGATGGAGAAGCCTGGTGGGCTGCCGTCTATGGAGTCGCACAGAGTCGGACATGACTAAAGCGACTTAGCAGCAGCAGCAGACTGTGCAAAAGAGATGATCTCTAATAGCTGTCAGTCAATCACCTTTTGTAAACTAAATTATAATGCACATTACCAGGGCAGTTCATCAGTTGATGCAAGCCTATGATATTGCCTTTAGCAAAATGACAAAAAGCTAAATGTGAAAGTAAATTCTTCTATAACCAACAAATCTGTCATTTCTGTTATTAAAGTACTGCCTTCTTTCAGCAGTTCAAGGAGGCCCTTTTGGAAATGATCCATGTTTTGTGTGTGTTTTTTTTTAATGTGAAACACTTTTAAAGTCTTTATTGAATTTGTTACAATATTGCTTCTGTTTTATGTTTTGGTTTTTTGATCATGAAGCATGTGTGATCTTAGTTCCCCAACCAGGGATTGAACCCACAACCCCTGCACTGGAAGGTGAAGTCTTAACCACTGGACTTCCAGGGAAGTCCCTGGAAATTATTTATGTTTTAAACGGACAGATTAAGGCATTAAAAAATAATAATAACACAGAAAATCCTCAGCCAAGTGGATTTTGCACAGGTAAATTATTTTATTCGATGTATTGAAATGTTCTCTACGCCAAACATTAAGTAATAAAGAACATGACAGTCACTAACCCGCCGTCATAGAGTCTACAGTCGAGAGGGGAACATAAACACTAGGAAAATACTGAGCTGGCCAAAAAGTTTCTTCAGGCTTTTCCGTGTGTGTGTGTGTGTGTGTGTGTGTGTGTGTGTGTGTGTGTGAGTCATGTCCAGCTCTTTGCAACCCCATGGACTGTGGCCTGCCAGGCTCCTGTGTCCATGGAAATCTCCAAACAAGAGTATTGGAGAGGGTAGCCCTTCCCTTCTGCAGGGAATTTTCCCAACCCAGGGATCAAACCAGGGTCTCCCACGTGGCAGGCAGATTGTTTACCATCTGAGCCACCAGGGAAGACATAAGCGACTATGAAAAACTCCAAAGAACTTTCTAGCCAACCCAATACTTCCAAGTGCAAAGAGTGTTAAGGAAACAGAAGTTCAGGTTGAAATGAGGATGTTTAAAGTGACATCTTCAAGGCCTTCCTGGGGATGTGGTTTTTAGGTTGAGACCTGAGCAAAGTGACAACACGCCAGTCATCATAAGAAACCATTATGCGCTTGGTTCAGACACTGCAGAGAAACTGTCAAGTAAAAGGAACTGAACAACGTCCAGTGAGGCCAAGCTGGAGAAGACACAGGGCAGCGAGCTGGAAGAGGAAGCTGCATGTGCGGACAAGACTGTTTGTAGAGGCCGCTGCCACCACATGAGACGTTTGAGGGTTTGTCCTCAGAACAGCAGGAAACCAGTGCAAGGGGAGAAGCAGCTATCATGGTCATGGTTTCATGGACACACAGCAAGAAAACAACACTCGGCCAACTCTTATTAGAGCCAGCTGTCTCAGCTTATTACCTCCAAGAAGCGGAGCCAGAGACATGCATGGCTGGTGAGCTCTTAGTTGATTTGAGGCAGTGAGCCCAAGGAGCAGGAGTGGGGGAGTGTGATGAGTGGGACAAAAGAGAGAGAAAACCAATCTCAAGATGCACTATTGGTCATATGTCTGCTGTGGGCAGTAGCTCTCCATCCCCTCAGGGGACATCCCTGAGGAGCCAGGTAGATGGTGTCTTAGAATTATCGAGCCAAGGAATCACAAAGGGGAGAATTCATCCACCACCTCCCACTCCTAGTGGGGACAGCTTTTCACGTGCATCCCTGGGGTTGCAAAGTCCCATGCAGCTGAGCCTTGAGGCAGCCCCATAATTGCACAAGAGGTGCCCATGCAACTGAGGCAAGAGCCATCAGGCTAACACCGTCCTGCAGCTGGTTGCCACAGCAAGGCTAAAATTATTAATAAAACATGGGATAGGAGTCTCTGAGGCAGGACACAAGAAATACCAGATATGCCACTCCATTTACCATTCACTCCGGATCCTACTAAATCTGGAATTCTTCATCAATGAAACGCGACCCTTGCAAAGCATTTGGAGTCCAGGTGCTGGAGAGAAGAATTCGCCATCTGGTGTCAAGTTCCATCTATTACCAATGCTTTCATCTTTCTGAATAACACTTAGTATGTGCCAGACTCTGTGCAAGCCCTTACACTGCAGCGTTTACTCCTCCTCACAATCCTCTGAGGGGGAATGAGCACTAGAATCATTATCAGTAATCCCAAACTTTGCAGCTCAACACAACATTAAACATCGATTCTCTCACTCAGTTCCTATGGGACAGGAATTTGGGAGCAGCTTGACTGTTTTCCAACTCGGGATCTCTCATGAGGTTGCAGTCAAGATATCCACTGAAAGCTCCACTGGGGCTGGAAGATGTGCTTCTAAGTCAGCTCACCCATATATACGGACTGCTGGCAGGAAACTTCCATGCATGCCAAGTGGGCCTTCCCTCAGACTGTTGACCACCCTTACAGCATGGTGTCTGGCTTACCCCAAGCTGAATCCCCAGAGAAGGGGCAAGGCAGAGGCCACAATGGAAGCCTCAGAAGTCACATGCCATCAGTTCCGCAATATCCTATTGGTTACATGAGTCAATCCAACTCAGCATGGAGGAGAACACACACAGGCAAGAACACCAGGAGGCAGGAATCGCTGAGCCCATCTTGGAGGCTGGCTACCACAGCCGTCATTTTACAGCCAAGGCTATGGGGGCCCAGAGAGGTAAAGTTACTTTCCTAAAGTCACAGAGTAAGCTGTCAACTTGATATTTGAACCTGGTTCTTTCTGACTCTAAACTCTGTTTTTTGATCACTATACTATACTTTCTCTTTAAGTAACCTGAAACTTAAAGTGGAAGATATTTATCTGCACAGGGAAACTTTAATATAAAATCATATCAGGAAGAAAAAACTGGAGTATGCCAACAGACTGAATTTGGCACAAAACTCCAGCTTCCTTCATCTACAGTCTAAATTGTCAGATTTATAAACACAGGTATACTCATGCCAGCGTTAATCACATGTTACATGGCATTACATAAAGAAAAAGGGCACAGTCTGAGAAAGTTTAATTTAGTGAAATAAACTGACTTCAAAGCAGCCCAGATGGTTTCAATACTACCTTAAAAACTTTTTTCAAAGGAAGATGAAGGGCACGATAATGAGACGTGAGTAACCATTCTGTCCTCTCTACTTGATGGGGGCAGGGACCTCTTTCTTTCACTCCGTATTTACAAGACGTGCAACCCAAATGCCTGATGACTCAGTGTTGCCATAAATCATCCTGGATGCCCCAATCCAGGACTCTGCCGGGAGGCTGGGGTCACTCTGCCAGGCAGCATAATTTCAGCAAAATGTGGAAACGGAAAAGCCAGTCTCTCTTTCAGTGGAAGAATCTGTGTACTAAAGGATGTTCTCCTCCTGTATCGATGGGTATCGCCATCGGACCCCATTATATTCGTTTAATGAACCAGTAGCACTGGAGGAGAACATAAAAGAAGAAATAACATCCAACATTTTTAGTTCCATCAATGCCAAATATGTTGATATTTAAGTCCCATAGCAAAAATCTAGGAACAGTATTCTCAGAGTAGAGAGTGACACTGCAGTCTCATACATCCCTATTCGTCACACCAGGTCCGACCTCTGGTGGTCCCAGGCGTCCCCAGGCACACCTGCCCGTGGAGGCAGTCATCTGATAGGGTGATTCTGTCCGAGTTCCCACTAACTGGTCTGTCAGTCTAACTCTCTGTTAGACTCCACTGCTGTCCCCTTCTCTTCCACGCCTCCAGAACAATACCCCATTGTTTAATGCAGTAAGCATCTTAAGGCTTCAAGCACTGGTTCGTTTCAAGTACCGTCTTTCTGAAAGCTATTGCTCTCTGCAAGTCTTTCTCTTCTGTAAAAGTTAACCAAAAGCAGGTGTGTCATGGGCCGAGATCCATGCTGTAAATTAAAGCCATTCCACACTCAACAGCCTCCAGCAGTTTTTCGTATCTGCAGACCAGGCCTACAAACTCAATCATTTTCATTCATTTCAACTTTTGTTACAAAGCTTTTGGAATGGAGTAAGTTAGCCAGCTCATCTTTCCCTCTATTTTATAAATAAATAAATGGAGTACTATTTCCGTAGTGAGAGCACTTCATGGAATAGACCCCAATTCTTACAGCAAAACTGCTTGACAAATAGGGTATGAGATAGGCAACAGTGTTCAATAAGATTTCAAAGGAGACTGGAATGTGGGACAGAAAAAGGCAGGGGCTCTGACTCAATAAGCATCTTTCCAGGGCCTTTGATGTTAAAAACAAAAGCTTTGTAACATCACTGTAAAGGGTTCCTGGAATATTTCTAGTAAATTTTTTTTCCAGAACATGGAATCTCTAACACATGACTATTTACATACATGAATCTCATTATCCTTTTTTCCATCCCATCTCTCAGCCCCACACCATTTCAGATACACACACTCATACTAACGCTCAGAGTACACTGCTGCAAAGGACGTACACACAGATGTGGAAGGATGAACTAGCTCAACAGAAGAACTTCAAATCAATTCTAAGACAACCGCAAAAGTACGAATTTTAACCTGACCCGTTGGATGATGGGGAACAAAAGAGAGGGGAAAAAAGAAGAAAATAAAGGATGGGACTTCTGAAGAATGGTGCTTTGAGCCATTCTCGAACTTGCTAATTGACTTTGGTTACCACCTAAAGCCAGGAATATCTATAAATACCCTGTCCACAATACGAAAAATGAGTGGATATGTCAAGGCACACTGAAGCTTAATCTCCAGCACCCTTCACTTGTGTGCAGCCTGTCAATGGAAAACTCTGTCCCTCACTTTGTATTTGGAATTCTAAGTTCTGTTTCTCAAAGAGGGCCTCTCAAACTGCTTAAGATTGGGAACTCTCCAAATTCGGACTCATTTCTGCACTGCACCTTCATGGATTTATCCTTTCATCATTTCTACAAATATGAGCAAAAGCAAAGAGAAACAAAAATAATTAATGCATTGTAAAACACAAAGAGCTGGTTATCCAGCAGCTATGCTTGAAGTCCTACAAAGGCTTCCCACGATACTTTCAATAAAACCCAAACTCCTCATAAGGTCTGCAAAGCCCTCCATGATCTGGCTGCTTCTTCACATCCAAGTCGTCCCATGCTCCCTCTGATGTTCTGTGTGACTTTCTGCTGCCACACCATCCTCTTTGCAGCTCTTCTACCTTGCAAACTCTTTCTCTCTCAAACCCCTTGCCCATTGTTTCTCCTTCCTCCCCATGCTCACATTCCTGCCTTCCTCCTGCATGTGGCATTCTCTGGCCCTCCCTGGTGACTGTAAATAAATAATCATGTCCTAAACCTCCTCATTCCCACCCTTGGGGTTCTCTGATATTCCTCCTGTTCTTTTCTCTTGTAACATTTTATAGGAGTTAAATTATGTGTTTAGGGGTTTTGCCTGTTTACTAACTGTCTCTAGTACAATTCCACAAGCTCCATCAAGACAGCAGTGGTGTGAGTTTTGTCCACCACTGAAGATCTAGCTCCTAGCTCAGCGTCTGGCATATAGCAGATGCATCATTAAAACGTGAGCAAAGGATGACGACTGAGCCACAGAACACAGCGAATCTTCCCATTAACTGAACTTGAGATTTGTAAGGCATGGAGACTAATAATAACATTTTTTTAAATTTTATTTTTACTTTATTTTACTTTACAATACTGTATTGGTTTTGCCATACATTGACATGAATCCGTCACGGGTATATACGAGCTCCCAATCCTGAATCCCCCTCCCACCTCCCACCCCATATCATCTCTCTGGATCATCCCCATGCATCAGCCCCAAGCATCCTGTATCTTGTATCGAACACAGACTGGCACTTCGTTTCTTACATGATAGTATACATGTTTCAATGCCCTTCTCCCAAATCATCCCACCCTCTCCCAATATTTCCATGTCTTTTTAAACTGACTACTTGAGCATAGTATAACAATTTTCTGGCAACTCAGGGCCACAGTAATGAACAGTAAACTGTGTGCCTTGGTAGAATGGAATGCTGTGCCAGGAGACGAAAGCGCCTACGAGGTTATCTCTGACTATGCTCCTCGCCTGAGGTCATGACGCAGTCTGCATTTGTTTGTCTGCTTCCCTTGGTTCTGCCTCTGTCATCACACCATCAAACTGACTTCCTGGGCTTCTCAGAGAACCTTCTTTAAGCCACTCACAACCTTGTTCTACTGTGCTACTTTCATCTGGGAAACCAGACAACAGTCCTGGCGAGACGTGGGCAAAATGACAGCAGGCAGGCTCGTCAAATGCCTATGTGAGAGTTCAGTGAGCAGCTGGCATCTGTGTTAGGCACTCCAGGTGACCTGCTTCCTTACAGGCTAGTGACTTTGCCCACCGAAAGAGTTTGCCAGACAAGCCATCCCTAAATACGCGAAGTGTGCTTGAACTGTTAAATGACTAAACTGCTATAGTCCCTGAAAGAAATTCTCCTCTCAAACACTCTCCTCGCAATACTTCTGGCCACCAAAGCGTGTGAGGGTTTTTCCCCTCCTAGCAGTTCTCTGATTCTCTATACACCCCAGCTGGGTGTCCTGCAATTCCACTCAATTCTGACACCATCTACCTGGAGCTCCTGTCTGATCGTGAGGTTAAGGGATCAGTCCAGACTGCCACCCCCACTCCATGCCCAGACTTCAGATGCCAATCTAAGATCCAGATCATTACCTGTGCTTCTGACCAACCAGCTAGAAATGGGCAGTTCCCACAATCCCTTCCTGGGTTCAACATTTTGTTAGAATGGCTCACAGTACTCCAGAAAGCAGTTTACCTTGTGAAAGGATTTCAACCTAAAATGGAAGCAGAGCACGTGACTTGGAGAATCTCACGCATAGGCCCTAATGAAATGAAACTTAAGAAGTGAGACTCGTGTGCTGTAAACGCCTTCAGCTAAGACCTGTCTCTTGACCAATGAACGTCCGCCAAGAATCTCTCCCCATCCTCTTAGTCAGTGAACTTACTCCTTGGACTTTGGGGGACTTCTTCCTCTTTGCATTCCTTGTCTATAAATATAGCCCGTCCTACATGCTCAATGACTTCCCAGGTAACTCAGTGGTAAAGAACCCGCCTGCCAACGCAGGAGGCACTGCAGTTTGATCCCTGGATGGGGAAGATCCTCTGGAGGAGGAAATGGCAACCCACTCCAGTATTCTTGCCTGGGAAATCCCATGGACAGAGGAGCCTGGCGGGTGTGGCTGAGCAACTCAGCACGTACTACAGCCTCAAAGGACCCACCTGGAGCCTGCTTCAGCATGAGTGTCCCGAGCTGCAACTCCTCTGCTATTCCTGAATAAAGTCAATTTCAGGTAATTCGATTTTACCTCAAATTACCTTTTGATTTAGGTTGACCACCTACTATTAATAGATTACTGATTTATTACAAAGGATACAACTCAGATTAGATGGATGAGACATATAGGACAGGGTGTGGAGGAAGGGGCTACAGAGCTTCCACACGCTCCCAGCATCTCCACGTGGTCCTCAACCCAGAAGCTCTCGGCACCAGGTAGGTACTACAGGGATTGTTATGGAGGCGCAACTGATTAAATCATCAGTCATTAAGTCAGCCTCCAGCCCCTTTCTTCCCTGAAAGGGGAGTGAGGCGGTGGTTGAAAGTTTCTCTAGTCACAAGGTTGGCTCCCCTGGCAAACAGCCCCATCCTATGGTAATCTAGGGGCTTTCCAAAAGCCACCTCATTAACAGAAATTCGGGCGTGATTGAAAGGGGCTTTGAAAAGCAAAAGACATTATTTTCATCTTCATCTCTCTGAAGCTGTATCATGATCTCAGGGCTAAAGACCAAATATTAAATGGAAAATGCTCCTATGCTCTTATCATTTAAGAAATTACAAAGGCTTAAGGGGAGGGGCTATGTGCCTAGATCAAATATATGTGTGTGTGTTTTATTAGTTTTTATCATGGGGTCGCAAAGAGTCAGACACGACTGAGCGACTGAACTGAACGGATTGAAGTATAGTTGATTTACAATATTGTGTTAGGTTCAGTTGCACAGCAAAGTGATCTTTTCCATTAACGGAAAAAAGAATATTTTCCATTACAGGTTATTGTAAGATATTGACTATAGCTCCTTGTGCTATACAGTAGGCCCCTGTGGTTTACCTAATTTATGTACAGTAGTGTATAACTGTTAATCCCAGACTATTCTCTCTCCCACCACCATCACTATCCCCTTTGGTAAACATAAGTTTGTTTTCTATGTCTGTGAGTCCATTTCTGTTTTGTAAATAAATGCAGTTGTATTATTTTTTAGATTCCACATATAAATGACAAGTCATATATTTGTTTCCCTCTGTTACTCCATTTAGTATGATAAACTCTAAGTTCATCCATCTTGCTGCAAATGGCAATATTTCATCCTTTTTTATGGCTAAGTAATATTATTGGGTATATACATGTATGGAAGTGAAGTCCGCTTAGTCGTGTCCGACTCTTTGCGACCCCGTGGACTGTAGCCTGCCAGGCTCCTCTGTCCATGGGATTTTCCGGGCAATAGTCCTAGAGTGGATTGCCATTTCCTTCTCCAGGGGATCTTCCCAACCCAGGGATCAAACCTGGGTCTCCCGCATTGTAGACAGACGCTTTACCATCTGAGCCACCAGGGAAGTCATATACATGTATATGTATATGTATATGTACATACATACACCACATAGTCTTCATCCATCTGTTGATGGACATTGGAAAACAGTATGGAAGTTCCTTAAAAAACTAAAAATAGAACCACTATATGAGCTGGCAATCCCATTCCTGGGCATGTACCCAGAAAAGATGAAAATTCTTGATTTAAAAAGATACTCCCCAATGTTCATAACAGTATTCCCCCCACTCCCATACCCATTTGAGTTCTGTGCACTTCCATTCTAAAAGAAGCAAGAGAATGCACTATTTTTTTTTTAAAGCCGATCCAGGAGGCCTGTGGGATCTTAGTTCCCAAACAGGAATTAAACAGGGACCCTCAGCAGTGAAAGTGCAACATCCTAATCACTGGCCCACCAGGGAATCCCCAAGAGAACGCACACTTAAATCAAAGAAAAATATTATGCACCAAAAGGATGAGTTGTGAGTTCATTGTGAGTTAACCGTGCTTCCCTAATGGCTCAATGGTAAAGAATCCACCTGGAATTCAGGAGCCACAGGAGACAGAGGCTCAATCCTTGAGTCAGGAAGATCCCTGGAGGAGTCAATCCAACCCACTCCAGTATTCTTGCCTATAAAATCCCATGGAGAGAGGAGTTTGGTGAGCTATAGTCTATGAGGTCGCAAAAAGTTGGGCACAACTGAAGCGACATAGCACGTGAGTTAATATTTCAGAAAACGTACCTGAAAGTACTGGCAAGGATCAAAAGTGAAAATAATACCGCTCTTTAAGGAAATGTTTATACATAAGATAATAATCCAATATTGCCCAATAACCAAATTAATGAGTTTCTCCCCCAAGAAGACTCCTTTCTGAGTTAGAAAGGAGAAAGAGGTGAATTGGAGAACAGATTGAAAATGGGGATATGAAGTCTGTGACTGTTTGTTTTTTAAGGATGACTCACCATGAGCTCTCATAGATGATTGATTGTGAAGAGTGAGAAAAAGAATGCATTAAACCATAGGCATTTGAACCCAGTAGCTCTCTGGGGGACTCGCCTCCACTATTCGAACTATTTTATTGCATAAGCTAACTTTACAATTCTCACAATGTGAGATAACCCTAACATGGTTCTCCAGTCTTTCCAGAATGCATTAACATCACTCTCTCAAGTGGAACTACAAAAAGCACATTCATGTATTTTTAAATGTTTGGATTGTACCTCGTCTCATTTCAAATATGACTGAAGTAGCTTATAAGTAATACATGGGCACAATAAGGAAGTTTAAAAAGAAAAAAGAAAACTAATTCTAAGTAGAAAACAATCATGTCTAAGTTAATATAAAAAATGAGTGATGACATTTAAGTTCAATTCTGAACTTTCTGGAAGCCAAAGTAAACAAAAGTCAGTGATGAATTATGCATCGCTTATTTGAACAAAAGAAATATATTATGTATTTAGTAGTTAAGCAACTTCTAAGACATATTATGGCAGAAGTCCTTTTACAAATGATGTTAGACAACATAAAAAACAACCCACAGTCCACTCCTATCCAAACACTGTTTATACGTACCTGTGTATGTCCAACTCTTTGCGACCCTATGGACTATAGCCCACCAGGCTCCTCTGTCCATGGGATTCTCCAGGCAAGAATACTGGAATGGCTTGCCATGCCCTCCTCCAGGGGATCTTTCCCAACCCAGGGATCGAACCTGCATCCTTTATGTCTCCTGCATTGGCAGGCATATTCTTTACCATAGCTCCACTATATGTACCTACATATCAGTAAATTATATCTGTGTACCTTATAGGTATGTTTTGTGTGTGTGTGTGTGTATCAGTCGCTCAGTCGTGTCCAACTCTTTGCGACCCCACGGACTGTAGCCCTCAAGGCTTCTCCATCCATGGAATTCTCCAGGCAAGAATACTGGGGTGGACTGCCATTCCCTTCTCCAAAAGATATATTTTTTATATATATATATATACATATATATATACACATTTCCGAGTTATAGCAGTCATATCTACATATATATTCACAAACATTGCAATGGACTAAATGTTTCTGTTGTTGTTATTTAGTTGGTAAATCATGTCTGACTCTTTGTGGCTTGATGGACTATACCCCACCAGGCTCTTTTGTCCATAAAATTTTTCAAGCAAAAACATTGGAGTGGGTTGCCATTTCCTTCTCCAGGGGATCTTCCCCACCCATGTCTCCTGCATTGGCAGGTGGATTCTTTATCACTGAGCCACCTGGGAAGCCCAAAATGTTTCTTCCACCCCCTCACCCAAATTCATATGATGATAAAATCCTAACTCCCACTGTGATGGTATTAGGACATGGGGCCTTTGGAAAGTGATTAGGTCATGAGGATGGAGCCCTCATGAATGAGATTAGTGTCCTTATAAAAGAGACCACCCAGAGCTCTCTTGCCCTCTTTCCACCATATGAGGATGCAAGAAGCCAGTAACCTGTAACCCAGAAGAGGACCTTCATCAGAACCCAACCATGATGACATCCCAATCTCAGACTTCCCTCCTCCAAATTATGATAAATAAATTTGTGTGTTTACCAGTCTACAGCATTTTGTCATGGCAGCCCAAACTTACTAAGACATACATACAGAGATATTAAAATATATATACACAGGAAGTGACTCTGAGAAAGTGCTCTTCTAAGGAAGTAAAATACTGGGGCTGTGTAGGTTGCAGGTGGGCTTCCCTGGTGGCTCAGATGGTAAAGAATCTTCTTGCAATGCAGAGACCCGAGTTTGATCTCTGGGTAGAGAAGATCCCCTGGAGGAGGGCATGGCAACCCACTCCAGTATTCTTGCCTGGAGAATCCCATGGACAGAGGAGCCTGGCGTGCTACAGTCCATGGAGTCCCGAAGAGTTGGACACGACTGGGTGACTAAGCACATACAGCCTGGCCACAACAGTTCCTCCCATCCTCTGCGAGCACTAGGCAGTGACTTTCCAGCCCCTCAACAAGAGGTGGAGTCAATTTCTCCTTCCCTTGTACCTGGATTGGCCCTTTGACCGGCTCAGACCAATGGCACTCATGTGTGTGACTTCCTCTCTGGGCTTCCAGAGGCCTGGCAGCTTCTGTTCTCAGGTTCTAGTTTCAGGACTGGCCCCACAGGCAGAAGCACAGGCTGGCCTTCTTGAGGATGAGAAGTGAACCAGAGAAGAGGCCCAGCTGGTAGTCAGCTCTAATCTCCAGACAGGTGAGTGAGGCCAACGGAGATCATCCTGCTGTAGTCAGGACGTCAGGAAATGGCTGCCACGTGAATGACCCCAGGAGAGGCCAGAAGAACTGCCCACCCTGAGCAACCAACATCAGTTTCCACCAGGGCGGTGAGGTTAATGCACACTGGTTTTACCCACTGAGATGTGGGTGGATTGTTCTACAGCAAAGGTTGATATGAGTGAAGGTATAGAATCTCTTTAACATCAGAATAAAATGGAAAAATCGGAAGAATTATAGTTGTCCACACTGCATTTCCAGAAGTCCTCTCGGGAATTCTGAGAAAAGAAAAATGGAGCCTTGACTTAGACCAGTTCCATTTTTACCTCTTGGGGAGAACTGGCTTTGAACTTTCTTTCTCTGAAATAAGTGTTCTTATTCTGACATTTTAAAGGAGCAAGTTATAGTTCAAGTGCCAGATTCCTGGCAGCAGCCCAGTGCACACAAAGTTCTTGCTTATGATGGCAGGAAAGTGTTGACCTAGATTTCCCAGGATAGTCCTGAGTTCAAATATTCTTATCAAACTGTCTATTATTAGGGTAAGTCTTCTGATGTGAGTTTGGAATGGCTGCCATGTCTATATATTTGGGGCACCCTGTTTTCACAAAAGCATATTATTCTTTTAATGCACACGTCTGAAAGCATGGACGTTAACGTACATGGCCATCCCTGCTGCAGAAGATAAGATTAACGCTGGGTGTGCCAAGAATAGAAACAGAGAGGCCAGAAACTGGGTCTATTCTAATAATTCAAGTCAGAGATGATGGTGATGTGGATTCGAGTGTTGGCAGTAGAACTGGGGAAAAGGATGACTTTAAGATTTGTTTTGGACGTACAGTTGACAGGACTCATGACATAATTGTTAGGAAAGAGGAAACGAGTACATCCAAGTACATGTGTGAAAAGTAGATAGTTGGAAAAAATTTTTAAGTTTTAAAAGTATATAGTTAGATGGGCCCAGAATACAGCTGATTTTTTCCCTTTGTTTTTGAAGTATAGTCAATTTACAATGTTGTATTAGTTTCATGTATACAGCAAAGTGATTGTTATACACACACACACATATATATACACATACATTCTTTTCCAGATTCTTTTCCATTACTGGTTGTTAAAAGATCCTGAGTACAGCTTCCAGTACCATACAATAGGTCCTTGTTGTCTACCTATCTTACATACAGTAGTATACACATGTTGATCCCAAACTTCTAATTTATCTCTCCCCTCCCCCGCCACGATCCGCTCTGGTAACCGTTAAGTTTGTTTCTCTGTCTGTGAGCCTATTTCTGTTTTGTAGATGGTTCATTTGTATTATTTTCTAGATCCCACACATAGTGATATCATCTATCTGTCACTGACTGACTTACTCAACACAATCATGACCCCTACATGTGCCACAGATTGCATTATTTCATTCTTTCTCATGGCTGATTAACAGTCCATTATGGACTTCCCTGGTGTCTCAGTGGTAAACAGTCCTCACGCCAATGCAGGAGATGTGGGTTTGATCCCCGGGTCGGGAAGATCCCCTGGACAAGGAAATGGCAACTCACTCCAATATTCTTCCCTCGGAAATCCCATGGACAGAGGGCCCTGGCAGGCCACAGTCCATGGGGTCACAAAAGAGTTGGACACAACTTAGTGACTAAACAATAACAACAATAATATTCCATTATATAAAGGTACCACATCTTCTTTATCCATTCATCTGTCAATGGACATTTAGGTTGTCCCCATGTCTTGGCTATTGTAAATAATGCTGTAATGAACATTGGGGTGCATGTATTTTTTTAATTAAAGTTTCCTCTGGATGTATGCCCAAGAGTGGGATTGAGGGATCATACAGTAGTTGTATTTTTAGCCTGTTTTTTTTAAATTCATTTATTTATTTTAGTTGGAAGCTAATTACTTTACAATATTGTGGTAGCTTCTGCCTTACATTGACATGAATCAGCCACAGGTGTACATGTGTCCCGTATTTTTCCTTTTCTAAGGAACCGCTATGCTGTTCTCCATAGTAGCTGCACCAATGTACATTCCTATCAATGGTGTAGGAGGGTTCCCTTTCTCCACACCCTATCCATCATTTATTATCTGTAGACTTATTCAGTTCAGTTCAGTTAAGTCACTCAGTCGTGTCTGACTTTGCGACCCCATGGACTGCAGAAAGCCAGGCTTCCCTGTCCATCATCAACTCCCAGAGCTTGTTCAAACTCATGTCCACTGAGTAGGTGATGCCATCCAACTATCTCATCCTCTGTCGTCCCCTTCTCCTCATGTCTTCAATCTTTCCCAGCATCAGGGTCTTTTCCAGTGAGTCAGCTCTTCGCATCAGGTGGCCAAAGTATCAGAGCTTCAGCTTCAGCATCAGTCTTTCCAATGAACATTCAGGACTGATTTCCTTTAAGACATTTTTTTCAAGATTACTTTTTAAAATTAATTTATTTATTTTAATTGGAGGCTAATTACTTTACAATATTGTGGTGGTTTTTGCCACACATCGACATGAATCAGCCACGGGTGTACATGTGTCCCACCATCCCGAAGCCCCCTCACACATCCCTCCCCATCCTAACCCTCCAGGTTGTCCCAGGGCACCAGCTTTGAGTGCCCTGCTTCATGTATCGAACCTGCACTGGTCATCTGTTGACTGGTTGGATCTCCTTGCAGTCCAAGAGACTCTTAAGAGTCTTCTCCAACACCACAGTTCAGAAGCATCAATTTTTCAGCACTCAGCTTTCTTTATGGTCCACATCCATATATGACTACTGGAAAATGGGATTTCCCAGGCAAGAATACTGGAGTGAGTAGCCATTCCCTTCTCCAGGGCATCTTCCTGACCCAGGGATTGAACCCAGGTCTCCTGCTTTGCAGGCAGATTCTTAAGCATCCAAACCACCAGAGAAGCCCACAGACTTTTTTAATGATGGTCATTCTGAGTGATATGAAATGATACCTCATTGTAGTTTTGATTCACATCTTTCTAATAGCAATATCGAGCATCTTTTCATGTGTCTGTTGGCCATCTGAGTGCCTTCTCCAGAGAATATCTATTTAAGTCATCTGCCCATTTTTTAATTAAGTTGTTTTTTATATTAAGCTGTATGAGCTGTTTGTATATTTTGGAAATTAATCCTTAATTAGAGAATGTGGCTGGGAGAGAAAACAGGACCAAGACCTGAGCAAGGGCCCCCAAGACCAGGGCCCCCTAGGGGTCCCCTCCATTAGAGGTTAGGAAGAGAGAGAACTTATAAAGGAAACCAAGAAAGAGATGGAGAACACCAGGGTGTAAAGTCACAGACACCAAAAAATCAGAGAGTTTTAAGAAAGCATAGGCAGACAACTGGCTGTATACAGTTTAAAGGTCTAATAAGGTGACTTCCCTGGTGGTTCAGTGGCTAAGATGCTGGGCTTCTAATGCAGGGGGCCCAGGCTCAATCTGGTCAGGGAACTACATCTGATATGATACAACTCAGTTAAGAGCTCACATGCTGCATAAGACCTGGTGCAGTCAAATAAATAAATATAAATTTTAAAGGAAAAAAAAATTTTTTTGAGCTGAAATAAAATGAGAACATATTAATCTCAATGGATTCGACAATGCAGAGGCTACAGATGATATTTTTAAAAAGCAATGCAGGTGAAGTTTTCTGGATCAGAACCAAATTGGAAAGGATTGTAGGACAAATGGGAAGTGAGGAGGTAGAGGAACCATGTGGAAATCACTTTATTTATGGTTTGTAAAGGGGGGCAGAGAAACAAGACCATAACTAGAGGAGACAGAAGTATAGAGAGGGGACTCGGGGCCTTTTGCTTGTTTGTTTTGTATTTTAGGTTGAGATATGCACAGTTTGTTTGCTCCTGGGGGTGAGGCAAATATTGATCATGCTGGAGAGAGAAAAAATAAAGAAGGGAAGTCCTTGAGAGAGGATAGGGTCCAGACCTCACGGGCAAGTATGACTATTGATGGGATAATGACACCTTATCGGTTTCATCCGTGAGGAACAGAGAAGATGTGATTGGGTGTTCATGCTGGTGGGTCTATGGTCTTGGTGGTAAGAAGATTAGGGCTAAGTCAGAAAGAGAAAAGCAAATATATATTAATGTATATATGTGGAATCTAGAAAAATGGTATAGATAATCTTATTTGCAACGCAAAATAAAGACAGATGGAGAGAACCAGCATATGGGCAGCAACAAGAGGTAAAAGCAAAGGGGGATAGGATGAACTGAGAGGTTGGGATTGATATATATATATTATATATATACACTACTATGAATACAATGGAAAACTAATGAGAACCTACTGTATAGCTCAATTCTTTGTGGTGATCTAATAGGAAGGAAATCCAAAAAAGACGGGATATGTGTATATGTAGCTAATTCACTTTACTATACAGCAGAAACTAACACAACGTTGTAAAGCAATTATTTCCAATAAAAATTAAATTTAAAAAGATTATTAGGTCTTTCCTGATTGGTTGATCTTCTGTGTAAGTCTAGCTGATTAGCTAAAAGGTGTTATTTGCAGCTAAAAAGGCTACACAAGAGAAAGACGTGTGAAATAGTCACCTTTAAAACTAGCAGGAACCTAGTAAGTAGACATAAGTAGTGGAATTCTTTTGTGGTTTAGCTGGTCTGAGACCATTCATTTGGCAGGGAGACAGCCAGCACAGTTGGGAATTTGTTGGCAGCAGAGTCACACTAAAAAAAAAAAAGAAAAAAAATTGCTAAAATCACAAGTAAATATTTCTGGTCTGGCAGCTTTCCTCCAAAGAGTAACTCAAGGATCCAAACTCCTGCTACCTTGTGGTGCTGCTATATGGCCTATGACCTCCACATTTGCTGAGGAAGAGAGAGGGGGCAGTGAGCATCCTGATGCTTTACCGTCTCTGCCTGAAAGGGATCTACATCCCTGTGCTCACACTCCATCGGTGAGAACTAATCAAATGCTCTCACCTAGAAACAAGAAGGCTGGAAAATACAAGCGTGGGCAGCCAATTCCAGAAACAATTCTATACTGAGGAAAAGACGCATGAATCTTTGGTGGTTAACTGTACTGTAAGGGGTTTGGATTAATTCCAAGGGCTTGGGAAAACTGTGGGAAACTTTTAAATAAGCATGTAAAATGACCTGATTTACGCTGGAAAAAGATGACTTTGGCTACTGTAAGAAATAAACTCTAGAGAAGTAAGGACAGAAGTAGGGAGACCAGTAACCAATATAAACAAGACATAAACAAGAGATGATGGTGGCTTCAACCCCTGTGTTAGCATGAAGACAGGGAGGAGTGGCCGGGTCAGGGACGTGACTTGGGAGAACCGAGTGGATTTGCTGATAGACAAATGCCCCGCGGAGGGGGTTCTTGAGGGAATGAGCTAAGAGGATAAAAGATTACATAAAGTTTGAGATTTCAGAGGTGTTGCAGTTTCTGGAGTTGACAAGGTCCAAGTCATAACCACAGAAGCGAGTGTCTGTGGTGAAAGAACCCTCACAAAAAAAGATAGTGAAAATGAGGAGGATTCCTGGGAAATCATGTTCAGTGAGAAACAAATAATATGTATTGATCATCTTGTGTCCTTTGAGTCAGCAGCGACCATGAGGACACAAAGAGCCAGCTATGTCAGATACACTGACATGACTCTCTAATCTGAGAGCAATCTCTCCACAGATCTGCCCAGTAACCACAACTAAAAGACAAGCAAATCAAAAAAACCATCATTACATAATGTGAAACAGTCAAATCTCGTTTCCTGTTTACTCACAGTTCCCACAAGGAAGCACAGTATTTGGAAGTAAGTATTGACATGATCTCAGATTCAGACGGACATTCATCCAACACCACCCAAAAAAGTAAAATTGAAAAGCAACTGAAATCTTTAAGATGGACTTTCACAAAATGCCACTGAGATAGTTCATCCTAACTACTTCTGATAATCCATAAAACCAGGTGCAACAAATGTCCCTACAGTCTCCCTTCTTCTGTCTCCAAAACTTCCCAGAAGTTTCTCTGAAAGTTAGCTTGCACATGTGGCAGGCAGGGCGGAAGGGCAACAACCAGAGGGAGGCTGAGATGCTGAGAAACCTTATGTGGAAGGCTCCTCATGCGCCACCTTCATCCACAGACATTTCCTGCCCACCTACAGTACTGCCGGTCCTTGGGTCAAATAAGAAATGTCTGGGATCACCTGCAGGAATGGCAGAGATATCATCAGATTAAGTGATCTACAGGAAAGGAGCAATAAAAAGTTATTCTAGGAAAATTTCCTAGTGGTCTAGTGGTTAGGACTCCACACTTTCACTGTGGAGGGCTTGGGTTCGATCTCTGGTCAGGGAACTGAGATACTGCAAGCTTCACGGCCAAAAAAACAAGTCATTCTATAGGTCTGGACCCTGAAGAAGGACATCAGTGGCAGGGGCAATATGGTCAACAGTATTTACCACGCATGACAGGGTAAAGGGTGAAAAGATTCTGCGTTCTGAGTTCCTTCTTCCTTCCTTTTCTTTATCTTTCCCTACTCCTTCTTTTCTTTCCTCCCTTTCTTTTTTTGTCCAAAGAGTGTTTTATCTATCTAGCTATCCATCTCTCTATCTATCTATCTGTATTAGTCAAGGTTCTACCAAGAAACAGAGAAATACAAGAGATATTAATAGATGAGAGGCAGATACATACATTAAAAAGAAAGAAAATTGATACACTCACCATAGATAGATCCACAGATAGATAATAAGAGATTTATAAGTAATGGGCTTACAAAGTTGCAGAGGAAAAGAAGTCCCACAGTCTGCCATCTTCAAGCTGGAGAACCAGAAAAGCTGGTGGTGCAATTCAGTCTGAGTCTAGAGGTGCAAAAATGGGGTGGGGCCAAGGGTGGAGAGGTGATAATGGACTGAGTCCCACTCTGAATCCAGAGGCCCAAGAACCAAGAGCTGAGGGAAGGAGAAGATGGATGTCCCAGCTCAAGCAAGAAAAAAAAAGCAAACTTGCCTTTAGCTAGACCTTTTAGTTCTATTAGATTGGCAATGGATTGAATGATGCCCACCCACATTGGTGAAGACAACCTTCTTTATTCAGTCTACACATTCAACTGCTATTTTTTTCTGGAAAAATCCTCACAGACACATTCAGAAATAATGTTTCACCAGCTATCTGGACATCCCTTAGCCCAGTCAAACTGACACATAAAACCAACTGTTATCCTATCTATCTTGAAAGAAAAAAATATGTGTAGATAGATAGGTATTACTAAAAGTCAAATCCTGCAGTGAATTGGATCCTGCCCAAAGAACTCTTAAAATTGTTTTCCCAAGAGCTCTGTCAAAGGTACTTTAAGTGTGGTTGGTGGAATACTAGTATCAGCATCTATCTGAGAGTCTGTTGGAATTCTCAGGCCCTACCCCAGACCTACTGAGTCAATAAATGGTGTTGGAAAAACTGGACAGACTTATGCAAAAGAATAAAACCTGCTACTGTCTTACAGCATACACAAAAATTAACTCAAATGGATTAAAAACTTGAGTGTAAGACCTGAAGCCCTTGAAACTCCTAGAAGAAAAAATAAATGGTAAAGTCCTTGATATAAGTCTTGATGATAATTTGAAGGATAGTTGATTTACAATATTGTGTTAATTTCAAGGGTACAGCAAAGTGATTCAATTATATTTTTTCAGATTACTTTCCAATACTCTTGCCTGGGAAATCCCATGGACGGAGGAGCCTAGTAGGCTACAGTCCATGGGGTCGCGAAGAGTAGGACACAACTGAGCGACTTCACTTTCACTTTTCACTTCCATGCAGTGGAGGAGGAAATGGCAATCCACTCCAGTATTCTTGCCTGGAGAATGCCAGGGATGGGAGCGTGGTGGCTGCCATCTATGGGGTCACACAGAGTTCGACACAACTGACGTGACTTAGCAGCAGCAGCATAGCTTAATATAAGATATTGAATATAGGTCCCTGTGTTGGTGAAAATTTTTAAATCTGATACCAAAAGCAACAAAAACAACTACGACTACATCATTCTAAAAAGATTCTGCACGGCAAAGGAAACTATCAACAGAATGAAAAGCAACCTACTGAATGGGAAAATATTTGCAAATGATCTATCTGATAAGGGGCTAATATCCAAACTGTATAAAGAACTCATACAATTTAACATCCAAAAAAAACTCAATTCAAAACTGAACAGAGTATCTGAATAGACATTTTTCTTAAGATGACCAACAGGTATATGAAAAGATGCTCAACATCATTAACCATCAGAGAAATGCAACTCAAAACGACAGTGAGATATTGTCACACACCTATTAGAATGGCATTATAAAATTTAAGAAATAACAATTGTTGGGGAAGATGTGGAAAAAGGAAACACATGAGCACTCTTGGTGTGAATATAAATTGATGTCAACACTATAGAAACCACTACGCAGGTTCCTCAGAAAATTGAAAATAGAACTATCATGTGACCCAGCAATCCAACTTAGGGTATTTATCCAAAGAAAACAAAAACATTAACTTAAAAATATATACACACTCCCATTCTCATTGCATCACTATTTATAACAGCTAAGATACGGAGCCACGGGACTGGAAAAGGTCAGTTTTCATTCAAATCCCAAAGAAAGGCAATGCCAAAGAATGCTCAAACTACTGCACAATCGCACTCATCTCACACGCTAGTAAAGTAATGCTCAAAATTCTCGAAGCCAGGCTTCAGCAATACGTGAACTGTGAACATCCAGATGTTCAAGCTGGTTTTAGAAAAGGCAGAGGAACCAGAGATCAAATTGCCAACATCTGCTGGATCATTGAAAAGGCAAGAGAGTTCCAGAAAAACATCTATTTCTGCTTTATTGACTATGCCAAAGCCTTTGACTGTGTGGATCACAAGAAACTGTGGACAATTCTGAAAGAGATGAGATTACCAGACCACCTAACCTGTCTCTTGAGAAATCTGTATGCAGGTCAGGAAGCAACAGTTAGAACTGGACATGGAACAACAGACTGGTTCCAAATAGGAAAAGGAGTACGTCAAGGCTGTATATTGCCACCCTGCTTATTTAACTTATATGCAAAGTACATCATGAGAAATGCTGGGCTGGAAGAAGCACAAGCTGAAATCAAGATTTCTGGGAGAAATATCAATAACCTCAGATATGCAGATGACACCATCCTTATGGCAGAAAGTGAAGAGAAACTAAAAAGCCTCTTGATGAAAGTGAAAGAGGAGAGTGAAAAAGTTGGCTTAAAGCTCAACATTCAGAAAACAAAGATCATGGCATCTGGTCCCATCACTTCATGGGAAATAGATGGGGAAACAGTGGAAACAGTGTCAGACTTTATTTTTTGGGGCTCCAAAATCACTGCAGATGGTGACTGCAGCCATGAAATTAAAAGAGGCTTACTCCTTGGAAGGAAAGTTATGACCAACCTAGACAGCATATTAAAATGCAGAGATATTGCTTTGCCAAAAAAGGTCCATCTAGTCAAGGCTATGGTTTTTCCAGTGGTCATGTATGGATGTGAGAGTTGGACTGTGAAGAAAGCTGAGCACCAAAGAATTGATGCTTTTGAACTGTGGTGTTGGAGAGGACTCTTGAGAGTCCCTTGGCCTGCAAGGAGATCCAACCAGTCCATCCTAAAGGAGATCAGTCCTGGGTATTCATTGGAAGGACTGATGCTGAAGCTGAAACTCCAATATTCTGGCCACCTCATGTGAAGAGTTGATTCATTGGAAAAGACTCTGATGCTGGGAGGGATTGGGGGCAGGAGGAGAAGGGGACGACAGAGGATGAGATGGCTGGATGGCATCACTGACTCGATGGACATGAGTTTGAGTGAACTCCGGGAGCTGGTGATGGACAGGGAGGCCTGGCATGCTGCGATTCATGAGGTCACAAAGTGTCGGACACGACTGAGCGACTGAACTGAACTGAACTGAAGATACAGAGAAAACCAAAGTGTCCATCGATATTTGAATGAATAAAGAAATTGTGATATATTCATACAATAAAATTTTATTCAGCCATAGAAACAAATGTAATTTTTCCATTTACATCAATATAGATGGACCTCTGGAGAAAGGCATGGCAACCCACTCCAGTATTCTTGCCTGGAGAATCCCACGGACAGAGAAGCCAGGCAGGCTACAGTCCATGAGGTCGCAAAGAGTCGGACACGACTGAGCGATCTAGCACTATGCAGATGGACCTCAAGAGCATTATGCTAGGTGAAATAAATCAGATAGATAAATATGAATACTATATGACCTTTGCATGTAAAACTCAAAAACAAACAAACAAAAAATAACAAAATCCCACCCTCGTAGATACAGAGAACAGATTGGTGTTTGCCAGAGGAGGTTGGGAGGTAAGAGATAAGGGTGAAGGGGGTCAAAAAAGTAAAGAGAAAATAATAAATAGAAATTAACTTTAAAATTTTTTAAATATGTCATCTTTATATTACTAAAATTTCATGTTCTTATTTCCTGAATAATTCTTTTTTCCCAATCATTATATGAGGTATTCAGTGGCTTTTTGCATCAAAAAACGCATATTCCTTAATTCTGAAATTTTGTGTATAAGTCTTCAATAATATTTCCCCCCACTTCCTTGTGGCCTCTTTCTGGAATGCCTGTTATTTAAATTTTAGATTTCATTGCCTTATACTGTCCTTATTTTTCCTTCCTACTTGTCACTCCTGGCTTTTGTTCCTACTTCTGCTGCTGCTGCTGCTAAGTCGCGTCAGTCGTGTCCAACTCTGTGCGACCCCATAGACGGCAGCCCACCAAGCTCCCCTGTCCCCGGGATTCCCCAGGCAAGAACACTGGAGTGGGTTGCCATTTCCTTCTCCAATGCATGAAAGTGAAAAGTGAAAGTGAAGTTGCTCAGTCGTGTCCGACTCTTCGGGACCCCATGGACTGCAGCCTATCAGGTTCCTACTTCTAGAAGTCCTCAAATATATCCTCTAAATCTTCTATTGAATTGTTTTTATAGTGCTTTACTTTTATTTTCCCTAATACAGTAAGTGCTTTTTAAGAGGCTCTTATTTTTGTTTTATGTATATAAATGGTATTATCTTTCTGAGGATATTAATCTCTTTTTCTCCTTTACTTTTTTTTTTTTGGTAAGCCTTGCATCAAACTTTTTCCCCTTAGTTATTTTTCTGTTTATTTATTTGAGTTTCTGTCTTTAAATTGCCCTTCCTCTTGCTTAGGTCTTTATACTTAAAAGTCAGCCACCAAGTCCTTACTGGAAGTTCCATGTAGCCTGTCAGGCTCCTCTGTCCATGGAATTCTCCAGGCCAGAATATTGGAGTAGGTTGTCATTCCCTTCTCCAGGTGATCTTCCCAACCCAGGGATCGAACCCAGGTCTCCCACACTGCAAGTTGATTCTTTACCATCTGAGCCACCAGGGAAGCCCAAAAATACTGGAGTGGGTAGCCTATCCCTTCTTCAGCAGATCTTCCTGACCCAGGAATGTAACCAGGGTCTCCTACGTTGCAGGCAGATTCTTTACCAGCTGAGTTACCAGGGAAGCGTTTATACTTAAAAGTCAGCAGCCAAGTCCTTACTGGAAGCTCCATGTGCGTGGTTTGTCCAATGGTGGGCACCCCCATAGGATGCCTGGCAGTTGTCTAGGACCTCCAGTGCCTACGACTCTCCCCTGCCAGTGTCTTGCCAGCGTCCTGGATTCAGAAGAGGGAATGAAGGCAGGGGAGTCTGATGGTCAAACTGTAGACTGGCATTTAATCCTATTTCGGAATGGCCTCAATCCCTTCTTTGGCTGCCAACAAGCACAGTTTTATCTGTCACAGTTTCATGTCCTGATTTGTCCTTAACAAAACTTGATCACTATCAGTGTGGATAATGTGGAGTTAGGGCAGGCCTGGGAGCCTTATCTTGGGGTGATATGGAAAGTGTGACAGTGGTCCCAGTCCTGAGTTCATTCCAACCCTACTGTGGGAGGAAGAGGTGCCAGAATATAGAGTTAGCAGCAGAAGAGGGTGGCATGCAGGTGGCATTTGGTGAGAAGGTGCCACTTTGCCAACTTTTAGGCTCCTTCTCATTCACTCATTTCTAATAGCCAAGATACTTGAATTTGCCTTCTCTCTGCCCACTGCTATCTTACTCTGTCTCCTGGGGCAGTGAAGTAGCAGGGAAAGTAAGCCTAACCTAGGGAGATTATTCCACAACAATGTGCCCATCTGGTGGCATCCTGTGAAACGCTTGCTGGATGTACCATACGGTTTATCACGTACATACAATGTGGAAATTCTGCTTGTGATCTTCATGTTTCATTTGCCCAGATTATGTCATCAAAAAAATCCTAATGGGGACTTCCCTAGTGGTCCAGTGGTTAAGACTCCATGCTTCCAATGCAGAGAACACAAGTTTGATGCCTGATCAGGGACTCAGATCCCACATGCCTTGGGGTATGGCCAAAAAACACTTTAATAGATATGAAATCATATGTGAAACTTTTGAAAATTGTAAAGCACTATAGAATTTAAAGAATCGTTCATTCAATGAAAAAAGAATGAAACTTCAAAATGCAAATATGTGCACATATATATAACCTGCCTGCCAATGCAGGAGATGTTAAGAGATGCAGGTTCAATCCCTGGGTCAGGAAGATGCCCTGGAGGAGGGCATGGCAACCCACTCCAGTATTCTTTCCTGGAGAATCCCATGAACAGAGGAGTCTGGCGGGCTACAGCCCATAGGGTCACAAAGAGTCAGACACGACTGAAGCAACATAGCATGCACGTGTGTATAATGGCTGCAACTATCATGTGAATGCACTGCAACTTTAAAAAGCATAACAAACCTGTGTATTCCAATCAGAAAAATGAGTTTTCCCACCCCTCCTTCTATCTCTCTTGGAACATCGGCAAATTGAGTTGCAAGGGAAATATAATGAAAAGATGTTAAGTTATCCTGCAGATATGAAGACATGGGAAGTTGGCTATAAAATTACATTTGGTTATTTTTGTTTATTCCCTGTTCAAACTCTGTCCAAATTTTCTCTATGAAACAGGAAACTTTCTTCTCCTTTCTTGCCTCTGTACTCTACAAGTCTCAGGCTAGCTGTCCTTTCATTCATTTCACTCCCCACCCTATCCCCTAAAATACTTAGCAGCACTGGAGACTCATACTTCATTGTCTGAACTGTTAAAAAAACAAGAACTGAATCCGTAACAAAGAGCCTCCGACCACTGCCAAGATACACTGTGATCAGTCACCAAAAGCAGTACATATTCCAAGAGAGTTAAGTACCAAGAGGTTTCAAGAAAACCAAGATGCATGACCAAATAAATACAGTGTACAACTAGATGTATAGAATCAGATGTGCAGTATAAAAGGCAGATGATATCTTAGAAGTTATTGATTAAACTCCAAATTCAAGTTCATATGGCATTTTAATAGGAAACACCACAGCTGTTTCCCTTCAATTTTTCTTAATTTTTTTTTTTCACTTCTTCCTCCCCTCCTACTCTTCTCTGGGTTGAACGGTGAGAAGTGGTAAGAATACCAATGATGATGCGGATTATAAGCAAAGTCACATACACTGTAAAAGTTGCAGGATGGTCCTCACCTAGAATATCCTGATATTCTTTGACTTCGAACATGAAATATATGGTCTACGTGTCAGTCTCTTTGTTCTACATCTTGAATGTAATGTATGGCCCTACAATCTGAAGGGTATATTATATATGTGATACCAAAGTACTCAACACAAGTCTTGTTTAGCCAGTATGTGATGGGGTCAAGCTTGACTTATCCAAAGGAACTCGAGAACATGAACTAAGTTCATAAATGTTTAAGGGAGACTAGCCTTGAGCTTTCACATAGAACAAGGGGAAGGGAAAGAGAAATCAAACAAATTCCAGCTAGACAGCGGTCTGAGGGAAGGACAAGAATAGTGGGGGAGGGAGAAGGGTAGAAGAAAGGAGATTATAAAGCCAGGAAAGGGAAAGGTTCATTAAACTCAAGTCTGAAAGGAAACTGTACAAACAGTGAATAAAGAGAGATCAAAACGAGGCGGGTATGTTCCCAGGACCCTGGGCGAGTCAGCATCTGGCAGCTGATTGTACACATGGTAATGTGAACAAAGCAGACAGAGAAAAAAGCTGACTGAGAATCCAAGAGCATTCAGAGATGAAATCAGAGATGCTCCATCGCTGAATCGTCAGTAAAAAAACAAGGATTCCATCCTGGACCATGGCAACTGGGTTCTAAGCATTGCTCATAAAGGAACTGAACACTCTTTGAGGAAATTAGGCTAGTGAGACTAAGGAACAGTGAATTCTAGATTGTGCTGTCATTCCGGACCCATCCGGAACTTGTTCTTAGTTCTCTTCTGTGTCAGGCAGCTTGCTCTTGGCATGTATCAATAAGATATGAGTACATGCAAAGGTTCATGGCCAGAATTGGCAGAGAAACCCAAGATGCCACATTAAAAAATTCTCGTGGGAGCTCTTTGCAAAATACATGAACAGGCATTTAGCAAATGTATGTAGAAAAGAAGATTCTCCACATAAGCCACTCCTCTCTGCAGGAAATGATGATCCAATGTCAACAATGCTTCCTGCAGGCTGACCCCTTAGTCACAGGCGTCCAGCTGTTCTCATTAACAACAAAGGCATGATTTATCTCTCAAGGATATAAAGGAAGGAAAGGCATAACCGAGAAAGTTATGGCTTAAACAGATGGGGTTGATCCCAGGGGACAATGACTTTCCCAGCATTTAAATCTTCTCCCTTCTACACTCTGGTACCAAGTCATATCTCGGGATTGTTCTGGTGTTAAATGCCTCATCACTATCCTCATACTTTGCTTTTCTCAGGCTAGTGTTTCCTGTAGCTAACAGTTCATTAATTAAATGGCCTTCACTTACAAAGTAAACTTCTTTTTTTTTTTTTTTTTTGCTAGAGCAAGATTTTTGCCAGGTCCTTTTGTTTGATTGTATATTTGTTTTCTTGGACGTATATCAAGTTTGCACGGGTTAAGCCATATTACTCACTGCAGATGGTGACTGCAGCCATGAAATTAAAAGATGCTTACTCCTTGGAAGAAAAGTTGTGACCAACCTAGATAGCATATTCAAAAGCAGAGACATTACTTTGCCGACTAAGGTCCATCTAGTCAAGACTATGGTTTTTCCAGTAGTCATCTATGGATGTGAAAGTTGGACTATGAAGAAGGCTGAGCACCAAAGAATTGATGCTTTTGAACTGTGGTGTTGGAGAAGACTCTTGAGAGTCCCTTGGACTGCAAGGAGATTCAACCAGTCCATTCGGAATGAGATCAGCCCTGGGATTTCTTTGGAAGGAATGATGCTAAAGCTGAAACTCCAGTACTTCGGCCACCTCATGAGAAGAGTTGACTCATTGGAAAAGACTCTGATGCTGGGAGGGATTGGGGGCAGGAGGAGAAGGGGACGACAGAGGATGAGATGGCTGGATGGCATCACTGACTCGATGGACGTGAGTCTGAGTGAACGCCACGCGTTGGTGATGGACAGGGAGGCCTGGTGTGCTGCGATTCATGGGGTCACAAAGAGTCGGACATGACTGAGCGACTGAACTGAACTGAACTGAAGCCATATTACTAAGTAGGCAGAATAATTTTTCTATAGCAATTCCCGGTCTTGCCTTCCTTTGCCTGTCCATTTCCAAAAAAAGAAAAGATTCAACTGAGATACGATTTCTGCTTGAGGAGGCAGATGGATACAGGAAACAGGAAATAGGATTCACTCAGCTCAAAAATCCACACTCTAAGACCCAGTTGATAGAAAAGCCAATATTTTTATCTCTCCTTTTACACACTATTTTCAGATGCTTCTCCCCTAACTTACTATAAAGCTTCTTTCCAGGAATCAAACAACCAAAAAGTTCAGATAACTGAACAAAATAAGAGACAAAATAAACAAATGGATATCAGAGACTTGGAGGCTTTTTCTTGTTGTGCTGTTGTTCTATCTAGCATAGATCATAGGATCTGCACACATTAGACTAATCACCTACGTCTCCTACCCTTCAGATAATAATGGCATGTATGTTCAATCATAATTATATTGAAGGTCTTCGTGATAGGAATCATCCAAAAAAGAACAAACTCATTTAATGCTATCTGTACATACTTTCGGTCTCTCCAGGTGGTGCTAGTGGTAAAGAACCTGTCGGCCAATGCAGGAGACATAAGAGACATGGGCTTGACCCCTGGGTCGGAAAGATCCTCTGGAGAAGGGAATCACAACCCACTCCAGTATTCTTGCCTGGAGAGCCCCATGGACAGAGGAGCCTGGTGGGCTACAGTCCACAGAGTCGCATAGAGTCAGACCCGACTGGAGTGACTTAGCATGCACACGTGCACATACATACTTTATTTGAGAACTTTTTAAACTAGAGATCAATATAATTCTCCATTTACTATAGCATTGTCTTAACAAGGCCACTTCCATATACACATACTTTATAAGGGGGAAAAGTACTCTAAATTCAGTAATAAGTATACATACACTTATTTTAAGAGGAGCATAGATTCTGTAGAGAAAATAGGATTTCAATGACCCCATCAGTGAAAGAAGCTAGTCACAAAAGACCATATTTATACGAAATGTGCAGAACAGGCAAACCTATAAAGACAAAAGGTAGATTAGGGTTTGTCCAGGGCTGGGGTGAGTGCAGATGGGAAAGCTAAGGGCAAGTGAATGCTATGGATATGGGGTTTCTTTCTTTTTTGGGTGATGAGAAGATTCTCAACTTGGATTGTGCTGATGGTGGCCCAACTCTGTGAATATCATTTAAAAACAATTGAACTGTACACTTTAAATCAACAAAAGATATGGCATGTGAATTATATCTCCATAAAACACTCTTTAAAATACCCTCTCAGAGGTGGTTTCCCAGAGCTGCCCAATACATAGCTGGGTCAATAAGATCCAACCAGAACAGCAGCCAGCCTTTGGGTGGGTCTCCTTCCCTTGACCCTCTCTTCCTCTTTCTTTGCCAGTGATACTCAATTTCGACCAGTCTCTGTTTCCTTCTCTCCTTTCATCCCATCAGCTTAGATTGTGCTCTGCCATATGTTCACTAACTTGGCTTTGAATGTCTGGTGCTCCTTAAAATAACATCAAGCGCTCCTTTGAAAATTTCCTCTGATCAAAGCCCTGCCTCCTGGATCTCATAGGAAGTCTGACACCTGAGCATGTTCTGCCATTCTTGACCAGCACTCCTGGACTCAGCCAAGTGTCCACTGTTTTCTAACCCAAATCTCAGTCTTCTTCCAGAGATGTTTGGTTAGGACCAAGGTAGAGGTTCTCACTGATGCCAGCCCAGGCTCCTCAAGAGGACTTTGCTGGCTCTAGTAGCAGTCACGTGGACTTAAATGAAATGTGGTGAAATATTCAGAAACTCACATTGTAGAGCACCCTGTCTTTTTTTTAACTCTAAACTGACCTGGATATTAATGGGCTTTCCATGCACACTGGACCACACTGTCCCCCTTCAGGAGGCAGGTTACAGGACAGAACTCTGGGAAGTTCACAGCAATCCTATCTGGTCCCCAGCATCAGGAAGGCTCCCATCCAACCATCATATTCAAAGAGGCCCTGGAAGCACCTCTCCAAATAATCGTCATTCACTTAATGTCCAAGTTTGGAATGGCCTGGAAAAAGTCCTGAGCTTATCTGATCCCATGGAAAGATAGAAATCACATGTTTGATTTCTGCAGGTTGTTCAGCTCTCCCCAATTTTCCCCACCCTACATTCAGAGTTCCTTTTGCCTTCATCTACAGGTTCTCTTTTGAAAGTGGGGCCTAAAGGCACAGCTGAACAGAGTGGTCCTGTGGTCTGATTCCCTGACACTTTAGATTTTCATTTGAAGAAATTGCCTGAAAGCACTGATAACTTTTTCCTTGATACCGGCAAATGGCAAAGCTTTCATGTCCTGATAGCAACGCTTTTAAGTGAGAAATATAAGAACCAATTTGTCCAGTATTCCATTATTCTGCCCAAACACTTAATAATTAAGAGACAGACTAGAATACTTGAATTAACTACCTAAAAGGGTCTGGGTTTTTTTTTTTTTAATGTTTTTAAATTTTTAATTGGAGGATAATTGCTTTACCATGTTGTGTTGGTTTCTGCTATACAACAATGCGAATCAGCCACAGGTATACATATGTTCCCTCCCTCGTGAACCTCCCTCCTATCCCCACCCCATCCCACCCCTCTAGGTCATTACGGAGCACAGGGTTGAGCTCCTGCATTGTACAGCAACTGCCCACAAGCTATCTATTTCACATATGGTGATATATGTTTCAATGCTACTCTCTCGATTTGTCCCAAACTCTCCTTCCCCCACTGTGTCCACAGGTCTGCTCTCTCTGTCTGCGACTCTATTCCTGCCCTGCAAATCGGTTCACCAGTAACCACTTTTCTAGATTCCATATATTTATATGCATTAATATACAATATTTATTTTTCTCTTTCTGACTTACTTACTTTCTGGCTCTAGGTTCATCTACCTCAATACAACTGACTCAAATTCATTCCTTTTTATGGCTGGGTAATATTCCATTGTATACTGTATATTCTTTACCCATTCATCTGTTGTTGGACATCTACGTTGCTTTCATGTCCTGGCTATTGTAAATAGTATTGCAATGAACACTGGGGTGCATGTGTCTTTTTGACTTCTGGTGTTCTCAGGGTATGTGCCCAGCAGCGGAATTGCTGGGTCATATGGTAGTTTTATTCCTAGCTTTTTAAGGACTCTCCATGCCCTCCTCCAGAGTGGCTCTATCTGTTTACACTCCCATCAACTGTGCAAGAGGATTCCCTTTTCTCCACATCACCTCCACCATTTATTGTTTATAAATTTTCTGATGATGCCTATTTTGACTGGGGCGAACACTCTGAAAGCATAATCACAGAAAACTAGTCAATCTAATCACACTAGGACCACAGCCTTGTCTAACTCAGTGAAACTAAGCCATGCTCTGTGGGGCCACCCAAGACGGGTGGGTCATGGTGGAGAGGTCTGACAGAATGTGGTCCACTGGAGAAGGGAATGGCAAACCACTTCAGTGTTCTTGCCTTGAGAACCCCATGAACAGTATGAAAAGGCAAGATGATGGGATACTGAAAGAGGAACTCCCCAGGTCAGTAGGTGCCAAATATGCTACTAGAGATCAGTGGAGAAATAACTCCAGAAAGAATTAAGCAATGGACCCAAAGCAAAAACAATGCCCAGCTGTGGATGTGACTGGTGACAGAAGCAAGGTTTGATGCTGTAAAGAGCAATATTGCATAGGAACCTGGAATGTCAGGTCCCTGAATCAAGGCAAACTGGAAGTGGTCAAACAGGAGATGGCAAGAGTGAATATTGACATTCTAGGAATCAGTGAACTAAAATGGACTGGAATGGGTGAATTTAACTCAGATGACCATTATAGCTACTACTGCGGGCAGGAATCCCTTAGAAGAAATGGAGTAGCCATGATGGTAAACAAAAGAATCCGAAATGCAGTACTTGGATGCAATCTCAAAAATGACAGAATGATCTCCGTTCATTTCCAAGGCAAACCATTCAATATCATGGTAATCCAAGTCTATGCCCCAACCAGTAACGCTGAAGAAGCTGAAGTTGAACGGTTCTATGAAGACCTACAAGACCTTTTAGAACTAACACCCAAAAAAGATGTCCTTTTCATTACAGGGGACTGGAATGCAAAAGTAGTAAGTCAAGAAACACCTGGAGTAACAGGCAAATTTGGCCTTGGAATGCTGAATGAAGCAGGGCAAAGACTAATAGCATTTTGCCAAGAAAATGCACTGGTCATAGCAAACACCCTCTTCCAACAACACAAGAGAAGACTCTATACATGGACATCACCAGATGGTCAACACCGAAATCAGACTGATTATATTCTTTGCAGCCAAAGATGGAGAAGCTCTATACAGTCAGCAAAAACAAGACCAGGAGCTGACTGTGGCTCAGATCATGAACTCCTTATTGCCAAATTAAGACTTAAATTGAAGAAAGTAGCGAAAACAGCTAGACCATTCAGGTATGACCTAAATCAAATCCCTTATGATTATACAGTGGAAGTGAGAAATAGATTTAAGGGCCTAGATCTGATAGATAAGAGTGCCTGATGAACTATGGAATGAGGTTCATGACACTGTATAGGAGACAGGGATCAAGACCATCCCCATGGAAAAGAAATGCAAAAAAGCAAAATGGCTGTCTGGGGAGGCCTGACAAATAGCTGTGAAAAGAAGAGAGGCTAAAAGCAAAGGAGAAAAGGAAAGATATAAGAATCTGAATGCAGAGTTCCAAAGAATAGCAAGAAGAGATAAGAAAGCCTTCCTCAGAGATCGATGCAAAAAAAATAGAAGAAAAGAACAGAATGGGAAAGACTAGAGATCTCTTCAAGAAAATTAGAGATACCAAGGGAACATTTCATGCAAAGATGGGCTCAATAAAGGACAGAAATGGTCTGGACCTAACAGAAGCAGAAGATATTAAGAAGAGGTGGCAAGAAAACACAGAAGAACTGTACAAAAAAGAGCTTGACGACCAAGATAATCATGATGGTGTGATCACTCACCTAGAGCCAGACATCCTGGAATGTGATGTCAAGTGGGCCTTAGAAAGCATCACTATGAACAAAGCTAGTGGAGTTAATGGAATTCCAGTGGAGCTATTTCATATCCTGAAAGATGATGCTGTGAAAGTGCTGCACTCAATATGCCAACAAATTTGGAAAACTCAGCAGTGGCCACAGGACTGGAAAAGGTCAGTTTTCATTCCAATTCCAAAGAACGGCATTGCCAAAGAATGCTCAAACTGCCACACAATTGCACTCATGTCACACTCTAGTAAAGTCACGCTCAAAATTTTCGAAGCCAGGCTTCAGCAATACGTGAACCGTGAACTTCCAGATGTTGAAGCTGGTTTTAGAAAAGACAGAAGAACCAGAGATCAAATTGCCAACATCTGCTGGATCACAGAAAAAGCAAGAGAGTTCCAGAAAAACATCTATTTCTGCTTTATTGACTATGCCAAAGCCTTTGACTGTGTGGATCACAAGAAACTGTGGACAATTCTGAAAGAGATGGAATACCAGACCATCTGACCTGCCTCTTGAGAAATCTGCATGCAGGTCAGGAAGCAACAGTTAGAACTGGACATGGAACAATAGACTGGTTCCAAATATGAAAAGGAGGACGTCAAGGCTGTACATTGTCACCATGCTTATTTAACTTCTATGCAGAGTACGTCATGAGAAACACTGGGCTGGAAGAAGCACAAGCTGGAATCAAGACTGCCAGGAGAAATATCAATAACCTCAGATATGGAGATGACACCACCCTTATGGCAGAAAGCGAAGAACAACTAAAGAGCCTCTTGATGAAAGTGAAAGAGGAGAGTGAAAAAGTTGGCTTAAAGCTCAACATTCAGAAAACGAAGATCATGGCATCTGGTCCATCATTTCATGGGAAATAGATGGGGAATCAGTGGAAACAGTGTCAGACTTTATTTTTGGGGACTCCAAAATCACTGCAGATGGTGACTGCAGCCATGAAATTCAGACGCTTACTCCTTGGAAGGAAAGTTATGACCAACCTAGATAGCATATTCAAAAGCAGAGACATTACTTTGCCAACAAAAGTCCGTCTAGTCAAGGCTATGGTTTTTCCAGTGGTCATGTATGGATGTGAGAGTTGGACTGTGAAGAAAGCTGAGTGCCGAGGAATTGATGCTTTTGAACTGTGGTGTTGGAGAAGACTCTTGAGAGTCCCTTGGACTGCAAGGAGATTCAACCAGTCCGTTCTAAAGGAGATCAGCCCTGAGTGTTCTTTGGAGGACTGATGCTGAAGCTGAAACTCCAGTACTTTGGCCACCTCATGCAAAGAGTTGATTCATTGGAAAAGACTCTGATGCTGGGAGGGATTGGGGGCAGGAGGAGAAGGGGATGACCGAGGATGAGATGGCTGGATGGCATCACTGACTCGATGGACGTGAGTTTGAGTGAACTCCGGGAGTTGGTGATGGACAGGGAGGCCTGGCGTGCTGTGATTCATGGGGTCGCAAAGAGTCGGACACGACTGAGCAACTGAACTGAACTGAACTGATTTTGACTGGTGTGAGGTGATACTTTTGTAGTTTTGATTTTCATTTCTCTAATAATGAGCACTATAGAGTATTTTTTCACATGTTTATTGCCCATCTGTATGTCTTCTTTGGAGAAATGTCTGTTTAGGTTGTTTTTGTTTTTTAAGTTGATTTTGTAGTTGATGAACTCACTATAGTCTGAAAAAAATTTTTTTACCAAGAAGTTCTCACAATGTGAATGACTGGTTTATTCAAAGTCAACTTTAAATGTCTCTATAGCAATTTTAGTTTCATGTAACTTTAGATCTTAGAAATCTTTAGCAAAATCCATTCACTATACAGATAATGAAAGTAAGACCCAGTGAAGAGAAGTGACTTGCCCAAGTTCATAAATATATGACAAAACTAGGCCTGGGGAGCCAAAATCGTCAGACTCTTGAAACTAGACCTTCTCTTTTTCCATGGTCAGGCAATAATTTAGGCTGATGACGGGCATGCATGTGTGCTCAGTTGTGTCCTACTCTTGGCAACCGCAAGGACTGTAGCCCACCAGGCTCCTCTGCCCATGGGATTTTCCAGGCAAGAATCCTGGAGTGGGTTGTATGGAGAATACTGGAGTGGCTCCTCCAATGATGTTGTGAGCCTTATGAAGTTTACACATGACCCAAAAACTGGAGGGAGAATAAGGAAGGGATTTGCAAGGGAGAGGAGAGAATGAGAGGCTCAAACAGTATCTTTTTTCTCAGTTCTTGCAGTGATTGAAACAGAGAACATTGGGAAGATTATTACCTATCTCCCTAAATCAAAAATAGCAAAGACCTCCTGGAAGCTAATGAAGCTGAAAAATACTGCCTCACACTCAGTCCCTGGACACAGAAAGCCCACAGCTTACTATGTCAGGACACAAACAAGCTCCAAATAAATCATGACTTGTGACAGTCTTAATGAGTTGCAACAATCTCTTATCTTTGTCTGAATACTACTCTGTTCACCAAAATAATAATAGCAATTACATGCACTTTTATGAGTAAATGCAAACTTATCCTTATAGAATCATCTTATATAAAGTAAATAAAGAAAGAATTGGAAGGAAGACATAAAACACACATTTCATTAGACCTATCTCCTGATTTTCACTAGATTTAACCTAATTTCTCCTGTAGGCGTATTAGAAAATCACTTTCTTCTGTCAGTAGAAATTGTCTGTAACTATGTTTTGGAAATGAGCTGTTTCTGGCCTTGCTGATCTGTTATTCTGCAGAGCATTTTCATGGGGGCAGAGGGCAACTCAGTGAATCACAGAGACTCTTAGAAGGAGAGCAGGTGCTCTGTCTGAACAAGTTCTTTGCTGAACAGTTACTAGTCTCCTTGAAGGTGCTCCTCTGAATTGAAAGAAAACCTTTAGGGAGAGGTTCAACACAGGCAGGTGGTTTTGGGTCAGGAGGACAGTGCTTTCTGGGGATTAGTACACAGCCTGGGTTACAGTTTGGTTCCCTGATTCCTGGCTTGGTGATAGAGAAGTAAGTTATTGAACTTCTCTATGAAATGAGACCAGCCACATCGATGCCACAAGTTCTTGTGAACATCCAAAGAAATACCTGATGGTACCAGCCCAGAGTGTACATAGATTATATCCTCTGTAACAGAGTTCTCTTCCCTTTCCTTAGCCAAGGGAAAGGGAACCTGGCTGTACTGCTGGAGAGAAACATTATACTACAAATCAGCTCCACTTGGCCTCTGTCACAAAGATTTTACAAAGCTTAGGCCCAAACAGTAGCTTAGGAAAGTGGTGAAGAAGCCTGTCTATCCACCATCAGAACCCCAATTCTTTTTCAATTCTTTTTTTTCAATTCCTCAAGGAATCATTTATTAAATGTGTTTTTATACATTGAACTTTCCTTTTTTAATTTATTTATTTTTTATTGCTGGGGAGAGAGGGTGAGATGTGAAAGAGTAACATGGAAACTTACACTATCATATGTAAAATAGATAGCAAACGGGAATTTGCTGTGTGGCTCAGGAAACTGAAACAGGGGCTCTGTGTCAGCCTACAGGGATGGGATGGGGAGGGAGATGGGAGGGAGGTTCAAAAGAGAGGACCTATGTATACTTATGGCTGATTCATATTGAGGTTTGGTAGAAAACAGCAAAATTCTGTGAAGCAATTATCCTTCAACTCTTTTTTGAATTTTTTTTGTTTGGATGTGGCCCATTTTTAAAGTCTTTATGGAATTTGCTACAATATTGCTTCTGTTTTATGTTTTGGGTTTTTTTTGGGGGGGGCCCTGAGGCATGTGGTACCTTAGTTCCCTGGCCAGAGATCAAACCCACACCCCCTGCATGAGAAGGCAAAGTTTTAAGCACTGGACCACCAGGGAAGTCCAGCACCAATTCTTAATGCTATAGACCAGTGTGAACCTTGGCCCAGTGGCATCAGGGTCATCCCAGAACTGGTTCCAGGAATTTGTGATTCCACCAGCTCTTCAGGTAATTTTTTGCATGCTCAAGTTTGAAAAGCACTGCTCTAGAGAAAGTGTTACCAGCAAACTTGAAAAAAAAAAAAAACAGGAAGATGTGAACCAGGGAATCAACAATTTTCAGGGGCCCAAGTCAAAAAGATTTTAAGGAAAGATGGAAGAAGCAACTGGCAGGAAGCCTCCAGGGGAACCTATAGACATCTGACAACATGTCAGATGACAGTTATCAATTTTGCAAATATTTTCATTCACTTAGCAAACACAAATCCACATAATGCTTATTCATCTTCTAAGTAGAAATGAACTACTGAATTTATTACAGATCGGCTGAGTGGGCCCATCCCCCAAACAAGAAGGGATCAGCCATACATTTTTTAAATGAAAAGAACACATGTGCTTTTTTTTTGGTGACAATAAGTAAAAAGCAAGATGGGAAGATAGCATCTTACTCAGCAACCAGTCCTGGGAGGGGGAAAAAAAAACAACAACAAGGAATAGAAGCAATCCAAATCTCTAAGGCTTTCAGAATGAAAAAATATAATAAGAATGAGACATGGGACTGAAATCCAGCAAGTGAAACATAACCCACCAGGCCAACTGGCATAAGGCCCAGCAGCAAGGCACTCTCTTAGGAACCAAACATCTGCCCACTTTCACATCTCCATGATATACTAAACTGTGAGCAAAAAGTTGCAGCTTTCCACAAAGATCAAGGACACAACAACACTCAGAAAATTCAGCTGCATGTGTAAATATTTACCTCGTGACTTCCTTGAGGTCTACAAACCTGTTTCATTTTATTGGCAGCAAACCCCATCATTTTAGAGAGCCACTCTATTTTACTAGCAGGACAGGGAGGTGGCAGAGAGACCTCGCTGGAAATAACTGGGAAAGCATATTACAGACTTTAAGCAGTAATCCTATCAATGCCTCTGAAACCAGAAGGGAGGAGGAGCATTCTGAAGCACAGTGTCCAAGTCAGAGACATGAACACGCTAATGCTCCTTCAAGGTCCCAGTTCTTGCAACTCCATACTCAAAGTTAAGGCATCTTGATGCATTTTCAGGTTAAACCCTTTGCCAGAATCTGGATCTAATACAATCATTAATCAGAAGAAATGGAAGGATCTCCAGTTAAGCATCTCAAGTAGATATGCCTATCAGGGAATCTATTCCTAGACCTGCCCTGGCTTACAGTTCCAGTATGATGAATAGTATTGACTCACCTGGCTCTTGTGGACAGCTCCCCTCTTGTATGTTATTGCAATCCTGCTATGGTCCACATGAGAGCTAGACACAGAAGTCGAAATGCTTCCTTCAGGAGGCCAACAGTCCACTTCCTCTCGGAAAATATTCTCAACTTCCCTCCCAGGTAAATGGGAGAATTTGTACTCTGACCTGAGTAGGAAGATTGAAGGCAAAAGGACAAGAGGGCAGCAGAGGATGAAATGGTTAGATGACATCACCAACTCAATGGACATGAACGTGGGTGGACTCCAGGAGATGGTGAAGGACAGGGAGGCCTGGCGTGCCATGGTCCATGAGACTGCAAAAGTCGGACATGACACAGCAACTGAACAAGTAAGTGGAAATGAAAAACTCACTAGGGTAGGGACGCTCCTGACGGTCCAGCGGCTAAGATTCTGCACTCCCAGTGCAGGGGCTCAGCTTTCAATCCCGATACAGGGAACTAGATCCTGCGTGCCACAGCTAAAGACTGCACATCCATGACAGAGATCCTACATGCCACAACTGAGACCTGGCACAGCCAAATTAAAAAAAAAAAAACTCAATCGTTTAATAGTTGGATAATGAGGATGAAAATATCTCTAGAAAGTACATCGAAAGGAAAATACAATAGAAAAGATAAGAGAAGTGGTGCAAATTCTGAAAATCTAATATTAGAATACTAGGTTTTTGAAAGAGAGGGGGGAAAAAAAATAAAGGGAGAAAAATCATCAATTGAAAAACTCCTAGAGTTGACGAACATGGGTCTAAATGTCCAGCATGTTGGGTGAAAATAGAGCCACACTAGGAACATCACTGAGCAGTTTTAGAACCCTGGGTATAAAGAGAAGAGCAACCGCAGTTTCAGAGAAAGGGAAAAAAGAAAGTCAACTAGGAAGGAATCAGAGCAAAACAGCCTCAAATGACATAAAAGCAGGAAAACACCAGTAATTAATGGAGCAATGCTTTCAAAATTCTGAAGGAAAAAATTAGTTCCAGCCTAAATTTCTATTAGCAGCCACACCATCACTCAAGTGTCAGGACAGAATACAAATATTAAAGATATTCAAGGACTCAACATTTTTTATAGTGGCAAAGGCCTTGGTGTTCAAACATGATAAGTACAATTAATTATTTTTAAAAAGCAAATTTCAAACAAGACAACTCCAGGGACTACAGAAAGATATGCAAAGAAGGAAAACACAGCACAGGCGTATAATTCATCTATGAATAAATTACAGAGGTAATAACAACATAACCTTTCCTGTTGATTCCAACCAAATATATAACTATATTGGGAGGTCAGGGGGTTAGGAAAAAAATATAAATATAGTGTGTATGTATGTGTGTGTGTGAAGCAAGGGGAGGGAAAAGGGCTAAAATCTTCATCTTCCAACATGAAAAGTCAATAGATAATGTCTAAAACTGGAGGGGAAAATCATAGAGTGGAAATGGTAGCATACTATTCAGGAATATGGAGGAAAATACTAAAACCAAAAATCAGCTATGGGTTATCAGTGTTTGCTTCCGGGGAAGGGGAAGGAAAGGGAACAAGGAAATCATTTTTCATTACTGATTATGTAGGGCTTTTTGACTCTTAAAATTATAAGTGATAATAATGTTGATTAAAATGAATGTGAGAATAAACAACAAGGTCCTACCGTATCGCACAGAGAACTATAGTTAACATCCTGTAATAAACCTTAAAGGACAAGAATATGAAAAAGAATATACATATATATAATATATAAAAAACTGAGTCACTGTACAGCAGAAATTAACACAACACTGTAAATCAACTGTAGTAAAATAAATTTTAAGAAACAAGTTTAAAAATAAACATCAAAGAGGCTGAGGCCCAGTGGAGCTAAGGACAGGGACAGGATAGTATCTGAAGTCAGATCACCCAGATTTGCATTCTAATTTTATGACTATGTGACCTTGGGCATTTTAGCCCTTAAAAACCTCAGTTCCCTCAACTTAAAATGGGGGTTATAAAAATATTCACATCAGAAAGTTGCTGTGAGGTTTAAGTCATAAAGGGCTAGGAAGATTAGCAGTGCCTGGCACATTATAAGAGCTCTTCTTTTCCTTTAACACATATTAGGAGCATCTGCTCTGCATCAAGCACAGTAGACAGTGGGGATGTATCAGTGAATGTACATGGAGCTTACTAGAATTAGAGGAAGAAGCAAACAAGAAGCAATAAAATACTAAATAAGCGATACAGTCATTTAAAAATAAGTGACATGTGCTAGGGGATAAAATAGAGCAAGGGGGGAAGGGACTTCCAGACAGGTGGGAGGGGAAGACGGACCGTGCTTGTGATTTCAAATAAGTTGTTCAGGAATGACCGCATAAGCAATTTCTCTGGTGATCCAGTGGCTAAGACTCCATGCTCCCTATGCAGGGGGCCCAGGTTCAATCCCTGGTCAGGGAACTCAATCCCACATGCCACAACTGAGTTCAGATGCCATAACCAAAGATCCCGCATGCTGCAATGAAGACTGACGATCCCAAGTGCCGTAACTAAGACCTGGTGTGGCCAAATACATATACACAAATTTTTTAAAAAGACTAACCTCACAAGAAGGTGACTTTGGAGCAAATACCTGAAGGAGTGGGGAGACTAACCATTCATATGTTTGGGGAAAAGCATTTGAGGGCAGAGGGACAGCCAGCTCCCAGTCTCTAAGGTGGGCAAAGGCAAGGCCAGTTGGGGAAAGAGCTGGAGAGCCGATGCGGATGGAGCTTCAAGGGGAAAGTAGCAGGAGAAGAAGTCTCAGGGGAAGCAGGGACCAGAGAGATCAAGAGGAGCCCTAAAGACATGAGCAGGATCTTGGTTTTTCTTAGAGTTGTGGCAGTGACTCAACAGGGTGACATGACCTGATTCTCCTTGGGGAGGGACCTCTCTAGCAACTGTTACGAAGGGACAAAGCCTAGCAGGCTCTTCACGGGCAGTGGAGCCCAGTAGCAGGTGCCTGCAGCATTCCAGAATGAGAAGATGGCAGTGGCTCAGACCATCAAGGGTGGAGAGAAGTGACTGGATTCTCTATACTAAACATATTTCGCTATCATCATTTACCTGGGATGATGCAAAAAGTTAATGGCAGAAGTATGAAGCAACAGCTTTCCAGTCTTTTTTTCTGAATACAGAGAAACTATAAATGGAAAACCTAAGTGGAAACATAGTATTATTTGCACGTAGAATAATAAAATCTATAAAAGCTGTACTTCCTTTTACTTATAAAATCTCTGTTATTCAGTAGATCTTGACATCTGTATATAATCAGTGGATGATTTCTTTTTTAGGGGCAATAACATTTGCACATATGACACCATGTCCCTTTATTTTACTTTGTTTGATACCTTATACAGTAAATATGTTAGGCATTGCTTTAAGTAAAAGATTTATTCATTCATCAAATATTGATAATTAAGTCATGGAGCTTCCCATGTAACTCAGTCAGTAAGAATCTGCTTGCAAGGTTGGAGACCTGGGATCAATTCCTGGGTCAGGAAAATCCCCCGGAGAAGGAAATAGCAACCCACTCCAGTATTCTTACTTGGAAAATCCCATGGACAGCAGATCCTGGCAGGCTACAGTGCATAGGTTGCAAGAACTGGATACGACTTAGCTCTTTCTTTCTTTTTTTACCCCTCAGTCTGCTTAATAGTACAGTAAGGGAGAGAAGATAAATACAAAGAATTTAAACACACAGGAGGAAGTCAATGCCAGAAAACTAGTTACGGTTAATTCCCTAGGACAGGAGTCCCCAACCTCCAGAATCTAATGCCTGATGATCTGAGGTGGATCTGATGTAATAATATTAGAAATAAATGCAATGTGCTTGAATCATCCCGAAACCATCCTCCACCCTGTCCACAGAAAAACTATCTTCCACGAAATTGATCCCTTGTACCAGAAAGGTTGGGGACCACTGCTCTGGGGAATTCCAGCTATTCCTTCACTGGGGGAAGGTCAGGAGGTGGTGAGTGAAAGGCTCCATGGAGAAGGTGACATCTGTGGGACACTCTGTATTTGGACTGCAGGATGTGACAGAGGGGCTGGATATTCTAGAAGTGAAAAAAAAATAATTTTTTTTTAAGATACCAAGGTAAATCATTTCAATGTACATAAGAGGAATGATTGTTTTTGAAGAGTCACTAGGACATAGGGCCTCAGAAAAGGATTAATGGAGCTATGAAAAATAGGATGAATAAAATTATATGAAGAAGCAGCTTGGGACTTGGCTGGTGGTCCAGCAGCTTGGGTTCTATCCTTGGTCAGGGAACCACATGCTGCAACTAAGGCCCAGCTCAGCCAAATAAACAAATTAAAAAAAAATTTTTTTTTTAAAGAAGCTTAACATTGCCAGATGAAGGACTCTGGATAAAGACTATCATAAGAAGAAAAGAAATAAATGCTAAAAAGAATCCAGTTGTCATGGAAGGGTTCTAATGGGCTCAGCCAAGAGTCTGACCACTGGTCTCATTATGAGTTTCCCAATTGTCAAATTTACTTTGTGAAATTAGAATGTAGGCAGTAACTTGAGGGTTCAATTAAAGCTGCCAGCCAAAAAATTATTTTCTATTTTTCTTTTCTTTTAAGGATTTTTAAAAATCTTTGGACATATATTTCTCTGTTTTGCTTTGCTTTCTTTCCAAAGTTAAGGAAAAAATGGTAGGAATCCTCTTTCCTTCCCCTCTTATATCCCTCCCCTCCCTAGCTTTAGCAAAACAACATTATCAGCAGATCAAATGGCCAGCCATGTGCTTTGGGTTCATTTTTATTGCAAGTCACTGGGGTCAGAACCAAAACCTAACCAGGACCGTCATAAATCATAACTGAGACTCTTTTCAGATGCTACATGCAGAGAAATATGCCTGTAGCCAGCCTTTGCATCTCAGTGAACGTGACTTCTGCAATGTAAACAGCTTGGTTGTGTTCCACCAATCTCTTGCATGCCCTAACAAGTAGGAATGTAGCCCTCATTGAGCAGGCTGTGAGGTTTTCTGTAACCCAGATTATCTGGAGAGCTCTCAATTTTATGATGGAATTTTGCAATCATTAGCAAACTCCTGCAATCCCCATTTCTGCGCAAAAATAACAATAGCTAACACTTATTGAGAACGTACTTCGTGCCTGGCCTGTACAACCTCAGTTAATCCTCACAACTCTGTCAGATAAGTAGAGTCATTTTTTCCATTTATAAACGAAGAAACCAAGGCACAGAGAAGTTAGGTAATTCACCGCGGATCCTAGAGACAGAAAGTGAATCAGTGAACAACATTTCTTTCTCCGAAGAGTCCACAGTCTCTGCCAGCAGCTTTCACCTGAATCCTTTTCTATCCGGGTTGTTGCGTTAATCACTCAGTCGTGTCCAACTCTTTGCGACCTCACGGGCTATAGCCCTCCAGGCTCCTCTGTCCATGGAATTCTTCACTCAGGGATACTGGAGTGGACTGCTATTCCCTTCTTCAGGGAATCTTCCTGATCCAGGGATTGAACCCAGGTCTTCTGCACTGCAGGCAGATTCTTTACCATCTACTGCTACCGCTACTGCTGCTGCCAAGTAGCGTCAGTCATGTCCGACTCTGTGCGACCCCATAGACGGCAGCCCACCAGGCTCCCCAGTCCCTGGGATTCTCCAGGCAAGAACCCTGGAGTGGGTTGCCATTTCCTTCTCCAATGCATGAAAGTGAAAAGTGAAAGTGAGTGCCGACTCTTCGAGACCCCATGAACTGCAGCCTACCAGACTGTTCTCTCCATGGGATTTTCCAGGCAAGAGTACTGGAGTGGGTTGCTATTCCCGTCTTCAGGGAATCTTCCTGATCCAAAGATGGAACCCGGATCTTCCACATTGCAGGCAGATTCTTTACTGTCTGCTGCTGCTAAGGCAATGGCACCGCACTCCAGTACTCTTGCCTGGAAAATCCCATGGACAGAGGAGCCTGGAAGGCTGCAGACCATGGGGTCGCTGAGGGTCGGACACGACTGAGCGACTTCACTTTCACTTTCACACATTGGAGAAGGAAATGGCAACCCACTCCAGTGTTCTTGCCTGGAGAATCCCAGGGACGGGGAGCCTAGTGGGCTGCCGTCTCTGGGGTCGCACAGAGTCGGACACGACTAAGCCACCTTAAATCTGGGAGTGAAGTGCTCAGACTACACCTCAGTTCCTTTCTATGAAGTTCCTGTCCAGATTTGTCTCCTCACCAAGCATTTGCCAAATCATCTTGTCCTATGCAGTTTTTAGACTCTCAGTTAAAAAAGGTTTCTCACTGAACCTTGCCCTCTATCACCATTACTCTGTTATCTTATCACAACTTTCACTATTTTATCTTGAGTGGGTTTTTTTCCACTGCATTTCATCATTTTCAAATGTCAGATTAATTTGTCACCGTGTGTGCTCTTCTGAAGACCTTAAAATCATTGCTCATCAAGACCATGATGGAGACCAACAACCCAGTTGAGACAAAACTGAGAATTTAAATGTCGTCACCAGAACAAGAAAGAAAAAAGGACTGTTCTCCAGCTGCATATACATCTGTGTGTTTTTTTCTTTGGATGTTGACTTTGAAATGCTAAAATGCTCCCACATGGAAAAGATCCATCCTTTTGTTGTTTATGTTTGTGAATATGTGGAGAACCTGGTTTACAATGCCAAGCTGATTCAACCAACATGCTCAGAGATCCTTAATTAGTTTTATAGAAAGGTATAAAAGCAGGTATATTGCCCTTGTACAGAAGTATATTATGATAATTTTAATTGGATCACTCATCTAAGAAAGTTTGGGAGAAATATCCCATATTCTCCTATATACATAAAGAATAATTTTTTTAAGTTTGCACTGGATCATTTTACAGAAAAGGGGAACTAAAAGCTCTATTAATATTTTCTCTATATTATCTTCCAACTTCTGTCACTGTTCATACATAAGTACATGTTTATGTCACTGTATCATGCATGCATTGTTTTGCATTCTGACTTTTCTTCACTTTATTTAATATTCCTTTGTGCCTAAATAGGCCCCATACTTGCCTTTTTTGTGTCTTGGAATAACTATTTGGTGCTGCTTTGTGATACTATTGCTATTAGCCTGTTTTTTTGTTTTTTGTTTTTTTTTTTGGCTTTTGGCTTTGTGTCTTAATTTGGGGCTTCCCTGATGGCTCAGATAATAAAGAGTCTGCCTGCAATGCAGGAAACCCAGGTTCAATCCCTGGGTCTGGAAGATCTCCTGAAGAAGGGAATGGCAACCCACTCCATTATTCTTGCCTGGAGAATCCCATAGACAGAGAGGAATCTGGTGGGTTACAGTCCATGCAGTTGCAAAGAGTCAGACATGACTGAATGACTGAACACACACTTATTTTCTCCTATTTTAAACTGAGTTATTTTTAATATTGTCATGTACACTCCCACATACACAACACATGAGCAGTAGCAAAAAATAAATAAATAAATAAATCTCTAAACCCTAAGCTCCCTCACCCTCTTTTCCTTTAGAACTCCCCAGAGCCTGGTCTGAACATCACCACCATGGGTAGAGTCCTAGAAGCAGAACTGCAACATGAAAACAAAGAAATAGTGTTAAAGGTTTTTTTCTTTAACATATGCCAGACTATTCTCCAAAAAGACTAAGGCAATTTACAATGCTTGTAGCTCTTTATAATTGTGCCCACCAACTGCCACTGGTTTTCTGCTATTGTTATTTATTTATGATATTTAAATAGGTATATAATGGCACCTGGGCTTCCCTGGTGGCTCAGCAGTAAAGAATCCACCTCCCAATGCAGGAGAGATGGGTTTGATCCCTGCGTCAGGAAGATCCCTTTGAGAAGGAAATGGCAACCAATTCCATTATTCTTGCCTGGGAAATCCCATGTTCAGAGGAGCCTGGAGAGATACAGTCCATGGGGGTCACAAAGAGTGGGACATGACTTTGTGACTAAACAACAACACTGGTATGACACATTTATATATAAATTTATATAGCACCTCTACAACTTTCATATTATATTTTAATTGTGAATATCTGTTGGATCTTAGGAAAAGCAAGAGAATTCCAAAAAAAATCTACTTCTGCTTCATTGACTATGCTAAAGCCTTTCACTGTGTGTATCAGAACAAACTGTGGAAAATTCTTAAAGAGACTGGGATACCAGACCACCTTACTGCCTCCTGAGAAACCTGTATGCGGGTCAAGAAGCAATAGTTAGAACTAGACTTGGAAAAACAGACTGGTTCAAAATTGGGAAAGGAGTATGTCAAGGCTGTTTATTGTCACTCCGCTTATTTAATTTACATGCAGAGTACATCATGTGAAATGCTAGGCTGGGTGAATCACAAGGTGGAATCAAGAAGAAATATTAATAACCTCAAGACTCTCAGATATGCAGATGATACCACCCTAATGCCAGAAAGTGAAAGAGGAACTGAAAAGCCTCTTGATAAAAGTGAAAGAAGAGAATGAAAAGGCTGGCTTAAAGTCAGCATTCAAAAAATGAAGATCATGGCATCTGCTATCATCGCTTCATGGGAAATAGATGGGGAAAGGGTGGAAACAGTGAGAGACTCTATTTTCTTGGGCTCCAAAATCACTGCAGATGGTGACTGCAGCCATGAAATTAAAAGATGCTTGCTCCTTGGAAGAAAAGCTATGACCAACCTAGAAAGCATATTAAAAAGCAGAGACGTTACTTTGCCAACAAAGGTCTGTCTAGTCAAAGCTATGGTTCTTCCAGTAGTCATGTATGGATGTGAGAGTTGGACTATAGAGAAAGCTGAGCACTGAAGAACTGATGCTTTTGAACTGTGATGTTGGAGAAGACTCTTGAGAGTCCCTTAGACAGCAAGGCGATCCAACCAGTCCATCCTAAAGGAAATCAGTCCTGAATATTCATTGGAAGGACTGATGCTGAAGCTGAAACTCCAATACTTTGGCCACCTGATGTGAAGAACTGACTCACTGGGAAAGACTCTGATGCTGGGAAAGATTTAAGGCAGGAGGAGAAGGGGATAACAGAGGATGAGATGGTTGGATGGCATCACCAATTCAACGGGCATGAGTTTGAGTAAGCTCCGGAAGTTGGTGATGGGCAGGGAAGCCTGGCTCTCTGCAATCCATGGGGTCGAAAAGAGTCAGACACAGCTGAGCAACTGAACTGACTGACTTACATGTATGGATATCAGAGTTAGACCATAAAGAAGGCTGAGCGCTGAAGAATTGATGTTTTTGAACTATGGTGCTGGAGAAGACTCTTGAGAATCCCTTAGGCTGCAAGGAGATCAAGCCAGTCAACCCTAAAGGAAATCAACCCTGAATATTCATTGGAAGGAATGATGCTAAAGCTGAAGCTCCAATACTTTGCCCACCTGATGCCAAGGGCCAACTCATTGGAAAAGACCCTGATGCTGGGAAGGATTGAAGGCAGGAGGAGAAGCGGGTAACAGCGGATGAGATGGCTGGATGGCATCATCGACACAATGGATATGAGTCTGAACAAACCCCACGAGATAATGAAGGACAGGGAAGCCTGGGGTGCTGCAGTCTATGGAGTTGCAAACAGCTGGACACAAGTTAGCAAATAAAGCATGACTACAACAAATACAGAGTACATATGTTTTTCTAACAAATTTATCTATTATTTTGTTATTCTGTTGTTTTCTTTGAAATTTCATCCTATTATCATTATACAGCAGCTTCCCCGGTGGCTCGGGCAATTAGGAATCAACCTGCAATGCTGGAGACCTGGGTTCAATCCCTGGGTTGGGAAGATCCCCTTGAGAAGGGAATGGCTACCCACTCGAGTAATCTGGCCTGGAGAATTCCATGGACAGAGGAACTTTTTTTTAGCTTTATATATTTAAATCTCCTTGTCTGAGGTCCAAGTTTGGGGATACAGGCAGAGTCTGGCAGAGCTCATCATAGCCAACAGGGTCCATAGGGCAGTGCTGAGCAGGCAGACAGGCACAAGTACAGTTCATGATGACAGCAAGTCTGAGAGAGCCACTGAAGCTGGCCAATCTGCGCACACACTGGGCCAGCTGGGTTGACTGAGGTCAGATGGCGGTGGAGGAATCAGAAGGGGATCAAAGTGAGAGTGGATCTGGACCAGCCTGAGGCGAACTGCTCAGTCCCTAGTTCTCACCTCTATGTGGGTTGTTGTGAGGTTTGTCAGAAAAATAAGCTCAGAATAGGTCAGAAAAAACGCAGACCCATATTGGAATCTTTCACTTTATCTATCATGAGATCCCTGTTTCTTCAATAGCTGGGATTTATTATCCAATTATCAATTTCCTAGCTTGTCCCAAAGGTAGTAGAGAGAGTTTACACAGCAACACACGTAATATAATAATGTCAGAATATAAGCAGAACTAGGATATTAGGCAAAGGGAAACTATATCATGTAAATCAGGATCAGTTTAAAAAAGCAACAATTAAAGGGAGTTAAGTATCACCTGTCTTTTCTGCTTTTTAATGCCTTACTTTTTTTTAAATTGAAGTATAGCTGATCTACAATCCTATATTAATTTCTCCTATACAGTAAAGTGATTCAGTTAAATATGTATATTTATATGTGTATATACACATATATGTATATATACATTCTTTTTTCTATTCTTTTTCTATCATGGCTTATCACAGAATATTGACTATAGTTCCCTATGCTATACAGTAGGATCTTCTTTATCCATTTAGTGCCTTACTCAGTGATAAAATCTGGAGTTTCTCATTGTAATATTTGGTGCCTTTGTCAATAATTCCGCTCTTCTCTATACCAGTCACCAGGTATCCCTATATTACATTTAGTGATTAGTGATGCCATTCTCTACTGTTCTAGTATTCCTGATATATAATCTTTCATTCTCTTGTTTGTGAATTCCCCTAAAATTTCAATGTAACTATGTTTTCTCTTTTTAATCCAATGGCATAAAGTTTTTTAATAGTAAGCTTTATTTTTAGAGCAGTTTTAGGTGTTCTAACAGAAAATTATAATAAGCTTTAATTTTTATTATAATAATAATTAACATAGCAAGTTTATTTTTAGAATAGTTTAAGATGTTCTACCAGGAAACTACAGAGATGGCACGGAGTTCCCATATGCCTATTCCCCTATTCTAATATATCAACATGGTACACTGGTTGCAAATAATGAACTGCGATCAAATCATTATTATCAACCAAAGTCCATAGTTTACTTACCTCTAAGTTTTACCTGATGTCCTTTTTCTGTTCCAGGATCCCGTCAGGACATCAGATTGCACTTGTCATCATGTCTCCTTAGACTCCTTTTTGACTGTAAGTTTCTCAGGCTGACCTGATTTTTGATAACCTCAATACCTTTGAGAAGTATCAGTCAGGTAGTTTGTAGAATAGTCCCTTGCAATGGACTGGATGATATCCTCACAAAATTCATGTATTGAAGCCTTAACCTTCAACTGTGACTGTGACCTAAGAGGAGGAGATGATAAAAGGTAAATGAAGTCATATGAGTCCTAACCAAACAGGGCTGACATCCCATAGAAAGGGAAAGACACAGCAGAGCTCTCTCCACTGTGTGAGGACACAGCCTGGAGGCGCCGTCTGCAAGCCGAGAAGAGAGCCCGCCCCGAAGCTGGCCATGCAGGCACCCTGAGCTCAGACTCCAACCTCCAGAACGTAAGAAAACCAACTCCTGTTGTTTCAGCTGCCCAGTTTATGGTACTTTGTTATGGCAGCCCAGGAAGATGAATACATCTGTCAATTGGGATTTTTCTGATTTTTTTTCTCATACTACATTCATGTTTTGGGTTTGGGGGAACCAGACCACAGAAGTAAAATGCCATTTTCACAACATCCTATCAAGAGTGCATACTATCACCCTGACATCATTGGTTGTACTGACTGTGACCACCTGGATGAGGCAGTGTTTGTCAGGTAGATTCTCCACACTAAAATCATCGTTTTCTAGATGACCAGTGCAAGTTCGATGCATGAAGAAGGGCACCCAAAGCCCTGGGAAACCCAAAGAGATAGGGTGGGGAGAGAGACGGGAGGGGAGTTCAGGATGGCAGAAAACATGTATACCCATGGCTGATTCATGCTGATGTATGGCAAAAACCATCACAATATTTTAAAGTAATTATCTTCCAATTAAAATGAAAAAAAATTTTTTTTAATTTTAAGTTATCATTTTCTCCCTTTCCATCCTGTAGTTTTGGGGAGGAAGTCACTATGCATAGCCTACACTTAAGGCCAGAGGAGTCAGATCCTTCTTTTTGGAAGATAAAGTAGCTACAGTAATTATTTGGAATTCTTGTGCAACACAGATGTGTCTCTTTATCCCCATTTACATATTTATTCAAGTATTTATTTATATCAACATAAGGACGGGAGAAAGGAAGGCTGTAAGGGCTAGAACAGGAGAAATGCCCTTCATCCAGGTGGGATGGGGCTCCAGTAAATCTTTTCCTTATTATGGAGTGTGTTTTTATATACAATAATAAATAATAACTAGATAGTAATTAATGCACACTTTTAGAGCTTTCTTATATTCTGATAATTTGCTAAATTCATTTGTAACTTCTAACAGTGTCAGTTATTTCCATAATTTTTTGACTTTTGTAATTTATTACTTTCATTAAAAAAAAAATGATTTGGGAGAATGGCATTGAAACATGTATACTATCATGTAAGAAACGAATCGCCAGTCTATGTTCAATACAGGATACAGGATGCTTGGGGCTGGTGCACGGGGATGATCCAGAGAGATGATATGGAGTGGGAGGTGGGAGGGGGGTTCAGGATTGGGAACTCATGTACACCTGTGGCTGATTCATGTCAATGTATGGCAAAACCAATACAGTATTGTAAAGCAAAATAAAGTAAAAATAAAAATTAAAAAAATAATAATAATAAATGCAAAAAGGACCTTTGAAAAAAAAATCATTCCTAAAATATTTTTGTCTTTATTTATATGTCTGACTTCGTTTTCATCTCAAAGAGGTAATACCAGCATTTCAAGTGTTATGCTAAATAGCACTCTATCCTCATCCTATTCCTGGTTTAAGTTTTAGAATTCCATAAGTGAATGTAATACATATTCATTCTAAATGTATAGTATCAAAAACCATTTTAACGACTTTAAATAAATTTTAAATAAATAAAATTTTTAACAGTTATGTGATTGAATCAAGAAAAGATGGCACATTTCACTGAATAACTTCTTGGAATCGATTTAGCTTACATTGAGGGCTTTTCTTTCCTGTTAATCTGATAAGCAGTATCTTTGAGACACAGAGTCATCACTTTGTTGCAGTAACCATTTTTGACTGGAGCATATTATTCATCTGCTATATGACTATATTTTGCTTGCTAAGTTTTCTATGTGAATGTGAAGTCGCTCAGTCATGTCCGACTCTTTGCGACCCCATGGACTGCAGCCTACCAGGCTCCTCCGTCCATGGGATTTTCCAGGCAATAGTACTGGAGTGGATTGCCATTTCCTTCTCCAGGGGATCTTCCTGACCCAGGGATCGAACCTGGATCTCCCGCATTGTAGACAGACGCTTTACCATCTGAGCCACCAGGGAAGTCCTAAGTTTTCTATAGTTTATCTCTAATATTTGCCTATGTTTACTTTTTTCTTTTACAGTTTATAGTATTCTTACATTTAAATTCAAAATTATATTTGCCCTATTAAATAAACTGAGCAACATATTTTAGAAAAATGCATCTTCTAAAGAATCTATTTTTGGAAATTTGGAATTTCATAGTTTCATAGCAGTTGGGAATACCAATTTTAAATCACATAGTAACATTTTTCTGTTTCTTCCTCTCTGAATAGTCAGTTTATATTACTTATTTCTAGTGCTTATTTGAGTTACATTACTTTTATAATCATTTGATCATCAAATATATTAGTATAAACTAGAAATAATAAAACATAAATTATTTAAAACAGGTTCTCAATGATCTTTTGCATTCTGATTTTAACTAAATTTACTCCTTTCTTATCAAGTTAAACAACTTTTTTAAATAAATCATGTCAGTAGTTTACTAATTTATTCATTATTTTGAAGAAATAACTTTGATTTTAAATGTTGATTTTTTTTTAATGGGAATGCCTTTTTTTGCTTTTCATCTTCTGTCTGTGCCACACACATGAAGGGCCTCCCTGTTGGCTAGGCTGGTAAAGAATCTGCCTGCAATGCAGGAGACCCTGGTTTGATTCCTGGGTCGGGAAGATCTGCTGAAGATGGGATAGGCTACCCACTCCGGTATTCTTGGACTTCCCTTGTAGCACAGATGGTAAAGAATCCACCCGCAATGCAGGAGTCCAGTTCAGTTCAGTCGCTCAGTCGTGTCCGACTCTTTGCGACCCCATGAATCACAGCACGCCAGGCCTCCCTGTCCATCACCATCTCCCGGAGTTCACTCGGACTCACGTCCATCAAGTCCATGATGCCATCCAGCCATCTCATCCTTGGTCGTCCCCTTCTCCTCCTGCCCCCAATCCCTCCCAGCATCAGAGTCTTTTCCAATGAGTCAACTCTTCACATGAGGTGGCCAAAGTACTGGAGTTTCAGCTTTAGCATCATTCCTTCCAAAGAAATCCCAGGGCTGATCTCCTTCAGAATGGACTGGTTGGATCTCCTTGCAGTCCAAGGGACTCTCAAGAGTCTTCTCCAACACCACAGTTCAAAAGCATCAATTCCTCGGCACTCAGCCTTCTTCACAGTCCAACTCTCACATCCATACATGACCACAGGAAAAACCATAGCCTTGACTAGACGGACCTTAGTCGGCAAAGTAATCTCTCTGCTTTTGAATATACTATCTAGGTTGGTCATAACTTTTCTTCCAAGGAGTAAGCATCTTTTAATTTCATGGCTGCAGTCACCATCTGCAGGGATTTTGAAGCCCAAAAACGTAAAGTCTGACACTGTTTCCACTGTTTCCCCATCTATTTCCCATGAAGTGATGGGACTGGATGCCATGATCTTCGTTTTCTGAATGTTGAGCTTTAAGCCAACTTTTTCACTCTCCTCTTTCACTTTCATCAACAGGCTTTTCAGTTCCTCTTCAATTTCTGCCATAAGGGTGGTGTCATCTGCATATCTGAGGTTACTGATATTTCTCCCAGCAATCTTGATTCCAGCTTGTGTTTCTTCCAGTCCAGCGTTTCTCATGATATACTCTGCATAGAAGTTAAATAAGCAGGGTGACAATATACAGCCTTGACATACTCCTTTTCCTATTTGGAACCAGTCTGTTGTTCCATGTCCAGTTCTAACTGTTGCTTCCTGACCTGCATACAAGTTTCTCAAGAGGCAGGTCAAGTGCTCTGGTATTCCCATCTCTCTCAGAATTTTCCACAGTTTATTGTGATCCACACAGTCAAAGGCTTTGGCATAGTCAATAAAGCAGAAATAGATGTTTTTCTGGAACTCTCTTGCTTTTTCCATCATCCAGCGGATGTTGGCAATTTGATCTCTGGTTCCTCTGCCTTTTCTAAAACAGCTTGAACATCAGGGAGTTCACAGTTCACACATTGCTGAAGCCTGGCTTGGAGAATTTTGAGCATTAGTTTACTAGCTTGTGAGTTGAGTGAAATTGTGCAGTAGTTTGAGCATTCTTTGGCATTGCCTTTCTTTGGGACTGGAATGAAAACTGGCCTTTTCCAGTCCTGTGGCCACTGCTGAGTTTTCCAAATTTGCTGGCATATTAAGTGCAGCACTTTCACAGCATCATCTTTCAGGATTTGAAACAGCTCAACTGGAATTCCATCACCTCCACTAGCTTTGTTCGTAGTGATGCTTTCTAAGGCCCACTTGACTTCACATTCCAAGATGTCTGGCTCTAGATTAGTGATCACATCATCATGATTATCTGGGTCATGAAGATCTTTTTTCTACAGTTCTTCCGTGTATGACCTGGGTTCAATCCCTGGGTTGGGAAGATCCCATGGGGAAGGGAAAGGGTACCCACTCTAGTATTCTGGCCTAGAGAATTCCAAGGACTGTATAGTCCATGGGGTCACAAAGAGTCAGACATGACTGAGTGACTTTCACTTTTACACACATGCAGGATCTTAGTTCCACAACCAGGGATCAAACCAGAGACCTCTGCAGGTGAAGGTGAAATCTTAAGCACTGGACAACCAGAAAAGTCCCTTGAATGCTGTTTTATTAATTTTTCATTTTTTCTATTTCAGCTCTTAGTTTTATTTCAGCATCTCCTTTTGCAATTACATGGAATTTTTATAGAGGATCATATTTTAAGGGTAGCTCATGCCATTTCTGTAGGACGAAAGCCAAGTAGCATCTAGCATACTTTGTATAGTTTTGTCTTTTTGTTCTGTGAGGGTCAACAAGTTCATCATATTATTCGAAAATGAATTTACCTAGAATGGAGAAAAAAGATACGTACAAATCAATAAACAATGTCAGACTGGATACTGTATCACTAAACTATTTATCATACAAATTCTGAAACAGAAAAAGTTTTCAAATAGACAGGGAAATGCCAAGAACATATAAAAGGTTTAAAAGGCATGGTTGCACTGGGTCTTTACCTTTATAGTCATGATTTCAACTTTATATAGTCATGATTTTAAAAGGTTTATAATAAGAACCAATAACTAGATTGACGTGTAAGACTGACTCCTATCAGTCTACACATTATCACCAGGGCAAGAACTTCCCTCAGATCCTTGCTTCCAGGTGTGACTCACTCCACTCAAAGTCAGCCAACCTTTCCTACTTTAAAGAACTACTTTTCCCCAAGGTGCTTTCAAGTTCTAATGAGATCTCCAGATGTGTATTGCAAAATACCTGTGGCCCTTTACACACTTTCATTATTGGCTCATAAACAACTCTTCTTTTATCTTCAAACAGCCTCCACGAGTTTCAAGGCTTATTTCTTTAAAAAGTTTTGTTTGACTCTACAATTCTAGAGGATTTTGTATTTTTTTCTAAAAGTCAATGAGCTTTAGCTTTGAGGAATTTCTTTTTGTATGTGAAGACCTCTTCAGTTTACATTTTTGTTGATCACATTGCTGACAGGTCTTGTCAAAAATAACAAGTTGTCAACCTAACTAATCTTTGTCCTTAAGACAGTAGGCTAATCCCAGCACAGTCTGTGAAGCTCTGGGCTCTACCATGTGTGGTTAACAACAGGAGGTAGAATAAACAATAAAAAACACACACAATGTATAATTTTACACATCACAGCATACTGACAGAGTGGCTTCTATTTTTTCATCCATTTTTGCTTTATTGCTCTTCAGTTCCGTTCAGTTCAGTTGCTCAGTCGTGTCCGACTCTTTGCGACCTCATGAATCGCAGCATGCCAGGCCTCCCTGTCCATCACCAACTCCCAGAGTTCACTCAAACTCACGTCCATCGAGTCGGTGATGCCATCCAGCCATCTCATCCTTGGTCGTCCCCTTCTCCTCCTGCCTCCAATCCCTCCCAGCATCAGAGTCTTTTCCAATGAGTCATCTCTTCACATGAGGTGGCCAAAGTACTGGGGTTTCAGCTTTAGCATCATTCCTTCCAAAGAACACCCAGGGCTGATCTCCTTTAGGACGGACTGGTTGGATCTCCTTGCAGTCCAAGGGACTCTCAAGAGTCTTCTCCAACACCACAGTTCAAAAGCATCTATTCTTTGGCACTCAGCTTTCTTCACAGTCCAACTCTCACATTCATACATGTCCACAGGAAACACCATAGCCTTGACTAGACGGACCTTTGTTGGCAAAGTAATGTCTCTGCTTTTGAATATCTATCGATCTAGGTTGGTCATAACTTTCCTTCCAAGAAGTAGGCTCTTAGGTAGGGTAAATTTTACATTGCTGTTTTTATTTTTAAGTAAAAAGCCTGGACTGTACTGCAGTACAACAATGGAAGAAAGTAACAGGGAGTAATGCTTTAAAATAAATGTTAGGACTGCAAAACATACATCTTTAGACTATCCCAGAAGTGTCCTAAGGCCAGCGGCCATGCCTTGTGCATCTTTGTGAAACCTCTCCTTTAGGGCTGTTCTGGATACAGCTCTCCATCCCTACCAAGGACTGGCTTCCATTGGTCCACACAAGACATCCACAGAAGTTTTTGTTTTTTTTTTTAATCTCTTCCTCAGAAGGAAGAGATGTGAAAGTTGTAAAGGTAGTATAGTGTTTATTGGGCTTCCCTGGTGACTCAGAAGGTAAAGAATCTGCCTGCAATGCAGGAAACCCGGGTTTGATCCCTGGGTTGGGAAGATCCCCTCAAGAAGGGAATGGCTACTCACCCCAGTATTCTTGCTTAGAGAACTCCATGGACAGAGGAGCCCTGTGGGCTATAGTCCATGGGGTCTCAAAGAGTTGGACTTGACTGAGCAACTAACACTTTCTCTTTTCATAGTGTTCACTTCTGTTATAACAAATGCAATAGGTGTGAAGTCATTCTTTATCCAATTCACAAGTCAAACTCCTGAACATAAAGTACAAAATTCAAAATTGAAACACAGCCAAAAAAAAAAAAAAAGAATTACAATTAATTCTAATGTAGTAATTTGTCTGAACTAATTATACATAATTCTTCCCTGGCAAAGAAACTTGTTATAGCAATTTTGATATTTATTTGTAACAATGTCTCATTCTGTAGAAATAGTGGCTGAGCTAGACTACAGTTTTTTGTGATGTTGTAGACCTTAAAGCATGTTTAATAAATTTTCTTCAATATGATCATGAATTCTCCACTGGCACTAATACTGACAGAGATAAACATAAACTGGGAGCCAGATATGTACCTGGAACTGTGTGCAGTAAATTAATGTTGCATGATGATATCCCATCAGCAGGTTAGCATGTTCATCACTCAATTTCAGTTGTAAATTTTTAGGTATTTGTATTAACTCATTTCTACAGATTTCAAAGTAAATACATCACCTAGAACAGAGGTTTGCTAACAATGGCTCCAGGGCCAAGTCTGACCCACCCATCTGTTTTATACAGTCCATAAGTTAAGAATTGTTTTTGCATTTTTAAATGATAGGAAAAAAATGTTAGCAGTACTGCATGACACCTAATTTCAAAGTTTTATGAAATCAGAATATCAGCATCCACCAATAAAATTTACTGGAACATAGTCCTGCTCATTTGCTTTGTCTTGTCTATAGCAACTTTTATGGTTTTTCCAACAGTCTTGTACCCATGTGAGAACTGGACCATAAAGAAGGCTGAGCACCAGAGAACTGATGCCTTTGAACTGTAGTGTTGGAGAAGACTCTTGAGAGTCCCTTAGACTGCAAGGAGATAAGGAAATCAACCCTGAACATTCATTGGAAGGACTGACGTTGAAGCTGAAGCTCCAATACTTTGGCCACCTGATGCGAAGTATTGACTCATTGGAAAGACCCTGATGCTGGGAAAGATTGAGGGCAGGAGGAGAAGAGAACAACAGAGGATGAGATGGTTGGATGGCATCACCGACTCAATGGACATGGGTTTGGGTGAACTCCAGGAGTTGGTGATGGACAGGGAGGCCTGGTGTGCTGCGGTTCATGGGGTCGCAGAGTCGGACATGACTGAGCGACTGAAGTGAACTGAACAAACTGCAGCTAATCTTCATATATATCCATGAAATATTAGTTTATATTTATAAACTCTGATTAGTAAAATCTTCTCACATACTTAATTTTGTTAATTTTAAATCCTCATAGTAACCCTACGAGATGGATATTAATATCCTCATTTGGTAACTGACGACCACTAAATCTCAAATACTTCTTCCCTTACATCTAAAACGATGCAGAAGAATCTGGAAACATTTTTCTCTTTGGGGCTGTAGTTAATTTTTGCAGTCAGATATGAGAAGATTTTCCTTCACTTTGGAAGATGACAACAATTCTATATGTTAATTTGTCTAATGAGCAAGCAGCTAAAACTGTGGTCTTAGTGAAAATGAGATGGCCATGTGGTTTGGTGAGTTATACAGACAATATTATAGACGTTCTGTCATGTGTGTTACAAAGCGTTCATCAGCTTAAGGAAACATTCTGGTGAGTGTATCCAATATGAACAGACTCTTAATAAGAATGAATGATGTAGATCTCCAATTGCTTTATGAGATGTGGGATCTTTATCAACATTTTACAATGTATATACTCATATATAGCCTTATGAAACTCAGATCCAACAGAATGAATTGAAAGCTGGGAAAACTTTGATAAGAACAATGTATTTAAAAACAACGGATGTGTGGAATCTAGAAAATTGGTATAGATGATCTTATTCGCAAAGCTGAAATAGAGACACAGACACAGAGATAAAATATATCTTCCCTGGTGGTACAGACAGTAAAGCATCTGCCTACAATGCCTACCATGTGGGAAACGCAGGTTCAATCCCCGGGTCAGGAAGATCTCCTGGAGAAGGAAACAGCAACCCACTCCAGTGTTCTTGCCTGGAAAATCCCATGGATGGTGGAACCCTGTAGGCTACAGTCCGTGGGGTCGTAAAGAGTCGGACATGACTGAGCGACTTCACTTTCAAGAAGGGAAGGGAGGGTGAATTGGGAAACTGGGGTTGACACATATACACTATTGATACTGCATATAAAAGAGAAAACTAATGAAAATTGACTATACAGCACAAAGGATTCTACTCAGTGCTCTGTGGTGACCTAGATGGGAATGAAATCCAAAAGAGAGGACATATATGTGTATGTATACCTGATTCACTTTGCTGAACAGCAGAAACTAACACACTGTAAAGCAACTATCAGTTCAGTTCAGTTGCTCAGTTGTGTCCAACTCTATGCGATCCCATGAATCGCAGCACGCCAGGCCTCCCTGTCCATCATCAACTCCCAGAGTTCACCCAAACTCACATCCATCGAGTCGGTGATGCCATCAAGCCATCTCATCCTCTGTCGTCCCCTTCTCCTCCTGCCCCCAATCCCTCCCAGCATCAGAGTCTTTTCCAATGAGTCAACTCTTTGCATCAGGTGGCCAAAGTATTGCAGTTTCAGCTTCAACATCAGTCCTACCAATGAACACCCAGGACTGATCTCCTTTAGGATAGACTGGTTGGATCTCCTTGCAGTCCAAGGGACTCTCAAGAGTCTTCTAGAACACCACAGTACAAAAGCATCAATTCTTCAGTGCTCAGCTTTCCTTATACTCCAACTCTCACATCCATCCATGACCACTAGAAAAACTATAGCCTTGACTAGACGGACCTTTGTTGACAGAGTAATGTCTCTGCTTTTTAATATATTGTCTAGGTTGGTCATAACTTTCCTTCCAAAGAGTAAGCATCTTTTAATTTCATGGCTGCAGTCACCATCTGCAGTGATTTTGGAGCCCAGAAAAATAAAGTCTAACACTGTTTCCACTGTTTCCCCATCTATTTGCCATTATACTCCAATTTTAAAAAATAAGAAATGGGTTTAGAGAAGTATTGCATTCAAGATCAAGTGCCACAAATTATGAGAAGTGCAAACTTGAGTTGTTCACTTACATTTAATTTCAAGGAGGGTGGGAAAGTGCTTTGAAAGCATATAAAATCATCCAAGAAACAGTTATTGCATTGGATATACACATGTAAACAATACAAGCATTGTGTCTGCCCTCGCAGAGGTTATAATGTTAAAATAGCTATTTACTGAGTAACTTTCATGTGCCCAGCACTGAGATAGGTGCTGTGGATAAACGGTGAGCAAACTCGTGCTGTTTAGGTGTTTAGTGTATAGAGGAGAATATAAAATACACAAGCCAGGCAGGTAAGTGTAAAACTAAAATAGAAAAAAGTACAAGGAAGGAAAGACACAAGCTCTGCTATTACAGGAATTTCACCTCAACAGAGAGATCACTTAAACTTAATTCTGAACAATGATTACCAAAAAAAAAAATTAAGGGTACAGATCAAATGGTGCAATTTCCTGGGGGAAGTTCACATGTAAAGGGAGGGAGCTGCAACTATTTTATGAATGTGAAGAAAGTGTGACTGGATTAAAAAATGAAAGAGGTCCAAAGCAAGATAAAGTTTGGAGAGATGTAGCATCCATTGCTCTATAGGCTATTTTAGGGAGTTTCTCACTTTATCCAAGGAGCCTAGGAACTCACTCACAGAGCTTTAAAGGGTGAAAATAAGGTGTGAATAGTATGCTCATGTTTGCCTTTTGTAAAGATCACAGGACTACAATGTGCATATCTGACTGGAATATTCTGAAGCTAGAGTGACAGAAAAGATAGAAAAGTCCAGAGGCTAATGAGTGGATTGAATGAGATACAATGGAATATTACTCAGCCATAAAAGAGAGTGAAATAATGCCATTTGCAGCAACATGGATGAACCCAGAGATTATAATATTCAGTGGAGTAAGTCAAGGATAAGTATCATATAAATCTCTTATATGTGGAAGCTTAAAAAAATGAAACAAATGAATTCATTTACAAAACAGACTCACAAACATAGAAAACAATTTTATGGTTGCCAAAGGGGATAACCAAGGTGTATGCTGTGTGTGCTTAGTTGCTCAGTCATGTCCAATTCTTTGCAACCCCATGGACGATAGCCTGCCAGGCTCCTCTGTCCATGGGGATTCTGCAAGAAAGAATACTGGAATGGGCTGCCATGCCCACCTCCAGGGGACTCTCCCCAACCCAGGGACTGAACTCAGGTCTCCCTCATTGCAGGAGGATTCTTTACCATCTGAGCTACCAGGGAAGCCCAAGAACACTGGAGTGGGCATCCTATCCCTTCTCCAGGGGATCTTCTCAGCCCAGGAATCAATCTGGGGTCTCCTACATTGCAGGTAGATTCTTTACCAACTGAGCTACCAGGGAAGCCCCCTAGCCAGGGTGGAGGGCAGATAAATTAGGAGTTTGGGATTAACATATACACTCTGCTATATATAAAACAGCTAAACAACAGAACCTATTGTGTAACACAGGAAACTATATCAAATATCTTATAATAACCTAGAATGGAAAAGAATCTGCAAATATATACATATAACTGAATCACTTTGCTGTATACTTGAAGTTTTTCAGCACAACATTGTAAATCAACTATACCTCAATTTAAAAAAAAGAAAAGAGTAATGGTACTCTGGATTAGTGGTAGTAGTAGAGAAGAAATATTAACATAGAAAAAGAAAACATGAGAGAGAGAAAAGCTATCTTTCCCTACCAAAAATAAAATAATGGCTGCCTTTTTTCTCATGGTTTCTATTTACCAGGCACTATACACACGCATAACCTACTTTAAACTCACAAAACCCCTCAGGTTGGTATTATTGCCATTTTACCAATGTCAAAACAGGGGACTTCTCAGGAACTATACTCAGCATTTTGTAAAACCTGTAAGGAAAAGAATATGGGAAAAAAAGGATATTTATGGATGCATAACTGAATTACTTTGGTGTACGCCTGAAACTGACAAAACACTGTAAATCAACTATTTGTTGTTGCTGTTGTTCGGTCACTAAGTCATGTTCGACTCTTTGCACCCCTATGGACTGCAGCACATCAGGCTTCTTTGTCCTTCAACTATACTCCAATTTTTGTAAATGATTGAGAAATTAATTTTAAAAAGCAGGAGTGTCTCAGCACATATAATGAACTTGTCTGAAAACAAGGCCTATGTATTTGCTGTCACTCCATGCCATCCTACCATATGGAATCCACCTAAACTTCTCATGGTTGGAACACAGCCATCAAACAATGTGCTGTGTTGGACTTTAATTCTGAGAGCGCTTTGCCCACACAATGTGAAGCAATGCTTCATGAAGGAAGTGATCTTGGAGGTGGATTTTGTCATCAAGTTTGTTACTATAAATAAATATTTGCTGAACAAGCTATTGGAATATGAAATGGAACAAGTAAAAGGGTATTGAGGAAAGAATACTTTGGATTGTTTCAAAGTTGAAAATACATCCTTTTGCTAAACCCCAGACTCCCAGTATTTTTCACGAATAATCAACGAAAAAGAAAAGAGATGAGTGTAGAGCTACTCTGAGGAAAATGAAGGTCAAACTTGACATCACACTCACTGGTTGCTCTCCAAGTGTTGTGGTCAAAACAATTCTAGGGACTTCCTGGAGGCTGAGTGGTTAAGACTCCAAGCTTACAGTGCAGGGGACATGGGTTCAATTCCTGGCCAAGGAACTAAGGTTCCACAAGCCACATGGTGCAGCAAAAAAATTAAAAAAAAAAAAAAGATTCTATATAAAAAGGAGATACTTCCTCTATCCCCAGGAGATGATCCCTGAGCAGCCTTGAACTTGTGCTGTTAACTGAACACCCAGCAGAGGGGACGACCTCAACTCCTCCTCTGAAATCCTCTGTATGTGAGGAGCCAGAACCTGCCTTCATGGAACAAGCCCACACTTGAACTTTCCTGGGCTTTTGTCCACGTTTCACCAGCATCAACGTTCAATGGCAATTTCATCAGAAGAACATGAATCACACACACGGAGTCATAGATTCTCCAACATTCTTGAGCAAGATGTGCTAAGCCTTATGTTACAGTTGGTCCATGTGAACTTGGCCAAAGGCACACCTCAAGTTCAAGGGAGCTAAAGAAGTACCAGCCTGTAGCCTCTGAGTGTCTTCATGGAGATACATGAAGTGTTAAAATACTTGCACTGTTCACTTTTTTCTTATCCTCTTCAGGCTTTGTCGATCTGAAGCATAAATAACTGGGCTTTTTTTAAATCAATTCAATGTGAGAAAAATAACCTGATTCTTTCTCCTTGAATGAAAGAAACCACGAAGGGAGCAGATTTTTTCACTCTACAACTGTGTGGGTTGATGCTATATTGGCAAAAACACAGGTGTGGGTGTGTGTCCCACATCAAATAAAATACAACCTCCAAAACACCGTGTGATAAAGTCATGCCACCTCTGGGCTTCCCTCAACACTCTTCTGAGTCTTCTCCATGCACACGAGCCTTCTTTCTGCTCCTCAGAAAAACCGGGCTTGTTCCAATTGGGGCCACTGCACTTTGCGGCTACCTCTGCTCAGAACACCCTGTTCCCAGGGTGTTATATTTGCTTCAGCTTGTCATTTATGACTCAACTGATACCTCACCTCCTCAGAGACGCTTTCCCAGGTCCTCTCCTAAATGGTACATTCCCTTTATAACCATCAATCCCTCTCTCTTTGCAGCTGTGTTTTCTTCGTGGCACTTTTCCCTATTGGAATATTGTTCATTTGTTTGTTCAATTGTTTTTGTCTCTGTTTCCTGTCTAATATAGGAACCCCAAGAACAGGGACCTTGTTTGCCTTGTCCACCAACATATCTCCAGAGAATTGAATATCTACCTACTGCACAGTTCTCAATAAATACTTGCTGTTTGAATGAATCAATGAATAAATAACTATATGAAGGAAGGTAGGAAGGAATGGTTTCTAGGAAAGATGTAGCAAAGTCCCTGATTCGAAACATATCCAGGACTGATGGTAAACCAGCTGTCCTCTGCAGCAGAGGTGAATAACTATGGGAACAGGGTTCTATCCTTGCTATCCATCCTTATGTTTAGCCAAACTCCAACTAATGAAAAAGGGAGAAAATTCTTCTTTATATTGCCACATCTATGTTTCCCTTTTTGTGCCAAGAGACGATATTCCTGAACAGAAGCCAACAAATAGAAATACATAATACAGAAACAACAAAATTTTCTCCCTCCACAATTAAAGGGATTTCTACATAAACAAGCAATTCTTAGTTTTCTCAATTTAATGTATTCCAGAGACTATTTTTGCAGTTCACTATTTACAAATATTGAATGTATACACTTTACACTCTTTGGTGCTACTTAATCTTGATTAATTTCTGAAGATTTCCATTGCATTTTCTCTCTCTCCTCTCTCTCCCCCCCTCAATATATGCCTAACTTTAAACTACAGATAAGAATTTGTGGGCCACAAAATGGGCATATCATGAATCATGGCCCCAGCCAGAAAAACAAAGAAAACAAGCATGTTATATAACAAAATGTTTGAACTACAAACATATCTCTTTGTTTCAAAGAAAAGGTACTCATAATGACTGCCTAACTTTTTAATTTATGGAGGCAAAAGTATTTGTATTCTATTGAATAGCACATGTAAACATGTAATAATCCAAAACATATTCTGTCCTATTTAAAGCTAAATGTCATTCTTGTTGAAGATCAGTACCATTCAAAATGTTTGTGTTCCTGTATGTAATACATGTTACTAATTTATGAAGATGGAAATTTAAATATTTGCTATTTATCTAAAATGCCTGGGCTTCCCTGGTGGCTTGGTGGTAAAGAATGTGCCTGTCAATGCAGGAGACACAGGTTTGATCCCTGACACAGGAGTATCCCAAATGCCACAGAGCAACCAAGCCCATGTGCTACAACTACTGAGCCTGTGCTTTAAGGCCGGGAGCAGCAACTACTGAGGCCTCCACTCCCTAGAGCCCGTACAACACCACAAGAGAAGCCGCTGCAATCAGAGCAGCCCTCACTTGCCACAGCTATAGCAAAGCTTGCATAGCAATGCAGACCCAACACTGACAAAAATAGTCAATAAATGATAAGAAAATAAAGTGCTTATTCACACACAAGAAAAGTAATCATCTAAAATTTTAAATTTCCCTTTACTTAGAATTTGAAACAGAAATTTAAAATTTAAATTTAAAACAGAAATTAATGACTAGCATTTAACAAACGGTAATAACAGTGATAAAATAAATAAAAGAGAAGTAGTTTCTACTGATGTAAATGTCTTCACATTGGAAATTTGACAAATTGCCTCATGGAAAAAAATTAGTCAGGAAACAGATTTTTTTTTTAATTATATTATGGGTAAGGGGTCAATATTTTCATTAACTAGCATTTTCCTCTATGGAATGGATTTCTCCATTCTCCATGGATTTCTCCATGCCTTCCCATTTATAGGCTAAATCCTTGACCTACCTCTGAGTTTATATTCAGATAAATGTATGAGGTAATTTGTTGACTCAAATTGATCTTCCAATACCCTTAATCGTTGGAAGGCAAAATGACCCTCTCAACCTAATCTCAAAAGTACATGGCTAGTTTCTGTTGCTTGAAAAATTGTACATGGATAGAAAACCTAAACAGGCATTTCTCCAAAGAAGATATACAGATGGTCAAAGGCACATGAAAAGATGCTCAACGTCACTAATGATTAAAGAATGCAAATCAAAACTCTAATGAGGTATCACCTCACATCGGTCAGAGTTCAGTTCAGTTCAGTTCAGTCACTCAGTCGTGTCTGACTCTTTGCGACCCCATGAATTGCAGCATGCCAGGCCTCCCTGTCCATCACCAACTCCCAGAGTTCACTCAAACCCACGTCCATCAAGTCAGTGATGCCATCCAGCCATCTCATCCTCTGTCGTCCCCTTCTCCTCCTACCCTCAATCCCTCCCAGCATCAGAGTCTCTTCCAATAAGTCAGCTCTTCGCATGAGGTGGCCGAAGTACTAGAGTTTCAGCTTTAGCATCATTCCTTCCAAAGAACACCCAGGACTGATCTGTTTTAGAATGGACTGGTTGGATCTCCTTGCAGTCCAAGGGACTCTCAGAGTAGCTATCATCCAAGAATCTACAGAAAATAAACTCTGGAGAGGGAATGGAGAAAAGAGAATGCTCCTACCCTGTTCGTGGGAATGTAAATTGGTGCAGCCACTATGGAAAGTGGAGATCCCTTAAAAAACTAAAAATAGGCCTACCGTATGATCCAGCAATTCTACTCCTGGGAATATATCTGGAAAAAACAAAAACTCTGATTCAAAAAGATTTGCACACCCCAATATTCATAGCAGCAGTATTTACAGGAGCCAAGACATGGAAGCAACCTAAGAGTCCATCAGCAAATGGATAAAGAAGGTGTGGATAGCTATATACATTTCATTACATATGTACTCATATACAATAACATATGTATGTGTTTACTCAGTCATAAAAAGATGAAATAATGTCATTTGCAACAACAGGAATGGACCCAGAGATGATCATACTAAGTGAAGTAAGTCAGACAAACACTGTATGATATAACTTACATATGAAATCTAAAAAAAATAATACAAATGAACCTTTTACAAAACAGGAACAGACCTACCGACACAGAAAATAAGCTTAAGGTTACTGAAGGGCAAAGGTGAGGCAGGGATAAATGAGGAGTATGAGATTAACAGATATACACTACTATATATAAAATAAACAAGGATTTACTGCACAGCACCAGACCACCTGACCTGCCTCTTGAGAAATCTGTATGCAGGTCAGGAAGCAACAGTTAGAACTGGACATGGAACAACAGACTGGTTCCAAATAGGAAAAGGAGTACACCAAGGCTGTATATTGTCACCATGCTTATTTAACTTATAAGCAGAGTACATCAGGAGAAACACTGGGCTGGAGGAAGCACAGGCTGGAATCATGATTGCTGGGAGAAATATCAATAACCTCAGATATGCAGATGACACCACCCTTACGGCAGAAAGTGAAGAAGAACTAAAGAGCCTCTTGATGAAAGTGAAAGAGGAGAGTGAAAAAGTGAAAGAGGAGAGTGAAAAAGTTGGCTTAAAGCTCAACATTCAGAAAACTAAGATCATGGCATCCGGTCCCATCACTTCATGGCAAATAGATGGGGAAACAGTGGAAACAGTGGCTGACTTTATTTTTCTGGACTCCAAAATCACTGAAGATGGTAACTGCAGCCATGAAATTAAAAGACGCTTACTCCTTGGAAGGAAAGTTATGACTAACCTAGACAGCGTATTGAAAAGCAGAGACATTATTCTGTCAACAAAGGTCCGTCTAGTCAAGGCTATGGTTTTTCCAGTGATCATGGATGGATGTGAGAGTTGAAGTATAAAGAAAGCTGAATGCCCAAGAACTGATGCTTTTGAACTGTGGTGTTGGAGAAGACTCTTGAGAGTCCCTTAGACTGCAAGGAGATCCAACCAGTCCATCCTAAAGGAGATCAGTCCTGGGTGTTCATTGGTAGGACTGATGTTGAAGCTGAAACTGCAATACTTTGGCCACCTGATGCAAAGAGCTGACTCATTTGAAAAGACTCTGATGCTGGGAAAGACTGAGGGCAGGAGGAGAAGGGGACGACAGAGGATGAGATGGTTGGGTGGCATCACTGACTCAATGGACATGGGTTTGGGTGGACTCCGGGAGTTGGTGATGGACAGGGAGGCCTGGTGTGCTGCAATTCATGGGGTCACAAAGAGTAGGACACGGCTGAGCAACTGAACTGAACTGAACAGGGAGGTATATTCAGCATCTTGTAATAACCTATAAGGGAAAAGAATCTGAGAAAGAATATATGTGTATATATTATGAATATATGTGTATATGTTATGCATATATATGTATACACACATACATATATATATACACACACATAAATATTTACGTATCTCTCTCTCTCTCTCCCAGGTGTGTGTATATATATATATATATTCTCACAGGTGACTCAGTGGTAAAGAATCTGCCTGCCAATGCAGGAGACTCAGGAAATGAGTGTTTGATCCTTAGATCAGGAAGATTCCCTGGAGGAAGAAAAGGCAACCCACTCCAGTAATGCCTGAAAAATCCCAAGGACAGAGGAGCCTGACAGGCTACAGTCCATGGGGTCCCAAAGAGTCAGGCACAGTCGAATAACTGAGAAGTATATGTATGTTGTTTATTCACTAAGTCATGTCCAGTTCTTATGACCCATCAGGCTCCTCTCTCCAAGGGATTTCCCAGGCAAGAATACCGGAGTAGGTTGCCATTTCCTTCTCCAGAGGTTCTTACCAACCAAGGAATCAAATCCTTGTCTCCTGCACTAGCAGGCAGATTCTTTACCACTGAGCCACGAGGAAAGACAACATGTGTGTATATGTGTGTGTACATACACGTATACATATATACGTATATATATGTGTGTGTGTGTGTGTGTGTATATATATACACCAATCGTTTTGCTGTACAGCCAAAACTAACACAATATTGTAAATCAACTATACTTCGTTTTTTCAGTTGTATTACAAAAATGACAGGATGACCATTACCTTCAACAGCGAAACCCTAGGTTCCTATTTTTCTTCAAAGTTGCAACCAACATCCACACATCTAAGATCGAGTAGATCATTATCATATTAGTCTAACACCATGGCAAATGGAGATTACTTTGGCAATAATGAAATTTCCACCACCATGTAAGTCCATAATGCCTTCTTTTTCACATAGACTAGAAAAGGATTAATTTGATAAATGCTTGTCTATGACATTAAATGGAGTTAGACACTATACAGGAATACCATAGAATCAAAAACCTTGGAACTGCTTTCGATTCTAGTCTAGGGAGACTTTCTAAGATAGTAACTTCTATGGTTGCTTAGCCTCTAAAGAGAGCAAACAAAGAATTCCTCTCCAGATAGAATCAACTTTCTTGGATAATTTCAATTTCATTGAGGTTGATATTAATCTGGAAATTCTTGGCTATCACTTTAATTAACATTAAAGTGCTAATTAAAATACATTAACATATTTCAAGTGACTGATTTTTTTTTTCTTTTTTTGCCTATAAAACTTTGTTAGCTCTTTGTTAATGTCATGACTCAGCATTTACTACAGGTTTTTACCCAGAAGAAGAGAACATGTTTAAAAACAGCTATAGAATTAAAACACCATAAATAAATGTCCAAGTAAAAAGGCTTGGTTTGGTTTGGCCACACATCACACAGCATGCGGGATCTTAAATCCCTAACCAGGGATCGAAGCTCGAGCACCCCAGTTTTATATCATATATATTTTAAAATTCTGTTTAAAGGGAGAGCACAGGTCTAAAGTTAAAATGCATACAGCTTGTGGGGTTCACACCCAAAATCTTTTCCATACATTATGAAAGTGTATTCTTTGGAATTTAATCCAAGTTCACTTAATTTAGTGTTCAAAAAAGAAGAGAGTAACTGACAGCTGCTTTTCCTCACTAACAAGTCAACTTTAAGATCAGTCATCACAAAAATGCCATTATTTAGATCACCACTTGTGTTACGGTTTTACACGACACACTGATTTAGAAGGGGTGGATATTTGATGAATATTTGGTTTCATCTTTGGACTATTGTGAAAAATGCTTCTGTGAATGTTAACATAAAAATATTTGTTTAACTGTTTTTACTTCTTTTGGATACATAAACTAGTAGTAGGGTTGTTGGGTCATACAGTTATTTTCTGTTGAATCTTTTTAGAAACGGCCAAACTATTTCCCATGGCAGTGGAACCACTTTGCATTCTCACCCACAAAAGTTAAGAGGGTTTCAACTTTCCCACATCCTCGCCAACACTTGTGATTTTTCATCTTGCTTTGGGTTTCCACTTTTAATTATAGCTATACAAAGGGATGCGAAGCAATACCTCATTGTGGACTTTCCATTGTTTTGGTATAAAGCGTGTGTGTGTGTGTGTGTGTGTGTGTGTGTGTGTGTGTGTGTGTGTGTGTGTGTGTGTGTGTGTGTGTGTGTATTTTATTCACTCAGTCATGTCCAACTCTGCAACCCCGTGGAATGTAGCCCGCCAGGCTCCTATGTCCATGGGACCTCCTGGGCAAGAATACTGGAGTGGGTTGTCATCTCCTTCTCAAGGGAATCTTCCCAACCCAGCGATCGAAACTGCATCTGCTGTGTCTCCTACATTGCAGGCAGATTCCTTACCACTGAGTCACCCAGGAAGTTGTCCGGAATATTGTCCGAAATATTAAGACTGAATGATACTTTATTCTACATATATATGATATTTTAACATTTCTTTATTTATTTGGCTGTGCTGGGTCTTCAATGCTGTGCAGGCTTTTCTCTAGTTGCGGCAAGCAGGGATACTCTCAAGTTGCAGGGTGCAGGCTTCTCACTGCAGTGGCGTTTCTTGTGGGGCACAACTCCATGAGGTAGGTACTACTATTTGCTCCAGTTTACAGATGAGGCAACTGGGGCACTAAGATCTCAAGTGACTTGTCCAAGCTCTATAACCAGTAAATCGCGAAGCTGTGACTCAAACCCACCCAGTCTAACAGTAGAGCTTATTTTATTCTTCTGTTGCCAGCTGTGCCCCAAAGTAGCTGAAGGCCCGAGGCCTTATAGATCGATATAAAGCTGGTGAAGGTAATTTAATTACAATATAGAATTCAAATTCAGGCCCTCATGCTGTGTTTAAAATATAAATGTGTGATTAGGGTTTTAGGTCTTTGTTTTTAAAGGACTGTTGTTCAGTGAATTTATTTACAAAACAGAAACAGACTCACAGACTCAGAAATAATTTATGGCTACAGGGGGTGGGGGGAAGATTGGGGGGAAGGGATAGTTCGGAAGTTTGGGATCAACATGTGTACACTGCTATATTTAAAATGGATTACCAGCAAGGACCTACTGTATAGCACAAGGAACTCTGCTCAATGCTACATGGCAGCCTGGATGGGAGGGGAGTTTGGGGGAGAATGGATACATGTATACGCGTGGCTGAGTCCCTTTGCTGTCCACCTGAAACTATCACAACACTGTTCATTGGCTCTACTCCAATATAAAATTAAAAGTTTTGTGTATGTGTGTTTTTTTAATGACTGTCATTATATGTGACCCTGAATGCACTTCCACTTTTAGTAAGGGTCAAACACCCTTTTGAACTGTGGTGTTGGAGAAGACTCTTGAGAGTCCCTTGGACTGCAAGGACATCCAACCAGTCCATTCTGAAGGAGATCAGCCCTGGGATTTCTTTGCAAGGAATGATGCTAAAGCTGAAGCTCCAATACTTTGGCCACCTCATGTGAAGAGCTGACTCATTGGAAAAGACTCTGATGCTGGGAGGGATTGAGGGCAGGAGGAGAAGGGGACGACAGAGGATGAGATGGCTGGGTGGCATCACCGACTCAATGGACGTGAGTTTGAGTGAACTCTGGGAGTTGGTGATAGACAGGGAGGCCTGGCATGCTGCAATTCATGGGGTCACAAAGAGCCAGACACGACTAAGCGACTGAACTACCTAACTAACTAAACACCCTTCATCCCTGCTGGGTGGGTAATGCATGCTCAGTCATATCTAGTTCTTTGTGAAGCCATGGACTATAGCCCACCAAATTCCTCTGTCCACAGGATTTCCCAGGCAAAGAATGCTGGAGTGGGTTGCCATTTCCTTCTCCAGGAGAGCTTGACCCAGGGATCGAACCTGTGTCTCCTGCACTGGCAGGCAGACTCTTTACCGCTGAGCCACCTGGGCAGCCCCAGATGGGTCATGAGAGAGCCTGATGGTCAGGCCCTAGGTAGCCCAAGCGGCTTTCTGCTACCATAATGCTGCCACCTCCTACCCGGAGGAGGCGCCATTCCACTCCACCACCCAGTAAGGACAGCTCTGACACTTTGTCTCCACCAACCTCGCCTCTCCTGGCCCCATGAACAGAGGCAAAATCTGAGCAAGCCAGTAAGAAACTATAACCTTTAGCTTTCCTAGTTAGACTTGCTCCATCTTCCCCCAGGCCTCTGAACACTGGAAGCAAATTCCGTGTCTCTGTGCAGAGGGGAAAAGAGTCCATTTCTCCTCTGCCTTTGGAACTTGACACTCAGTACCTCATCGGCAGTTCCCAATTCAACTCCAAACTGAGAGAAAGAAACTCCTCTCCTTGACCTTACAGCACATGCAGAATTTCAGGTAAAAAGAACATTCTTTTCAAACACCTCCTCATTCTACCCAAACCACAGCAATCAGTCTTCAACTGGTTAAGAAAAACTAGTTTTTAAAAAAAAAAAACATGATAGTAACAAAAATCATGAACTGCTGCTAAGGATGTAATCAAAAATTACCACAATATGACAAAGAGTGACTCAGAAGGTTATATAATGTTCTAGAATCCCCCAGAGGGTCCAGAGAGCTCTGCAACCTTTGCCCTCCTCATGCTTATCATTCCAGCCCAAGTGACCAGTGTCTAGGCGGTGTTTGTGGTGTGCGGCCATCCCACCAGACGAGAGAGAGCAGGCTTTGAAAGTACCATTGACATGTATACACACTGCCATGTGTAAAACAGAGTCGTGGGAAGCTGCTGTACAGCCCAGGAGCTCGGCTGGGTGCTCTGTGATGACCTAGAGGGGTGGGATGTGGGAAGTGGGAGGGAGGCTCACAAGGGAGAAGATATATGTATGCATATAGTCGACTCACTGTATTGTACAGCAGAAACTAACACAACATTGTAAAGCAATCATATTCCAAAAAAAAATTTTTTTTAAAAAAAGAGCAGTCTTGCCCTTCCAGCCCATCACCACCCAGAAACGAAGGACCATCCAGTGAGCATCTATGTGCCAGGCACTTTATCAAGCATTTTACAGACACAGCAGTAGCAACTGGATTTGAGGAGGGCAGGGGAGTCAGGGAGACCAAGGCGTGACACTCAAGGTCAACTCTCATCACCTGACCAACTCCAGGCAAGGTACCTAACTACTCTGCATCTCGCTTTGTATACTAGTCACGGTCGTGTCCAGTTCTTTGTAAGCCCATGGACTGTAGCCCACCAGGCTCCTCTGTCCCTGGGATTTTCCAGGCAAGAATATTGGAGTGGGTTGCCATGCCCTCCTCCAGGGGATCTTCCTGACCCAGGAGTCAAACCCAGGTCTCCCACCTTACAGGCAGATTCTTCAACATTTGAGCCACCAGGGAAGCTACATCTCATTTGCATATCTGTAAAATGTAATGGCTCAAGTCTCCTAAAGACTGCATTACATACCATTTTCTAGGGCTCTGCACATAGCCTGGAACAGTGGGATGGCTCAGTGAGCATTTGCTATGAATAGCAGCACTGTCATTATTATTGTTCCATTAGTTCACATTCTCTTCCTAAGCAAATTCAGAGAAAGCTCAGAATGGGAAGAACTCTAAGATTTAAGTTAGCTCTTCCCAGTTAGCCCCAAGAGACACTCTGGAATGTAAAGTGTTCCTTTCTCTTGGATGTCCCTGCCATTAGGAAGCATCAAAGCAGGCAGCAGGATTCAGTGCATTGCTCTCAACCTTAATAAAGTCTGTTCCATCGCTGCCAAAAGCATGAGTCCTTACGGTTCTTTCTAAAAGGACTTATGAAGACAGGGTTCTTCCCCAAATGTGGACTTATGCCCCTCACAGCAACAAAAAATGCCATTTCAATTGCTGTCACAGGTCAGGGGTGGGACTAAAACGAAAGACCAGCACCTCACTGCGAGGAAAACCGACTCCTTCCTGTTAAGGGTTTCCATCGCTAGTGAATGGATGAAAAGTCTTCTTTAAAATACCTCATGCAAGATGGGTCTGCTGAAAACGTTTGCCCATTTTTAGAACAAAATTGGAATGGGCCTTTTACGGTGATTCAAAAGCAGGCCGATAGTATCTGCAATTATTTGCTTCTTTGCATTTATGGAATTGCTCTTTCCCCCAAAGCAGGTGGCCTAAAGCAAACTGCCAGCTGTTTCCAGAATAATCCATGTTTGTACATTCACTCCCCACACACACACTCGAAAAAAATCAGACAGGAACTAAACAGAAACAGGCCCATGGGAAAAACAGGTCGCTGACGCATGCACCTCCTCAGCCCACGGTCGGCCAGACTTCTTGTCCTCCCTTTTCGCTCTTGGATACTTTTTTAGCTCTAGTCTTACTGACTCTTTGAATACTTTCTGAAGCACTTACACTGTTATGTAATGGAAACTTTACAGCTTTCTGGCAAGTGCCTCATCCCAGTCCTGGTGACTTCCTGCTCCCCAGGCTCTCCTGACATCTTTCTGCTCCTCTGTCTCCTCCTCTCTGGGTGCATCTTCCTGGCTTCCCTACTCATATTGTCATGTCTCCCAAGATGTTCACCTCTGTGCCCGCCTCTTCTCAGTGCGTATGAGTTGCATCGTGTGTGTGCATGCACACACACTCAGTCGTGTCCAACTCTTTGTGACCCCATGGACTGTAGTCCACCAGAGTCCACCAGTCTCCTCTGTCTATGAGATTCTCCACACAAGAATACTGGAGTGGGTTGCCATTTCCTGCTCCAGGGGACCTTCCAGAACCTGGGATCAAACTTGTGTCTCCTGAATCTCCTGCCACGTAGATTCTTTACCACTGTGCCACCTGGGAAGCCTCGTGGTACATATAATCTATTACTGGGAGGAATGGCATCTGAATAACATATTTTATAGAGAGAGAACTGTAAAGTTAAAATCTTCCTTTTTTAAAATAAAGTAGGAGCTCATGCATTTTTCAAAGGTACTTGTGTGCCTCCAATAAAGCAGCTTAACATAAAGCTCTAGATCATGTGTCGTTTACAAGAAGGCTGGGACACAGGCCTGCTAGACATAGCTAGCAGGAAAATTAAACTGCTATAACCATCTTGAAAGCACTTTAGCAATAATTATCAAAAAGCCATTACAGGGACTTCCCTGGGGGTCGAGTGGTTGGGACTTCACCTTCCAACGTGGGGAGTGCGGGCTGGATCCCGGGTCCGGGACTGGGATCCTACGTGGCTTGGGGCCAAAAGACTAAAGCATAAAACAGAGGCAGTGTTGTAACAGGTTCAATAAAGGCTTTAAAAAAATGGTCCACATCAAAAATAAATCTTACAAAGAAATGCTGTTACAACGTCGGTACACTTTGATGCAACGATTCTATTTCCACATAATAATTAGGAATATATACTAATATTCATCTTAAAGCTTGATTTGAAATAGCTTGAAATGTGAAAGTAATCTAAATAGTTTGATAAACTATGGCATATCCATATAATGACACTATAGAATCTCCCAAATATCGGGAATTCCCTGGCAGTCCAGTGGTTAGAATTCTGTGCTTCCATTGCAGGGGACCCGGTTTAATCCCCGATGGAGGAATTAAGATCCCAGCAGTGGTGGAGAGCCAAAAAACAAGTAAATAAGTAAAATCTCCAAGATACATTCTTACACAAAAAAGTTAAAAATAACAAGTAGAGTAAGACCCCAATTCTTAATATATGTATATATATTTGAACAGACATATAGAAAACAAGAGAGGGAATATGGAAAGAGGTCACACCCAATACTGCTAAAGAGTCTTTCTCAGTATAAGAAAAATGGATGACTTGTATTTTACTCTAGGGGCTTTTCTATATTTTTGAAATACACTGAAACATCATGGATTACTATTATAATAGGAGGAAATAAACTTTTTAGGAAAAAGTTTAAAAACTTCTGAGAGAGGTCATATAAACATAATGAGAGGAAATAAACTTTTTAGGAAAAAGTTTTAAAAACTTCTGAGAAAAGAGAGAGGTCATATAAATAAAGATAATATAGTAACTATTCTCCTAGAACTTGTAACTCCAGTAAGTTATATGTTACATGTAAGAAAATTATAAAGGAACTTCCCAAGCAGCTCAGCAGTAAAGAATCCACCTGCCAGTACAAGAGACACAGGTTCAATCTCTGAGTCAGGAAGATCCCCTGGAGAAGAAAAGGGCAACCCACTCCAGTATTTCCGGCCTGGAGAATTCCACGGACAGAGGAGTCTGGAGGGCTACAGCCCATGGGGTCATAGAAGTGTCAGACATGACTCAGCAACTAAAACAACAAAGAACATTATAAAAAGTTACAGATAAGAAAAGTTGATGCACCAAGACTATTTGAAATATATTTCAGAAGAGATGTATTTGATTTAACAGACTTTCAATCCCGCTTGAGGTTGGTCTAGGGATAAACATCTAAGGGGAGATGTCTCACCATAACTCTAAGCAGGGAAGAGAATAGCACCTGGTTGACTTCAGAATTTGTCTAGAATTAGCTCAGCTTTCTCCAATGAAGTGAGACACAAAGTGTAAAGATGGAAACACTGCCTTTGGAATTAGAGTAACGTTGTTCACTGTCTACCCACCCCACTGACTAGCTGGCTAGGTTTATAGAAATGATTCAGCAACCTTAAACCTCAGAAATTTTTTTAATTGTGAAATAAACATAACTCCTACTTCACACAATCTAAATGAAGAAATCAGTGGATTCTTATTGTCCACAATTCCCTATTTGTGAATTCCCTACCAGCTAAAATTTATTTGGAACCTCAAAACAACACTCACATGACTTTTCCTGATCATTTGTGAATATGCCCTAAGCAGGAAACATTTTGACTGTACAACCCACACATTCAGGCTAAGGTGGAATAAGTAACTAAGACTGTGAACAAATGTCTTTTCCATGGTCTATTTAAGGCCATGTTTTTCACATTTTTGTGGCCACCTAGAATGGAAACTGAAGAACAGCCACTATGGAGAACAATACAGAGGTTCCTTCAAAAACTAAAAATACAGTTACCAAAGGATCCAGCTACTGGGTTTATATCCCCAAAAGATGAACACACTAACTCAAAATGATACATTTTGAACATGTAAGTGGAAAAACAGTGACACAATGTTCACAGCAACACTATTAACAATAACCAAAACATCAAAGCTACCTAAGTGTCCATCAACAGATGAATGGATAAGATTCCATACACAGTGGAATATTGCTCAGCCATAAAAAAGAACAAAATACTCCATCTGCACCACAGGGATGGACCTAGAGATTATTATACTAAGTGAAGTCGATTGAGAAACAAAATGCCATATATTATTTACCTGTGGAATCTAAAAAAAAAAAAAACAAATCAACTTATTTACAAAACAGAAACAGAGTCACAGATATAGAAAACAAACTTATGGTTACCAAAGGGCAAAAGGGGAGGAATAAATTAGGAGCATGAGATTAACAGATACAAACTACTATTTATTTTATTTACTTATTTATTTTGGAGGTTAATTACTTTACAATATTGTATTGGTGTTGCCATACATTGACATGAATCCACCACGGGTGTACACGTTCCCCATCCTGAACCTCCCTCCCTCCTCCCTCCCCATCCTATCCCTCTGGGTCATCCCAGTGCACCAGCCCTGAGCATCCTGTATCATGCATCAAACCTGGGCTGGCGATTCGTTTCACACATGATATTATACATGTTTCAATACCATCTTCCCAAATCATCCCACCCTCACCCTCTCCCACAGAATCCAAAAGACGGTTCTATATATCTGTGTCTCTTTTGCTGTCTCGCATACAGGGTTATCATTACCATCTTTCTAAATTCCATATATGTGTGTTATTATACTGTATTTGAACTAAAAAGCCTCTTGATGAAAGTGAGAGAGGAGAGTGAAAAAGTTGGCTTACAGCTCAACATTTAGAAAACGAAGATCATGGCATCTGGTCCCATCACTTCATGAGAAATAGATGGGGAAACAGTGGAAACAGTGTCAGACTTTATTTTGGGGGGGCTCCAAAATCACTGCAGATGGTGACTGCAGCCATGAAATTCAAAGGCGCTTACTCCTTGGAAGGAAAGTTATGACCAACCTAGATAGCATATTCAAAAGCAGAGACATTACTTTGGCAACAAAGGTCCATCTAGTCAAGGCTATGGTTTTTCCAGTAGTCATGTATGGATGTGAGAGTTGGACTGTGAAGAAAGCTGAGCACCGAAGAATTGATGCTTTTGAACTGTGGTGTTGGAGAAGACTTTTGAGAGTCCCTTGGACTGCAAGGACATCCAACCAGTCCATTCTGAAGGAGACCAGCCCTGGGATTTCTTTGCAGGGAATGATGCTGAAGCTGAAACTCAAGTACTTTGGCCACCTCATGCGAAGAGTTGACTCACTCACTGGAAAAGACTCTGATGCTGGGAGGGATTGGGGGCAGGAGGAGAAGGGGACGACAGAGGATGAGATGGCTGGATGGCATCACGGACTCAATGGACGTGAGTCTGAGTGAACTCCGGGAGTTGGTGATGGACAGGGAGACCTGGCGTGCTGTGTTTCATGGTGTCACAAAGAGTCGGACATGACTGAGTGACTGAACTGAACTGATACTGTATTGGTAGTTTTCTTTCTGGCTTATTTCACTCTGTATAATAGGCTCCAGTTTCATCCACCTCATTAGAACTGATTCAAATGTATTCTTTTGAATGGGTGAGTAATATTCCATTGTGTATATGTACTATGGCTTTCTTATCCATTCATCTGCCGATGGACATCTAGGTTGCTTCCATGTCCTGGCTATTATAAACAGTGCTGCGATGGACATTGGGGTACAGGTGTCTCTTTCAATTCTGGTTTCCTCGGTGTGTATGCCCAGCAGTGGGATTGCTGGGTCATAAGGCAGTTCTAGGTCCAGTTTTTTAAGGAATCTCCACACTGTTCTCCATAGTGGCTGTACTAGTTTGCATTCCCACCAACAGTGTAAGAGGATTCCCTTTTCTCCACACCCTCTCCAGCATTTATTGCTTGTAGACTTTTGGATAGCAGCCATTCTGACTGGAGTGAAATGGTACCTCATTGTGGTTTTGATTTGCATTTCTCTGATAATGAGTGACGTGGAGCATCTTTCCATGTGTTTGTTAGCCATCTGTATGTCTTCTTTGGAGAAACGTCTGTTTAGTTCTTTGGCCCATTTTTTGACTGGGTCATTTATTTTTCTGGAATTGAGCTGCAGGAGTTGCTTGTGTATTTTTGAGATTAGTTGTTTGTCAGTTGCTTCATTGGCTATTATCTTCTCCCATTCTGAAGGCCGTCTTTTCACTTGCTTACAGTTTCCTTTGTTGTGCAGAAGCTTGTAATTTTAATTAGGTCCCATTTGTTTATTTTTGCTTTTATTTCTAATATTCTGGAAGGTGGATCATAGAAGATCCTGTCGTGGTTTATGTCGGAGAGTGTTTTGCCTATTTTCTCCTCTAGGAGTTTTATAGTTTCTGGCCTTATGTTTAGATCTTTAATCCATTTTGACTTTATTTTTGTGTATGGTGTTAGAAAGTGTTCTAGTTTCATTCTTTTACAAGTGGTTGACCAGTTTTCCCAGCACCACTTGTTAAAGAGTTTGTCTTTTCTATATTGTATATTCTTGCCTCCTTTCTCAAAAATAAGGTGTCCGTAGGTGCGTAGATTTATCTCTGGGCTTTCTATTTTGTTCTATGGATCTATATTTCTGTCTTTGTGCCTGTACCATACTGTCTTGATGACTGTGGCTTTGTAGTAGAGCCTGAAGTCAGGCAGGTTGATTCCTCCAGTTCCATTCTTCCTTCTCAAGATTGCTTTGGCTATTTGAGGTTTTTTGTATTTCCATACAACTTGTGAAATTACTTGTTCTAGTTCTGTGAAAAATACCGTTGGTAGCTTGACAGGGATTGCATTGAATCTGTAGATTGCTTTGGGTAGTATACTCATTTTCACTATATTGATTCTTCTGATCCATGAACACAGTGTATTTCTCCATCTATTTGTGTCCTCCCTGATTTCTTTCACCAGTGTTTTATAGTTTTCTGTATATAGGTCTTTTGTTTCTTTAGGTAGATATATTCCTAAGTATTTTGTTCTTTTCATTGCAATGGTGAATGGAATCGTTTCCTTAATTTCTCTGTTTTCCTATTGTTAGTGTATAGGAATGCAAGGGATTTATGTGTGTTGATTTTATATCCTGCAACTTTACTATATTCATTAACTAGCTCTAGTAATTTTCTGGTGGAGTCTTTAGGGTTTTCTATGTAGAGGATCATGTCATCTGCAAACAGTGAGAGTTTTACTTCTTCTTTTCCAATCTGGATTCCTTTTATTTCTTTTTCTGCTCTGATTGCTGTGGCCAAAACTTCCAGAACTATGTTGAGTAGTAGTGGTGAGATTGGGCACCCTTGTCTTGTTCCTGACTTTAGGGGAAATGCTTTCAGTTTTTCACCATTGAGGATAATGTTTGCTGTGGGTGTGTCATATATAGCTTTTATTATGTTGAGGTATGTTCCTTCTATTCCTGCTTTCTGGAGGGTTTTTATCATAAATGGATGTTGAATTTTGTCAGAGGCCTTCTCTGCATCTATTGAGATAATCATACGGTTTTTATTATATAAATAAGCATTCACTGTACAGGGAACTGTACAGCACAGGGAACTGTATTCAGTATCTTGTAACCACCTGGAAAAGATCTCTAAAGCTGTACACCCAAACCCAACACAATAGTGTACATCAGCTATAGTTAAATAAAAATAATGAATTAATTTAAATTCAATGGCCAGCTGGTGTAGTGCTGAAGTGTCACCTAGTGTCCGTAAGTGCAAGAAGGCTATGCTGTGCCTTAAGGGAAAAGTACATGTGTTAGATAAGTTTCATGGAGACATGAGTTACAGTGCTGCTGGCTGTGAATGTTAATGCCTCAACAATATATGTTAAATAAGGTGTTTTTAGACAGAAGCACATATAAAACAAGATGACATGTACTGATTAACTGACCAAAAACTGCATGACAAGAGGCTTCTAGGAACCTAACTTTGTACCTCCCCTAGAAGCAGTGCTGTTGCTAATGTGTTAGTCACCCAGTCCTCTTTGCAACTTCATGGACTATAGCCTGCCAAACTCCTGTCCACTGAATTTTCCAGGCAAGAACAGTGGAGTGGGTCGCCATTTCCTTCTCCAGGGGATCTTCCTAACCCAGGGATCAAACCCACATCTCCTGCATTACAGGCAGATTCTTTGCTGTCCGAGCCACTCTATATGTGTCAATCAGTTGGCAAAAAACATGTATGACCAGAGCTTCCTAGGAACCTAATCTTGTAGTTGCCCCTAGGAGCAACGCTGTGGTATTTGTGAATTTACTGTTCACAGCAACCTTATAAAGACCATAAACTGCCACAAATAATGAGAACCAACTGAAGATAGGATTCGCTCATGCTTTCTACAAATATCAAATTAATTGCATCATGAGCTAGACTTAACACAGTATCTAGGTGAAGAAAAATGGGTAATAAATATCTGTTGAATAAACTTAATGTTGCCTTAAATAGAAATGACAGATGTCATAATACACCTGTTTTTAATCCAACATTTACGTACCCTTTCTGAAAAACCTCAAGCATTATAACTTTATAAACTTCCTTTTCCTGGGCTATCTTTGTTTGCAATGGCAATTAAACCTCCATTTCTTACAAGCCAACCCAACACTTTGATAACCAAATATTCTTACAGAGGAGAACATCCAAAACAGCTTCACAATTACATCCTGGCCTAAAGGTAACTGTTGATTCTCCTTGAGGAGAGCTTTCTATTCATTTAAGTTATTTCTTCAAAGGGCATTTAGTTTTTCTCCAGCCCAATCTATTCTCCTCCTGCATAGGGATACAACTGCAATGTCCTTTTCATTCACTAATGGAGGTACAATGATTCTACAACATTCAATATCCATATTTCCGAAAGAAAAGGGAAGAAGAAAACAAACTGTTCAAAGAGAAAAGGAAATATCCATAACCTCAATCTAACTATGAAGAAACATCAGAAAAATTCAAACTGAGGCACATTCTACAAAATACCAGTACCCTTGAAAAGTTTCAAGGTGACAAAAGACAGAGGAGTTGCCACAGACTTGAGAAGACTAAGGAGGAAGGACATGTAAATATATGATCCTAGGTTGGGTCTGAAAACAGAAAAAGACATCAGTGGAAAACTGAAGAAATATGAATCAAGTCTTTAGCTTAGTTAAGAATATTGTATCAATGTCATTTCTTAGCTTTGCCAGTTACATCTCAGTTATGTTTAGTCTTAACATTACAGGAAATCAGGTGAAAACTATGAGAAATCTCTGTAATCACTTTGCAATTCATCCCTGAGTCTAAAATTAAATTTGAAAAAAGATTTTAAAAGAGAGAGAGAGGAGAGGGTAAGAGAAGAAAGAGATGGCTCATCCTATAGTCCAAGTATAAATGTTGAGTTGAAGCCAGGATGGGGAGGAGGGAGGGACTGACTAATAGTTACTTTGATTAATCCGGCAAATTCCCTGGAGCCCATAGGGGCCCATCATTTTCTGAAAGAACTGACCAGAAGTAGTTCCTTACTAATACGACATGGGAAGCCACTTTCTCCAGAGCCCTTACCTTCCTGTCCCCCAGAAGATTTCTCCAGGCACCCTGAGTGCTAAGACATGTTCTGGACTGGAATGATCCAGACAGAGGAGAGACCTGGAAAGCTGGAACTCTGCAAATTCAGGGCACTTTGGGAACCTGTATCTCCCCTGAAATTGTAACATACAAGGCTCTTCATGGCCTGGCAGTGTTTCCTCCGGGCATGAACGCTATGTCAGAGGGACAAGTGTCTTCAGATGACCTGAGAAAACAGAAGCCCTTGAGCCCCAGTATCATGCCGTCACAGGACCTTGATGATTCTGGTTCTTATTCATCACAGGCTACAATTTCCCCCAAGTTCTTTTGAAAGTCTGTTTTTGTGTAAACCTTTGCCTTGGTGTGATTACTAAAAATCACAATGGGCATGATCCAAAGAGAGGGTAGGGAACTACACAACCCCTTCCTGAAAATATATCAAAGCTGGAAAGTGTTCATCTGCAATACTGGGAAATTTCTTAATTTTCATGAGTTATATGAGCCCTGATGCTGGGAAAGATTTGAAGGTGGGAGGAGAAGGGAACAACAGAGGATGAGATGGTTGGATGGCATCACTGACTCAATGGATATGAGTTTGGGTAAACTCCGGGAGTTGGTGATGGACAAGGAGGCCTGGAGTGCTGCAGTCCATGGGGTGACAAGGAGTTGGACACGACTGAGCAACTGAACTGAACTGATATGAGCCAGTCTTTCCTGACAGTCAGCTGGTGAGTAAAAGGCACTGATCCCTGAGACTAGAGATCTGAACGTCCATGGGGCATCTTTCCAACTTTGGAACCATCTTCGTGATCACAACCTACATCTAGCCAGGAAACAGGAGAGCTCAGAGCTATACACCAAAGTCAGTCTATCAGATGCAAGAAATCCAAAATACTTGCCTGAGAGTGTCTGTCCATGAGATTCTCCAGGCAAGAATACTGGAGTGTGTTGCCATACCCTCCTCTAGGGGATCTTCCCAACCCAGGAATCAAACCCAGGTCTCCAGTAGTGCAGGTGGTCTTTACCATCTAAGCTACCAGCGAAGCCCAGGAAATAGCAGAGCTCAGAGCTACACCAAGGTCAGTCTATCAGATGCAGGAAATCCAGATACTCACCTAAGAGTGTCACACTTCCTTTCCCCAGAAAAATTCAAGGCCATAAACTTTGAGTCTGCTTGGAAGAAATGCTTAAATTCTGGGATATATTGAGGCATAGATGACCCGAATGTGGCGGCAGTAATGACAGGGTAGAACTGTAACACAGTAGCAGTAATAATAATGATGGGGACTTCTCTGGTGGGCCAGTGGTTAGGAATCCATCTTGCAATGCAAGGGACCCGGGTCTGACTCCTGCTCGGTGAACGAAGATCCCCCATGCCACAAACGAACTAAGCCCCTATTCCACAACTACTCAGCGCACACACTCCAGGGCCTGCACACCACAACTAGAGTTCATGCGCCAAAACTAGAGAGTTGGTACACCACAATAAAAGGTCCTACACGATGTGACAAAGATCCCGCATGCCACAACTAGCACCCAATGCAGCCAAATAAATATTAAAAAAAAAGAATGATGGTAACAAAAATGCCAACATTTCTGAGCATTTACTATGTCCCAGGCACTGTATTACACACTTGATGTGTGTAATCTCATATAATCCTCTCCATAACCTTCTGAGGTCAACTGGATTACTGTCTGCCATTTGAATGTAAAGCAACCAAGGCTTTACGAGATTAATAATTAGTCAATGATCGCAGAGCTAGTAAATGTAGCAAATGAACAAAACTGCTGTGACCCAAAGCCTACCAGCTTAACCACTACACTGCACTGAACGCTGTGTCCGTGATAAATTCCAGGGTATCCTGTCAACCTAATTTCTGTAACAACATGGCCTCTATGAGATGCTTCTGGGAAGAGTAAAATGCTGAGAAACCATCTTTGGTCCCTTCCCACTCCCTTCTGCCTCCCTACAGACACACCTTGCTCAGGCACTGAGGCTTCACTCTTGAAACCATCTGTACAGTCCAAGAGGCTTTGACTCACAAGGGAGTTTCCTACCCAGTGTTTGAATGCTCCCTGGTCCTCAGGGAAAGCTCTCCTCTAGCTGATAAGGGAAAGAGCCAGGAATAAGGCCTGTTTTCTGATCCTACCTCTGTCTCTAACCATCTCCTTGGTCTTGATTAAACCTCTATTTCTGTGGGTTTACCTCTGGATGCATATTCACATTTACTTCATGGAGATGTTTCAAGACACAAGAATTTATATTCTCAAGAGGGAGGGGATATGTGTATGCTGCTGCTGCTGCTACATATAGCTTATTCATTTTGCTATACAGCAGAAACTAACACAACATTGCAAAGCAATCATACTTTAATAAAAAAATTTATCTGGGCATTAAAATACTTATTACTAAACCAAATTGATTTAATACTGAAAAATCCTGAGAGTTTAGAGTCACTCTTTGGGATGTAAAAGTCATCTCACTGCTATATTACATATCTATATCACAGCCTCACGTTACATATGAGGCTCACCATCTACATTACAGATACCACCCAGTCTCTTTAGCGGAATCACTGTCACAGCTGCAGGTAGGCTGGCAGTGTGGCATGGGTTGTTTGTTTTGTTTTGTTTTGTTTTTTTTGGTAAATTTCCTCTGGCTCTCCAAGTCATTCTGTTGAGTCCATCCATCACAAACCTCTACATCCCCTGCCATAGATGGTAGACATATCACCCAAGATGACCAATCCAAAAAAAATGTATCTTCCTCACTGCTGAACAGCCCAAGAAGGGTTCACCCAAGTCCTTTCTGACATATTGACATGAATGTCTCTGTTGCACTTTGATCCCAAGCTGTAAGAATGCGTGTGTCCACTGGGGATGTGTTGCCATAGAGAGAGCCTAAGAATAAAACAGAGTAGTGAAAAGTAATACTTATCACTCAGAGACATGCGAGTCAGACAAACAGAGACTGTGATGGAAACAGCAACAGACAGAGAGCTGATGAGTTGGTCTGAACCCCTGGATTCAGCCATGTCTGAAACCAGACCTACCACTTGAAGTTCCCAGTTAAATAAACCAAAAATGTCCCCTTGTATATTTGGTTTGTATACGGAATTGTCTCTCACTTGCAACGTATTAATTCAGTCCTAACATACATTACAAGGTCACTGATACCAATGTCTCCTAGTAAGTCCTTTTAATTTAACTGTTGAGAAAGTAGAAAAGTATAAAATAGTAAATTTTCTCTTACAAAATAGAGAATCATAATTTTTCATGGACTAGCAGTTCTAAAGTTGAACAGAAAAATTACAGTAGTATGTTTGGGAAGTTAAAATAATAAGCTAAAAATGCCCAGAGGTTGTTAGCTTCAGAAATAGTGAATAACATTACATATAAATTAAATGTGCATATTAAAACCACATTTAATCTAGAAAACTCCGTGTGTGTGTGTGTGTGTGTGTGTGTGTGTGTGTGTGTGAACCTGCTAAGTCACTTTAGTCGTGTCTAACTCTTTGCAACTCTGTGGACTGTAAACTGCCAGGCTCCTCCGTCCCTGAGATTCTCCAGGCAAGGATACTTGAAGGGATCTTCCTGACCCAGGGATCAAACCCGTGTCTCTTACGTCTCCTACATTGGCAGGTGTATTCTTTACCACTAACACCACATGGGAAGCCCATGTATGTGTATATGTACGTATGAATGACTTCCAGCACCTCGCCCCTAAATGCAAGACTCATTTGTCCATTTGCCAACTGGATATCTCCTCTATGATGTCACTAGGCATCCAATGTCAAAAAAACAATTCTGGATCCCTCTGTAAAACCCGATCCTCTTTAGAGCTTTCTTTTTCAATAAAAATCTTTAATTCACCTAAAGGCTAAGGTACAGTCTTCAAGTTATACTTGATTCTATTCCTTCTTTCACCTCACATCTAATCAATCTACAAATTCTGTTGTTTCTGCTTGAAAACATATCCTGAACCCAACTACTTCTATCTCCACCAGTATGAGCCCGGCCCAACCCACACCACCTCTCCTCTGGGTTACTGCCACAGTCTCTTAACTAGGATTTCTGCCTTCACTCACAACCCCTTCAAGCTGCTTGCTCACACAGTAGTCAGGGGTATAACTTTTAAAATATAAATCTTATCATGTCACACCTGTTTAGAACCTACCCACCCCCACCATGGCTTCCCATTACATTCAGAAGAAAAGCCCAAGTATTTACCATCATCTGCATGATGACTTGGCCCCTGGCAACCTATGATGTCATCTTTATTCGTGCTTACCTCATTCATTCTGCTTGAGTAGCAATCACCACAATACAGCCAGCATGCACTCACAGCAGTGCCTTTGCACTTCCTATTTCTTCTGTCTAGAATGCTCTATCCCTCAGCTATCCTCACGGCTTGTTTCCCCTCTTCATTCAGGTCTTCACTCAAATGCCACCTCAACCAAGAAAACTTCTTGGCAGCCTGAGCAAATGCACCTCTCCTTTCAGCTGCTGCTGCTGCTGAGTCACTTCAGTCATGTCCGACTCTGTGCGACCCCATAGACGGCAGCCCACCAGGCTCCCCCGTCCCTGGGATTCTCCAGGCAAGAACACTGGAGTGGGTTGCCATTTCCTTCTCCAATGCATGAAAGTGAAAAGTGAAAGTGAAGTCGCTCAGTCCTGTCCGACTCTTAGCAACCCCATGGGCTGCAGCCCACCAGGCTCCTCCATCCATGGGACTTTCCAGGCAAGAGTGCTGGAGTGGGGTGCCATTGCCTTCTCCGTCTCCTTTCAGAGGTGGCATTAAATTCCCCAACCTCTACCATAAGAGTAGGCTGCATGAGTGACTTGTTCCTGAAGAACAGAGTATGGAAAGTGAAAAAATAGTAATTTCACAACAGAAAAACCTGGCAATCACCACCAGAACACAAAGATCAAGGTTAATATCCCAGCGCTAAGTCATGCTGACAGGCATGTGCCCCATGATAGGATGTGATGAAAAAGGCCTCTGGCCTCTGTGGTATTCTTCCCAAACACCTACCTTCCCAATCGAACCATGAGAAAACATCAGACAAACCCAAAGTGGGAGATATTCCACAAAATATCTGACCAGTACTCTTGAAAATGTCATGGTTGTGAAAAAAATAAGACTGAAAAACTGCTACATATTACGGGCAACTAAAGATACATGAAGATTAAATGCAATGTGATACCCTGGACTGGATCCTAGAATAGAAAGAGGACATTTGTGGAAAAACTAGTGAAATCTAAATAAAGTCTGAAGTTTAGCTGACAGTGATGTACTAATGTTAGTTTCTTAGTTGTTAGACATGGACCACAATGAGGCAAAATGTTATATGGGAGACACAGGAACTTTCTGTACCACCTTTGCAGCTCTCCTGTAAATGCAAAATTGTTCCAAAATAAACACCTATTTTCCTTTAAATGGACAAGGAGAATGAATAGGCAAATCATTAAAGAAATACATATGATCAGAAATCTATGGGGACTTCCCTGGTGGTCCAGGGGTTAAGACTTCTTTCAGTGTAGGTAGTACCAGTTTGATCCCTGGTTGAGGAGTTAAGACCTCACGTGGCTCATAGCCAAAAAACCAAGACAATGAAGCAGAAGCAATATTGTAACAAATTCAATAAAGATTTTTTAAATGGTCCACATTAAAAAAAAAAAACTTTTTAAAAAAACTATGAAAATTATGTACAATACAGATAATCAAAGACATTTAAATGATGAGTTTTCACCTATCAGAATGATGATGATTTTCAAAAAGGATAATACCTAAAGTTCCTTAAAAGCGAGTGGATTATGAGTGACTTATTTTTCCTTCTACATAGTTTTTGCATTTTCTGATTTTCTGCAATGAAAATGTATAATTCTGATTATGGGAAGCATACAAATCTTTTTAAAGAAAAAATTCAACACCAAAAATATGTAATTTGCCAATGGAATCTAACGTCTTTATCAAATACATACCTCAATTCATTTCCCAAGGAAAAAAGCAAGTACTCAATGTAATAAATAATATTTATTGAACACTTGCAATGTGCCAGACACTCTGAAAAACAGTACATAAGCATGGGATCATTTGATTCTGCTGCTGCTGCTGCTACTGCTAAGTCGCTTCAGTTGTGTCCGACTCTGTGCGAGCCCATAGACAGCCACCCACCAAGCTCCTCTGACGATGGGATTCTTCAGGCAAGAGTACTGGAGTAGTGGGTTGCCATTGCCTTCTGATGATAGTTCTATAAAGCAGATCCTCTTATGATCATCTACATTTCAAGGAAGAGAAGCCTAAAGTGTAACCTTGCTAGATTATTCATTACAGCAATGGCTGTTCCACTAGCCATGCCTCGCTGTGTCTATGGCCTGGCACAGCCCCTCCCAAAGTGACTCTGGGTTTGTCCATCTCACTTGTTTGAGCCAACAAGATATAAAGCACACACTGCAAATAGAGGATCTGCTTTTGAAATCTTGCCTCAATGTTAAAAAAATTCTCAGCCACTGACGATTCAAGGTCAGCCAACAGCCACCACCAACTACCAGATATGGGAGAGAAGTCAGTTGAGACCATCCAGCTTCTGGTGAGTGCTCAAGTGATTTTAGCCATGTTAAGGGACTCCAGGTGAAAGAAGCTGAAGATCCACCAAGCTGATTCCAGAACACATACATTCATGAGCAAATAAAATGCTTATTTCAAACCACCAAGTTTGGGGATAGTTTGTTCTGCAGAAATAGATAACTAGTCACCTTATGAGAATTTGTTCTTTCTAGTTTATACCTGAAGAATCTAAGACTTAGTAATTTGTCTAGTATGTGGCAGAGCTGGGCTTTACAGAGACATAGTAATTCATTTTTTTGTTTGTTTTTTTGGCCACACCATGCAGCACCCAAGATCTTAGTACCTCAACCAGGTAACGAGTCCACATCCCCTGCATTGGAAAGGCAGAATCTAACCACTGGACTGCCAGGGAAGTCAGGGACATAGTAATTTTAATTTTAAAAGTCAGCATTCTTTCACTCTGTACTGATCCTCCCATCACTCAATGCAGTAAAGTTTAAAAATGAGAAATTACAATTGAAGGATTGCAAAAGGGGGTTGTTTCAGTAATCTATGATACAGATACAACAGATGATACAAGAAAGTATCACTAATGACAGAATGGAAGGTAGTTATTCTCCTAGCCATACAAATCTATGGTTGAGATGAGAAGATAATGAAAGCTCACTTTTGCTGGGTGTTACTATGTATCAGACATTATTCTTGGAGTATTTTACATTCTCTATTTCATTTGTTGTTCATGACAATTCTGTGGATAGACTGTAAATTATTCTCATTAATTATTATTCTCAATTATTTCAGGTCCTCACTTCCCTAAAAATAAGGAAATAGGTTCAGAGTAATTAAACAACTTGCTGAAGGTCACAGAACTAACAAGTGGCAAAGCTGAGATGCAAACCCAGGGACAAATGGCAAAGCTGAGATGCAAACCCAAATGTCCAAGGCCAGATTCCTAATCACATCATGCTATTCTTTCCACGATGTATTTTTCTGTGAGAAAGATCAGATTACAAAAACAATAGGTGCTTCCATTTTGGTAACAGAAAAGAAAGGGTGGGTGGTCGTGGTGTGGATTTACATAGGCACAGAAAAGAATACAAAGGAACTTCTAAACATCAGGGTCAACAGCAGTGACTCCTGAGTGGCTTGTGAGTGACTTATTTCTTCTATACTGTTTTCTGTATTTTCTGATTTTCTGAAGTAAAAATTTATAACTCTGATTATAGGTAACAGACAATTCCTTTTAAAAAAAAATGCAATACTGCAATATTTAAAAATAAGAGATTTACAAATTCACAGAATAACTATCAAGTCCCACATGACCATGTAAAGAAATACAAACAGTTTTGTACCTATGTCTGGTGCCAGATGTTAACCAGACTTATTTTGGTGAACTCTTTGCAATATATACAAATATGGAATCATTATACTATACACCTGAAACTAATATAATGTCATATATCAACTATACTTCATTTTTAAAAAAGAAAATATGGTACAAACTAAAACAATCAATTAAAGTAATTCATCAGTTACAATAATTGACTAGTCTTTTTTCATCAAATGGGCATCTTTTAAATGTCAATTATACGTGCATATTAGGGTTCTGGATGCAATCTTCAGCTGCTGTCACTGGGAACATTATTGACAGAATCTTTCTGGAATTAAATTTAGCAACATATATCAAGAAGTAATTCATATCACATGAAATAGTAGCAATGAAGTACTACTTAAAAGGCAACAAATTGAAAAAAAACCTAAGTCTGAAGATAAGAATGGCTCAAAAGGTAATGCAGTGTTTATCTAATAGGAAAGAATACAGCCATTAAAAATGTTGTTTTCATAAAATATTTGATAACATTCATTATCCCATATTGCTTTACTTATCATATTAAAGAGTAGAATATTGGTAATTATCAATATAATTCATATGGAAGTGAATATGTATATATGCATGTGTAAATGCCCTCCCCAAAAGACCTTTGAAATTAAATACACAAAATTTAAAGCATTATCTCTGATAGATAAACTTCAATTTTCTGCTGCAGAGCTGTCAAGCACCCATGATAAGCCCATGTTGAAAGCAGTGGATACTAAGAGGCACAGAGGTTACTTACATTCAAGGTCAGGCTCTCTGGGCCGGTTCTGGGTCTGGGCGGCCACTGCACATTTGAATCCTGGCACATGGAGGACCACCACAGGGGCAAAGGCTGGGGGAAACTTTGTGTGCATCAGTAGAGCACACACGGTACAGTTAGAGAATCTACACACTGAAATTCTCAAGAAAGGGAACTCACAAAGCTGCAAGTATTTCAGGGGAGTCAGATACACACTAGATCCCCAGTCAGAGCACAGAAGGGTCTTCTCAAGCTGCTTTGGCTTGTAAGTCATTTTGGAATTGCACCTGTTAAAGAATAGCACCCATAAGCACCTGCCACTGGTGTGTGGACCAGTTCAGTTCAGTTCAGTTCAGTCGTGTCCGACTCTTTGCGACACCATGAATCACAGCACGCCAGGCCTCTCTGTCTATCACCAACTCCCAGAGTTCACCTAAAGTCATGTCCATCGAGTCAGTGATGCTATCCAGCCATCTTGACCTCTGTCATACCCTCCTCCTCCTGCCCCCAATCCCTCCCAGCATCAGGGTCTTTTCTAATGAGTCAACTCTTCGCATGAGGTGGCCAAAGTACTGGAGTTTCAGCTTCAGCATCAGTCCTTCCAATGAACACCCAGGACTGATCTCCTTTAGGATGGACTGGTTCGATCTCCTTGCAGTCCAAGGGCCTCTCAGGAGTCTTCTCCAACACCACAGTCCAAAAGCATCAATTCTTCGGCGCTCAGCTTTCTTCACCAGATCACCCCAAATCATAACATCACATCTTGAATGCAGCCACAGTAATCAGAATCTTCCATTGTGAGTACTTCTAACCTGCCAAGCCACCTTGTAGGAGGAGCAGAGGAGACCTCAGATCCTTTCTGAGAGATGGAGAGCTACCTCTGAGTCAGTGTTGTCATCTCATCCATACAAATAAATGAACAAGCCAGGATTCAAACTGTCAGACTGCAAAGCCCAGGATAAATTTTAACCTGGGCTTTCAGTCTTCTCCCCATCTGCTCCCTATTAAGATCATGGGAGGAAAGCACTGTACAGTGTGGGCTTAACCTAATGGAATGGATGAACTCATGGGTCTGATGGCAATTCCTAAGTTTGATCCAAATTAACTAAATCTTGACTTGTAGTCCAAATTATTATTTGTTAATTTTTATCCCCACTTCATTACCAAAACACAGCTTAAAAAATGCATAAAGTAAAATGAATTAGAAGTAGATGAGAAAGAAAAGTGAATGCAGATAGGGGCACAAAAAGGTGCCAAGATTGATGCTAAGACAAAATCACAGAACAACAATGTCCTTCTATGTACTTGAGTGTTCATTCTTTTGTAAACTTACATGGCATTTTAGAGTTCTGCCAATAAAACTCCAAGTCACATGATTTACCACCTAGTACCTAGTTACGTCCTAAAAAGACAGGTCAGCTTTGGTATAAATTGCTTTACGTGAACACTCATCACAGGTCAGAAAAGTTTCGTAGTTCAGAATTGCTTTTAGAAACTAAGACATTATCATGGATTGTGGATCAAAAGACAGTGAGGGACTCGTGACACCAGTGTTCCAACTTCTCTATCACACAGGTTGCGGTTACCAGTGCCTACAGGGGATAAAGATTTAATTTAAAATCGGGTAAATGTTAAATTCACTACCCACTATCATATGCCTCTATCATATGCTACAACTTTCGTTCCCCCAAATAATGATAGAACGGTGCTATCTAGAACAATGATAGAACAGTATACAGCAATCATAAACATACAGCATTCAACATTTATGGTGTTTAATGCTATTAAGATATTAATAATATCTTGAAAAGTGACTTACTTGATAGGAAACAGAAAACAAATGCAGATGTTCATTTGCACTTTGAAGAGCTATCAGTGAACTACACTGCCTATCACAAAGCACAAGTAGGTACTTACTTGGAAGCAAAGATTTTTCACTTTAAGATAAAGTCCTAAGATTCAAACATGGTACCCTCTTACGTCAAGAGAGCAAGGAAAAAGGTTTAGAGCTGATGTGTTGCCGTTGTTGTTTAGTCGCTCAGCTGTGTCAGATTCTTTGTGAGCCCATGGACTATACATAGCCCATCAGGCTCCTCTGTCCATGGGCTTTCCCACCCAAGAATACTGGACTGCATTGCCTTCTCCTCCTCCAGGGGATCTTCCCAACCCGAGGATCAAATGTGCACCTCCTGCATTGGCAGGTGGATCCTTACCACTGAGCCACCTGGGAAGCCCAAAGGGATGTGAAAAGAGCTAGAAAAACATCACTCTGGGGTGTGTCTGTGAGCACTTTTTCCAGAAGAGATTATCATCTGAATCAGTAAAACTGAGTGACGATCACCTCTCACCCCTGCAGGTGGCCACTGCCCAATCTGTTGAGCGCCTGGATAGAACAGAAAGGTGGAGGAAGGACAAACTTTCTCTGCTTATGCCAAGACATTCATCTTCTCCTGCCCTCGAACATCAGTCTCCAGATTCCTGTGACTTTGGTCTCAGACTGGATTCCACCATTGGCTTCCCTGGTTCTCCAGCTTGCAGACAGCAGATCATGAGACAGCCTCCATAGCTGCATGAGCCAATTCCTACAAGAATCTTCTCTTGTCTGTCTCCAGCTCTATCTCTGATCTGTATTTCTCTCTCTTACTTCTATTTCAAGCTCTTAACTCCATCTCTATCTCTCTTTTCTCTATCTCTATTTATCTCCATCTCTAATCTCTACTTCTTCTTGTTGTTGTTCAGTTGCTAAGTCTTGTTCGGCTCTTTGTGACCCCATGGACTGCAGCATGCCAGGCTTCCCTGTCCTTCACCATCTCCCAGAGTTTGCTCAAGCTCATGTCCATTGAGTCAGTGATGCCATCCAACTATCTCATTCTCTGTCGCTCCCTTCTCCTCCTGCCCTCAATCTTTCCCAGCATGAGGGTCTTTTCCAATGAATCAGCTCTTTGCATCAGGTGACCAAAATATTGGAGCTTCAGCGTCAGTCCTTCCAATGGATGTTCCGGGTTGATTTCCTTTAGGATTGACAGGTTGGATCTCCTTGCAGTCCAAGGGACTCTCAAGAGTCTTCTCTAGCACCACAGTTCAAAAGCATCAATTCTTTGGTGCTCAGCCTTCTTTATTGTCCAATTCTCACATCAGTACATGACCACTGGAAAAATCCTATCTTTGACTAGTTCTGCCTCTCTCTCTCTCTATCTCTACTTCTACCTCAGTCTGAATATCTGTATCTCCTATTGGTTCTATTTCTCTGGAGAACCCTAACTAAAACACTCGAGTAAAAACAAACTGGACCTTGTATGCATAACTGACTCACTTTGCTGTACAGCAGAAACTAACACATTATAAATCAACTATACTGCAATAAAAAAATAAGCTTAAAAAAATACTGGATTTCACAGATTTCTCAGATGCTCTTTCCCAGTTATAATCCTCAAATTTGGCTCACATAAAAATTTTCAATTCCTACTCAAAAAAAAAAAAAAAATACTGGAAATCGATATTTGGAAACAGCTGGATCTGTACTATGCAATATGGTAAATTCTAGCCTTGTGTGGCTATTTCATTTTAAGTGTAAATGACTTCAGATGAAATAAATCTTAAAATTTAGTTCCTCAGCCACATTAGCCACATGTTTAAGTGCTTACAGACACATGTGTCTAGTGGCTACCATACTGGGCAGCATGGAAGTACATTTCCATTACCATAGGAAGTTCTATGGAGCAGTGAGATGGTTCCATTACCAAGCATGAATTTAAAGAATAAACTACCAAGTTTACTCCACTGTAAAACAAATCAAAAAGTGACATCTTACACTGTCATCTGTAAAATTCCAGCCACCTTTGCTCAGGGGGCGGGGGGGGGGGGGGGGGGGGGGAACAAGCATGTGTCAGGACAACATGAAACCCATTAATAAAAGCAGCTTACATTCCTTCTTCCCAGCAAAGAGCAGTACAGCTCAGCCTCAAATGGAACATGACATTAATGGGCTAAAAGAGAGAGATGGGTAACAGAGAACAGCTGAAGCTAAACAGAACATGCCCCAGACTCTGCATACTTCATTCCAAAGTCATTCTTAACTGTTATCAGTCTATCTCGTGACCTGATGAGGAAACTAATACCAGTGAGAAAGTGGCTAGGTAATGGGGAGCATCATTCTGTGTCCAGCTCTCTCACAAGCAACAACAGCCAAAAAAAGAAAAAAGAATGTATTAGTCAGGGTTCTCCAGAAAAACAGAACCCATAAGAGACAGATAGGCAGACAGATATAAAGATAAAAAGATAGATATAGATAGAATTATATATATATATAATTTTAATTTTATAATTTATTGTTAGAGAGAGAGGATTTCTTTTAAGGAGTAGGGGCATGGGATTGTGAGGACTGGCACATCTGAATCCAAGGGGGGGCCCGCAGACTGGAACCCCAGGAAAAGCTGATATTGTACTTTCGAGTTTGCAGACAGTCTGACGGCCAAATTCCTTCTTCTTTGTCAGGCCTAGGCTTCTCATGTAAGACCTTCAACTTATTGGATGAGGCCTGCCCACATAGAGGAAACACCTGCTTGACTCAAAGGCTACTGATTTAAATGTCCCATCTAAAAAATACCTTCACAGAAATATCTAGACTGGTGTTTGACCCAACAGCTGGGCATCACAGCCTAGTTAACAAAGGAAATTAACCATTACAGGAGCACAGAGGTGATAAAAATCCTTGGATCCAGGTGCCTAGTATTTAAAGGCTACCTACCCAGAGTCCCTGATGGCTCGGCTGGTAAAGAATCTGCCTGCAGTATGGGAGACCTGGGTTGGGAAGATCCCCTGGAGAAGGGAACAGCTACACACTCCAGTTTTCTGGCCTGGAGAATTCCATGGAGTATCTATAGTCCATGGGGTTGCAAAGACTGGGACACGATTGAGCAACTTTCACTTCACATTCTACCCAGATCCTTTCCTTTCTCCTTTCCTCCAACTCATCAGTGGAAACTACAATGATATTGATGTTGTAATAAAGGCAGACTGAGCTGTAGGGACCCCTGTCACCAGTCCCACTTAAGTTTGCTGACAAAGTCACCATGAGCCTTCAGAATGGAACACCTGATGTCAACCCTGAAATTGTTCCAGGACAAGGGAAGAATGGAAAGCGTTGGCATTTCTCTTTTCCCCAAACTCTCCCTTGCCAAGGCCCACCTAAGATAGTGAAAATTGAAATTGCCTGTCACTTATTATATAATCACTTGGGAAATCTGGAAAATAAATGAGATGTTTGTCAACTATGTTGAATATTTCAAAGAAACAAGCATGGCTCAAAGGGAAAAGGGGCTTTCATTAAAACAGCCTTTCTAACCTGCTAAACACAACTTGAATTTTTCCCTGGATTAGGTAGGTGGAGAAGGTAATTTGCTCATCTTCTAGGAAAAGGGGAAAAAAAAAAAATTCTTTCAGACCATGGATTTCATGGTCTATGAAAGATTATCAGTTTATACTCCCACTAGAAAGTTCCTTCTGCCTTTCATTATTCCTAATTTTATATTCAGAACTGATGAATACATAGCCTGCAGTGGTGTTATCTGAGTGAGAAGAAACTAAGTTATAAATCTATAGAAAGCCTTCCTCCTCACAAATGATATTAAATATTGAGGAAGCAGGTTTATGGATTGATTTCTTTTAGCACTTATTTCAAAGTCTAATCATAAACTTTGTCAATCACAGATACTAATATCCAACTATACAACTTTGAATCCAACTGCAGCTCTCTGCCATTGCCTTGGCATAATCCTTGGGGTGTTTTTTTCCTAAGCATTTTGGTCAGAGACAGAGCCCCCCTTGGAATATCACAAGCCACATTATCTGCAGCTGCTTAATCCACAAGACACCGCTAAAATCCACGATTACCAGTTTCTCTCAGTTGTTGGTGAGAAAAGATTAGCAAAAACACAATTATTTAAATCCATAAAAGTATCGATTTATTTCCACTCCATGCAGACTTTGAAAGATTCCATGGACCAAATGCCACCATAATTGGGTTTCATAGGAAGTAGAAGGATTCTATGTGACTAAAGGGACTTGTTTCCACAGTCAATGTAAGTTCAAGGAACTAGTAAACTCATTCATATGGGATGAAAAATTAGAGTGAGAATATGTCCCTTCTACAACTTGGCCTTCTACCCACCTTTCCACACTCCAGACTTACTTCTTGCTACCCTTACCTACCCTGTCTTAAATCCCACCTTCTCAAATTCATCCTTCCCTTTGAATTAATCCAATCTATTCCCATTTATTAGACTCATTGAAAGTCTCATTTGAAGAACCCAGAAAAATAGTATGCTGCTGCAAAGTCGCTTCAGTCGTGTCCGACTCTGTGTGACCCCATAGACGGCAGCCCACCAGGCTCCCCTGTCCCTGGGATTCTCCAGGCAAGAACACTGGAGTGGTTTGCCATTTCCTTCTCCAATGCATCAAAGTGAAAAGTGAAAGTGAAGTCACTCAGTCATGTCCGACTCTTAGCGACCCCATGGACTGTAGCCCACCAGGCTCCTCCATCCATGGGATTTTCCAGACAAGGTTACTGGAGTGGGGTGCCATTGCCTTCTCCAGAAAAACAGTATAGATGATCTTATTTGCAAAGCAGAAAGAGAGACAAGAACAAATGTATGGATACCAAGGGGAGAAGGGGGGGAATTGGGAGGTTAGGACTGACACATATACACTATTAATACTGCGTATAAAATAGACAGGGGCTCCCCAGTGGCTCAGCAGCTACAGAACCCACCTGCAATGCAGGAAACACAGGAGAAGCAAGTTTGATCCCTGGGTTGGGAAGATCCCCTAGAGGAGGAAATGGCAACCTGCTCCAGGATTCCTGCCTGAAAAACCTCATGGACAGAGGAGCCTGGCAGGTTAGAGTCCAGAGAGTTGCAAAGAGTCGGACACAACTGAGCGACTAAACACACACATAAAACAGATAACTAATGAGAACCTAATATGCAGCACAAGGAACTTGGCTGTATGCTCTGTGGCAGCCTGAATGAGGAGGAGGTCCAAAAGAGGGAGGGGATGTATGTGTGGCTGGTTCATTTTGCTGTACAGTAGAATTTAACACAACATCGTAAAGCAAAGTTAGTTTTAAAAAAAAAAAAATCCCATCTGCTAGGTACTTACCATTCAAATCTCACATCTTTCATAAGCCTTCTAGTTCACGTCTCTAAGCACTGAGAATTTAACCTCTCCACCTCCATACTCTCAGAATGCACTGCCTTCACCAAATTAAAGCCTTTAGACATTTCAGATTGGGGTTCCTCATGTTTCTTTCTCATTATTTGTGAACTCTGATTCAAAAATTTACTGTGTATCATTTTTCTAGCATTTAACACAACCATATGCCCAAATAAATGGTGTGTTTATTTAAACAGAATGGGAGAGGAGGGAATGGAAGTAGTTCTAAGGGATAGCTTTGCAGGACCAAGTTAAGTTGCCAAAACAGCTTTTCTGAAGGTCCAGGAATTCTGTAATATAATACAATGTCTTTAGGCCATGGGACCCTAAAAATAGGGGACAAAATGTCCTTAGAGAAACTGACACAGAGAATTAGAAGAGGACAGAGTGTCCAGTAAAGGGGATACTTTAGCAAAAATCAAGGTGTACTCACTCTTCCGGAACTGCCTTAAATTCCTTCTTCTTGCAAGAAGAATCTCCCAACTCTGCCACTGAATCTTCCCCCATCAAGGTGAACTATGACTCCCTGCCGCCACCCCTACACCACAGACCACAATAACAGAGTAAGTGCAATTAAAAGCTCCTCCATACACACTTCCACGTTCCATTCCCTTGTACCTTGCGAGGGCAGTTTTCCTCATTTTATAGATGAAGAAAGAGAATCACAGAGATTCAGTCATTTCCCTGAGGTCCCATAAGCAGTTTATGGCAGAGCTGGGACTGTCAGCCAGGTCTTTTTTATCCCTGTTTGAGAACTGGAGTTGCCGTCTACCCTCCCACTTTGTAGGAGTAAGATTTCCAAGCCTTGGCTACAATTGAACCTTTGGGGGTTGCAGAGGGAAGAGTAGCAAGCAGTTCCAGCTGTGGAAGCAGGGGGCTCAGGCAAGGCAAGGCGAGGAGGGAAGAGGGTGAGCCCTGAGGCTGCAGTTTATTGGGAAGTTCAGAAGCAGAACCTTCCTCTAGCAGCATACTCTTTGTTCTATTCAGTTAAGATAAACCCTTCAAAGAGAAGCAGTAATTCAAGTCAAGTTCAAGGAAAGGACTCTATTCCTGCTGGCAGGCTGGGATGAGAGAGTGCTTGTGACCCACTCAGGAGTCGTAGGTCCAGTTAGGGTGGAAAGGATGAGAAAGGAAAAGGCAGGATCCTTTGAGCCCTGAAAATATGCAAACTTGAGACAACCGATCTTCAGAGACAGTGCAAATACCTCCTTGACTAAAGTCCATGACATCCAGCCACAGGCTGAAGTAGCCACTTCTCATGGACAAGAGCTGCTGACAAGGATGCCAAATTCAATGTTGTGACATTTCATGGCAATTAACCCAACACCCATGGTTATATATTAATGATAGGCTGGATAGAAAAGATGGTCCACAATTCAGGGCAAGTTTCTTCAAGAAAACTTTTTGACTCTTTGACATTTGGTATGAAGCCAGCATCAACATATTAAGTCAACATTGAACTAATGCAAAAGATACATCTAGTACTGAAAGGAAAAAAGCAAAACAAGATGATGGAAAGAGATAATTTAAAATGGAGATAGAAAATAAGCAAATCTCTAAATATGAACATCTGCTCATCATAAAAAGATTTTACATTTTAACATAGGTTGTATGAGTACGAATTTATAAATTTATTTTAAATATTATTCTATCTTGCTTCAGTAGGTTTAAGATATGCAAAAAGAATCTGAAATTATAAGTGTATGTGTATATACACATACACACATATATATACACACACACATATATACATACATATATACCTATATACACATACATATATACGTATACACACACACACGTATATATATACACATGTACATGCTACATGGCTTCCCTTGTAGCTCAGTTGGTAAAGAATCTGCCTAGAGTGCAGGAGACCTGGGTTCGATCCCTGGGTTGGGAAGATCCCCTGGAGAAGGAAATGGCAACCCACTCCAGTACCCTTGCCTGGAAAATCTCATGGGCAGAGGAGCCTTGTGGGCTGCAGTCCATGGGATCATAAAGAGTTGGGCATGACTGAGCGACTAACATTTACTTACTTACATGCATATCTACTTTCCTTTAAGATATTGGCAAAGACACAGAAATCTTAAGCAGGTTGTGAACTTTGGGTTCACTAGGCTAAACAGAATAATAATTGAGCTAAACAAACAAATTTTAAATGTCCATCAACAAAGGAATGCATCAAGATGGTGTGGTACATATATACAACAGCAGATTGCTCAGCCATAAAAAGGAACGAAGTTGGGCCATTTGCAGAGATGTGGATGGATCCAGAGCCTGTCATACAGAGTGAAGTAAGTCATAAAAAGAGGAACAAAATTAACTCATATATGTGGAATCTAGAGAAATGGTATAGATGATCTTACCTGCAAAGCAGCATAGAGACACTTATGTAGAGATCAAACATACGGATACCAAAGGGGATAGAAAGGCGGGTGGGTTGGATGAATCAGGAGATTGGGATTGACATATATAGCCTACTTATACTATGTATAAAATAGAAACTCACACAACACTGTAAAGCAACTATACTCCAATAAAAATTAACTTTAAAAAATTAATAAATTTCGAGAGGAATGAATGACTGTGCTGATAAGGGAATTTTCTCCTGGCTGGTCCAAAAAGCTACAGGGAAAGACTGAAAGTAGGAGCTGTCCTCACTCCCTCCCACACTCACAACTCCCAGATGTCAGCCACTAGCAAGTGAAGCGGGAAAGAAAAAGACTCAGTAGAGTGGTCTCTGGAGAGCTGGAGACCATGAGAAATTCAAAGAACCAAACAGAAAAACCACTTCCTCCTTTCCTGATCTAGAGGAAGAAATTTAAGACTCAGTTACAGCATTGCTATAGAGTGTGTGCGCATGTATGTTCTAATGCAAACTTAAACCAAGTTCTAAATGACTGTCAGATAAGCAGAACTTAGAAGCCTAGGAAAAATCCAAAAGAACTGTATTTTATCTGAAGAAGTAAATCCATTATTATTTATCTATTATGATTTCTTGCCTAATTAAAAGATGGTAGGGGGATTTGATATAGCTTTTTGCTAAAGTCAGGCATAAATACTGTTCGAATAGAAATTAAAACCAGAAAAGGAGTAAGAAACAAATATCCTAACCACAAAGGATAATACGGATACTGTGACTGAACGCCACGCCTGGCCCCAAGCTTCTTGGCAGTCAAGACCAAAAGGAAAACACAGTGAGTTATACAGTGCCAATGAAGGAAAGCCTACAAATGCTTCAAGGGAGAAAACCTTTGTTTCTGGTAATAAATTTTCCAAAAAGCATTCATCACTAAATTAAACAATAATTGATAACAGTTGAGGCCTTGCGGAAGGAGCTTGCATTTGTATTTCTGAAAGAGAACTATTTTTTATCGTGGCATAAATGTATAATTCCTCTCTTACTTATGAGAGGTTAATATGTCTGTGACTGATGCTACAATTAATTGTATACCTATACAAAAATGTCTAAGATCATGGACAATATGTTAAAAGTCTCTCTCGGTTTTTTTAATTAGCAAACTTTACCATTTCAATCAAAGCCAAATGCCAGTCCATGCTGGCACCCAGCAGAACTGATTTTAATCTTCAAATCTACTAAGAGATACAAGGCACCATCTCTAGCTTCATAAGTGAGTGAGCATTCTAGTCCCAATGGGATTTTTAAATAGCTTGGATATTTTACTATAGTCCAAAGGGTTTTTTTTAGTACAGTGGGTTTGTTCTCATTTTGATTTCAGAAGTGGCAGAATGGTTTTCTGCTTCTGCGTTGGAACAATGACACATGGAAAAGGGTTATAGAAAAGATTAAGAAGTGAAAAACAAAGTTGCAAAACAAGAGACAAAACAGGAAATTCAAATATCAAGGGAAAGAGTGTCAGCTATGAAGGACACAAGAAACATTTGCAGGTGGATTTTCAAGGAATAGATAACTTTTAGAAAGGACTGAAAGTCGCTGAAAATCTGCTTTAAAAGCAGAACTCATGAACTAATAGGAAGAAAAACTTACAAAGACTATTGACATTTTGGAAATCCAAGGGGTTATTACTTAAGAGTTCAAGGGGCCTTATTCTAGAATATATATCAAGTGTAAGAACAGAAATAATCACATCCACATGGGGATTTAAAGCCTGTGACTATTGCTAGCAGAGTTGAACAAAGTGTAAAGAAGAGGGTAGACAGGATAGGAGATTTGGTACAGAAATAAGAAGAGAAAGACCACCTACAGAGCAGCAGCATAGAAGGGCCAGTAGAAAGAGGCTGGACTGGGAGCTGGACGCACTTGGATGTGACTTCTCTTTTACCACTCACTGTCCTATCATGTGAGTCAAGTTACAAAACTTCTCCAAGCGTCGCATTCTTCATTCATAAAAATAAGGATAAGAACAGAGTTATCAGGCAAGGTAAGTGGCATCATACAAAAGATACCAAGCATAGTGCCCTCCACAAAGGCTGCTGCTGCTGCTGCTAAGTCGCTTCAGTCGTGTCCGACTCTGTGTGACCCCAGAGACGGCAGCCCACAGGCTCCCCCATCCCTGGGATTCTCCAGGCAAGAACACTGGAGTGGGTTGCCATTTCCTTCTCCAATGCATCAAAGTGAAAAGTGAAAGTGAAGTCACTCAGTCGTGTCCAACTCTTTGCGACCCCATGGACTGCAGCCTACCAGGCTCCTCCACCCATGGGATTCTCCAGGCAAGAGTACTGGAGTGGGGTGCCATTGCCTTCTCCGCCACAAAGACTACTGAGGCATTTACAGGGACTAGAGGTGGGGTCAGAGAAAGAGTGAGAGGTGAAAAAGGAAGGATGGGGAGAGAGAAGGGAAGGATGAGAGAGGGAGTAAGGAGGGAAGGGAGGAGAGGAAAAGGAGGAGACCCAGAGGAAGAAACGAAGGATGGAAGGAAAGGAGGGAATGAGGAAAGAGAAAGAGGGAGGGAGGAAGGAAAAGAGGCAGGAAGGGAGAAAGAGAGAAAGAAAGGCGAGGGAAGAGGAAGAAGGAAGCAAAGAAAGAGAAGAATCTCTACTCAGGGAGCCTGGAAAAAAATACAGACAGCCAAGTAAAATAGCGAAGAAAGCCCATGCTGTTATACACTACTGGACAGAGTATACTGGAGTAGCTATGCCTCAGAGACCGTGGTCCATGGGGTCGCATAGAGTCGGACACGACTGAAGTGACTGAGCAAGCAAGGTGCCTCAGAGATGAGTTCAACTCCAATCTCATAGAGAGTTAAGTCGTGTCCACCTCTTTGTGACCCCATGGACTGTACAGTCCATGGAATTCTCCAGCCAGAATACTGGAGTGGGTAACCATTCCCTTCACCAGATCTTCCCAACCCAGGATTGAACTCAGGTCTCCCACTCGGCAAGCAGATTCTTCACCAGCTGAGCCGCCATGGAAGCCCACATATAGTTAAACTGATGCCCAAAGTGGTTCTATCTCAAGATCTCACTGTGAGTTTGCAATAGATCTCTTCTCTGGGGGGAAAAAAGCTATTATACTCATTTTAGAAAATTAATGTCAGGCAAGATTGGGTGATTATTTACAATCATAAACAGGGGATGAGCATAGCCCTGGCTGACCTACATTTCCAAAATTTATTGCCTGAATTTTTTTACTTGCTTTTGGCCTAGTCACTTGAAGACATTCTCCTAAGTTTAATGAATAGTGTCTCAGATTCTACTTAAGTATAAATCTAAAGAACCTATTGTACATTTTATTCATTATAAGACTGCCAAGACTGAGCATGTTGCTCTTTGGAGTAAATAATTATTACCTCTTTGTTACTGTAACCACTGTCTCTGAAGGCAATTTAGCCCAGACATGTCAATTAATACCAGAATCATTAGTTCTTGGCAGCCAGTGCCCCTTGATACCTTCTCCCTTATTCTAGCCAAATCCTAGCAGCTATAACAACAGAGATCCTTTTCAGTGTCCTGTATCCTTGGTTGTTATTTTTGAATTGTAGCTAGAAAGTGCATTTCTGAAAGATTAAAAAAAAAAAAAACTTTTGTTTTGAAAAAAACTTACATATCCCAGCCAATGAAGCCTATTGTTGAATACTTATAGGGAATACAGGAACATGTTTCAGTTCTTTCTTTCATTGCTTCAAAGTCCAAACTAAAAAGTCACTAAAAAAATACTCATTGGAATGGGATTTGGGTTTATGCTTATTTTTGACATCAGCATATGCCCCAGGATCCACTCAGGTTGAGTTCATCTTAGGAAAATGGCAGAAGGACTTGGTTCCACCTTTTAATCAGATTTCACTTGGTGACCGCTATCAATCTCTTTTCAGGGATCAGACGTCAGCTCCGTTTTTAGACTCCTACATCTTTACAGAAAAGTACCAGGCAGATCCCCTCATTTCCTGAAGAAGCTTAGCATCTAAAAGGGGAGATGATACTTAAAAAGTTTAAAAGATGATCCGACGAGTTGGTAAACATATTAAAATTTTTATTGCATTCTAAAAACAAAGGTAATTACCACACAAGAGAAGACATCATCCTGTCAGTTACCAAATGTGTGTGTGCATGCTCAGTCACTTCAGTCATGTCTGACTCTTTGTGACCCCACGGACTGAAGCCCTCAAGGCTTCTCTGTCCATAGGATTTCTCAGGCAAGAATTCTGGAACAGGTTGCCATCTCCTCCTCCAGAGGGTCTTCCCAACCCAGGGATTGAACCGGTGGCTCCCGCAGCTCCTGCCTTGGCAGATGGATTATTTACCACTGAGCTACTTGGGAAGCCCAATTACTAAATGAGTAATTATTAAATGCATAATTTAGTCAATAAATGCTGAGCTGAGAGGGGTAAGATGGTCAAAGAAGACCTGCTTTCTCATCATGTCATCATCATCAATATCAAAATCACCATGTATCTAACATGAAAATTGCTTATCATGTGCCACTGGCTAGTTTAAGTACTTTATGCACACTACCTCATTTAATTTTCATAGCAACTTATGAGGTCAGTGATATTATCTTCACGTACAGATGAGGAAACTGAAGCTCAGAAAGGTTAAGTGACTTGTCCAAGATCACACAATTAGTAAGTACCAGAGCTGAGACTTGAATCCACACATTCTGGCTTCACAGTCTAAACCCAAAGGAAGTAAGGTTTGATCTCGGTCTTGAAGGACTGATAAGATTTCACTAAATGAGGAGGAGACTGAAGGGGGAAAGTATGTGCAAAATCAAAAAGGTGATAAAACTCAGTCCACCAAAGTGGAGAAATATGATTGGAGAGTTGTTGTTAACAACAACAAAACAACTGAGACTTCTTAGCAAGAAACAGAAAAATCAAAATGACATTTTAGGAAGATGACTCTGACAGTAATGTGCTTCAGTTCAGTTCAGTCTCTCAGTCGTGTCCGACTCTTTGCCAGATGGATTCAAACAGCTAAAGGACTAGTCGACAGACCTTCGTTATAAGTCAGGCTTGGGGATGTAAAGACTTGGAGAAGCAGTAATGAGAAGAACGAAATCAATGAGAAACATTACAATAAGAAGTGTCCGTCTCAGTCACTGAATGAGCCTAAGGGGTCAGAGAAAATGGAGCCCCAAAGATGGCTCTGAATTCAACCTGGACAAATAGGAATACGGTGTCATCCTGACAAATTTGGAGAGTTGATTTTGCAAAGACAAGGATGAACTAAATTGATAATTTCCCTGAAGTCTCTGGTTTTCCTATACAACTCAGTTCTTCGTTGCTTACTTCTGTCTCTGACATGCCATGTTTCTATTCCCCAAGGCTTAGTCTTTGATCCTCTTGTCTTCTTTCCCATCCTTTACCCTACATTTTCACGAGCACTCTTGACAGAAGTGTGATAGATCACCCTTCTCACGATCACTCTGAAGGTTTGGATAGGTTTTCATAGGGACAGTTGTGATAATATGGATTGCCTAAAATATTTTGCTCCCCCTTTGCATGAAGATGGCCTGAAAGTCTGGCATACCCTGTAGCCTGCACACTTCAGGATAGCACCCTTGCTGAGATCTCTGTGTCTAGCTTTGCATTCAGAGGATCTGGGCTGGCTGAATGATGCCTCTAGAATATTGTCATGTTTGCCTTAATGATATTTCCAAACAAGCTGTGATCAGAATGCCTAAAAGTGGACTAAGATTTGAGATTTGTGTACCCTTTTGTGCCTGCTTGCTAGTAAATGTTGCACGTGTGTTCAGATGTGTTCCAAAACTTGCTTTCATTGTAACCTGGTAATTAGGTGGTGAAGGAATGGCAAAACCTTTCTGGCCTCTCTTGATGGCTGTACCCAAAGGAACAGAATAATCATACATAACCAATTAGTCTGGGCTAGTTCATATTCTGTGGATTTAAGAGAGAACAAGGGAAAATAGAAACTGGGGACAGTAAGTACAGACAATTCTTTCAAGACATTTTGTAAATGAAACAGATTTAGGACCATGATGTGGTCAGGCTGGTGGAGGGGGGCAGGGTAGTGAAGTCAAGATGGATTATTGCATTCTTTCTGAGTCGTCAATAAACTAATCCTCCTTTCTAACTTCTTAAAAAAATATTTTCCCAATACACGAAAAGTATTACAAAGAAAAATAATTGAGAGCGTGTGATGCTCAAAGGTGTTCTAAGTTAATTCACATCTTAATAATTATTGTCTATATTTGAATGCACACATATGTGATCTATTTATTATTCCAAAGAGTTTGGCAAGTTAAGCAGTTTACTTAGACCAATAAAATCAGTTTTTAAGTTTTTCACATTTTAACCACTGAGAAAGAGGACAGTCTTGGGCTTTTCAGAAGGCATCTGTTATTCTGTTCCATTTCTATGGAATGCCATTCCCCTTCAACCACCACAAACAAACATTCAACAGTATTTGTTCTTTGGAGCATTTTGTTTCCATAACTTCAGGTCACAGGAAGGTTGGACAGAAGAGAGGGACTTCTTGTTAACGAATCCTTCTCTTTTTCCAAAGGCTTAACCCTGATCCATTAGAATGCTTGATTTTCTTCTACAATAAATATACCCCAAGGTTATTTTCCTTGGTGAATTAGCTGGGCACAAATGAATCCTGAATTTTCATGGCCTGACTTCAATTTTTTTTTTCTTTTACAATTCTCTGCCTGGCAGAATTCTCAGATTAAAGACTGACTCACACAGATGGCCAGATTAGGCATTCTGATTAAAAGAATGAGTCTTTTCAGCTGATGCTAGTTATTGTAAGGAACTAACCAAGGAAAGGTGAGTCCTAAATATCCATTTTAGAGGAAAGACTTAGCCAGCCAAAATAAATTAAGTACATTTAGACAAGGCACATTCTAAACATTTCTAAATCCACTATCCAGATGTTTCTATGCAAACATCTCCAAATTGGTTCCTTTTGGGAAGCATAATTTTGAAACACTGATGAAAACAAATGTCCATGTTTCAACAGATCTAATGAACTGTTCAACTTTATTAAACAGAGAACTTATTATTCTGCATTTTTCTTCCTATATAAAAGGTCTCATTTTCGTAATCAAAAAATAATATACTTGAGTTCAAGTTGTCCTCCACTTGAAGGAAGCCATGAATTCTATCGATCTTAAAAATCCACCTTTGAAGAGATATCATTGGCAAGGTATGAGGACATTAATAACTGACACATTTATTTACTTTAATTTCTTAAAGGAACTTCAGATTCATTCTCTCACAACCTACGCAATACAATAGAGACAGACAGGCATTATCATCACCATTTTGCAAATGGGTAAACTGAGGTTCAGAAATTTAAGGGACTTACTCAAGGTCCCAAAGCTTGGAATGCTAAAGGCAAAACACAATTATATGACTTCAAACTCCAACCCCACAGCTTTTCATGACATCACTTATGTCTTGTTTCAGTATCTGAGAAGACAGTGAATCTACCAGTACAGTTCCTATTTCCAACAGGTTTCATAACAACCATTTCTCAGCTGATTTAGTGACTGAATTCCATACGGGCCTTTCTGAATAGATTACTATAAAGATCATAGCTTCTATAGTTTAAAAAAATTTCAGCCACAAAATCTGTAATGCTCAAATAAGTTGATGGATCAAACATAATGAGTCTAAAGATTCAGAAGTGATTGAAATAAATATTTCTAGTTAATACTGCATTCATACTATAATGTTAAATGATTTTTTAACTCTAATATTAACTCCTCAACAGTTAGAAAGAGGGAAGGAAAGAGTGTATGTTTGTTTAAAAAGAGACTAAACAAGGTCTAATGAAGTCATAAACAATTGCTGTACAGAGCTCACGAAGTTTTCAGTTCAAGGTGGCAGAAGAAACACATGTTAACTTTTTATTCCTTCCCAAAACCCATTTGAAAATAAGAAGTTCTTTTTAAAGAATAAACCCCTAACAGCAATGGAAACAAGAAATAACATAATCAGTAGACCAGCAACTTTGAGGAAATAAAAAGCAGATGAGATCAAACTGATGGAAAATCCAAACCAGAGAAGACCGCAACACACAGTAGGTGTGGGAAAGACAGCCGTGAAAGAGACATTCATCTCTAAGGACTCGTCACAGAGAAACTGCAAGTTCCGAATCCACAAACGAGAGGGGCAGAGTGGATGATGAGGAGATTACCAAGATAAGCAATCGAAGAAACACTGATAGAACAGGTGAGCAAGGGTGGCCCTGAATCTCCCCATCTATGGAAATTTTCTGGCTGGGTATTGCTTCCACAGGATCTGACTAAGAAGGGCTCCCAGCATAGGGCATGAAATGGAAGCATAGCCAAGGCTGGGTTGCCATTCCCTTCCCCAGAGGATCTTCCGGATCCAGGGATCAAACCTGGGTCCCTGCATTGCAGGCAGATTCTTTACAGCCGGAGCCACCAGGCAAGCCCAGAGGTAACTCTAGACACCCACAATGGACACACGCACAAAAGGAAGCAATTTCCACACCCAAATATTTATTGCACTGGAAGTCCTGCGGTCTCAGCCTGAACAGCTGCTCCCAGTATGTAGTCTAGAAGAAACCATGTCTGCTTACACAGAAATTTTAAAATTCTCAATGAAATGCTATGTTCCTAGAAAACATAAATATACACAGTTCCAGAAGAAATTGTAAACCCAAACTAGATAATAATTTAGGGGCAAATTAAGTACATACGTGTGATCCCAAAAGGGTACTGGGTCCAGATCATTTTATGGGTGAATTTGTCACACAAAAAAATAAATAAATAAAATTAATTCTATTTTATTTAAATTGTCCCTTGACATTTAAGAAGAGAATAGCCTCCTAACTCATTCTGTGAGGCTGGCACAAATACATACACAAATATACTAAATGCTACTAGCTGGGTTCTCTGGGCCATGCCTATCTTGCCAATGATCATACTTAGCATTTGTAATGCTGAATATACATGTTATAGGAGAAGGAAAAGGCAACCTACTCCAGCACCCTTGCCTGGAAAATCCCACGGATGGAGAAGCCTGGAAGGTTAGAGTCCATGGCCTCGCAAAGAGTCAGACCTGACTGAGCGACTGAGCATACATATCAAGAGACCCAATATCCGTTCTATTACCACACTCTCCACTTCTCTGTGAGCCTCATCTACTCTACTTAAACTTTTTAGACAAATTAGCTCCTCTAGGCATCTGAGTTTACAGATCTTACCATAAACTAATTTCACGTGTGGGCGGTAATTTTAACTTCTTTTTAAAATATTAGCAAATTAAGACTATTCTTTAACTAGAGTAAAAAGAATAGAGCCTTATAACTAAATACAGCTTTACAAGGCCTCATTTATCATTGGAAACTTAATTCACAGAACTCACTCTGTTAGCATAATAAAGAACCATTTGATGGATGGACACACATACACAAACTTGAACACTTTATATCCATTCCTGACTCTTTCATAATTCTTAGTAAGTTAAGAATAGAAGGAAACTATTTGAAAACCATTAAATTGATAAAAAGAATGTATCTGAAACATGGGGCAGATAACATTCTTAAGGGTAAAAGATAAGAAAGAATTAAGAAAAAGACAAATCACCACTATTACTCAAACTTATCTTGAAGTTACTAGACAAGAAAGGAAATGAAGCATAAATATTAGAAAGAAAATAGACAAGTCTATGAATAGTTATAGTTCAAGATAATCAATTGAAAATTATTGGAACTAATAGTTTCCTGAGGGATCAAGATGTAAGATACATCAAATAATTACATTACCATAAAGCAATAATACCATTAAATGAAATTTAAAAATCATATTTATAATAATTTATTCATATATTTAAGAAAAACCAAAAGGTGTAAGAAAATGTTTAAATATTTCTGAGAAACTTTTTCAAAAGTCTGAATAAATATCAAAATGCATAAATAACTATATCAGTATTCTTTTATACATAGGACTATCCTATTGGTAAATGTATCGATTTTTGGCAAATCAATAGCTACAAATTCCAGGTGACTCTGATAAAAATCCAAACTATTTTTAATGGAACTTGAAGAGTTGATTTTAAAGTTTATTTGTAAATGTGACCAGAAAAAGAGCTTAACGTTGAAAAGAACAATTGAGACATTCTTCCCCAGCAAATAATAAAATGAACTATAAAATCATACGAACTAAAACAGAATTCATAATAAAAATATGTGAAGATGACACAGTAGTAAAGAAGCCTGCCAATGGAGGAGACCCAGGTTCAACCCCTGGGTCGGGAAGACCCCTGGAGGAGGAAATGGCAACCCACTCCAGTATTCGTCTGGAGAATCCCATGGACGGAGGAGCCTAGCGGGCTACAGTCCACAAGGTCACAGAGTCCAACACAACTGAGCACCTGAGCACACGTATATACATAGATACACACACACGAATCTCCAGAATATATCCACAATAGTGAAGAAAACACATGAAACAAGGAAATAAATGAATCTTACTAAGCACTGCCCTTTCAGTGCAGCAGTATCAGCCAGAGAAAAGTCTATGAGACTGCACAGTTGATAAACACTTTAAATGAAGTGTGGGACAGCTGTAAAGACAAAATGCCAGTAACCTGTTAGGGATATTATATATAAATGTAACAGTGATAATCTGGTTAAGGGTGAGCATTTCAGTTATTTTTAATCACGGGTCACTGTTGGCTTTTTCTTTGAAATACATGAAGTATGACCCAGTGGCAAAAGAATGGATGGAGGAGCCTGGGAGGCTGCAGTCCATGGGGTCGCTAGGGGTCGGACACGACTGAGTGAATTCACTTTCACTTTTCACTTTCATGCATTGGAGAAGGAAATGGCAACCCACTCCAGTGTTCTTGCCTGGAGAATCCCAGGGGTGGGAGAGCCTGGTGGGCTGATGTCTATGGGGTCGCACAGAGTCGGACACGACTGAAGCGACTTAGCAGCAGCAGCAGCAGCAAAGAAAACACTTGTACTTGGAAACATGTGGACCAAGGTTTCTCAGCTGACGTTATGGAAATCTGCAGCATCTAATCCTCGGTTGTGGGCATGTCCCTGTGCATTTTAGGATGTTTAGCAGCATCCCTGGCTTCTACCCAGGCCAGAAAAGCATTTGTTATAAATAAATCAGAGCACCTTTCTCCCTTATTCAAAATTCTCCAATGACTTCCCATTCAGTTCAATCGCTCAGTCGTGTCCAACTCTTTGTGACCCCATGAACCGCAGCACACTAGGCCTCCCTGTCCATCACCAACTCCCGGAGTTCACCCATACCCATGTCCATTGAGTCAGTGATGCGATCCAACCATCTCATCCTCTGTCATCCCCTTCTCCAGACGTGGCAAAGTAATGTCTCTGCCTTTAATATGTTGTCTAGGTTGGTCATAACTTTCCATCCAAGGAGTAAGCATCTTTTAATTTCATGGCTGCAATCACAATCTGCAGTGATTTTGGAGCCCCAAAAAATAAAGTCAGCCACTGTTTCCACATCTATTTCCCATGAAGTGATGGGACTGGATGCCATGATCTTCGTTTTCTGAATGTTGAGCTTTAAGCCAACTTCTTCACTCTCCTCTTTCACTTTCATCAAGAGGCTCTTTAGTTCCTCTTCACTGTCTAACATAAGGGTGGTGTCATCTCCATATCTGAGGTTATTGATATTTCTCCCGGCATTCTTGATTCCAGCTTGTGCTTCTTCCAGCCTAGCATTTCTCATGATGTACTCTGCATATAAGTTAAATAAGCAAGGTGACAATATACAGCTTTGATGTACTCCTTTTCCTATTTGGAATCAGCCTGTTGTTCCATGTCCAGTTCTAACTGTTGCTTCCTGACCTGCATACAGGTTTCTCAAGAGGCAGGTCAGGTGGTCTGGTATTCCCATCTCTTGAAGAATTTTCCACAGTTTATTGTGATCCCCACAGTCAAAGGTTTTGGCATAGTCAATAAAGCAGAAATAGACATTTTTCTGGAACTCTCTTGCTTTTTCAATGACATTACTTTACAGTAAATTCCAAGTTCTCCTCTGCTCTGTAGCTGCCTGAAGAATACACCACACAGGTCTCCAACCCTAGATGGGGAGAACCCTTCTCCCCACTCACCCACCTTCACAGCTGTGAAACCAAAAAGGTCTCCAGACACCACCAAATGTCCCCTTGGGGGCAAAATTACCTCTAGTTGAGGACCACTACTGTGAACAATTGAAATCAAGTCTCTTCCTCCTCCAGGTCTGAAGAACACCCCCCAGTGGGTTTGGCCTCATTTCACAAGTATTGTTAACACTCATCTCTGACCATCCCTTTGTATTGCCTGGACTTCTGACACTGCACACTCATGGGTCACTCTCCCAGAGTCCAGGACCAGAAACAACAGTTTCATCCCTTCTCTTTTCCTCAAATCTCCATCATTCTCCATCCTCGCGTTCAACTAACGGCTTTACTTCCTATTTTACTGAGAAAATAGAGGCAATTTTAAAATACCTTTCTCATCTTTCTATTACAAATCCTACCAGCATCCATGTGTCTGTACCTCTACACTCAACCTTTCCTCTTATTAGAGTGGGTGATTCCTCCCTGCTCTTAGCTACACTCATATAATGAGAGGTGGCACACACATTAATTTTCTAGCCATTAATAATGCATATTTGCCACCATCCAAAGTATATGCAATACTTTAATCAAGATACTACCTTATTCTAGTTGTAGAACTATTGTGATAATGCTCCATTTTTTATATCTGATTCTATAGCCTGGTAACATTATTTATAGACATAAATAAAGTGTGAGGAAACTTGATATATGATAGCTATTGACAAACTGTTTGGAGGCCCAGTGTCTTTTCAAAGAATGGATGACTCCATCCATCTGGTATCAAGCAACCACATTTATAACTTTGAATAAATTGAGGATGTTGACGCGAGTAAAGGTGAAAGTCATTGGGTGTTATTTTTAAGAACAATTCAGTGAGGAAAAAATATGAAAGCATTTTGTCAGGGATTTTATTGAGAACCTACTACACTGCTTTTAGACTACCTCTAAGGTAAGTGGAAGTCTTCAGTAAGGTAAGTAACCTCAAAGGTTAACTTTTTCTATTTGGGGGGAACAGGATATCCTTACAATGATTCACCTTATGGTGCAGTTCCCTGAGAAACTCTGGTAATAAAATAAGATTTCCCTATTCCTGCCCCACTTTTCTTATAGGGATGCTATGAGGCTTCACAAATGTTGGCTATACATGGAATTTGAAAAAGTTAAGTGAATTAAATGCAAACTATTACCCCCTTCAAAAAATTTCACTCCCCACCCTGGAAATATTCCATCCTAAGGTAGGCAGAATGATTGCTCTACGGTGCTCTTATAAGCTCCTTTTAGCTTATAAAATTTGCAGAACCAGGGACTAGTGTATTCTTTTCCATTATGAAGCCTAAATAAGGGGGGGGGAGGGAATACAATTAAATAAGCATTTAAGTTATCTAGAAGACAGAGGAAATGGACATATTCTAACTTCTGGAGTGATGAGTATAAATGAACTCAGCTGGCCACATCTGGAAAGAGCTCACAGGTGAGGTGAGTCAGAGGCTGTGATGGAAGAATGAGTGTGTTTCTGAAAAGGACCTGGGAGGGTGCTCTGGTCATGGTGGGTGGCAAGTGCCAAGGCTAGACATCAGGACAGGGCGGAACTGGAGAGCCTTGCTAGAGAGTTGTCAAATGTATTTGCCCAACTAAATTCAGAGAACATGTAGGCTTTAAAGTTAGTGCCTATGGAGTAACACATTAAGTGAAATAAGTCAAAGACAAATAGCATGATATCACTTATATGTGAAGTTTTAAAATGATACAAGTGAACTTATTTATGAAACAAATAGACTCACAGACACAGAAAACAAACTTATGGTTACCAAAGAGGAAACATGGGGGAAGTGGGGGGAAAATACATTAGGACTTAGGTATCAACATATACACACTGCTGCTGCTGCTGCTAAGTCGCTTCAGTCGTGTACAACTCTGTGAGACCCCACAGACGGCAGCTCACCAGGCTCCCCCCATCCCTGGGATTCTCCAGTAAAGAACACTGGAGTCGGTTGCCATTTCCTTCTCCAATGCATGAAAGTGAAAAGAGAAAGTGAAGTCACTCAGTCGTGTCCAACTCTTAGCGACCCCATGGACTGTAGCCTACCAGGCCCTTCTGTCCATGGGATTTTCCAGGCAAGAGTACTGGAGTGGGGTGCCACTGCCTTCTCCCATATACACACTATAATATATAAAATGGATCACCAACAAAGACCTACTGTATAGCACAGGAAACCATACTCAGTATTTTGGAATAACCAGGGAAAAGAATCTGAAAAAAGAACAGATATATACATATATATTTATAACTAAATCACTTTGTTATACACCTGAAACTAATACATCGTAAATCAACTATATTTCAATTCTTTTAATGGTTAAAAATAAAGCTTAAAAAAAAGGTAGGGCCTGACCTGTAACAAATTATAAATACAGACTAGTAGGATTTCAGTTTGCAAGGCTGTGGAGAGATAAGGCAAGAAATAAGGTGTTTAAGTTTTACATAGTTCAAGGTAGAAAATAGTGAAATACTGGCAGCGTCCTGGCAAGAGAGTGTACATGTGACTAAGTGTGGTTCTAAGGATGTAGAGTTGGCTCTGAATAAAGACAGGAAGGGGGATGGGGTGGGGTCATTTATACAACTCTTAAGTTAGCTCCTGCTGCTGCTGCTAAGTCGCTTCAGTCGTGTCTGACTGTGCGACCCCATAGACAGCAGCCCACTAGGCTCCCCCGCCCCTGGGATTCTCCAGGCAAGTACACTGGAGTGGGTTGCCATTTCCTTCTCCAATGCATGAAAGTGAAAAGTGAAGTGAATTCACTCAGTCGTGTCCGACTCTTACCGACCCCATGGACTGCAGCCTACCAGTCTCCTCTGCCCATGGGATTTTCCAGGCAAGAGTACTGGAGTGGGTTGCCATTGCCTTCTCCAAAGTTAGTTCCTACCAGGTATCAAATTACCAGGTATCCAAAAAAAAACTTTTTTTTAATGTTTTGGGGAAATATTACCATGTCCCAAAAATGAAAAAAAGAACATCTCCAAGGATAAAGTAGGCAATGGCTCAACATAAAAGAGCTTAAAACGCTTTTTTTTTTAATGTCTAAAATGTAATATCCTGGAGGCATGATTTTTTTTTAATCTCATGTGGACAGAAATCACAAAACTAGAGCATGAATAAAGCTTCTCTGTAGTGACTAACAGCAACACAGTACAGCTAAAATGGTGACTAATAACATCACCACATCCTTGAGACTCAGCTAATACCAGCATTGCCTAACATTACTTAACCACAGAACACTTTGTCGATGATAAAATGTTGATGAAACACCAACCTAGAAGATGGTCTGCACACTTGACTAAAAGGGGACAGCAAAATATAACTGCTTCAGGAAGATCTCAAAGTTGAATTCATACATTTGAAAAGAAACATTTAACAAAATCACAAGTGAATTCAATACAAAAAGATTCTTATGGGACTTCCCTGGAGGGCTTGTGGTTGAGACTGTGCCTTCCATTGCAGGGGGTGTATCCCACATACCCCAGGGCAAAAAACAACCCAAAAACATAAAACAGAAGCAATACTGTAACAAATTCAATGAAGATTTTTTAAATGGTCCACATCAAAAAATCTTTAAAAGAAGAAAAAGTTCTTACAGTTGAGAAATAATCAAATATCTAGACATGAAGCTTATAATGTCTATGATTTACTTTAAAATATTTCCACAGAAGCACAGACACTTGTGAAGCACGTACAGCAAAGGGCAGTACACGAAGCAGGACCAGACCCTGGAGCGCGGGGCTTCCATGCTGCCATTTTAGACCCAGAGAGCACGTATTAGATGCAGTCATGGCAAATATCGTATATTAACGCATATATATGGAGTCTAGAAAGAGTACTGATGATCCCACTTGCCAGGCAGCAAAGGAAACACATCTTGGACACAGTGGGGTAAGGAGAGGGTGGGATGATATGAGAGCACAGCACTGAAACACATACCTCATCATATGTAAAGTAGGCCACCAGTGGGAGCTTGCTGTATGTTGCAGGGAACCCAAAGGCAGCGCTCTGTGGCAGCCTAGAGGGGTGGGGGCTCAGGAGGGAGGGGACACGTGTATACCAGTGGCGGATTCCTGTTGCTGCATGGCAGAAACCATCACAGTATTGTAAAGTAATCATCCTCTAATTTTAAAAATTATATATACATATATATATAAAGTTGTAGTCATAGAGGAGCTGTATCTCGTCTAAGATGCCTATGTTAAACTCCTAACCTCAATAACTGCATGCGGAGACAGGGCTTTTAAAGTGCTAATTAAGGCAAAATGAGATCATGCGGTGGGCCCTAAACAAACAGAATTAGTGTCCTTGTAGAATGTTAAGACTAAAAACAAACATGAACTCACATGAGCAAAGACCAGATGAAGACACAGCAAGAAGGCTGCCATCTACAAGGCAAAGAGAGAGGAAATCTCAGAGCAAACCAAACCTACTAACACCTGGATCTCAGACCTACAGCTCCCAGAACTGTGAGAAACCAATTTCTGTTGCTGAAGTCACTCAGTCTGCGGTATTTTGTTACAGCACCCCTAGCAAACGAATACAGGTGCCTGCCCAAAAATATTCAAACCAGAGAGCTGTCAACAAATGTCCTTGAGACGCTGTCTAATCCACCCATCCTCCTTTAGGCAAAGCCACCTCTAAGTCTTCCAGTTGAGAGATAAAAAGTGCCTGGGAAGGAGACTTCATTCATGGAAGATGGCTGAGCTGTTGGTAATGGCACATTGAGAAAATTCTGAAATCTATATTTTAAGCCCTATAGAGCACAAAACCCATCATCAGTTTCGGACATCTAAGTTTTAGTCCTAAAGCCCTGATTGACAAATTAATATGAAAAACATTGGAAAGCTATGTTACAGAACTTTCCATTAAACATTACTTAAAAATCATCAATATACATGAAAAGCCAGAAGTCTTGATTTTTCTTGTATTTTTTTGTTTCATTCTTTAAATTTAAATTCTTGATTCATCTGCTATTTATTTAACAAACAAAACAGAGGTAAAGCCCATCCCTAATGCTTAGTCATTTCTCAGATAGTCTTTTTCCCACCGACCAATGATTTGTAACAGTTTATTGATACCACTGAGACTTCTGGAGTCAGACTGCCAGGCTTAAACACTTACCAGTGATGGCTTTAGGTAACACTATAAAATCAAGATAGTAATTGCACCTATCGGAGGGTCAAAAAAAATAATCTGGGAAAGGGTCCCAGTAGTTGACATGTAAGCCCTCAACAGACGTGAGCTACTATGATTATATTAAGCACTTATACATACACAGCAGTTTATTTCTGGATTCTATATTCTGTTGACTGGTAACTCTCCCACATCGAGGTGATCCAGACATAAACACTCCATAACCCAACTCCCTGCCCCACCTAAAAGCTCCGCTTCCCTCATTTTGAAACCAAGGAGGACATGTGGGGCTGCTGGGCACAAAGGTCTTTCTGTGTCCCTGATTTCTTTTTTAGACACACTGTGCAGCTTACAGGATCTTAGTTCCCCAACCAGGGATTGAACCCAGGCTCTGCAGTGAAAGCACCAAGTCCTAACCACTGGTCCACCAGAGAATTCCCTCCAATTTCTCGATTATAGGAAATAGGTGTCCTTCAGCCTCCATGACCTTCCCTGAGTTCCAGTGAGCAGGTTCAAACAGTTGCTAATCAGGGAAGGGAGGCGCGGAGGAGACAAGGGAGGAACAATCAATAAACAATCAATCAATAAACAAAGGACTTCCTTGGTGGCTGAGTGGTAAAGAATCCACCCGCCAATGCAGAGGACATGGGTTCCATCCCTGCTCCAGGCAGATTCCACATTCCTCGGAGCAACCAAGTCCCTGCACTGTAACTACTGAACCCACACTAGAGGCCATGCTCTGCAACAAGAGAACCCACTGCAACGAAAAACCTGAGCACCACAGCTAGAGACAGCCCAGGTGTGGCAACAAAGACCCGGGGCAACCAAGAATAAACAAAGAAACAATAGAACAGGCTTGGGGCAAGGTCTTGGCTCCCCCTCAAAGGATACACAGAACTCTACCTTTGAGCTGTTTTGCAGATATGGAAACCCCCACCAGGTGGGAGAAGTTAACCGTGTGCCGCCCACAAGCACAGAGACCTCAGACCAGTTGAAACCAGAGGTTGATGATACTGACTCCCATTTACCCACCACCAACCAATCAGAAGAAGGTCCAGGAGCTGGTCTCAATCACGCCTTCTTTGATCCATTACAATAAAGGCACCTTACTACCCCCTCAAGGTGGGGACACACAGTCTTGACAGCATTAACCGGCTGTGGCCCATTTTGTGTGGCAAAGCAAAAACAAAAAAAAAAAAGGTATTCTTTTCTACTTCACTCAAAATGCTGTCTCTGAGGCTTCAATTCTGTGTCAGGGTACCAAAGTCAGATTCAGCATCCATTTCAGCAAAAAATGTCTTATCTCAACTGCCTTTCTAATTGTAACTAGAGCCTGAAACTGTGAACCTTGGTGAGGTCTGGGTGGAAATAAGCCCCTGCTTCACAAGAGAGCAAGAATCAAAATCCAATCAAGGAACCAAACACTGGTAGGGGAAGGGGCCAGGTTGGGGGCAGGGGGCGGTGAGCAAGTTCCGCTGCCTCATTTTCTGGAAGGTCTCAGCCCTCACCATATAACTGAGGTTCTCAAAAATCAGTACCTGTCTTCCTACTCTAGTTTGCAGCTAGGCAAAGTCATTCACCTTGGTACCCCAGTGGGCCCTGAACTAGAGGTCACAAGTTTGAAGATTTGGAGCCACCGGCGTGAGGAAGGATTCCTACCTGGGCCTGGGTCCCGACCTGGCCATTTCCTCTTGGCTGATGGTGGGCAGGAGACTTCTGGACCTCTGAAATGTGCAGGGTCCAGCACAAGGGCAGGCAAGACAGGACCGCCAACAGAGCCCTCACAGAGAAGACGGCGGGGAGAGGCGGCAGGGAGGAGAAACGAGGGACTAAGAAGAAACCCTGACACCTTGTCTAGGGGAGGAGCCAAGGGAGAGCCGCTTCCTGCTCAACTGCGCAGGCGTGACTCCGGTGCCTGGAAGCCGGTGCGGTCCCTGGGCTGTGTGTCCGCTTCAGCTCCAAGCATCCCTGCTGTGCGCCAGTACCCCCATACTTCACCAATCGCTTGCTTCTCCTGCCCTAACCTGCTCACTTCCTGTGCATGCGTGTTAAGTCGCTTCAGTCGTGTCCGACTCTTTGTAACCGTATGGACTGTGGCCTTCCAGGCTCCCCTGTCCATGAGGTTCCCCAGGCAAGAATACTGGAGTGGGTAGCCATTTCCTTTTCCAGGAGACCTTCCCGACCCAGGGATCAAACCTGGGTCTTTGACATCTCCTGCACTGGCAGGCGGGTTCTTCACCACCAGCACCACTTGGGAAGACCACTCACTTCCTGCCTCTCTCCATGACTGCTTCTTTCCTTTTTTTAAGTTTTAAATTTTATATTGGGGCATCATTGATTTATGGGCTTCCCTCGTAGCTCAGTGGTAAAGAATCTACCCGAGATGCAGAAGACACGAATTTGATCCCTGGGTCAGGAGGATCCCCCTGGAGGAGGAAATGGCAACCCACTCCAGTATTCTTGCCTGGGAAATCCCATGGACAGAGGAGCCTGACAGGCTACAGTCCATGGGGTCGCAAAAGAATCTGACAGCACTTAGCAACTATCCAACAGCAACATAATTGATTCACTATGTTGTGTTAGTTTCAGGTGTACAGTAAAGCGGTTGTTAAGCACATATATCTATTCTTGTTAAATTCTTTTCCCACTTAGGTTATTATAGAACATTCAGTAGGGTTCCCTGTGCTACACAAGAGGGCCTGGCGATGATCTATTTTATATATAATAGTGTGTACATGTTCATGCCAAACTCCTACTTCATTCCTCCCCACAACCTCTCCCCTTTGGTAACCATGAATTTGTTTTCTTAGTCTGTGTTCTGTCGTGTAGATAAGTTCATGGGTATCCTTCTTTTTTTTTAGATTCCACACACATGCTGTCTTTCTCTGCCATACGTCACTTGCTATGATAATCTTTGGGTCCATCCGTGTTGCTGCAAACGGCACTATTTCATTTGTTTTAATGGCTAATATTCCATTGTGTGTGTGTGTGTGTGTGTGTGTCATACATATATAATACATATAAATACACACCACATCTTCTTCAGACATTCATCTGTCGATGGACACTTAGGTTCCTTTAACTCAGCATTCAGATAAAGCCACGGAAAACATCTTCACTTTTTTAAAATGTAAATTAGAAATTAGCAAAAGGCTTTGCTTCGAGCTTTACTTTACATGCAGACTTCCTTGTCACTTGTTCCCCTCCATATAAATGTAGAAATGGAACTATTTCCCAAGAAAATTATTTTCCAAAAGTTACCAGTCTTGAAAAAAAGCTTAATGTAGCACACACTAATTGTAGATGATGTTGATTTTTCTTCCACCTATTACAAAAATAAACTTAACAAAAAGAGTTATACTCGCTATTTAGCAATGTTTCCGCATGTCTTTCTGCACTGTTTCTAATTACTAAGCTATTTTGAATGTGTGTAAAGCAGAAAAGTTTCCCTAAAGGCTCGACTTGGCAGCCTTAGAACAATATCCCCCTTATTGCCCATCTCCGTGACCCGTCTCCACTCTTCATTCCCTTTGACCTCTCTTGACCACTCATTCATTCCTGAAACCCTCTTCTTTCTCTGTGCCACCAACACTGCCCTTCTCTGGTTCTTTCTCGGATATTCTCTCCGTTTGACCAGCTTCTTATTGAATGCTTGGTATGAAGCTCATCTTTGTTTCTTTGCCCTTTTCTTTACACATTCTCCAAGTGAAATGCATCCAACTCTTGGCTTCAGTTACTGATAACTATAATTTTATTTCAAGCCTGAAGCTCTCCTATGCCCTTAGATTCAAGCTGTTTAAAAACTGAATTTCTCTTCTTCCCACATAAACTCCACTTGCCCCATCAAACCTGGTTTCCCTTTCCAGGCACCCTAATGGATTCACTGTCCATCTTTTTCACCTGGTCAGTTGTATTCTAAGGCTCCTTTCAAGTGATCACAGCAGAGTTCACTGGTTGTGGTAGAGGCTATTGGGTTCACAGAGACAAAACTATTCACTAGACATCACTTTACAGAGAATGTTTCCCAGCCCCTTATCTAAGGATATCTAAGACCCAGATAGGTCTAATCCTAACACTTACTGAATTGTTTTTAAGCTGATTGCATAACTTTTCCCCATTAGATTCAAGGCTTCTTTAGGATAGGGTCCTATCTTATTTGTTGTTACTTTTTCAAATCTCTGTTCCTAGCTGAACCTAATACAGCTTTTGCTCAATAAATATTGATGAACAGTTCTGAAGTCCCTCCAGGAAATTTTAGTGTCATTCTTTAGACTCTTCTCACTTCATCCTATAGATCCTATCTGCACTCCTTCATCAAAAAAAAAAAAAAAAAAAATTCTGCGCTGCATTAGCTGATTTGCACAAATGACTAGTATAATTTCCTTTCTCTTTTTTCATGTCATTGTCTAGTCTTCTTCAGTTCTGACCCTGGGGCTTGTGTCACTTGCTTTGGCCAATAGATTAATAGCAAATATGAAGTTCTCAAAAAGTACTTGTTCATTGGGGCTTACCCTTCCTCGCTGCCCTGGGAACCCTGATACCACTAGATGAATGGGCCAGGAAAGCCTGCTGGATGATGAAAGACACATGACCCTGATAACTAACCCCTTACTCCAGCCAAGAGCCAAATATGTGAGCAAGGACATCTAATGCTAGCTGACGGCATTATGTGAGCCATCAGCATATCTGACAGCAGATATGTGAGCACACTCTACCGCGTGAAGGAGCCTAGGCAAGGCCAACAAAACGAACCACCCAGATGACTGAGCCCACATTTCTGATGTACAGAATCTTGAGCTAGGAAACCACTGTTGCTTTCAGCCAATATGTCTTTGGTGGGGGGAGGGGGAAGGATTTGTTTATACAGCATAAGCAGCGTAAGCTAGCTGCTACACCAGTCTTCTTCATTTTAAATGTCTCCAGGACTTTTGCCTTAAACATTACCTCCAAACCACCAAAGCGGTGACCATTACCACTTTATTCTCTGCCTCCATGCTTCATACTAAGATACACCAACCTAACCTGTCCTCTTGCCCCTAGTTACTACTAAGACATGTAAAACACTTTTGCCAAATTAGTCTTCCTGAAACTTTTCTTTCACATATCCTGATCAATGATAAATAAGGACATCTTTTTCCTAAACACAAGGTCCATTTTATCTCCTGAATATCTATTTTTATATTCAAAATATCCATTTTGATCCTAAAGCCAAGGAGCTTATATGATAAGCTCCATGCAAAAAGAATTGTAGAATTATAAAGCACCAAAAAGCCTAAAGTTAATATGATTTTACAACTTCCCGTTACATATGAGGAAACTGTCTATCCTATGACTATCCCACCATTGTTTTTGTAAGCATATGGCTTGTCTGGTTTCACAGGTTCACAGCAGGAGAGAACTTTTGTCTCAGGGTGAATCATACCTTGAGTCTACTTGTATCTTATTTAGATAATGTTTAAGTGAAACTTTTGGACCTTAGACTTAAGAATTGATGCTGGAATGAATTAAGATTTGGGAGCTGTTGGACCAGAATGAATGTATTTTGGGAGTTTTTATTAATTTGTCTATTTATTCATTGGCCATACTGTGTGGCTTGTGGGATCTTAATTTCCCAGCCAGGGACTGAACCTGGGCCCTTGGCCGTGAGAGCGCAGAGTCCTAACCACTAGACCACCAGGGAAGACCAAGGAATGTATTTTGCGTGTGAGAAGATCATGAATTTTGGTGTGGAGTGATATGAACTGAATGTCTGTATCCTATCCTCCATTCATATGTTAAAGACTTAGCCTCCATTGTGATGGCATTTCAAGATGAGGCTTTGGGAGGTAATTCAGATTAGATGAGGTCATGAGAGTTGGGCCCTGAGGACAGGATTCAGTTCAGTTCAGTCCTGCAGTCATGTCTGGCTCTTTGTGACCCCATGGACTGCAGCATACCAGGCTTCCCTGTTCATCACCGAAACCTGGAGCTTACTCAGACTCATGTCCATCGAGTCAGTGATGCCATCCAACCATCTCATCCTCTGTCATCCCCTTCTTTTCCCACCTTCAATCTTTCCCAGCATCAGGGTCTTTTCCAATGAGTCAGTTCTTCACATCGGGTGACCAGAATATTGGAGTTTCAGCTTCAGCATCAATCCTTCCAATGAATATTCAGGACTAATTTCCTTTAGGATGGACTGGTTGGATCACCTTGCAGTCCAAGGGACTCTCAAGAGTCTTCTCCAACACCACAGTTCAAAAGCATCAATTCTTCAGTGTTCAACTTTCTTTATAGTCCAACTCTCACATCCAAACAAGACCACTGGAAAAACCATAGCCTTGACTAGATGGACCTTTGTTGGCAACGTAATGTCTCTGCTTTTTAATATGCTGCCTAGGATGGTCATAGCTTTTCTATGGGATTAGTGCCCTCATAAGAAGATACCAGAGTATTCTTTCTATCATCTCATTCTTTCTCTCTGCCATGTGAGGACAGAGCAAGAAGGCAGTAATCTGTAAGGCAGGAAGAGAGGACGCTTATCACACCCTGAACATAATAGTCCCTGATGTTGGAATTTCAGGCCTCCAAAACAACAAAATTTCTGTTGTTTTAGCCATCCGGTTTGTGTATTTCATTGTGGCAGCGCCAGCTGACAATATCAGCATCCACAAGGCACTAACTAGTCAGGACACCTACCAATCTTTTCTGTCAATGTCAAAGTCTACCATGTTTCCCTGATATACCTAAATAACAATTAAAACCTAATTGCCTTTCCCTCTCCTGATATGAAGTTTCTACATATGAGACCTGCTATTGCCTTGTATGGCCAGACCGTTCAAGATGGCTGTTCTCTTGCTCTCTGCACATTCCCTGCTTGTCTACAACCTACGCACATAAGTGACCTTCTCACGTAATCAGAGAGCCCAATCAACAAATACCTACATATTTGCCCCCTGCCTTAGTTGGTGATTTTTCTAATCTTTAGATCAGAATGGCTCCCCTACAATAATTTATCAAATGGAAGACCTCTGCCCCTTAAAGGTACTTAGATCAAGGGGCTAAGAGGGCTGTAACTCTCTGCTGGTTTCCTTGGTAACTGATGAGTCAATTCCCCTTATAACTCATGGTCTTCCTATTTGCCTCAGGACTGAAGACTACTGCTGTGTCCTGCCGGCTGTCTGCTCTCCACAGTGGGCTATCACTTCAGGACACTTTTGCTTCAGACGTGTAAGATCTCCCATCTAAGAAAGCTCCGATGTGCCTGTCACTGACTCCAGGCTCTTTCTTCAGTCTTAAGGCTGGGCAATACAGGGCCTGCAGGTCTGTGGGGTGCAGCCCAACACACCTCCTTTCACTAAGTCTCCTTAATTCGCAATCAGGCTTTTTGTTTGTCTTCTTTGATTACAAGCGCAACTCACAATTCTCAAGCCCATTTCAGCCTAAGGATCATTCAAGAGCCAGAGACACAGTGATGTCATGAGAGGACCCATCTTGGCCTGTCCCCACTAACAAACTCTGGAACACTTAGGCCCCTCCATCTCTTTTAATTTCTTTTGGCCACACCACGCAGCATGTGGGATCTAAGTCCCCCAACCAGGGACTGAACCCTTACTCTCTGCCGTGGAAGCACAGAGGCCTAACCACTGGACCACCAGGGAAGTCCCAGGCCACTTGCGTCTTGTTAAGGATTCCTGCCGCAGTGTTGGCATCAGCTCTGCTGTGGATAAGTATTCTCCTCCTGACCAACTCAAGGCAGCAGAGCCCCTGCCAGCTTTTACCTTGTGCCGCTGGTCTCCCTGGCCTTAGTCCCTCCACTGCGCCACCTTCCTGAAGTGACCCAGGCCATCACATGATGCTGCTCATTCTGCTCCACCAGTCACCACACAGACAAACCAGGAAGGAACCCATGAACGTGAAAAAAGCTATCATTTATTGCCATTACTCCTGTCATGTGCCAAGACTGCAGGTATTAACACTTTCTTCTTTTTTTTTCCCTTAACTCTTATCTTTTTCATTTCTTCTTTGGTAGTTAAAAGTAAATTCTATCTCTCCTAAGAGAATCTTGAAAAGATAAGACAATTCTTCTATATGCCTCTCAATATCACTGAATAAATTAATAATTTCTTAATAACATCTCATACCTTGTGGTGGTGGTTGTTCAGTCACTAAGTCGTATCCGACTCTTTGCAGATCCCTTGGGTTGCAGCATGCCAGGCCTCCCTGTCCTTCACCATCGCCCAGAGTCTGCCCAAGTTCATCTCCATTGAGTCAGTGACACCATCCAACCACCTCATCACCCTCTTCTCCTCCTGCCCTCAATCTTTCCCAGCAGCAGGGTCTTTTCCCATGAGTAGGCTCTTCACATCAGATGGCCAAAGTATTGGCAATTCAGCTCTTCCCTGTTAGCTCAAATAGTAAAGAATCTAAAAAAAAAAAAAAAAGAAAAGAAAAGAAGCAGAATATTCTCAAAAAAAAAAAAAAAGAATCTAATGCCTAGTCCAAATCTAAATTTTCCTAGTTCTCAAAAAAATGTCCTTTATAATTGGTTTATGAAAACCAGGATCCAATCCAGGACAATGTAACTCCTCTATGTTTCTAATCTAATCCTTTTTTAATTGATTAATTCATTGAAGAGACAGGGTTAATTGTCCTGTAAAATGTCATAGTTTCTGGATTTATCTATCTGCTTCACTATGGTATTTGTTTAACTTGTGTGTTCATCTTCCATCTTTCCTGGAAACAAGAATAGCTAAAGTTTTGATTCAGGTTAAACATTTTGGGCCAGATGGAATATGTCATAAGAGGACACCTAATATCTACTCAGCCAATCATGAGTGATGCTTGATTTTTCAGCCCTCCAATGAGGCCACCAGCAGTTTATAAAACACCTGGGCTACATTCTACCTTCAGTATATTTGGATGAGATATCCTGCAGTCTTGACCACCAGGTGCAAAACACTGTTGCAGTGAGAAAACACTTTAGAGGGACTTTGCTGGCAATTTAATGGTTACGAATCTGCCCTCCAAAGCAGGGGACAATCCCTAGTCGGGAACTAAGATCCCACATACTGCAGGGTAACCAAGCCTGAGCATTGCAACTCCTGAGCCCGCAACTACTGAGCTCCCACGTGCTACAACTAGAGAGCCCACGAGCTGCAACTTAGACCCAATGCACCCAAATTAAATAATCAATCATTTATTTATTTGAAAAGCAACAGTTTAAAATACTTCCTTTTGTGAATTTAGATTAAAAATGGACCTTCAACTCCCAGGGCTTGCTTTTTCGCCTCCAGACCAGTGACACTCACTGCTAACAGCAAGTCTCAGCTCTGATAATGCCTAGTGCTGCTCTAACAGCTTCAGGATCTGGGGTACGCTTCTCCAATCTCTCAGTATCTCTCTTCTCACAACCAGCTGTCCAGCCTTTATCTCTGTGGTTCACACTGTGAGAGTCAGACCTTTTATTGCAGTTCAGATTTGGGGAGCTAAGGAATTAGCAATTGTGGAATGGGTCTGCACATTTGAATTAAGGAACTTAAATTAAATTCATAAGAACATTTACCCCAAGGACACATGAAAAGTTGCTTTTTAAGTGCTATCTTGAGTATGTCTTAATCTTCTGCAATTATTCTTCAGGAGATCAATGATAATATGACACTGAGAAAACCCACTGTAACTGCCATTACAGTAAGTCTCCACTTAATGAGCAGCTTGAACCAGAAGTCAAGTGCACCTGAGAAAGACTCCCTGCAACCTAGAAGATCTGCATATTGCATCCAATCCACCTTCCAGGGAAAATAAACAACCTTTGGGAGCTGAGTTGAAAAACTTGGTCGAAATATAAATTATATGTTTTTTAAAAGTATAAAGCAGAGAATACAGAAGTGGGGCAAGTATTTAAAGTCTTGGCTATGGGGAGAGGGTACATAATTTAAATAGCTGGTTTAAAATCCACTGAAGTCATTTTCCCCAAAGTAAAGCAGAGAGGATGAGAAAATAAATCTCCAAAAACTAAGGAAGGTTTGGATTGTTCTCACCTAGAATGAGGCAAATGTCTTACCAAGGCAGATCTATGCTGGCGATCCATATAAACATATTTGTTTGTATCTGAAGATCTTTCCAGAGAGACAGAAAGCTCTTTAATGAACTTATAGAGCAGGTCAAAAGATAATATTATAGGTGGGAAGATTTCATCTTAATGTCAGGAAGAATTTTTTTTATTGTGGTAAAATATACATAAAATCAATTTCTCATTTTAACCATTTTTAAGTGTATGGTTGTGGCATTAAGTGCAACCGTTACCACTGTCCACCTCCAGAACATTTTCATCATCCTATACTGAAACTCTGAAGCTCATTAAATAATAAATCCTCCTTCCCAGAGTCCCTCTTAACCACCATTCTACTTTCTGTCTCTGTGATGTCAACAACCACTTCAACTACCTCATATAGAAAGAAAGAAAGTGAATTCGCTCAGTCGTGTCCAACTCTTTGCAACCCCACAGACTGTAGCCCACCAGGCTTCTCCATCCATGGAATTTTCTAGGCAAGAGCACTGGAGTGGGTTGCCATTTTCTTCTCCAGGGGATCTTCCCAACCCAGGGATTGAACCCAGGTCTTCCGCATCGTGGGCCGATGCTTTACACTTTGAGCCACCTACCACCTAAATGAGCTGCAATGCCTCTCCTTCTGCGTTTGGCTTATTTCACTTACATCATGTCTACAAGTTTCATCTATGTTGTAGCCTGTGTCAGAATTGTACGCCTTTATAAGCCTGAATAATATTTCATTTACATGTATATACTACATTTTATTTGTCCATTCATCCATAGACGGACATCTGAATCGTTTCCATCTTTTGGCTATTGTAAATTATGCTGCTATGCTATTGTAAAATATGCTTCTATGAATTATGTGTATCTGTTCAAATTCCTGCTTTCAATTATTTTGGGTATGTACCCCAAAATGGACTTACAGTGATTTTATGTTTAATTTTTTGAGGAACGGCTAAACTGTTGTCCACAACTGCTGCGCTGTCTACATTCCCACCAGCAACACACACGGGTTCCAATCTCTCCACATTATTACCAACACTTGTTTTCTACTTTTTGATAACACCTAGCCTAATGAGTGTAAAGAAAGAACTTTGAATAATTAGACCTGTACCACAGCAGGATGAACTGTTCCAAAAGGTAGGGACTGACGGATGTGCTCTACCAGAGAATGACAGACTGACAGGTTCAGTTGTGCAAATATCCAAGTCATGCAGATATCCAAGTGCATCTGGTCACAAAGTAAATAAAGGCTGAAAATGAACACATGTTTTACATGCCAAGGTTTGAGCCCTGGTATAGAACATTTTCTTCCCTGAAAATATTATCAGCTTGCTAAGCCATGTGCCTGAAGTGGCACCTTTTATAATGCAAACAAAGGCACTTATAAAAGCTGTTAATTATTCTGACTGACTGACTCTTCATCATGAGGAAGATGCAGGTAGAACAGATTGATGCACAGGCTAACATCCAGTCTATTGGACTAGATGACTATTAAGGTCCTTTCCAATGGTGGTATTCTGTGGATCTCTTCGATACTATTACAAAATGAACCTTGAATCCTTTGACACGCCTTGCCTTGACAGGTGAAGTCGATAACCCCTTACCTTGAATCTGTGATCCGTGACTGCTTCACTAATAGGAGTAACTGGAATAGGAATAGGAATTCTGCAGGAGTAACACTGTATCAGTTTCTAAGCCCAGACTTTAAGAAACTGGCAGCTACCATTTCCTGTCTCTTGGGACACGCCTTCTTGGAACCCAGCCACCACTCTGTGAAGAAACATAAACCACTTTGTAGGGAGACACACATGGAGAAAACCCAATACTCATTACCAAGAAAGCAAACTATCCTGGAAGTGGAGCCTCCAGCCCCAATAAAGAGGATGATCTGTCCCAGCCAAACCCTGCCCAAATTGCAGATTGATGAGTAAGGTATGTTGTTTTAAACCACTACCATTTTAGGGTGATTTTTCTTTAGCTGCAGCTGATAATCAGAACAGTCTGGAATATAATGTGACCTGTGCTCCAAACTCACATTTCCACAACATGCCTCACACCAACAGTGCACTGAAGGATTCCCGGGTGAGGTCTTCCCTAAGGAGCCCTTGATTAATTTTTTTCGATAGAATGTTTTATTTTGATTATTTACTTGATATTAAACAATCAGATTATTAAATATTCTCTCATGATTTTTTATCAAGGTGTAGTTAATTTACAATATGATGTAAGTTACAAGTATGTAACAGTGATTTGTAATTTTTACAGATTATACTCCATTTAAAGTTATTATATTACCTATATTCCCTGTGCTATATATCTTTGTAGATTATTTTATACATAGCAACTTATACTTCTTAATCCCCAATTCCTGTCTAATCTCTTCCCTCTCTCTCCTCACTGGTAACCACTAATTCATTTTCTATATCTGTGTGGTTTCTTTTTGTTATATTTATTGTTGTTTAGTCACTCAGTCATGTCTGACTCTTTGCAACACCATGGATTATGGCCCACCAGGCTCCTCTGTCCATGGAATTTTCCAGACAAGATTACTGGAGTGGGTTGTCATTTCCGTCTTATATTTATTAGTTTGTTTTATTCTTTAGATCCCTCATATAAGTGATTACATACAGTACTTGTCTTTTGCTGCCTTATTTCACTAAACATAATATCCTTTGAATCCATCCATGTTGCAAATGACAAAATTTTGGGGTTTTTTATGGCTTAGTAGTATTCCATAATATATATATGTACTTTATTAAAAATCAGAGACATTACTTTGCCAACAAAGGTCCATCTATCAAAGGTATGGTTTTTCCAGTAGTCCTGTATGAATGTGAGAGTTGGAACATAAAGAAGGCTGAGTGCTGAAGAACTAATGGTTTTGAACTGTGGCGTTGGAGAAGACTCTTGAAAGTCCCTTGGTCTGCAAGGAGATCAGACCAGTCAATCCTAAAGGAAATCAATCCTGAATATTCATTAGAAGGACTGATGCTGAAGCTGAAGCTCCAATACTTTGGCCACCTGATGCGAAGAGCTGACTCATTAGAAAAGAGCCTGATGCCAGGAAAGATTAACGTCAGGAGAAGGGGACAACAGAGGACAAGATGGTTGGATGGCATCACCGACTCAATGGACATGAGTTTGAGCAAGCTCAGGGAGATGGTAAAGGACAGGGGAGCCTGGTGTGCTGCAGTCCATGGGCTCACAAAGAGTCAAACATGACTCAGTGACTGAACAACAACAACTTCTTTATCCATTCATCTATTGATGCATACTTGGGTTGCTTCCAAATTTTGGTGATTGTAAATAATGCACTGGGGTGCATGTATCTTTTTGAATTAGTGTTTTCAGTTTTCTTCAGAGATATACCTAGGACTGGAATTGCTGGATCATATGGTAGCTCTATTTTTAGTTTTTCAAGAAATCTCCCTACTGTGTTCCACAGTGGCTGCACCAATTTACATGCCCATCAAGAGCATATAAGGGTTTCCTTTCTAAGGAGTTTTTATTTCTTTTCCTCATCTGCCTCATCTCCTCTCCCATATTCCCATTTAAGATAAAACTGTTGAAACCCACCTTTGGCAGCATCTGCATCCTCCCTGATTGGATTTCTTGAGGAATCATAGGTTTCTCAGAGCCACACACTGGACCTTTCCACAGTCTCTTCAGATGCTCCTATTTCACCCTGAGCTGGTAGTATATAGACTTCACGGGACAACATAGACACAAAACGTCCTTGAAACAGTCAGCTGCTGTGCGTACTGGCTCTTTGTTGTTGCTGTTCAGTTGCAAAGTTCTGTTGGACTCTGCCACCCATGGACTGCAGCACACCAGGCTTCCCTGTCCTTCACTATCTCTTGGAGTTCGCGCAAATTCATGTCCACTGAATGGATGATGCAACCTAACCATCTCATCCTCTGCCGCCCCCTTCTCCTTTTGCCTTCAATCTTTCCCAGCACTTTAACTTGCTATAAACTTAAGAGGGAGCTTAGAAGCAAGCAAAGGGGCAGGGAACGCAGAGCATAAACCGCTGGTTCCGGACCCTGACTCTCTGCAGCTGCTCCAAGCAGAAAAAAAATCTGCTTGCACTCACTGGGGAGGGAAAGGTTTCTCAGCCAGCCCTTCCTTAGTTCTGGGTCTTGTTTGTTAAACTACCCTCCTCCTCGACGACCGCCCCCTCATCACCACCACTTTCATTTCAGGAAGGAAATAGTTAAAAAGACTCCAGCCCTTCAGGGCCTGGGAGGGGGCGGCCGCCTAGTGCTTATTGTGGCTGCATCCCTGGAGGGCTGGAAGGCTGGGACTTTCTCGCCGCCCTTGAGTGGACTAGATCTGGGAGCTTTGCGAGGAGAAGTGGAGGACAGACGCGAGGCGCGTTCCTTCGGAGTTTTCTTTTTCTCGCGAACCCTCGCGCGCGCACACAGCCAGCCCTTTGGTCTGGCGATTGCGGATCAGAGGTGGAGAAGCTCCATCCCACCAAGTGGCTGAAGCCTGGCGGCTCGGGGAGGACCTCCCCAGAGAAGCTGTGCCCAGGAAGTTTTCCGAAGCGGAGGCAACGGTGCAACCGGGGCCGCCGCCGCGCCGGATCCCGGGACACTCGCTATTCACCCTCGCCTGTTCGGCTTCAACTCGCCCGGGCGCCGCACAGGGACCGCGCAGCCGTCTGAGCCCGCGGAGCTCCACGGTCGGTGCAACTCTTTCCTCTGCGGGTCCCGAGTCGGGTGGGGGAGACGCTGGTGGGCCCCTGCGCAGGGAGGAGAGGTGACCTCCGACCGTTGTCGCCCGGCGCCGGCACCTCCTGCACCGGGGCTGGCATCACCTGCCCGCCGGGGCGCGTGGCTGCGCGGGCGCCTTCCTGGGCGGGTGCGCGCCCGGGAAAGTTTGGGGTTTGGGAAACTGATGCAAAGCCCCTCAGCCTTCCCGGGCGGGCGGCGGAGTTTTCGTCAAAAGAAAACCTGGGTCTCCCTTTATCAGGCGTGCGAGAACTTTGTGGACCATCACGCCCGTGTCGCTGGCTCCAAAGCCCGCTTGTGAAGTTTGCCCCGCAGCCCGCTGCTCCCGCACGCCCGGGACGTGCCAAGGGTAGCCAAGGGCACCGGGTGTGAGCGGCGGATGTGTTCGGGAAAGATGTTTTTGGAGAACCCCCAGGGCAGCTACTTTGGAAACCTGCCTGTGGAGGTCTGGGCGTTTTGATCTGTGTCCTCCTTTTAAAGGACACTTGTCGCCCTTCACGTGCGGAAAACGAGGGCCGTTCCCACATAATAATCAGCCTCTGTTTAACGCCATCCTAATGGCGTTCTGGGTACTTGGCGGCAGAGGAGGTGGGCTGGGAGGCATATTAAAGACAGGCGTTGTCAGTCAAAAGAGTTACTAATTTCTTACTCAGTGAGCAAAACCCACCAAAGTGGGGGGAGGGGGGCGGGGCGGGAAACTTATTTAAAAGTTCCTAGTTTATCTGTTTTTCTTTTTTCTCTTGTAGATTATTTATGTTCCCTCGCCCCCGCCCTCCGTTTTGTGTTAACTAATTGAGAAATACCCTGGCAATCATTTCATGTAAATTACCTGCTCTAAGCTCATGCCATGTGGGTAAGGCTGGAATTTCCAAATCACAAATTTGATGAACTTTGATCTGGAGAGTCCCCAGATGTGAAAAGGTTTAAGCATCAGGATAGAGTCCTCTTGCTTCATAATAGCTTTTGAACTCCAGCAAATCTTTAGACCCCAAAGATGAAGAATGCTGAATCTGTAAACCAGGTTCCTCAGGTCTGAACCTGAGAGGCTTCACTAGAGCTATGACTGATGATGAGTGATGATCTGAAGCCAGCATGACTTAGATCCGTGGAGATGAGCTAAGACTCATCCTTGGAGGAACATGCAGTTCAGAGGGTTTTTTCCCTCTGGTTTTGTGTCTTTCAGCCAATGATGATATGGCAGTCACATGCCTTTGCCAAGTATACCTTAGTTCTGCAGCTTCATGTGTGTACAGACAAGGCTGAGCGAGATGACTTCAGAAATGGTGGTGTCACTGTTGGAGGAGGGAGACAAGTGGTTTTTATGGTAGCCAGCTCACACTTTGATAACAACCCACAGTTTGATAAGACTCCTCAACTCTTGCAGTAATCAGCTCACCAAGCGAACCGAAGTGCTGATGTTCAAACAGTAGTGCTACTTTTGTGAACCACCTAGCCAGGTCCGTTCACAAAATATTCTCCTAGCAGACTATGATGGGCACAAAGCCATTCCATTTCTGAGAAAGGCCTTCTTGTCTCTTACTTTGAAGAAAACTCATTAAGGTTCATTCCCATTGGGAAACTGGAAGGCATTAATCACTTAAATAGCATAAGATATTGAAGAATTTCCTTTTTTCATCTCTGATCTGAAGAGGAGGGTGACGATATGCTTTATTCTTGGAGCGGTGTGGGGTGGAGTCCTGATCACCACTGTGTAACTGAAATAGCAGCGTTTCATAGGTCTATCAATATTTTGTCAGATACTCCAAACCGTAAGCAAGGGAAAAAAGAAAAACAAAACTGCGTACTATTTGACTTGGTCAAAAAGTTAATTTTGTACCAGCTTTTTCCATAAGCTGGTACAAAAAACCCAAATGAACTTTTTGGCCAATCCAATACTTGCAATTGTCTAGGCAGAACCGTGTGCCCAGTATGCTCGTAGCTTAGAAAAATTGATATTTGAATCACTTAATCAGACTGAATCAAGTCCTATGATTAATTAGACTGAAGGGTTATACCTGGCCTACCACTTCTTGGTCACAAAAACGTAACTTCTTCAAGGCTGTTTCCTCTTGATATTCTCCCTGCCTATCTAGAGCTGTAAAGCTCAAGTCAGATAACAAATAGGTGTAAAATAGATTACCATAGCACGTAAACTTTTTTTGGCCTCGTGGCATAGTTGCCTGACCAGGGTTGGAACCCATGCTCCCTGCAGTGAAAGCACAGGGTCTTAACCACTGGACCACCAGGGAAATCCCAAATTAATTCAGGTTCCTGGGGAAAACATCTCTGGGGAAGGCAGAAGTATACAGTATTGCACCTTACATTTACTTTAGACCTGTACACCTTGCATAAATCTCATTTCTTCATATATTAACTATGCCCTAAGCTTTATTAATAACCAAGATAACTGTCAAACTCCTAAACATGGTTGATATCAACCATGGATAGATTCAAAAGGGCACAATTCTTAAAACTTAAATTGTGACCTGGGTGTGTTCATCCTATACATACACTACATCATAAATGAAAGATTCACAAAAACTCACAGAAAATATCCAAAAGATCAAAATGGGAAGCGCCATTTTTATATATGATAGTTGTGCAATCACCAGCCTCCCTCATTTCCCAGCATCTTTTCTTTAAGCACTGAAGTAGAAATCTAGACTCCTGAACAAGAAGGACCACTTGCTCTCTGCGAGTGACTAAAACAAAACAATGAAATGGTCTTCTGCAATCACATCTAAGCACCCTGCAATGTCTGTTACTTCTTCAGAATGCTTGAAACATTGTTGAATGTTTTAAGTGCTGAGTGTACCGTCTAGCAGTTAGGAGCTCAGACTCAAAGTCAGACTCACCTGCCTCGGTGTCATAGAAGGGCCACATCAGCTATGGTCTTGACAAGCTACTTGACCTTCCTGAGCCTGTTTCCCTGTGTTTATAATGGAAACAGATATACAGTTCTCGTGGTCATTGTATGGATGAGATGACATCACACGTGTGAAGTGCTCAACGTGGTGAATGGCTGGTCAGAATCAATGTAGCTATAAAGCATGTTTAAAGAATGTATAAAGGATATTTGGAAAATCAAATAGTATACCTGGTCTGGGAAAGTCCATTACTCCTAGTTCTACTCATTGACAAATCTTCTTACAGTAATTTCTGACAAATGGAAGAGCAAAAAACTCCTGTCAGAGGATGTAGATTGGACTTCCCTGAAGGTTAAGACCTGTGGTTAAGACTTCCTGTGGTTACGACTCCACGCTCCCAAAGCAGGGGGCGTGTATTCAATCCCTGGTCAGGGAACTAGGATCCTACATGCCGTGCGATGCCCACCCCCCAAAAAAGAGGTAGACTGTACGCATTATTCATCCAAGTTTTTAATAAAATGAATGTTGTCTTTATCAACTATCTTATTTTTAATTGACTAAGATTGTTAAATGTATTGATGGTTTACTCACAGTTCTGATTTTCAGTGAACATGATACTTAATAGCACCTGAGCTGCACTTTATTTCTATTTTATTAAACACATACATGTGCATTTTATTTCTATGTTCATCGTAGAAATAAACACATACATGTTAACAGCACACGTGTTGAAATACTAGATTGTTAATTATAAAATTTGGTGATCTTATGCCTTACTACTATATGACTTTCACTCAGTATGTAATGTCTTTTCCATTAGTAAATAAAATATTGTTATCTCAACTCTTGAAGATTTTCTGTAATTCAGGCTATCAGCCTAAGTGTAAGGGAGAAAAGAAAGTAACTTCTGTTCTACCTAAAGAGGAAACTGTCAAGGCCTCATTCACATTATCATCTGTAGATGTAGACGTGTGCATGCGTGTCCAGTTGCTTCAGTCGTGTCCGACTCTGTGTGACCCTATCGACTGTAGCCCGCCAGGCTCCTCTGTCCACGGGACTTCCCAGGCAAGAATACTGGAGTGGTTTGCCATGCCTCCTCCAGGGGATCCTCCCAACCCAGCGATTGAACCTGAGGCAGCTCCTTCATCTTCTGTGCCGCAGGCGGACTCTTTACCACTGAGCCATCCAGGAGGCCCCAGGCGTAGGTATAGCTATGGGAGAAAGGTGAGGGAGACAGAGGCAGTGGCAGAGATGCAGAGATATAACTCGCCCTGAGAGAGAGCTTTGATCTTGCCTGCTTTTGCTCTCCCGTGGGGTGACCTGACACAGATGTTATCTGCTTACCAAATAAATCCTGCTTTTTAACTGAGGCAGCAAATTATCATCAACTGCAATCTTACTGGCAGCTGGACTTGTAACCAAAATCATTTTTTCTCTTTTCTTTTTCCAGGTGGAGAAAGGAAGGAAAAAAAAAAAAAAGAGGGTGTCAAATCAACAGATTAAGTGACATTTCCTGAAATTTGCATCAAGATGGAAACCTTTTTGCTCAGGGTGTCCTTCTGGGTGGCGCTGGTTGGAGGTGTCATCAGTGATAACCCTGAAAGCTACAGCACAAACCTAAGCATCCGTGTGGACAGTGTCACCACTTTCCGTGGGACAGAACTCAGCTTCGTGGTTACCACACATCAGCCCACAAATTTGGCCCTCCCCAGCAATGGCTCAATGCACAACTATTGCCCACAACAGACTAAGATTACTTCAGCTTTCAAGTACATTAACACTGTGATATCATGTACTATTTTCATCGTGGGAATGGTGGGGAATGCAACCCTGCTCAGGATCATTTACCAGAACAAGTGCATGAGGAATGGCCCCAACGCGCTGATAGCCAGCCTTGCCCTTGGAGACCTTATCTATGTGGTCATTGATCTCCCTATCAATGTATTTAAGGTAGGAAATCACCGCACGTGCGTTTGCAGGTTGGAATGCATGCTCTGGTTCCATAGTTGAGAGAGGTGCTACAGACCTTTCTGTCCTTTGGAATTTCAGTCTGTGCTTTTACTGAGAGCCATTTCTGCTGTCTTGAAACTGGGTGACATTTCCTATTTTTATTATTTCTTCAATGTGACACTGATTTTCTGACTTATTTATTAACAAAAGAGTATCTCAGGGATGACTCTTCAAAGTTATGGTCTTCCATGAATGGGGTACTCATGCCAGTCCTAAGCTGGCTGAGTGGATGGGCAATATGGGAAAAGAGCAGTGGATGTTTTTGAGATTCCATTTCTGGGGTGAGACCTACTGAGCCCAACAAGTATTTAAAATAAATGTATCTTCAGTTTTAGTTACCTTTACGGTGTGATGCTGTCTGGGAGCCAGATATCCACAGTGTGACTTGAAATGAGAGGGCTTGTTTTATTTTGACTGTCTGGCTGATTGAAGTCAAAGGTCATGCTGGCTTCTGCAGTTATCTGGGTGACTTAGAGATAACAGGGTGCATGTGATGGCAAGCCTGGTGACCACGTTGAGCAGCGTTGCTAAAACCATTTAAAACAGGCATCGCTTTACCACTGCCTCCTTGCTTGTTTCAGCTTACATTTATGGAGCACCCACTGTGTGCCTGCGTGCACCCACTGTCCAGAGCTAGGGAGTAGGACCCAAGGTAGTGCCTCGGTGGGAGAAAATGGTAACTCACCCATTGTTGGTGTGATCACCTTGCTTTCGGGACTGCTGCTGCTACTAAGTCACTTCAGTCGTGTCCGACTCTGCGCGACCCCATAGATGGCAGCCCACCAGGCTCCGCCATCCCTGGGATTCTCCAGGCAAGAGCACTGGAGTAGCTCTCGGGACTAGTTAGTACCAAAACAACCACAGCCAAAAGCAATTAGTTGTTCCATATTTGGTTTAGTGGTTGTGAGGGGAAAACTGCTGCAAGAATTCAAATGAGCTAAAATTCAAATGAAATTTCATGGTCTTTGCCAGATGTTTCGGAATGTCTTTATTCCTAGCCCAGGGAAAGCACGTTCCTCAACCTTCTTCTTTTTTTTTTCTCCTTCTATGTATTATCTGTAGAAACAAAACTATTCTGAGCAAGAATACTCTGAAATATGACTGAGAGTGGAAAGTTTTGTCAGTTACAGACATGATTAGTTTTACGAGAAATAATAGCCTCTCGGTTTTAAGTAAATAGACTGCGACCGTGGTGAAATGACACTGGCCTACTAGAAGAAGCAGTGGTCTGACGACAAAGATGAAAACACTGATGAAAACTTTGAACATTACAAGGAAATAAATCATCTCACAATTATTCCAGTACTCTGCCAAATTGGGGGAATTAGACAACAAAAAGTTAAAAATCACATACCATCTCTTTCCACAGAAGGGCATGAACACATGTGTTTTCTATTTGAACTTAAAGCAGAATTTCAGAACCAAATTAGGAGGCAAAATTGTAAATAGGAGGCAAATGTGTAAATAATTTAAAATATTTAGCATATGCTACAGAACTTTATTTTTTTCTTTTCAAAGTTTATTTTCTCTTTGTGAAATAGTATATGTACTCAGCATAGCTTCCTCAAGACATCTCTTTAGTAAGAGATTAAAAAATGTCGACATGACTTATTCACAATCATGGTGTAGAATATTAAATAAACATTGATTATTCATATTTATACAGCTAGTTAACCAACCCATTATGGCTCAGGAAAACAACAGAACTGTCTCTGAATAATAATCCCTATCTGACCATGTGCAAAAGCAGCTTTTTGGCACATCAGTATCTGCTGAGAAGGAGACTTCTCTCTTTGAGGTGCTACCTGCCACTCACCAGACTAAACTTCATTTCTATTCCATAATAACATTTTAAGTCAGATCACATGGAATAACTCCAAATTTGGTGAAAATTCAAATAAATCTTTGTTTTACACTCATACAGCAATGCATGAAAACTAGCATTTCCTTATTTGACTTTATAAGTCTTCCATCTTGGGAATGCAATACTTTATAGTGCCATTTTCAACAATGTGGACAGTTTGATGTGTTTCTTTATTGTGGGAGTACTTTCATATAATTCCTGTTTTTCTAAAACTCATGTAATGAGTCATTTAACCAATGGTTATTTTAGAAAGTAAACCTTTGGGGTTAAAAAAAATTACTCTTTAGTCATTTCAGTCTTCTTTCAGGGGAAAAGAGAAAAGCACTGGAGTGAGCATAAAAGTCTCACAATATTCAGGAGTTATTTCTACTTCCTCCTGGCAGTCCTCTTGTCTAGGTTAGGGAACCATAAGATGTTACTGTTTCTTTGACTTCGGCCTGAGAGGGTCAAGAGAATTCCTTCTAAGCAAGCTGCCTCCTGCTGTAAGAGTCTGATGCCTTGAAGTCTCACACATCAGACCTATGGATTCCTCTGACCATGTCGAACTGTCTCTGTATTTCAGGGCAAAATAGTAGCCATCTAGTTTCACTGTACCATTATGTTTAGGTACCAATGAAAAGTGCACAGACTTGAAGAACATTCTATTGAAGAGATGCATGAAGCTTCTTTATCTCCCCTACTATTAGAATTAGGTTGAAAGAAGAATGGTTGAAAGGACGTGCCATGTTCTTCAAAGAAAGATAAGTTTTCAAATCTCACATGTGGTCATTGTGTTTAAGAGTTCCATCACTTGCTTTTTAGACTCAGTTCTAAGGTGTCTCCAGAGGGCAAATATTGCATTGAGTTGGGTTAGAATCAGAATAAGTGAAAGCAGTGTACAGGCGGCAAGCTAGACTTGCTGATTAGACTATTACAATAAAAAGGAGAGTACGTGACAAAGTGTTCTTTCTATTCGCATTTTGTTATCTTTCTTTCACTTTGAAAGAGGTTGCACTGAAACTGTTTCATGTGTTGATGTGCTGGAAGAGCAGAGCAGCCAGTCTCAGAGGACTAGGCTGTTTCTGTTTGGTCATCATCCTGTGCAGCTGGTGTTGGGTGGCTTGGGATGCTCTGTGGGCATGGAAGAGGCGTTCACTACACATCTGAATTTCCAGGTTTCCTTGTTGATGTCTGTCGTGTCAGGATTTCTTCCTCCAGGCTGTAATGGACGTTGCCTGCACTTATCATGTGCTTCTCTGCTCGGACACCCCCAAGAGCTCCTGCTTCTTCCTAACATGCACGTGCATCTGTTGTGCGAATGCCTCACTCCCCCTAAGTAACGTTCTCCACCCTGAGGCTGGATATAGTCACCGAATTGCCTCTGCTGAAGCATGTACAAATCCTGAATTTAAAACTGAATTAGGTCTTAAGTTATATACATTGCATGGAGAAGAAATAACCCAAAAAGTGAAGAGAAATTCCTCTGGCCCTGTTTACACTTGTACGAGTACACACACACACACACACACACACACACGTCACCTGATAATAAAAATCAAACAGTCTGAGACAATAAACTATAAAGTAGAAGGAACCAAAGGATGCAAATAAATGCCAATTACCTTGTTGGCTTTCAAGTGGCAATGTTGAAGAAACACTATTGTTTATCAAGGGATTACTCTAATTTTGAATTGTACAAAAAAAAAAACAACACACATATCATTAGCTTCATGAGAAGACTGACAAAAATAGGAGAGAGGAGAGAAAAGGACTTAGTAGACCCTTTCAAATAGTCACACTTATAACCAAACTGATGATGGATTCAATCTGTCAAGAATTACACTATCTGATATCCTGAATTTTCAAGGAAGGTAAAAACGTAGCAAAATAGATCAATCTGTATATAAAATATTTACATTCATTACAATGACAAAGCATCATATCTGTGTTTCGAATGCAAAAATACCCCCTAATGACTCAATGACCATATAGATTAGAAGTATAGAATTTAATAATTGTATATATTTTTAATGACTCATTTATGTGAACTTTAGGGAGAGAGGTTTTAAACTTGAATAGAGTGGAAACCCTAAAAGTGATGTTGGTGCATGGGTGGGCCAAAGCTTGGTATCATGTGCTCTCAGTTCAGTTCAGTCGCTCAGTTGTGGCTGATTGTTTGTGACCCCACGAACTGCAGCACACCAGGCTTCCCTGTCCATCACCAACTCCTGGAGCTTACTCAAACCCGTGTCCATCGAGTCGGTGATGCCATGTGCTTTCAGGACAACAGTAACTCAGATGTACACACAGATACGCCCATATGCCATTGCACCTCAGCCTCTTAAGTAGAAGCTGGAATGTGGGGAGATTTATGTAGGAAGGAAGCAGAATGGAGAGGATGAGATTGGCAGCCATGGGAAGAGGGAAGCAGGTGAGCCCAGGGACTTGGCATGGAAATGCCATCACAGGGGGGAGCTGGAACCAGTGACGTCATAGACAGTCCTGTAGGTGAATAACGGCTCCACATAGCATGTAGGTTAAGGCAGATCTCTGAGAAGGAGCTAAGCAGCCGGTGACATATCCAGTAATTAGTTGTTGACTGATTGGGTCCACTCCAAGCAACCACCTCTTCCTGAGGACAACAAGGAAAAATAAACAAAGACAATTTCTGTATGAAATTATCAAGGATATTTTGCAATGAAAAGCCAAGGTTCCCAATATGTTGCTCTGGCAGAGGATCTGAGCAATGTGGAAACCAGAGACGTTCACACAAAGCCAGTTTATCTCCATATTCACACAGACTTTGACATCTTGTGCAACTGAAATCCATCTTGTTTGGGCAGCCATACAAGAGTTGTTTCCGGACACATCAAATCACCAGGGCAATATCTGTGTTGGAAACAAATTGCCCCAGCATATAAAGCATATGCCTCAAACATAGAACCTGTTCAATAAGTGCTTTTTAATACTGTTTAATGAAACCACGTCAAAATGATGCGATTAAAATTAACTTCTTTTTTTTCCCACTGAAGTAGAGTTGATTGGCAAGGTTGTGTTAATTTCTGCTGTACAGCAAAGTGATTCAGTCAAACAGATAGATCCTTTTTCATATTCTTTCCCATTATGGTTTTTCACAGGATATTGAATCTAGTTCCCTGTGCTACACAGTAGGGCCTTGTTGTTTATCCATCCTATAGATAAGAGTTTGCATCTCCTAATCCCAAACTCCCAATCCTTCCTCTCCCACCCTACTTCCCCCTTGGCAACCACAAGTCTGTCTTCTATGTCTGTGGGTCTCTTTCTGTTTCTTAGATAAGTAAAAAATATAGGAACACTTCACAGATTTGCATGTCATCCTTGCCCAGGGGCCTTGCTAATATCTGTATTGTTCCAGTTTTAGTATATGTGCTGCTGAAATGAGCACCAAAACACACTTGGAATCTGATTTTTCTGAGAGCTTCAAGTTAAAATATTGACGATGATAAGGACGATGATGTTGGTCTGTCAGAGGGATCTTCATTTACGAACAAGGCACAATGTATTCTCTGTGGTCTGCACATGCTACTCTCCCAAGCTGATCAAATTCCCCACCACTGCATGTGTAATCATGATGTTTGCCTTTTACTCATCATCAAGCAAATAAAAACCGGCCTTTCTCATATATTCCAGTAATAGCCCTGGAATCATAAAATTAGGTGTGCCCTGAATTTTCAGAAAGAGAACGTGTCCCTTCACTGAGCTTTCTGTCTTCTTATTGGTACCCCATACCCCAGCTCATCATGTCCTGTTAGGTGTCTCTGATTTGGCCTCATCTCTCCATGCTTCTCATCTACTCCTCTTTATCCAGCTAACCAAGCTAAGCAAGATGATCCTTCTGCCTGAAGTGTTCTCCCTCATGCCTCCTCTGGTTTATTCCACTGTATGCTTCAGATCTCAGCTGCAGCGTCTCTTTGTGTGGCAAGCGTGCCTGACCTAGACTGAGTCAGGGCCTTTCTCCTGGGCTCCCATGACGCTCTCTGTTAGCCCTGTAAGATCACGGAACACACGCTCTATTGTCTCTGACAATTCCCTTGCCTGTCTGCCCCTTCTAGACTGCAGGTCCCCTGAGGCATGCGACCATCATCCTCATTTATCACGGTTTCTCCACATCCCACAGTGCGCCCAGTTTCAAAACTACTTGATGAATGAGCAAAATAAGAAAAATGTACTGTATTTGTCTCTATAAGAATGTTTTTCTCCCATGCAATTCCAGATCTAAAGACAGGCTTGCTTTTTGAATTTATTGAATCTCTACTATGCCCCTGCAAACCAGGATAGCTCAAAGTCCATAAATCTAGGAGAGAAATGTATGCACTATCACAAGATTGTTTTCTGTTTGTCTTTAGAGGTCAAGAGTTCTTTTTCTATGGTTCTGCCATTATATTGTTTAATTTCCTCTCTCTTGAGTGGTGTAACCAATTAAAGAATCTTGTTTCAAGATTTTGTGCAATACACAGTCCTTCAGCGTAGTTGTAATTGTGGTTTCAACTGAAATATTCAACCTACAAGTGATTTAGAATATCAAAATGAACATTCATATCACCAAACATTTTATTTGCTCTTTAGAGAACAGGAAACAGATTGATTTTCTGGCATAGCTGAGACACAGGAAGATTGTAAAAGTTCATTATGCTAACTAGCTGACCTAAGGATATATGTACATATTAAATGACAGAGTGATAAATTTGTTACCCAATTTGCTGTTTATTATAAGGAAGTTGCTGTCTGAAAAGGCTTCAGAACCCTCTCCAACTCTACCTCCCCTTCTGGCTTTTCGTTTCCTGTGTCTGGGAATCTCATTGCTTTCTGTCATGGTCCTGTTAAGTAATTATTCTCATGTGAGGTTATTCAGCTAACCCTCAGCATTTGGCTCACAGCACAGTTACTCCCATTTCGCTGATGGGGGATGGAAACCATGTATCACAGCAGGATTGTTCCCAGGGCTGAGAGGTGCTTTCAGTCCCCTTCTCACTGGGAAGGTGTTGGGATGTACAGAACATTGTGACGTATACTTCTCCATCAAACAGGACAGATCACGGAAGAGGGTGCTGTGTTCTAAGCTGAAATAGTGATGCATAAATGCTTTACTTTTGAGAAAAGAATTTTCTCATATACACTGTGTGTGTGTGTGTTGCAGTAATTCCATCATTCTGTGTAGTAAAAGCAGATGTCCTGGCTATTGTATTCTGAAATATTTCTATAGTGTCTTTGTCCCATGACTTGTTAGCATGGGAGTGTCATTTCTTTATTATCATACAAAATTTACACAGTTTGTATATAGAGTGTATAAACTAAAATGAAAGAGGATGGGGTATGAAGTTTCTGTCTCTGAAGCTGATTTGAAGGCTAGAGTGGTTAAATAAGGAATGTTCTTAAGCAACTCTGTCAAAATAAACTTGATACACAGCCAGAAATTCTACTACTGCTTTCTGGATCTACCATAATCTCTTGGGACCTAGAATTATTGCTTTCTATAGCTACCATTTTATTTTTAACTAGGTCTAGTTTTTCTTGGAAAAACTTTCCTACATTTTAAAGGTAATAGTTGATATTAAACTGTAATAGATTTGAACATAAGTCTCATTCAGTGTTACTATTTGATAGCCTTATTTTCAAATTTGAACATCAAATTTTACAAAACCACATGCTCTAAAATGTTTCTTTAAATTTGAGAGGTTTGATGTCTTCATGTTCCTGAACTCAAGAAGCAAAAATCAAGTGTGCCCTCAGATTTAGTATTATTTTTGTGAATGTGCAAATTTAAATTTCTCGAAAATTTAGAGAATTTAGAATTTAGACTTCTCTAAAAGTTTCGTCAGCATCATTTGCCATCATGACTTAAACTTGGCAAATGGGATAGACAACAGAAGTTACTCAAATCGTGCTTCTCATAACACTTAAACATGGGAGTCTTATCATTTTAGATCGAGTTTTATACTAGAAAGTAATGGAGGTGGGCAACTGTTGACCATTTGGTTACTCAGTTACATCAGATCTCTCTTCTCTAAATATTCTTTATCTATTCATTCATAAATATTTATTGAGCTCCTCCTATATGTCAGTTATTGGGGAAATAGCAGTGAACAAAAGCAATCCTTGTCCTCAAAGAGTTTACATTCTAGTAGAAGAAAAAGGCAATAGTCAAGTTAAGTCTGTGAAATAGCAGCTAAGGAGAAAAGCAAAACAGAGAAGAGGAATAAAAGCGGGAGGAGTGAGTAAAGAACTCAATAGAAGGCGATGTCGAATAAAAACTAAAACTTAAAGGAGCAAACCATCCCACTGTCTATAAAGAAAGAGCATCCAGCCAGTGGAAATGGCAAGTGCAAAGGCCCTGGGGCAAGAATGTGCCCAGAGGGTCAGTGGAGCAGCAAGGAAGCCATGGTGGTTGATTGGAAGGAAGAGAATAGTAACACATGATGTCACAGAAATACTGGGGTAGGGTGAGCGATGCAGGGAAGCAGATAACCGAGGGCCTAGCAATAGATGACCATTTAATTTATTGTCCAAACCAAGATGCTTTAAGGGTAAAAGGAGACACTATCAATAATTGCATCTGGACAATAGGCATAAAAGGAGACACTATCAATAATTGCATCTGGACAATTTGTAGGCATGAGAAAAGTAGGAAGCCTAGTCACCCTACCTATACACCTTTATAAAACCTTTAGCTTCTTTCTGTGAGTGAGATAGGAAAGTTTTAGAAGGTTATGAACAGATGAGTGACATGATCTATTTTACGTTTTAACAAGAACTTGCTGGCTACTGGGTTGAGAAGCATTTCCTAAATCGACGAAGAAAATATATACAATGAAAATACATTATGTGTACCAGTTTATAGGGTTTCCCTGGTGGTCCATTCAGCAAAGAAGCTGCCTGCAATGCCAGAGAGGTGGGTGTGACCCCTGGGTTGGGGAAGATCCCCTGGAGAAGAAAATGGCAACCTGCTCCAGTATTCTTGTCTGGAAAATCCCATGGACAGAGGAGTCTGGTGGCTCACAGTCCACGGTTCACAGAGTTGGACACGACTGGGCAACTAAACCAGCACCACCATGCCAGTTTATAATGGGAGAATACTGCCCCCTAAAGCTTAGTGTTTACTCTGTACCAAGCTAACTCATTGGATCCTCACAGCAAACTTACTGCACTGCTATTGCCTGAAAATGAAGACTGAGGCACAGTGTTTAAAGAATGTTCTCAAGGTCACACAGTCAGCAAGTTGCAGAGCCAAGATCAGGATCCAGCCTGATCTCAGAGGCCATGCTGTTAGCTAAGCCGCCACACTGCTTCTCTTCCATATGCCTCGTAAGACAAACTTGACAGTCATCCAGATGTCAGCCCTAGTACAGAAATAAATTTTCAAAGACTGTTCAAAAATAGTCATCCCCCTTTCTTCCCTGCATTAAATCCAATATTTCTTTAGTTGTTTATTTAGGACAGAAGTCACACACTACAAAGGAAGGATGTATACGAAACAGAGATTGCTCTCCAGAATAGCATTTGTGTTCTAAGTCTTGCAGATTGCATTGGAACATCTGGTAAGCAGATTTTTGTATTCTATACTCATTGTCATGCTGGTGAGATCAACTGACAGAAGGAAGCCAGAAAATAAAGATAAATAAACTGTAAAAAAAAAAAAAAAAAAGGTTAAGTCCTTTGATGATCTGATTGCTTAGACATATATATCTGCTCAGAGGAACATGTTTTGCCAAACTGATGTCTCATCCAGTTATTACAGGAAAGGCTAGGCAATCTGTAGGCATGAGACAGGAACATGAATGTCTATGGCTTTACCACAGTTCCAGGTGGGATATGAACACCTGATTTTATTGATAAAACTAAATGTTGCATTTCTAGACCCTCCTCCCCAGGAGTTTACCAAATGCATAGGAATTAAATGGGGAATATGAAAAAATAATGAATGACATTTGGGGACATGTCTCAAATTATATTTAAAAAGAAGCTAGAAATAAAATGCCTAGGAGTAAACTTAACCAAGGGGGTAAAAGACCTATACTCTGAAAATTGTAAAACACTGATGAAGGAAATTGAAGATGATATAAAGAAATGTAAAGATAACTTCATGCTCTTGGACTGGAAGAATTAATAATGTTAAAATGGCCATGTTACACAAAACAATCTCCAGATTTAGTATAATTCTTATCAAAATACCCATGTCATTTTTCACAGAACTAAACAAATAATTCTAAAATTTATATAAAACCACAAAAGATCCAAATTGCCAAAGCCATCTTAGGAAAAAGAGCAAAACTGGAAGTATCACCCTTCCTGACTGCAGGCTATACTATCAGTTCAGTTCAGTTGCTCATTCGTGTCTGACTCTTTGCCACCCCATGGACTGCAGCACACCAGGCCTCCCTGTCCATCACCAACTCCCGGAGTTCACCCAGACTCATGTCCATCGAGTCAGTGATGCCATCCAACCATCTCATCCTCTGTCATCCCCTTCTCCTGCCTCAAATCTTTCCCAGCATCAGGGTCTTTTCCAATGAGTCAGTTCTTCTCATCAGGTGCCCAAAGTATTGGAATTTCAGCTTCAGTATCAGTCCTTCCAATGAATATTCAGGACTGATTTCCTTTAAGATGGACTTGTTGGATCTCCTTGCAGTCCAAGGGACTCTCAAGAGTCTTCTCCAACACCACAGTTCAAAAGCATCAGTTCTTCAGCACTCAGCTTTCTTTATAGTCCAACTCTCATGTCCATACATGACTACTAGAAAAACCATAGCTTTGACTAGATGGACCTTTGGTGGCAAAGTAATATCTCTGCTTTTTAATATGCTGTCTAGATTGGTCAAGCTTTTCTTCCAAGGAGCAAGTGTCTTTTAATTTCACAGCTGTGTCACTATCTGCAATGATTTTGGAGACCAAAAAAATAAAGTCTGTCACTGTTTCCACTGTTTCCCATCTATTTGCCATGAAGTGATGGGACCAGATGCCATGATCTTAGTTTTCTGAATGTTGAGTTTTAGGCCAACTTTTTCACTCTCCGCTTTCACTTTCATCAAGAGGCTCTTTAGCTGTTCTTTGCTATCTGCCATAAGGGTGGTGTCATCTGCATATCTGAGATTATTGATATTTCTCCCAGCAATCTTGATTCCAGCTTGTGCTTCTTCCAGCCCAGCGTTTCTCATGATGTACTCTGCATAGAAGTTAAATAAGCAGGGTGACAATATACAACCTTGACGTACACCTTTCCCGATTTGGAACCAGTCTGTTGTTCCATGTCCAGTTCTAACTGTTACTTCCTTACCTGCATACAGATTTCTCAAGAGGCAGGTCAGGTGGTCTGGTATTCCCATCTCTTGAAGAATTTTCCACAGTTTATTGTGATTCACACAGTCAAAGGCTTTGGCATAGTCAATAAAGCAGAAATAGATGTTTCTCTGGAACTGTCTTGCTTTTTCAATGATCCAGTGGATGTTGGCAATTTGATCTCTAGTTCCTCTGCCTTTTCTAAATCCAGCTTGAACATCTGGAAGTTCACAGTTCACATACTGTTGAAGCCTGGCTTGGAGAATTTTGAGCATTTGAATGCAGAGTTCCAAAGAATAGCAAGGAGAGATAAGGAAGTCTTCCTCAGTGATCAGTGCAAAGAAATAGAGAAAAACAATAGAATGAGAAAGACTAGAGATCTCTTCAAGAGAATTAGAGATACCAAGGGAACATTTCATGCAAAAATGGGCACAATAAAGGGTAGAAATGGTATGGGCCTAACAGAAGCAGAAGATATTAAGACGAGGTGGCAAGAATACACAGAAGAACTATACAAAAAAGATTTTCACAACCCAGATAATCACGATGGTATGATCACTCATCTAGAGCCAGACATCCTGGAGTGTGAAGTCAAGTGGGCCTTAGGAAGCATCACTACAAACAAAGCTAGTGGAGGTGATAGAATTCCAGTTGAGCTATTTCAAATTCTAAGAGATGATGCTGTGAAAGTGCTGCCCTCAATATGCCAGCAAATTTGGAAAACTCAGCAGTGAGCAGTGGCCACAGGACTGGAAAAGGTCAGTGTTCCTTCCAATCCCAAAGAAAGGCTATGCCAAAGAATGCTCAAACTACCACACAGACTATATATAAACCTACAGTGAACAAAATACATGGTCCTGGCACAGAAGCAGCCACATCATTGATCAGTGGAACAGAATAGGGATACGAGAAATAAACCCATGTGCCTATGGTCAGTTAATCTGCAACAAAGAAGGCAAGAATATACAGTGGAGAAAAGACACTCTCTTCAATAAGTAGTACTGAGAACTGGATGGCTACATTTCCTTATACCATATAGAAAAAAGAAAAATCACTCCAAATGGATTAAAGACCTAAATGTAAGACCAGAAACCATAAAATCACCAGAAGAGAACACAGAACACTCTTTAACAAAAATCATAACAATATGTTTTTGGATCTGTCTCATAAGGCAAAAGAAATAAAAACTAAGAGGAATAAATGAGACCTAAATAAATTTAAAAACTTGTGCATAGCAGAGGAAACCATCAGCAAACCAAAAAGACAACCTACAAAACAGGACAAAATTATCATAAATGATATGACTAACAGGGCTTAATATTCAAAATAAACAGTTTGTAGAATCAATATCAAAGAAAATTAAACAACCCAATCAAAAAATGGCCAAAGACCTGAATTTTTCCAAAGACAACATACATATGGCTAACACACACATAAAACAATAACTTGACTAATTATTAGAGAACTGCAAATCAAAATAATAATGAGATATCAGCTCATACCTGTCAGCATAGCTATCATCAAAAAGTCTACAAATAACATATGTTGGCAAGGATGTGGAAGAAAGGGAACCCTTGTACACTGTTGGTGGGAATGTGAATTGGTGTAGCCACTGTGGAAAGTGGTGTGAGAGTTCCTCAAAAAAACAAAAATAGAAATATCAAATGATACATTCTTGGGTATATATCTGAGGAAAAAATGAAAATACTAATTTGAAAAGATACATGCAACCCCATTGTTCATAGCAGCATTATATACAGTAGCCAATATGTGGAAGTAGATGAATGTACAAAGATGTGGTATATTCCTACAATGAAATATTACTCAACTATAAATAAAGAATGAAATTCTGCCATTTGTAGCAACATGGTGGACCTAAAGAATATCATGCTTTATGAAGTAAGTCAGACAGAGAAAGGCAAATCCTATATGATATAATTTATTTGAGGAATCTAAAAAATAAACCAAATGGATGTGTATCGCAAAACAGTAAAAGGCTCATGGATATAGAAAAAAAACTAGTGGTTACCATTGGTTTAGGGGAGTTAGCGTAAGAGATTAAGAGATACAAGCTACGGTGTATAAAATAAACCACAAGTATATATTGTACAGAACATGGAATTATAGCCACTATGTTGTAGTAACTTTGGTGGAATATAATCTATAAAAACACTGGATCACTATGCTGTACACCTGAAACTAATATGATATTGTAAATCAACTATGCTGCTGCTAAGTCGCTTCAGTCGTGTCCGGCTCTGTGCGACCCCATAGACGGCAGCCCACCAGGCTCCCCCGCCCCTGGGATTCTCCAGGCAAGAACACTGGAGTGGGTTGCCATTTCCTTCTCCAGTGCATGAAAATGAAAAGTGAAAGTGAAGTTGCTCAGTCGTGTCCAACTCTTATAAAAATAAGCTAGAAATTCTCAATTTTTAAAAATTTACATATGAAATTTAATGAAATGATTTCATTAAATCTGAAGCTATTTGAATAGGAACTTTATTAATATCCCTAAATTTGTTTTTTTTTAATTTTTATTGAAATATATTTGGCTTATAATATTCAGGTGTACAGCAAAGTGATTCAGTTCTTTTTTACATTCTCCTCAATTATAGATTATTACAAGATATTGAGTATAGTTTCCTGTGCTATACAGCAGGTCTTTGCTGGTTATCTATTTTATCTATAGTGATATATATATTTTAATCCCAAACTCCTAATTTACCCTCCCCCTGCTTCCCTATGGTAACCATAAATTTGTTGTCTATGTCTGTGAGTCTATTTCTGTTTTGTAAATAAGTTCACTTGAATCATTTTTTTGGATTCCACATGTATCATATGTTATTTGTTTTCATCTGGCTTACTTGACTTAGTATGATCATCTCTAATATCCCTAATTTTAAAAGCAACCAGTAAAGCTAACAATATTGAGCATGTCCAAAATATCCAGAATCATTCATTTTAAGATACAAAAAGTAATGGCACATATGTCTTTGCCAAATATTGAATAATGTAGTATGCCCCAATCCCGCATGCGTTTTATGTCACATAAAGCAATTCTATAGAATATCTGCCTTAAGAAGAATATGTGAACTTTTAACTTAGTTTCAAAAACAAAAATGTCTAGAATACTCCAGAATCTGTCTTTTGTGTCATGTATATCACAAATGCTGTGTCTCTGCCTATTTCCTTTATTTCTGCAAATTTGATGTTCTTATAAAAGCTAAACCTAAGAAAATTAAGGTAGTGTTATATCATTTAAGACTTCCCTGGTGCCTCAGACGGTAAAGCATCTGTCTACAATGCGGGAGACCCGGGTTCAGTCCCTGGGTTGGGAAGATCCCCTGGAGAAGGAAATGGCAATCCACTCCAGTACTCTTCCTGGGAAATCCCGTGGACAGAGGAGCCTGGCAGGCTATAGTCCATGGGGTCGCAAAGAGTCGGACACGACTTCACTTTCACTTTCACTTATATCATTTAAGAGCCATAATACTTCATAAACTTTTTGAGATTTTATTGAAGTGTAACATACATGCAGGAAAAAAAAAATGCACAGAAGTGTCAGCTCTGTGAATTTTCACCAAATGAACTTGATCCTGTGTACCCAGGATCAAGAATTAGGACATTACCTGCACCCAGAAGTCCCTCAGTCACTAACTACCCAAACTCCCAAGGCAGCCACTTTCCTGGCTTCTAACAGCATGAATTTGTTTTCCTACTTTTGTGTTTTATATAAATGGAACCATACAGTAAATATTCTTTTCTGTCTGACTTTCTTTGATCAACATGATGTTTGTGAGAGTAACCCATGCTGTTGGGTGTAGCTCATTCATTCTCGTTATTATATAGCACTTCACTGTCTGAATATATCACAATTTATTTATTCATTCTACTTAAGCAGGAATTTGAATAGCTTCTGATTTTGAGCTCGTACAAATAGTGTGTACATATGTATTGCTGAAATATATAGATAGATAGATATAAAGACAACATCTTATAATTTGTATATACTTAAACATCAACATATATATCTGTACACTAAATATGCTTTAAATATAAATCTTGAGCATAATCCTTTTATATTTTGATCAGAATTTTAGAGAGCCACCAGGGCATGCACAGGGAACTAGGCAGAATTTCCTAGGCAGAATTCTTTTCTAAACACTTTAAAGACTTGTGTGGCTTATGTCTGAACTTTGTTCATTGTAATTCTTCTTGGCATTTCAGGCAAATCCACTATCTGCCTTCATATTGGGTAATCCCCAAATCAATTCACACATTTACTAAGTGTCTACAAAAAGCACAAAGAAATCTGGGACAGACATGCCTTTGAGTGGCTGGCATTCCATGTTGAGGATACAAATATATATTCCATCAAGTTAGCCTGACTGCCAGGGGAATTTTATATTCCACTGTTTTGTTAAAATTTGGAGGATCACTGAACACAATTTTACTGGAAAAAAAATTACATTTTGAATGTGAAACACCTGTTAACATTTTCTTTAAAAACAGAGAAACTGTCATTTCTCCTTCTCCTAAAGTAATATATACAGCTATACTGAAATTAATCAAATTACTCCCAGAGACACAAAGATAAAATTAGGTTTCAAGCCTTTTCCATTAATGTTACAGTTAATGGTCATTTATTTTAAAACTTTACAAAGCCCCATGAAACACAGATTAAAAAGCACTGATTTCAGACAGTAAATGTTATGAGAGTTTAAGTTGGATTGATGAAATTTTCCAGACAATCTCTCTGAGGTTATTTTTGTTAAATGACATATTTGGGGTATGCCAGTTGCTTGGTAAAACTTGGAGGTTTAGTTGTAATCCGGTTGCTACATTATTCTAAGACAAGATTGGTAAGAGAGGGTTGTTACAGAAATTTACCAAATCGTAGCATATGAAGACAGATCTATTAATATTATGTAAGAAACAAATCGCCAGTCTAGGTTCGATGCAGGATACAGGATGCGTAGGGCTGGTGCACTGGGATGACCCAGAGAGATGGTATGGGGAGGGAGGTGGGAGGCGGGTTCAGGATTGGGAACTTGTGTACACCCATGGCAGATTCATGTTGATGTATGGCAAAACCAATACAGTACTGTAAAATAAAGTAAAAATAAAAATTTTTTTAAAATAAAAAGAAAAGAAAATCTTCCTAATATCAACACCCAAATTTGCATTGCAACATCCCTAATGAGAAATTTTATTTATCAAAACCACTGACTAGATTTAAATGGAACACAGCAGTGGTCTTACAAGGCACTTAATACATCCTCCAAGAAGGAACTGCGTGAACACTGAGTTTTGGAGTCTTATGATCATGCTTTTATCTTTAAAGGTAGATGATTAGTTGAGACTTTTCCTGCTTTTTGTTCTGAGGAAATTGTATCACAGGAATATTTTTATTGGTTTTATGGTGTAACCTTAAAATTGCCTCCAGCTCCTGGATTACCATAAAGGAGGGAAGTAAATCCACAGGGAGTCTGGAAGCATGAAGGTGATATTCCAGGGCCTAACTTGCAAGCAGTGAGTGCTCACCATTTCAGCTTAATCCTGTCTGATTCTCTGACCCAGGGATGGGTAAACCACAGCCGTGAACCAAATCTGGCCCAAAGCCTATTTTTGTAAATGAAATTTTATTGGAACACAGCCATACCCATTGCTTACATAAATGGTTTAGACAGATACCAGAGGATCTGCAAAGCCTAAAATATTTACTATCTAACCATTTACAGAAAAGTTTATCAACCCCTGCAGCGTCTCACCAACTGCCCTGGCCCTGCCTTTCATCTCTGTCTCTCATTCTCCTCCATTTTGTCCCATAGCAGTTCAGAGCTCAAGAACTGAACCTCAAAATATGAGTAAGCCTTCATCACCTTCGCTGTTCTTAAGTGACTGATGCCCACAACCACCAAAATAGTAGATGGCATAATCCCAAGAGATCAAAGTACGTTTCTTTTTTAAAATATTTTTGTGACTGATCTGAAATAAATCACTGATCTTTCAAATCACTATCTTTTTTCAAGATTTTTTTTCCTTAATATGGACCACTTTTAAAGTCTTTATTGAGTTTTGTTACAGTATTTCTTCTGTTTTCATTTTTTGACCACAAAGCACGTGGGATTTTAGCTCCCCAGCCAGGGATTGAACCCACACCCCTTGCATTAGAAGGTGAAATCTTAACCACTGGACAACCAGGGAAATTCCTTCAAGTCATCATCTTTGTATGAAGAAATAAAGATAGGCCATCTCATGGAATCCCACAATCAGCCTGTTCCTGAGGTGACTGCTGACATAAATGAGTCGAACAACCCAGGGCTATTACCTTCCCTCTGTCTTCCCCATTAATGTTAGCAAACTTCCAAACTTAGTTTCCTGGAAGGTCTTAGCAGCTGGGTATCCATCAAACTTGTTGGACAAAACAGTATGTTTTCTGATCAAAATTGAAGAAGTTTTCAATTCTTTGTCACACACTTAGAGACATTCATTCCATTATCTTTCAAGCAATAGGTAGCAGCTCTGAACCAAGGGGCTTAATCTTCAAGCAGCAATTCATGTTGCAGTTAAAAAAGAAAAAGAACAAAGCAAAGACAAAGTTTCCATTTATTTCAGGGAAATTTCACACAGAAGACAAAAAGAGAGATACTCTCCAGAGATCCTAAAGATAAAAGCTTTACATACTTAAAGTTATTTGATCTCAAAAATCACTGCATTTTATATTTCTTTGATAGACCAATTAAACTTTATGGTCATGATTAAACATAGATGAATTTTTATCTCTGGGCTATAAAATTCAAGGAATATGTCTTTGGTAATGGGCAGAACTATTCCAGTAGAACTCTTCCAAACCCTAAAAGAGGATGCCATCACGGTGTTGCATTCGATATGTCAGCAAATCCGGAAGACCCAGCAGTGGCCACAGGACTGGAAAAGGTCAATATCCGAATTCCCAAGAGGCATAGTACTAACAAATGTGTTAGCCATCAGACAATTGCACTCCCATGCTAGTAAGGTCATGCTTAAAATCTTGCATGCTAGGCTTCAGCATTGTGAGAACCAAGAACTTCCAGATGTCCAAGCTGGGTTTAGAAAGAAAGAGAAACCAGAGATCAAATTGCCAACAGTCGCTGGATCATAGAGAAAGCAAGGGAATTCCAGAGAAATATCTCTTCCTCTGTTTCATCAGCTATGCCACAGGTTTTGACAGTGTCGATCATAATAAACTGGGGAAGCTCTGAAAGAGATGGGAATACCAGACCATCTTACCTGTCTCCTGAGAAACCTGTATGCAGATCAAGAAGCAACAGTTAGAACCCTGTTAGGAACAATTGATTTGTTCAAGAGTGAGAAAGGAGTATGACAGGGCTGTCTGCTGTCACTCTGTTTGTTTAATGTATACACTGAGCACATCATGAGAAATGCCAGGCTGGATGAGTTACAAGCTGGAATCAAGAGAGGCAGGAGGAATATCAACAACCTCAGATACGTGGATGATACCACTCTATGGCAGAAATCGAAGAGGAACTAAAGAACCTCTTGAGGTGGGTGAAGGAGGAGAGTGAAAGAGCCGGCTTAAAACCAAATATTAAAAAAACTAAGATTATGGCATCTGACCCCACTACTTCTTGGCAAATAGAGGGAAAAGGTGGAATTAGTGACAGATTGCCTCTTCTTGGGGTCTAAAATCACCACGGATGGTGACTGCAGCCATGAAATCAGAAGACATTTGCTTCTTGGCAGGAAAGCTGTGACAAACCTAGACAATGTGTTGAAAAGCTGAGACATTACTCCTCCAACAAAAGTTTGTATAGTCAAGGCTTTCTTCCCAGTGGTCACATACAGTTTCGAGAACTGGACCGTAAAGAAGGCAGAGTGCCGAAGAATTGATGCTTTCAAAGTGTGGTGCTAGAGAAGACTCCTGAGAGTTTCTTGGACTGCAAGGAAATCAAACCAGTCAATCTTAAGGGAAATCAACCTTGAATACTTAGCAGAAGGACTGATGCTAAAGCTGAAACTCCAGTTTTTTGGTCATCTGATGCAAATAGCTGACTCATTGGAAAAGTCCCTGATGCTGGGAAAGATTTGAGGGCAGAAGGAGAAGACGGCATCAGAGGATGAGATGGCTGGATGGCATCACCAATGCAATGGACATGAACTTGGGCAAACTTCAGGAGATGGTGAGGGGCAGGGAGGCCTGGCGTGCTGCAGTCTATGGGGTCACAGAGAGTCGGACACGACTGGGTGACTGAACACAATAACAATGGACAGAAAGGCCTTGTCACAGACAAAGGGGAAGGTGGGGAAACATATGAGACCTACTCCACGTTCCTTCTTTTTAAAAACTATGTATGTATGTATGTGATTTTGTGGCACAGGTATTATCTGTATACAACAACCTTTAAAAATTATTGGGGAAGGAAGGGGGAGCTACAGGGGATGGAAGGAAGAAGACAGAGTTGGGTGATGGAGAGTCATCCTTGAGGCCCCACTTTTAGCCACTGTGTAATTCAGCAGTCACACTGAAGACTATCGGATATGTTTAAGAAAGGGGGGAAGTGAAGGAAGGAAGAAGGAAGAGAGGGAGGGAGCCTAGACTCTCAGAATGTGAGAAGTCAACGTTTGTAGTTCCAATTATGTGAACCAGAACTTGGAGCTATTTATAATTTTACAAACACTAATCCAAATTGGCCCTGCTTGCAGGCGATAGAATATAGGCAGTCTCTCAGCTGATGGGCCCAATTCTACCTTGACTGTGGTTTTGAAATTTTTTACTTGTTTGCAGTAACTGTGATGAACTCTGATGAAGTGATAAATATTTAGTTTGTGGAAATGGCCCAGAAGAAAAAGCTGGTACTAGAATTGAACATGTCTAATAAAGTGTCACATTTAATTCCATTCATCTTGAACTGACAGAGTTATTGAGATGGAGGGCAGATTAATGGTTGCCAGGGATGAGGGAGTTCAAGAGAGAGGGCAAAGGAGTGTGATTTTTATAATCACACTTATGAGGTCATTATCAGGGATCCTTGTGGTCATGAATTTGTTCCATATCTTGACTAGAGGTCAATACGCAAAACTATACCTGTGATAAAATTGCATAAATACAAACAAATAAGTAACAATGGAGACAATCTGTATATCACTGGATCACACCAATGTCAAAAAATGGTTGTACCAGTTTACATTCCCACCAGCATTATATGAGGCTCCAATTTCTCCACATCCTCACCAACATTTATTATTGTCAGTCTTTCTTATTATAGCCATTCTAATGATGTGTGGTGGTAGCTCACTGTGGCTTTAATGTACATTTCCTTTAGTGATGAATGATGTTGAGCATTTTTTATTTTCATGTACCTAGCTATTTGTGGAGAAGGCAATGGCATCCCACTCCAGTACTCTTGCTTGGAAAATCCCATGGATGGAGGAGCCTGGTAGGCTGCAGTTGATGGGATTGCGAAGAGTTCGGACATGACGGAGCGACTTCACTTTCACTTTTCACTTTGATGCATTGGAGAAGGAAATGGCAACCCACTCCAGTGTTCTTGCCTGGAGAATCCCAGGGACCGGGGAGCCTGATGGGCTGCTGTCTATGGGGTCACACAGAGTCAGACACGACTGAAGCGACAGCAGCAGCAGCAGCAGCTATTTGTATTTCTACTCTGGTGAAATGTCTATTCAGGTCTTTTACTCATTTTAACTATGATATATTTTAATTGTAGTTCTTTATCTTTTTTAACTGTAGGAGTTTTCATGTTATTGTTGTTTTGCTTCTTTTTTAATAGAGTGAAGTTGATTTATCACACACATGTCTGACAATGGACAAAATGTTGTTTACATGAAACATCATAGATTAAAAATACATAGTATTTATATTTTAATAGATAATATTTATCCTGGACAGAAGTCCTTCATCAGATATATGATTTGCAAATATTTTCCTACTCTGTGGCTTTTCTTTTCATTTTATAAATGTAGCTTTTGAAGAGCAAAATTTTAAAATTTTTATTAAATCCAATATATCAAATGTTTCCTTTGTGGATCACGTGTCTGGTGTCATATCTATGAAATCTTTGCCTCAGCCTAGATCACAAAAAAACTTTAAATTTTTTTCTGACAATATTATAATTTTAGCCCTTAAGTTAGATCTGTAATCACAATTAATGTTTTTGCAGTATGTAAGGTAAGCATCTAAGTTTATTTTTTTGCATAGGCATATCCAGTTGTTCCAATGCCATTTGCTAACAAGACTGTCCTTTCCTTACTGAATTACCTTGGCACCTTTGTTAAAATTCAATTGATAATGAATATAAGGGTTTATTTGTCTTTTCTTTCTTAGTCCAGTGACCTGTGTGTCTACTGTTGTGCCACCCTGCCTTGATTACTGTAGTTTATAGTAAGTTTTTAAACAGGTACTATAAGTCCTACTTTGTTCTTCTTTTTCCCTCCAAAAAATTTTTTGGCTATTCTCGGTCCTTTACATTTCTATCAAATTTTAAGATCAACTTGCTAATTTCTTTGAATTTACATAGGGATTGTATTGACTGTTTGGATGAATTTAGAGAAGATTGCCATCTTAACAAGGTTGATCCTTCCAATCCATAAACATTAATATACGTCTTTGATTTGTCTAGTATTTGGCAGCTTTCAGCATACGTGTCTTATACTTCTTTAGTTAGATTTATTCCTTATATCTAAGTATTTTCTTCTTTTTTGATGCAATTTTGAATGGAATTGTCTTAATTTCATTTTTGTAGTTTTCCTTTCTAGAAAAATAAATTGGTTGTATATATATAAATGCAACCAATATCTGTCTGTTGCTGTTGTGGCCTAGGACCTGGCTGGAGTCTTCACCATTTCTCTTGCAGCATAAGCTTTTTTCCCTGCTAGTGTGTGATGGGTAAGAACGCAACTAGTGTTAGAACAGTCTGGTGCCACTGCTTGATACATGCTAAAGCACCAACAGTTTTACCCACTGTCACTTTTGCACCAACAGTGCAAAGGTCAACCGGTGGAAAAGGCAGTCATCTCGGAGTTTTCCTGATCTTGCAAATGCTATGGAAGGTTCCCCTGAACCTTGACAAGGAATCTCCAGGGCTCCAAGGACAGCGCTTAGAGAATCACTGATCTAGATGACCTCTAAGCACTTGTCTAAGTCTAAAATGCTGTCGTTTTTCAGATCTAAGATAAATATCATTTACCAAACTTACAATAACATTTGCTTAAGTGACTGATTTTCATGAGTCAATATCCTTAGACAGTTACTGCATGTAGAAAAATGTGCCAAGTCTTTTGAGAGAGATTAAAAGGAAATAGAACTTTGGCCCTAAATCTCAAAGAAATAGCACAAGCCTCTCTCAGTACTCAAGTGTCTATGAAAGGAATCCCAGCGTCACTGTAGGCTAGTTACATTCGACCCCAGATTTGTATGTTTTCTGTTCTAGGTAACACTAAAAACAAACAAAATGCTTACAGTGGAAATATAGCATGTGTCAAATATCACGACTGAGAAGTAAAACTAGGTTAAACTCTATTATTCTTGACTCATACAGTTTAGTATTGTCTCATTTCCAAATGTCTGGAAAAAAGACAAAACAGGATCAAACTAATTTTCAAGGTTTTTTTAAATCCTTTATTTTACACTATGATTTATAACAAGCCCTTGACTAGAAGCTTAAAATAGCCATTAACCTACTATTTTTTCCTACATTTTATAGTATGGTGCCTATTATATTCACTGGGCAAATTTTCCATGTATTTTAACTTCTCCCTGGAGAGGAATAAAATACTATTTATATAGTGAAGGTAAATAAATAGTCTCAGGGCTTCATCTGTGGGATTCCATAATATCTGACATCCTTCATCTTTTGGGGTGGAAAAAGGACAAAGAAAAAGCAAAAAGAACTAAAGAAAAAGGCAAAAAGGACTAAAAAGAAAAAAGCAAAAAGGACTAAAATATTCATGGTTGGGAAGAATAAAAGAGAAATTGGGAAAACAAAATTAACCGTATAAAATTAAGGGACAGACTTTCCTAGTGGTCCAGAAGTTAAGAATCCATGTTTCCACTGCAAGGAGCACAGGCTTGACCCCTGGTCAGGGGACTAGATCCCACATGCTGCATGGTGCAGCCATAAATAAATTAATATATATATAATTAATAAAGTGAAGGGAGGGATTGAGGTTAGACTAGGTTAGGGATAAATGGAGCTGATAATAGTTTCAGAGAAACCACTTACAGATTGGAGTTGTGATTTTTTTTAAAAATCATGCAATCTAAGAGCTGGAAATATTGGGCAAGAACAAGATTATACGGCAGAAGAGGAAGCCACAGCCCAGAGATTTTCGACAGGGCTAGAGCTGGAAGCCAGAATTTCTCCTTCCCTGCAGTATGGTATTCTGCAGTATTCTCTTCTAATCCTTTAGTGGGTGAAGAAGCACACCGTTCTTAAGGGAAGCATGACAGTTACATGACAGGTAACTCAGACGTCTTAAACAGGTCTTCCTAATTCACTTTATGCCTCAGCTATTGCAAATTGTGAAGTCTTATTTCCCAATGAATTTCTGTTAAGTATTCAAAATCACCTCGACCTTGTTTACTGTAATACATCACCTTTAGCATCAACCATATTCTTTGTTCTCCACAAGACACATATGGTATCATTTTCTTCACACCACATACCATATCTTAGTTGGGTCATCGTTTCCAGCGACACAGGATAATTGTGAACACATGACATACTTTACAATGAACAATGAACCCCAGTTCTTAAGATTTTACACATTACATCATTCAATATGCTGCATGCTCTAAAATATGCCATTGGTTTTTGCTTTTTGCTACTTATTACCACCTTCCTGGTAAGTTTTTTGGGACTACTACCTAAAGCTACATGTAGAAATCTCTGCCGGTTATTTCATTTTGTTTTGTTCTGCTTCATTTTCACCTTCATGTTTCTTTTAAGTAAGCACTAGAGTGGCACCTCACTCCAGTACTCTTGCTTGGAAAATTTCAAGGGCAGAGGAGCCTGGTAGGCTGCAGTCCATGGGGTCACTAACAGTTGGACACGGCTGAGTGACTTCACTTTCGCTTTTCACTTTCCTGCATTGGAGAAGGAAATGGCAACCCACTCCAGTGTTCTTGCCTGGAGAATCCCAGGGATGGGGAAGCCTGGTGGGCTGCCGTCTGTGGGGTCGCACAGTGTTGGACACGACTGAAGTGACTTCGCAGCAGCAGCAGCAACATTTACTACCATAAAGAGTGCTTAAGATAAACAATAACATTTTTTCAATAAGTTTTGAGTCTCACTGTGTGTCCAGGTCGGAGCACTTATTTTATATAATTAACTATAATTGTATTTTCTCCATCCAGGAAAAGTCGACTTCATTCTTTCCAATGTCAAGCTTCTCTCCGTTATGAACTAAATTGTAAAGTACTGACAGGAAACTGTACAATCTTGATATTGAGTGCTTCTCACTTTTCTTTTTTAGAGGAGTTTAATTCTTCTCCATCCAGAGATCCTTTGGTTTAGGTGTACTGAAAAAGTGGAAGTCTGAAGTCTGTTGATTCTAGGTTGGCATCCTTACAGCAGAGTTATCTAAGAGAGATATTTCTTTTCATCCCCAGCCTCTGAGAATGAAACTCTTGGGTGACTGAGATGCTTGGAGATACTAGGCCCATATCTTGGGTGAACCATCTTCCCTCTAATGCAATAACCTTCCTGGGTTTGGAATTTGGTTTTTAAAATATTTTTTCCTCTTTTTTATTCTCTCCTTCGCCTGGTTATTAACATCTATGTATTTCAGATTCTAAAAAGTGAAGGCCTCAGCCAAAACCAAAACACTGAATATTGAATAGTTAAATAGGTGGATAGCAGATAGTAGCAACAACTCCAAGTTTCTGATCTAAGTGCAGAGTAGCCAGAGCAGTTCCTCAAAATTCATGTTTACAGGCACTCCCAGGCACGCTCTTCGATGAGTCCGGCCCTGTCCCAAGGGGCTCTGATTTCCTGTCCACATCAACCATATATGGAGCAGGTTCTCTTTCATCTCTGGTTTTCACTGAGAAAGACTTCCATTGCATGAGTCACGTAGGTCCAAGGCCTTCCTCTGCTGAGCTGCTACAGGATGCCGCTTGCAGCTTCCTTGGGGACCATTGCATCTGTTCCTCTTCTGGGTAGACACCTCCTGGTCAGTGGGGGCCTTTGTGCCCGTGGGGTCTGCCGCCACCCTGCACCTGGTAACTGGGATGACCCTCCTTCACAGTCTCACTGGAAAAAGCAGACACAAAGCAGAGACTGATAAAGGCAGGCTGTGCAAATAGCTCCCATTGCCAGATACTTACTTCTGCTAAGCGCTTTCTCTGGATCGTCTCTTCTGTCACCCACAATAAACTTGCAAGGTAGCTGCCTTCACCGTTTCCATTTTCTAGAGGAGGAAACTGAGAAGTGTGAGGTTAACCAGCATGCCAAGGTCATGTGATCTGGAATATAGAGGAGCTGGGATTTGGTCCAACCCAGGAAGTTGAGCTTCAGGGCTCACACTGTTTATAACGCTAAGCCGCTTGCTCTCATTCAAAGGAGTGCTTCTCCGTTCCCCCTTACCCCCGACCCCTAGCCCTCATCACAGAGAGCACCCAGCACCAGAGTTGGGAACATTTATGGAGTTTCTGCTCTGTGTCTGTCATGCTCTCCAAATTCTAGGGCTGGCCAGGAGGTATGAGAACCCTGTCAAAGGAAAAATCGTAGGAGTAGGGCAGAAGCCATTGGTTTTGCTTTATTGATTTGATTTGATTTCATTTGACTTCTGTGAAAATTCTGCCTCAATTCTGAAGCAATTAAAGCCTCCGGGAAGAGCAAAATTCATTCTCAGTCACGCACAGTGATTTATTTTATTACAACCAATTTGAGATTTGCAACAGCCTGAAAACATGTTCTCATGAAAGGCCTCAGCATCACAGGCTTTATTACCATGCCAGTCTGTATTGTTAGAAGATGTAGGACATCTTTACTGCTGGTTTGATGATGTACCAACTTCTAGAATACCTCCTAGCCCCACTCCCAGAAAGGAAAAGCCTCAGAACCCTACTTTTTAAAGACTATACCTGGTTCACCATGTCCAACTTCAAGTGACCTGCATAATCCATGTTGAGGGGAAGAAAACATTGTATTTACTTTGAGGTTTCCAGCTATTACAAAGTGTACTCATAAATCTCTCATTCCTCCCTAGGATGGGTGGAGTGGGATGAAGGGAAGGAGGAGAAGCCGTCAGCCTCACTGGATGGGCTGGAAGTGAAATTAGCACAAAGAAAAAGGCACCCCTGGTTTTACTTATCCCATTAATAAGATGTCATGACAATAACAAAGATAATGTCCAAATAGTGGCATTAACATCTGCAATGGATTTTAAAAGGGGGGATAAATTTATTTTTATTATCCTTTTCTTCATGGTCATGAATAATTGGTATGTTTTGGTTTATAATTACAAACTATAGCAGTTCAGAATAACTAACATCTGTGCAGTGTACATTCAGTGTGTGAAGTTCCGGCCCTCCAGATAATTCTGAAGGCAGCCAAAGCTTGAGAACAAGTACACTAAAGCAGTGAGTCTCAACCTTGGCTCTACATTGGAACCGCCTGGAAGCTTTAAAAACTCCTGGACATGGAGGAGAGAAAGAGGCGAGTAAGATGGAAGAGGAGAAGGTCACTGGGGGTTGGCGCAAGGGTTTGGGTGACCCACCAAGGACTCAGAGTCATGAGTCAGACCGTGCTGCTTGGCCACTTGCGGTCAGCAATAACAGTTTATCATGTTCTTTAATTCATTATTTGGGGATGTCAAAACACAAATGAGAACTCCTGACCACCCATGTTCAAGTGCATGTCTTCATCATGTAAAAGCAAGTTCCATTTAAAAAAAAAAAATAGGAAAACTGCTGGCCTTGTGTCCCAACCCAAGAGACTATGGGGCTTCCCCAGTGGCTCAGCGGTAAAGAATTCACCTGCAATGCAGGAGACGTGAGTTCAATCCCGGGTGTGAAAGATCCCCTGGAGAAAGGGCTCAACAACCCACGCCAGTACTCTTGCCTGGAGAATCCCATGGACAGAGGAGCCTGATGGGTTACAGCCCAAGGGGTTGCAAAGAGTCATACATGACTGAAGTGACTGAACACGCCCAAGATTCTGATTTCATTGGCCTAGGACAGGATTTTCAACCTAAGCACCATAGACATTTTGGGCTAGATAATTGTTCACTGGAGCTCCTGGCCTATGCATTGGATGTTTAGCGGTGTCCTTGGCCTCTGCCCCCAGATGTTAATAGCCTCCCAACAAGCTGTAAAAATCAAAAATGTCACAAGATGTTGCCAAATGTCCCCTGGAGGACAAGATCACCCCAGGATGAAGAGCAGTTGTCTAAGGGCATAGCCTAGACACTGGGATTTTTAAAAACTCCTTCAGTCATCCTGATGTACAGCCAAGACTAAGAACCATTCATCAGGAGGGTTCATATTAATAAGTAGCTTTGTATGTGCAATGATGAATAATAAAACAATAAACTTGTGTGTAAAGTAAAAGTAAATCAACTTGTGTGGAAGACTCAGGCAGTCTGCCCATAAGTAAAGGACAAGAGCTTTAGGGCATAAATTTCACAGCAAGCATTTGGCGCCTTACATTTTTGCTTACTTTCTGGTTGTCAGGTATGTTCCAGAAAACTGACATAAACAGGTACACTGCATTTATCTAAAAGGTCACAATCACATAGAAATTGCTTTGTACTAAATATAGTAGTGGCTGGACAACCTGCTTTGGGACGTACTCATTCTAAAACCAGGGTGCTAATCAGTGGATCATGTGGTACAAGTAGTTAAGTAAATCTGTGTCAATGGGTTAAAAAATGCAGCCTGTCAATTGCTTTTTTGATGTATTTCTAATGCAAGCATTGTATTTCAAGTGGGTATACCTTATAGAAGACATTGAGTATTTATAGGGCACTTATTGGAGAAGGAAATGGCAACCCGCTCCAGTGTTCTTCTCTGGAGAATCCCAGGGATGGGGGAGCCTGGTGGACTGCCGTCTATGGGGTCGCACAGAGTCGGACACGACTGAAGTGACTTAGCAGCAGCAGCAGGGCACTTATAAAGGGAAAAAATTACTTCTCTGGAAATAGAGGAAAATAGAAAAAAATCGCGGAGAAGGCGATGGCACCCCACTCCAGTACTCTTCCCTGGAAATTCCCATGGATGGAGGAGCCTGGTAGGCTGCAGTCCATGGGGTCGCTAAGAATCGGACACGACTGAGCGACTTCACTTTCACTTTTCACTTTCATGCATTGAGAAGGAAACGGCAACCCACTCCAGTGTTCTTGCCTGGAGAATCCCAGGGAAGGGGGAGCCTGGTGGGCTGCCGTCTCTGGGGTTGCACAGAGTCGGACACGACTGAAGCAACTTAGCAGCAGCAGAAAGAAATCTATTACATTTATTTTTTAAACTTTTTATTTTATATTGGAGTATAGCCAGTTAGCAAGGAGATCCAACCAGTCCATCCTAAAGGAGATCAGTCCTGGGTGTTCATTGGAAGGACTGATGTTGAAGCTGAAACTCCAGTACTTTGGCCACCTCATGTGAAGAGTTGACTCACTGGAAAAGGCACTGATGCCGGGAGGGATTGGGGGCAGGAGGAGAAGGGGACGACAGAGGATGAGATGGCTGGATGGCATCACTGACTCGATGGACATGAGTCTGAGTGAACTCCAGGAGTTGGTGATGGACAGGGAGGCCTGGTGTGCTGCGATTCATGGGGTCGCAAAGAATGGGACACGACTGAGCAACTGAACTGAACTGATAGCCAGTTAGCAATGTCATGATAGTTTTAGGTGGACAGCAAAGGGACTCAGCCTTTGGATCCTTTACATGAATATACATCTATCCATTCTCCTCCAGACTCCCCTCCCATCCAGGCTGCCACATAACATTGAGCAGAGTTCCCTGCGCTATATAGTAGGTCCTTGCTGGTTATCCATTTTAAATATAGTAGTGTGTACATGTCGATCCCAAACTCCCTAACTATCCCTTCCCCCGTCCTCCCTCTGTGGTTATTTTCTAAGTCTGTGAGTCTCTTTCTGTTTTGTAAATAAATTCATTTGTATCATTTCTTTTTAGATTTGGCACATAAGGGATGTCATATGATAGGTCTTCTCCATCTCACTTTTCACTCCGTACGACAATCTCTAGTTCTATCCATATCATGCAGCCTGTCAATTTCATAATGTTAATTTTGACACCATCCAAATCAGCCACACAAATACAGAACTACACTAATTGTGCTCTTTAAGTTCAGTTCAGTTCAGTTCAGTCGCTCAGTCGTGTCCGACTCTTTGCAACCCCATGAATCGCAGCACGCCAGGCCTCCCTGTCCATCACCAACTCCTGGAGTTCACTCAGACTCATGTCCATCGAGTCAGTGATGCCATCCAGCCATCTCATCCTTGGTCGTCCCCTTCTCCTCCTGCCCGCAATCCCTCCCAGCATCAGTGTCTTTCCCAATGAGTCAACTCTCCGCATGAAGTGACCAAAGTACTGGAGCTTCAGCTTTAGCATCATTCCTTCCAAAGAAATCCCAGGGCTGATCTCCTTCAGAATGGACTGGTTGGATCTCCTTGCAGTCCAAGGGACTCTCAAGAGTCAAGTAGTGCTTTAATCTTCAGGTGGAGATCAGGACTTTAACTACTTTTTGACTGAAGAAAATTCCCCTGTACTAGAGCCGCAGCAGGCATCCTAAAATGAAATCCGTATTCAGCAGATTGCCCTCTGCTGCCTCAGTGGCCCTGGACTCTTCCTCTGCAGCCCACTTGAGTGCTCGATTGGACCACAGGATGGGCGTCCTCTCAGGCGCTACGCTATGTCTCTCATCCAGCTGGACAGTCTCAGCGCAAGGGGAGGGCTCCCCACGCAGAATCTGGCAGCTCCTCTCCCCTGTGGACTTTTCAGCAGAGCTCTGATTTCCCGCCTCCTCCAACTAGTTGAAACGGTGCCTTGTTTGTTTCCACATAAAGAATGGAAATACGACTTCCGGATACTGTTAAACAACGTTTAAATAGTAAACTATAAGATGATTGCATTTTCTGAGGCAAATTGGTACTGTCAGATTTCAAAATGTGAAAGTACTTTCCTGAATTAGTGAATTGAAATCATTCATTGGTTTCCCTGGTGGCTCAGACAGTAAAGTGTCTGCCTGCAATGTGGAAGACCTGGGTTCAATCCCTGGGTTGGGAAGATCCTCTGGAGAAGGCAGCCCACTCCAGTACCCTTGCCTGGAAAATTCCATGGACGGAGGAGCCTGGTAGGCTACAGTCCATGGGGTGGCAAAGAGTCAGGCACGACTGAGCAACTTCACTATTGGTTCAACACCTACAGGGTACTAGGTACTGTGTGATGCTTTCGCCACCTCATGTGAAGAGTTGACTCATTGGAAAAGACTCTGATGCTGGGAGGGATTGGGGGCAGGAGGAGAAGGGGATGACAGAGGAGGAGATGGCTGGATGGCATCCCCGACTCGATGGATGTGAGTTTGAGTGAACTCAGGGAGATGGTGATGGACAGGGAGGCCTGGCGTGCTGCAATTCATGGGGTCGCAAAGAGTCAGACACGACTGAGCGACTGAACTGAACTGAACTGAGAACCAGTTCTCAGAAATCTGCTCTGGGAAAAAAAGATCATAGAAGACTGCTGAAAGGTATTATTTCCATATGCTCTCACTTTTTAAAAAATGGCACATGCTTTTATGTACAGAGGGAGTTTTCTGGAAGAAAACACACTTTATAATTAACTGTGACTGCCTTTGGGCAGGGAATTTAGAGTTCTTGAATAGAAGGGCGACTTCCTTTTCATTATTTAAGTTTTTATACAGCTTAACTTTTTCAATTTTAAATACTGTATTTTCCATTTTATATGCTAGTAAATAACAGAACGTGTGCATTTCCAGTAGCCTTTTTTAAGCTCCAAAATGACTCCTCTATATAAGAGAAAAATAGGTGGGCTACCCTTTATGTCTCTTTGCCTTCCTTTTGTATATGTTTTCTTGCTAAGGCAGAGTGGTCTGAAAGGAGTCTTTGAGTATAAAATTACACCAACATTGGTTCCATGAAGGAGGTTAACAGGCAGATCCTACTTGAGGTTGAGTAGGTAAGGTCATGGCAACCCACTCCAGGATTCTTGCCTGGAGAACCCCATGGACAGAGAAGCCTGGTGGGCTACAATCCGTAGGGTCACAAAGAGTCGGACACGACTGAAGCAGCTCAGCACAGCACAGTACCGTTAAGCAAGCCCTGCTTAAGAAAGCCACTTTAACCAGAAAGAGAAGTTGCCTGCAGGCAGGGACCTAATTTCCTGTTGGCAGCATTAGAATAGTCACTGTCCATACATCCCTTGAGAATAAAGTGTGGATGTACATCAGGGATGTCTACACTGTTATTGGACCTAAAATTTTTTTCCAATGATTTCTTTCATTCACCTCTGTCTATAATTCCCAAGAAGAATCAATGCTGGCAAAGAAAAAAAAGAAAGAAGAACAAAAATAACCAAACACCCATTTGTGTCAAAGAAAAACAGTTCTGTGATCTTTTTAGTGCCCATCAATGGTGGCTCAGCGGTAAAGAATCCACCTGCAATGTGGGAGATGCAGGTTCGATTCCTGGGTCGGGAAGATCGCTTAAGAAGGAAATGGCAACCCACTTCAGTATTCTTGCCTGGAGAATTTGATGGACAGAGGAGGCTGGAGGGCTTCAGGCCGTGAGGTCCCAGAAGAGTCAGACACAACTTAGAGAGTAAACAATAACAGTTCCATGGTGCTGGAGAAGCCTCTTGAGAGTCCCTTGGACTGCAAGGAGATCCAACCAGTCCATCCTAAAGGAGATCAGTCCTGGATGGTCATTGGAAGGACTCATGTTGAAGCTGAAACTCCAGTACTGTGGCCAACTGATGTGAAGAACTGACTCATTTGAAAAGACTCTGATGCTGGAAAAGATTTGGGGGCAGGAGAAGGGGACGACAGAGGATGAGATGGTTGGATGGCATCACCGACTCAATGGACATGGGTTTGGGTGAACCCCGGGAGTTGGTGATGGACAGGGAGGCCTGGCGCGCTGCGGTCCATGGGGTCGCAAGCGTCGGGCACGACTGAGTGAACTGAACTGAACTGATGCCTTTCTCTTGGGCGCTTCCTTACCCCTAACCCTAATTAAGAGCTTAAGTAAGCATTGTTGTTGTCTCCTGTTGTTGTTGTGCTCAACCCTATGGACTGTAGCCCTCCAGGCTCTTCAGCGCATAGAATTTTCCAGGCAAGAGTGCTGGAGTGGGTAGCCATTCCCTTCTCCTGGGGAATCTTCCCAACCCAGGGATCAAACCCAACTCCCCTATGTCTCTTGCATTGGCAGGCAGATTCTTTACCATCAGCGCCCCCTGGGAAGCCCAAAATCTTTTTCAGTTGAGACTGGAAGAGCCTGAAACCATGCACTGTGGGGTTTTCCAGATCATTTTCCTTAGCCCCTGTTACGTAGACTTTCACAGGATTTCAGAGTCTCCCTCGTTAAAGCCAGAAACATCCTTTTCTCTTGTTGTTGGATGTATGAATTGGAAAATCTGTTCACATGGATTTCAGGATCCTCTGTCTCCAGGAATGAACCAACCATCCAACCTTAACAGTTCAACTGTTTCAAACCTTATCCTATAACAATTCCTACATGTTTAAATTACATCTCTCTAGTCTTTACTGGAGAATTACTGTTGTGGAACAAAATACTAAACTCTCATTCTATAAAAAGTAATTTTCAGGTCTTCTTTTTAGGGGGTGATTCATCCCAGAAATAATGTTTCGTGTCTTTACTTGCATCAGGGCCTAATAACTAGCAATCAGCAATGGTATAATTATTTTTTAGCTTCATGAGAACTGAAAGTGTTTAGGGAAGTGTTTCTGTGAAGAGTTCACTGGTTATCCTTGGACAAGAGTTTACATGGAAATTCTAAGAAGACACCAAGCAAAACCAGTAAGAATGAGAGGGAAAAGATACCTGAGACAGGACTGGATTGAAGGAAAAGGCCTCTCATAAAACAATACAGAAAAAGGGGGGAAATATGTTTAAAAGTCATACAGGGTCTTAGCCATAAAAAATATAATTATAGAGAGCCCTATGTTATTAAATTTTCAAAATGCATACGTTCTGATTTTGTATTTCTGGAGTAACAGTTTCCCCGCCTCTTTCCATGGACTCATATTAATGACCACACCAGCCATGAAATTAATCCTCAATATTTTAGACATGGTAGAACAACACTGGAAGGTCAACTTAGAGTTAGCATGGCAATGGGTGCTTTGAAAAACAAGAAAATTTTGTCAGATTAGCATGGTATTATTTCCTATTGAGTAGAGTAAGTTTAAGTTCTGAGTCACTAAGCAAACATTAGAAAGGAAATCAATGCCATTTTTACTCTTGAAAAGGCATCATATATTCAGTTGGGACTTCCTCCATTTATATAGCTGCGCTGTTATTTAAGCCCATGCTTCTAGTACAATACCTAAGTAGATGAATTCCAGCAACTCACAGAGGTCTTGTGTTCTTGCTACTTATCACACACAGCCTCTAGAGGGTCATCACCCTCTCCTTAGAATTTCAAAGATTTCAAACTGTCAACATGGAAGAATAGACATTCCTGCAAACACTACAAACAGATCACAGTAACCACATTTTCCTGTGTGATAAAGAGAAATCTGAGCCTAAACAAAGATAGGTCACTGGTGTCATCCCTGCTAAAGCAAGGCAGCCTGTTAAGCACAGAGGTAAGCGTGAGTTCCAAGTGATTTTAGGTTGGCAAAGCCAGTATATCCTAAACCACTTCATTTTCCCAGTATTCTCCATAACATCTTATTCAGAGCTTTGGCTGCTTGTCAGGAGTGAATATAATCTCCCAATGCCACTGGTTGAAAATGACTCATTTAACTCATGACTTGGTAAGAACTGATCAAAGATGACTTCCTGCTTCTTGGTTAAACTGTCATCCAAACCCCCAACTTTTGCTCTTCTGAAAAGTGGGTCACGTGACCACTTCCTATAAGCTCAAAGATTTATCTCTTGTTATTATATTTATTTATCATTCTCCGCATCTTTCAGAGATTGAAAAACTCGCTGAAACATTAAATTATGAAAAGATAATGACGATGACAATCTCCTGCTATCCCTCCAACTGAAAAGCATCATAAATGATAAAATTTAGAAGTTCAGAAGTGTGATTAGAAATGTGTGTCCAAGTGTCCCATGCTGGCTCTGCCATCTGTCTTACACGCTCTTTCCCTTTTTCAGCTGCTGGCTGGGCGCTGGCCTTTTGAACAAAATGACTTTGGCGTTTTCCTCTGCAAGTTGTTCCCCTTTTTGCAGAAGTCCTCAGTGGGGATCACCGTCCTTAATCTCTGCGCACTAAGTGTTGACAGGTAATGTGGCTCTTTCTCCTCACTCTTTTGTTGGGTTTAGAAAACTGTTTTTCTCAGAAAAAAGAGAACTCAAGGAGTTTTGGGAGCGGATGCCCAGGACAGTGGTTCATTAGTTCCCAGGAATTAAACTATTATCAATCTTGCTGTACTGTTCACAATTACTTTCCACAGTTGCTTATTACTAGCCATCTTTGGTTTAGGCAAACTTGCACCTAGAACATTTTGCCAACTATATCCATTTGATATCCTTATGGCAATGAGCTATCAGAGACGCCCAAGGAATATATTAGATGGAATGAATTTTGGAAAAGGAAATTCTAGGACATCCAAACTCTATATTTTCTGTGGTAGATTTCTCATTGGAAAAAAAGAAGATATGGCTCAATTGTGTTTCTAAAGCTTGATTCCTTGAACTGAAGAATGAGTACTCAGAATTACATTCTAATCTACGCTCGAAAGTCTTCCTAAAAAGAGGACAATAGAAGTGCCCTTTCATCCATATCTGTAAAACCCATGAAGTGTCTCAAAGTCTTTCCAGAATTCTTCTCAAACATGGATGTCAAGACTTCTTTAAAGAGGTCTTTCTAAATTCCATGAATTTCTAGAAGGTATTTTATATATCTTCTAATTTTCATAGTAGGAATTTTATAAAAAAATGAAATTAGGAACTCTGGTGCTCTTTTTCATATTGAATACAGTCCTTTGAGGGCTTCCCAGGTAGCTCTAGTGGTAAAGAACCTGCCTGCCAGTGCAGGAGACATAAGAAATATAGGTTCAGTCCCTGGAGCAGGAAGATCCCCTGGAGGAAGACATGGCAACCCACTCCAATATTCTTGCCCGAAGAATCCCATGGACAGAGGAGCCTGGCGAGCTATGGTCCATAGAGTCACAAAGAGTTGGACATGACTGAAGCAACTTAGCATGCATGCATAATCCTTAGCAAACACTGTTTAATGGCCTATTTAAGTGGTTTACCTACAATTTAGAAGAGGTCTTCATTTTTCCTTTCACACTTCAACAATCACTTTATCAGAGCACCCAAGTCCCATCAACATAGAAATAAAAGGCCCAGTTTCTTAAAGAACAATGGAAGTGTTTACAGATCTTCTGTTATTTATCATTTACAATTAATTTTCAGGACCAAAACTTTTATTGTTAAACCATAAGGATACTCATTCCATTGGTAGTAGACAACTATAATAATATCCTTATTTTAAATGTATGGTTATAGTAATTGTGAAACACTGAAACAAAATGTTTAGTGGTATTTTTAAAAATAAATTTATTGCTGAAACCAAAACAAAGAACATTTCATTAGCATTTAAGTTGCAGTAAGGTATTGACAAAAATGATAAACACAGCAATGGTAAAAACAAAGATCATAAATAAAATCATGAATAATTAGGATTCACAGTGATTCTCGGGAAAACCTGAGGCATAGGTTTCTTCTGCATCACATCAGATATTAAAGGCTGTTGCATACAAATATTTACATGCCATAAGTAGCTACTGTATCACTTCAACTTAATGAATAATTGTTATTTGTGACCATGTCTCAAAATATCAGTAAATAATCTGGATTTTATTCACTAATGAATTCTCACTCTGCTGTTCCCACTCCTAGCACCCCAATAACATCAGTTTTAGATAATACAGTACTTATGATCGGAGAAGGCAATGGCACCTCACTTCAATACTCTTGCCTGGAAAATCCAATGGACAGAAGAGCCTGGTGGGCTGCAGTCCATGGGGTCGCAAAGAGTCGGACACGACTGAGCGACTTCACTTTCACTTTTCACTTCCATGCATTGGAGAAGGAAGTGGCAACCCACTCCAGTGTTCTTGCCTGGAGAATCCCAGGGACGGGGGAGCCTGGTGGGCTGCCGTCTATGCGGTTGGACAGAGTTGGACACAACTGAAGTGACTTAGCAGCAGCAGTACTTATGTAAAATAATCATGACAATTTTTTTAATTGTGTTTCCTATATGCAAATTCTTCCTAAATGATATTCTTAATTGTTACAAAACTACAATTGTGAAACAATGTGGTATACACCCATAAATACGTTGACAAATAAATGGGAGAAACAGAAACAGGTTTCAAAGTATACAAAAATATAATAGAGGCTAAAATTACTTTGATTGTAACAGGAAAAGGGAAGATTCATCAACAAATAGTGTTATGTACCATCTGGGGAAAAAACATGTTAAAGGCTTATCTTGTGCTACATATCAATAATATTAGTTACAATTACTCGGTTCAGTTCAGTCTCTCAGTTGTGTCCGACTCTTTGCGACCCCATGGACTGCAGCATGCCAGGCCTCCCGGTCCATCACCAGCTCCCAGAGTTTACTCAAACTCATGTCCTTTGAGTCGGTGATGCCATCCAGCCATCTCATCCTCTGTCGTCCCCTTCTCCTCCTGCCCCCAATCCCTCCCAGCATCAGGGTCTTTTCAAATGAGTCAGCTGGTCGCATAAGGTGGCCAAAATGTTGGAGTTTCAGCTTCAACATTAGTCCTTTCAATGAACACTCAGGACTGATCTCCTTTAGAATGGACTGGTTGGATCTCCTTGCAGTCTAAGGGACTCTCAAGAGTCTTCTCCAACACCACAGTTCAAAAGCATCAGTTCTTCGGCACTCTGCTTTCCTTATACTCCAACTCTCACATCCATCCATGACCACTGGAAAAACCATAGCCTTGACTACACAGACCTTTGTTGGCAAAGTAATGTCTCTGCTTTTAATAGGCCGTCTAGGTTGGTCATAACTTTCCTTCCAAGGAGTAAGTGTCTTTTTATTTCATGGCTGCAATCACCATCTGCAGTGATTTTGGAGCCCCATAAATAAAGTCTACCACTATTTCCACTGTTTCTCCATCTATTTGCCATGAAGTGATGGGACCAGATGCCATGATCTTAGTTTTCTGAATGTTGAGCTTTAAGCTAACTTTTTCACTCTCTTCTTTCACTTTCATCAAGAAGCTCTTTAGTTCCTCTTCACTTTCTGCCATAAGGGTGGTGTCATCTGCATATCTGAGGTTATTGATATTTCTCCCAGCAATCTTGATTCCAGCTTGTGCTTCCTCCAGCCCACCGTTTCTCATGATGTACTCTGCACATAAGTTAAATAAGCAGGGTGACAATATACACCCTTGATGTACTCCTTTTCCTATTTGGAACCAGTCTGTTGTTACAATTATTACCATTTATTAAGTATTAGTATGTACCAGGCCCTGTTAAAAATACTTCCCAGAAATTATTTTATTTAATCCTTATAACAGCTGTGATGGTGCTATAGTTATCCACATTTTACAGGTGAGGAAGCTGAAGTTGAAAGAGCTTAATCAAGGTCACTCAGCTGCTAAATTTTGGAGCCAGTCATCAAATAAAAGTAGTGTGTGTTCTTAAACACTATGCTTAAGCATGCAAAAACTCAAACCATCAGGCAGTAGAAGAAGATAAACCAGTATCTTTTTGGTCTCTAGAAAAGGAAGACTTTTTAAACCTAAAAGGGATGGTAGAAAATCTGAGTAAAACTATAAATGCATTTTAGGACATAAAATTTTAAAAGAAGATCAAAGATTCATAAAATTAAAAACCGAATAAAGCAATAATCTGGGGAATATATTTGTAGCAAAACTACATGTTAATATTCTTGCTATTTAAAGAATCCATACAGTTCATAGTTAAAATGATAATACTTTCATATTAAAAGGCATAAGTATAAAAATCACCAAATAAAAAATCAAAATGGCTAACATTAGTCATTAACATGAATAATGTTCATGTAATCAGAGAAATTCTCATTAAAAAGCATACTTCTCTGGTAATGGTAGAAACTTGAACAGCCCCTCCAGAAAGTAAAGTCCTACAAGTACTCTTGCGCTCTGTTTTAAAGTTATTTTTATTTATTGACTGTGCTAGGTCTTTGTTGCTGTGTGCAGGCTTCTCTTATTGCTGAGGACAGGCTCTAGAGCACTCAGACTTCAGTAGCTGCAATTCCCAGGCTCTAGAGCACAGGCTCAATCACTGTGGCTCACAGGCTTAGTTGCTCCAAATGGATTCTCATCCATTGAGCCATCAGGGAAACCCTGCTTTTGCCTTCTGACCCAATAATTACAATTTTTAGAATAAGTCCTATGGAAATGATCCAAAATTTGAACAAAGAAATTAGGTGCATAAAGAAGATAATTTACAGAAAATGTTGAAAGCAACATTTTAGGGAAAAGGATAGGGATGTTAAATGCAATTTAAATGTGTAGGTTTGTGAATATAAAATTCCTTGAAAGTAATATGATCAGTATTATTAGTAGTTATGTCAAAGGATAGAATAATGGGTTTTCATCATATTATTAGTAGTTGTTCTATTAATACAAGCAGAAAAAAGTTCTGAAAGTTTATTTAGTTTTATTATCTGTGACCAGTTTTCCTTATTTACTTCATGCTATTCTTTACGTTTTATTTTTCTCATTTGCCCAGCTCATTCCTATGACTTTTTTTTTATATTAACACTAATTTCCTATGACTCTAGCTCTAAAACACAAATGTATATAGGCCTTGCGTGGAGATACATGTACATACTCAGCTCAGAGATATTTCCACACCTACACTTGCCTTTACAAAAGCACCATCAAATTTGGGAAAATAGCATTTTATTTTAAAACTGACTTTTTATTTAGAAAATTTCCCAAACTTTAGGAAGAGCCACTCAGTGTTCTAAGAAAACTGCACCTCTGAGGAAACATCGAACCAAACCCAGAAAAGAACAGCCTATGACCGAAGAATAAGAAAGAAACAGGAGAAGGAAGGCAAGGAAGATGCTTGGCTTCTATAGATAGTAAAACCTTTTTAAGGCAGCTGGGTATAATCCCCTGAGAAGAGAGGCACTGATGAAAAGAGAGACCAAGGAGAGGAAACAATTTGCTTGGTTTGATAAGAAATATAGGCAACTGTTCATCTCTCCAGAATATTTTCATGTTACAAAATTTACAGTATGTACCCTAAATAGTGTTATGTGCTATAGTTTAGTGGTCCCTTTTGCAGTTCATATGAATCTTAATATAGAAAATATACATTTTTTTTCTTGGGATATTCTTGGCAGTTGGGTTCAATGCCTGGTCAGGGAACTAAGATCCCACATGCCATGAATCACAGCCAAAAAAAAAAAAAAAGAACAGTATAAAAAATTAATTTTTTTTTGATTGAAAAATATTTTAGGGCACTTATTCCTCAGTGATATACTATATCATGAATTATCCCTAGATTGAGAAGCATAAGTCATCGTTTTGTTCAACAGAACAACTGGAGAGAAGCGTATGAGGTACAGACATGAAGAATCAGGCCTGGCTGCTGTTCTTTAGAGTTTCAGTGGTTGTGAACATATGGACATGGGAACCAGGAAGAATGAAAGGCACAAGGGAGATATTCATGCAGTGGGATTCCCAAAAGTCTTCAGTCATCAACAACTTCCAATTCCTTCCTTATTTCATCTTGTTCTGCCCTCTCTCAGGGGACAATATTGCTTCACCATCCCCAGTATAAACCCTACCTGTAAAAAAGAAAAATGCCCTACCTGTAGATAGGAGGAAGGGAGCTGGGAGGAGATGATGGGGGAGGAAATGGAAGGACTGGGTCATAGGCTCCTAGTTCTGGCATAGGCCCACCTCAACCACACCCTTTCCTCCCCTGTCTCACGCAGGGAGAAAAATTAACGCAATGGTTCAGTCACCAGTTATCAGTTATGTATCAAATAAAATGTCCTTGGTTTGAAAAAAGAAAGAAAAAAGAATGCCAAGCATCTCGTTCATTAAGACTTGCTCTCAGGTGGTTTTTTTTTGTTTGTTTGGCTTCATCAGATCTTATTTGCAACATGGGGGATCTTTAGTTTCAGCATGGGAACACCTGACCGTGGCATGTGAGATTTGACTCCCTGACCAGGGTCCAACTGGGACCCCCTGCACTGGGGGCTTGGTGTCTTAGCCAGTGGACCACCAGGGAAGTCCCTAGTCTCCGTTTTAGAGCAAGGAGATGAACCATTTTAAAATTTCACTTTCTCAAAAATCTGCCTTATTCCGGGTTTTTCCCTGGTAATCAGTTCACCATCCTGTGTTCCCTCGGTCCTTTCTTTATAAACTGTTGCATTTCACTTGGTACTGACTCAACTTTGAGATCTGTATGGAAGGAATCTTTTTTGACATTTCTGTTTCAAAAGCTTTCACACTGTAAAATGAATCATTCACACTTCATTCCTGAAGATTAGATACCATTTGCTTTGCATCTTGATTTGGTTGCATTATATTCTACTAAAAATAAGAAAATTTCTTCCTTTAAAAAAAAAAAAATAAAAGCAAGGAGTAAAAAGAGGGAATTTGGATTCTGTTATGAAACAATTTGCAACTTGGGAATCTCTGCTTTCCGTTTATGAGCTGAATCAAATTATGGCCCAGGAAGAGTCTGTGATTTTTTTTTTTTTATATGTTGCTTTTGAGGGAAAATAATGGGAGTAACTGGGCTCAGTAGTAAAGAATCCACTTGACAAAGCAGGAGATGCGGGTTTGATCCCTGGGTCAGGAAGATCCCCTGCAGAAGGAAACAGCAATCCAACTCCAGTGTATTTGCCAGGATAATCCCACGAACAGAGGAGCCTGGAGAGCTACAGTCCACGGAGCTGCAAGGAGTTGGACACAATTTGTCAACTAAACAACAATTCATCCAAGCTCTATAACGATTTATCACTTCATTGATTGCTTAGTGAATACTAATACTAGAGGATCAAAAAGGAAAAAAAGGCCTACCTTTCTCAGTCTAGGTATTTGGTTTGGGTTTTTTTTGTTTTTTTTTTTTTTTTAATATTTATGTATTTATTTGGCTGCCCAGGTCTTAGTTGCTGCATGTGGGATGGATGAGGGATCAAAACCCGGCCCCCTGCTTTGGGAGTGCAGAGCCTCAGCTACTGGACCACCAGGGAAGCCCCTCCCTAGAGGTTTTTTTAATACAAATAAGGTAAACAAAACAGAAAAAGCTGATCACTTATACCAGCCACTACCAATAATTTGAACAAGTATTCTTACATGCTTTAAGTGGCAAGCACTCTATGTTACTTTGTTTCAGGGAAAAAAGGAGGGGCAGGGATTGGAAAGAGGAATTAAATGTTATTCTTTGTAAGGTTAACAGTTGTGTTTAAAGTGGGATATGATGGGGGTTAGACCAGTAAAGAGGTCTGGTTACAGCTCCAAATTGTAGTTAAAAGCTGCCTGGAAAAGGAAGCTATAAAAAGATAAAACTCCTTTAACAACTACTCCAGATGATGTGTAATTAGATACCTGGGAAAGTTGCAAGGATCCATTAATAAGGCAACTTTGATTGATTTGCGTCAGTTCCGCATCCCTCATTTCAAGTAGTAACTCGGTGGTTTCTGTGATAGTCTCAAAGATTGACCATAACTCAAGAAGCATGGAAGTGATTTTCTAAAACACTTCATTTTTACTTAGACTTGGTCTTGGTTTCTCTTTTTTTCTCCTGTGTTTTGATTTTTCTTTTACCCTGCATGTAATGGGTTTCCCTTGTGGCTCCTAGGAAGTGGTAAAGAATCCGCCTACCAAAGCAGGAGATGTGGGTTTGATTCTCGGGTCAAGAATATCTCCTGGAGAAGGAAATGGCAACCCGCTCTGGTATTCTTGCCTGGGAAATCCCATGGACAGAGGAGCCTGGCCGGCTACAGTTCATGGGGTTGCAAAGAGCTGAACACACTTAGGGACTAAACCATAAAAACTGTGTAGTGCAACTCTGCATCTCATTTTGGAGTCTGTTCCCCATTGCAAAGTTTTTCACTCTTTTAATTCTCTTGTCAAGATCAGGTGACTGGTTAATCTTGCTGCCTCATTTTTCTCTGGTAAGAAACTACCCCCAAACTGAGTGGTTTAGAACAATCGTCATTTTCTTACAGTCTGACCTTGTTGCAGGGCAGAAATTGGGGCAGTTCTTCCACTCCTTGTTACTCTGACTAGGGTCTCCTGGTGGATTTCAGGTGGCTCCTGAGCTTGTTTCATGGTTCCAAGACTCACATGACTGGCCCTTTGATAGGAACAAGTAGACATGTGAGCTCAGTGGAGCGCGTCTCCCTCTCCACGAGCCCAGGGCTGCTGAACCCTGCTCCAGCTGGCTCGGAGCTCCAGGGTAGAACCTGCTGCTCCATGGAGAGGACAGGTGTGAAACTGATAAAGCATGATTCCAGCTGTGCTCAACTGGTCAAAGCAGCCACAGGCCAGCCCAGATGACACACCCAACCAAAGAAGTGTCCGAATATCTGCAGCTAGATTCCACATGTATTCGTTAATATACAATATTTGTTTTTTTCTTTCTGACTTATTTCACTCTGTACAACACAGATGAGCCTATTGGCAAAGCAGAAATAACAGACACAGAAGTAGAGAACAAATGAATGGACACCAAGGGAGAGGAGATAGAGGGATGGGATGAACTGGGAGATTGGGATTGACATTATATGCTATTGATACTATGTATAAAATAGATAATAGTGAGAACATACTGCATAGCACAGGAAACTCAACTCAGTGCTCTGTGATGATCTAAATGGGAAGGAAATCCAAAAGAGAGGAAGCATATGCATCAGTTCAGCTCAGTCGCTCGGCCATGTCCGACTCTTTGCAACCCCATGAATCGCAGCACGCCAGGCCTCCCTGTCCATCACCAACTCCCGGAGTTCACTCAGACTCACGTCCATTGAGTCCGTGATGCCATCCAGCCATCTCATCCTGGGTCGTCCCCTTCTCCTCCTGCCCCCAATCCCTCCCAGCATCAGAGTCTTTTCCAATGAGTCAACTCTTCGCATGAGGTAGCCAAAGTACTGGAGCTTCAGCTTTAGCATCATTCCCTCCAAAGAAATCCCAGGGCTGATCTCCTTCAGAATGGACTGGTTGGATCTCCTTGCAGTCCAAGGGACTCTCCAGAGTCTTCTCCAACACCACAGTTCAAAAGCATCAATTTGCTGTACAATAGAAACTAACAAAATATTGTAAAGGAATTATACTCCAATAAAAATTGAATAATATATATATATACACATATCTGCAGCTGTCTTTGTTTTTTAATTTTTTAATTTTATTAATTTATTTTTTCTTTTTGTTGTTAAAATATAGCTGATTTATAATATTGTGTTAGTTTCTGGTGTATAGCAAGGTAATTCAGTTTTATATATATAAGCATTATTCTTTTTCAGATTTTTTCCATTATATGCTATTATGTGATATTGAATATAGTTCTCTGTGCTATACAGTAGTTCCCTTGTTGTGTATGCTGCTGCTGCTGCTGCTGCTGCTGCTAAGGCGCTTCAGTCATGTCCGACTCTGTACGACCCCATAGACGGCAGCCCACCAGGCTCCCCCGTCCCTGGGATTCTCCAGGGAAGAACACTGGAGTGGGTTGCCATTTCCTTCTCCAATGCGTTGCGTGAAAGTGAAAGTGAAGTCGCTCAATTGCGTCCGACTCTTAGCGACCCCATGGACTGTAGCCCACCAGGCTCCTCCATCCATGGTATTTTCCAGACAAGAGTACTGGAGTGGGGTGCCATTGCCTTCTCCGTTGTTGTGTATATGTTTTATATATAGTAGTGTATATCTGCCAATCCCAAACTCCTAAATTATCCTTTCCCCCAATAGCCCTTTGATAACCATAAATTTGTTTTCTATGTCTGTGAGTCTGTTTCTGTCTTATTAATAAATTCATGTGTATCATTATCTTTAGATTCAATATGTAAATGACATCATACAATATTTGTTTTTCTCTGACTTCACTGAGTATAATAATCTCTAGGTCCATCCATGTCGCTTCAAATGGCATTATTTCCTTCTTCTGCAACTATCTTTTAATCCATCTCACCTGGCTTCTCTTTAACATTCTTTCTGCTGCTGTGTTGCCCCCAAACCTCTACATGGCAATTAGTTTGCCAATCACGTAGGAGACACAAATCATAAAAAAATGTTACAAATGGTCATATTTGTTGCTAATTAATGATGTACATAAAGATGTAAGTGCTATCTTGCCTTATGAAAGTGGCAAAATTGAAGAAAAATAAATTCTAATGAAGGAAAACATAGGCAGGCACTTAGCAGAAACATTTTTTAAATGTACTTAAGCTATTTTTTCATTCCTTTGATTCAGTAACCTCAGTTAAGATTTTTAACCCAGGAAAATCACTCAAAAAACCTTATGCAAACATAATTATAGACATGTTTTTTACAACCTTGGAACACTAGAAATAATGTAACCATAGGAGGAAGATTTAGGTAAATTTTATCAATATCTTATTATACTCTGTAGCCATGAAATTAATAAATGCCATGCCTATGTAGAAACATTAAAAAGTGAATACAAAATTGTAGCAAAATTGACAAGATTATAATATATATTTAAATCATACTTATGAGAACAGAAGTGGGCAAAGGATAAGGAGAAATGAAAATAGATTTTACTGAAGTGATCCTTTGAATTTAGATTTTGTTTTACATTTTTCATTGAATAATATTTACTTTTATTTGAATGAGTTTCCCAGATCATAAAGATTCAAAAACATGTATTAATGACTCTAGCCTTGAAAACATGTGTAATAACTATTTATATACATATACAGTAGCACACATTTTGCATAAATATAACATGTAATTTATTCTTTTATTTTGCATGCCACATGACAGAGCTCAAGGTGGTGTCATGAGAAAAGACTGCCCTGGAACTTGGTAGACCAGAGCCCTAAGCCAGGCGCCCCACGCTCACTGATGACCAGGCAGAAGACTTGCTCACACACCCAGAACACAAAGAAAGAAAGGTCAGAACAGGTTCCCAACCAGAACACAAAGGAAGAAAGATCAGCCCAGAGTTCCCTCTTGGTTTTAAATTATTTCATGTTAGGATTCTAAAAGTATTAGCTGTTTATTTGTTGCCTAATTCAAGTCTGGCTTGAAAAATAAGAACACATTGGGATTGTAGATTGGCTTTGCCCAGTAAAGCCAAATGCATGGTAAGGAAACAAACAAAGATGCTTGATTCAACAGATATGTATTTGGCATCTACTGATGTAGGTCTTGTGACCAACACATGAGATGTCTGCCCTATGGACAGTATAGTCTAAAGGAAGAGGTAGACATAGAGAGTAAGCAAAATAAATAAGTAAAATATTGCGTTGCTGGCAGAAGTGTTTGGGTTTTTCCATAACATAGAAACACCTGAACAAACTTTTTGGCCAACCCAGAATTTATCACACCTAATAAGAACATATGATGTGTTATGTGTTATGTTTTTCTCTCCAGATAGAAATCATTTTTGGAACATCCAGTATTTCTTATTTTCCACATCTTTCTCCACCTCTGTCATCACAAATGATTATTTGTAATTGCTCTTGTTTTCTCAAGAAACAAGATCAGTGCAATTAAAAATAGAAAACATTCTAATTCTTAGTCCTGAGGGTCAAGAAAGGAGCAGACTGATTATGAATCATTTGCTCAACTAGATATGAAAAATTACTTCTACTTATTTTTAAATGTTGAATTTACATTGGATTATGGATATGTAATGTTCTGGCAACTCATTGGCACATTACAAAATGAAGCTGCTCTGTGAATATATTCATCATTAGAACATTTAGAACACATTTTCTTACTAAACCACCTTCTATCTCCAATCCTGCCTAAGAAATCTGGCTTTCTGACTGTCTTAAAAGATAAAGTGTTTTATTTACATCACCTTTCCTGATAAGAAGAAGGGAGAAGAAATAGATAAGATTTATCAGCAGCCTCAAGATATAGACATCCCGTCTCCATTCCTTTTAGCTTTTACTGGACATCAGCCTGCCAGTCTAATAAGGCAGCAAAGTCAACAGAAGCAGAAAGCAAAATATATTGCAGTCTTTATTCCACTGGTAATAACCATAAATTTTAAAATGCAGTGTTGGCTATATCGTAAAAGGATTTTCTTGGTCTGTTTGCATAGCTGTATTTTATCCCATTCTGGACTAGTCTGGACTTTTTCAGAGATTCTGATTGTACACCAATCTTATTTACCCTAAAAATCTTTTGCAAAACATTTCTCCAGCAAATTGAGCTATATATATGCCAAGTGGCATCATTTTGTGTACCAAACTCTAGGTTCTAACCTACAGTGAAGAACAAGGTAGCATAATTCCTAGGAGTTGTGTTTTCACACGTGTGCTTTTTAGATGCGCTGAGACAGAACACTAACTTAAGTGATCAAGGGCTCATTTCAGTGGCGATGGCTATTTTGTATCTTGCCTTGGTGTTGCTGACTAATCCTTCCGTTAAGTTGCCTGGCCTGCAAACCCACGTGCACCTGTCTCCAATGCCTTGGTCTGTTTTATGGCCTTCTTCTGGCACTCTCTAATGAAAGCTATAAAAAGAAAATGTTTCCTTTCCATTACAACAGCAGCAAAAATTTCGAGAATGAAGCCACAAAAATACTGTACCACATCCCAGGTCCTTTCTGAACTGTAAATCTGAAAACAGTTAGCACCAGACCATCACATCAGGTCAAAGAGCACAGAGTTTCTGAAAACAAACTTTCTTTAGACTTAACATTTAAATGTGATTATGATGATAAAATATTAAGGTACGAAGTAAGGCAAACACAATTTTTTTATGCCAGTTGGTGTTTTCATTGGCAAAATTGTTCAGTTACATTTATATCCTGTGCTTCTATATGAACTATTCTTTTTATATTAAATTATAAACCCTAAAGATTAGGAACCAAGGTATATTTAGTTCAGTTTTGCATAGTCTGGCACCAGGCCACATGGGAGAGCTATAGTCATTCTTTTACATTTTTAACTATTATGATTTCATTGTTGTTCAGTTGCTCAACCATGTCCAACTCTTTGCAACTCCATGGACTGTAGCACGCCAGGCTTCCCTGTGCTTCACTATCTGCCAGAGCTTGCTCAAACTCATGTCCACTGAGTGAGTGATGCCATCCAACGATCTCATCCTCTGTCGTCCCCTTCTCCTCCTGCCTTCAATCTTTCCCAGCATCAAGGTCTTTTCTAATGAGTCAGTTTTTCGCATCAGGTGGCCAAAGTATTGAGCTTCAGTTTCAGCATCAGTCCTTCTAATGAAAATCAGGATTGATTTCCTTTAAGATTGACTGTTTGGATCTCCCTGCAGCCCAAGGGACTCTGAAGAGTCTTCTCCAGCATCACTGTTCAAAAACATCAATTCTTCGGTGCTCAGCCCACTTTACGGTTCAACTCTCACATCCATACATGACTACTGGAAAAACATAGCTTTCACTATATGGACCTTTGTCAGCAAAGTAATGTCTCTGATTTTTAATACACTGTCTGGGTTTGTCATAGCTTTTCTTCCTAGGAGCAAGCATCTTTTAATTTTGTGGCTGTAGTCACCATCTGCAGTGATTTTGGAGCCCAAGAAAATAAAATCTGTCACTGTTTCCATTGTTTTCCTATCTATTTGCCGTGAAGTGATGGGACCAGATGCTATGATCTTAATTTTTTTCAATGTTGAGTTTTAAGCCAGCTTTTTCACTCTCCTTTTTCACTTTCATCAAGTTCTCTTCACTTTCTGCCATAACGGTGGTGTCATCTGCATATCTGAGGTTATTGATATTTCTCCCGGCAATCTTGATTCCAGCTGTGTTTCATTCAGCCCAGCATTTCACATGATGTACTCCACACAGAAGTTAAATAAGCAGGGTGACAATATAGAGCCTTGATGTACTCCTTGCCCAATTTTGAACCAGTTCCAAAAGTTCCAAAGAATAGCAAGGAGAGATAAGAAAGTCTTCCTAAGTGGGCAATGCAAGAAATAGAGGAAAACAATTGAATGGGGAAGACTACAGATCTCTTCAAGAAAGTTAGAGATACCAAGGGAATATTTCATGCAAAGATGGGCACAATAAAAGACAGAAATGGTATGGACCTAACAGAAGCAGAAAATGTTAAGAAGAGGTGACAAGAATACACAGGAGAGCTGCAAAAAAGATCTTAATGACCTAGATAGCCACGACAGTGTGATCACCTAGCTGGAGCCAGACATCTTGGAGTGCAAAGTGGGCCTGAGGAAGCATCCCTACGAACAAAGCTAGTGGAGGTGATGGAATTCCAGCTGAGATATTTCAAATCCTAAAAGATGATGCTGTTAAAGTGCTATACTCAGTATGCCAGCAAATTTGGAAAACTCAGCAGTGGCCACAAGACTGGAAAATGTCAGTTTTCATTCCAATCCCAAAGAAAGGCAATGCCAAAGAATGTTCAAACTACCGCACAATTGTACTCATTTCACACGCTAGCAAAGTAATGCTCAAAATTCTCCAAACCAGGCTTCAACAGTACATGAACTAAGAACTTCCAGGTGTTCAAACTGGATTTAGAAAAGGCAGAGGAACCAGAGATCAAATTGCCAACATCTGCTGGATCATCGAAAAAGCAAGAGAGTTCCAGAAAAACATCTACTTCTGTTTCATTGACTACACTAAAGTGTAATGATTAAAAATATTTATTTACTAAAATGGCCACTGTAACCATAATTTGAGGGTCAAAGAAGGGAGAAAACAATGGAATATCTATGGTCAAGTTTTTTTAATATAGAAACAGAAATAAGATATTACCATAATAAATACCAGCAGTTTTCACTACCCAATTTTCCCCACAGCTTAAAAAACATAGTACACCTGTCTTAGTGGCTGCATCCTAAACTCTCACGAGATTTTACTAAACCCCAAGTGAAGATCTCAGACTCAGGCCTGCCAAATGGGTGGAACTTTTAATGGCCCCAACTGTTTTTCACACACAGAAAATTCCTAGAAAGCCATGGTTGGTCAGTGGCCAGGGGAAGGATTTTCCAGCATTTATGAGTAGAATTTTTATTGAATTGAAATAACAAAATTTCCCAACCACTTGGTTCTATCACTCTCCTCTTTTTCCGTTGTTGTTTTCTCCCCCCAGGTACAGAGCAGTTGCCTCCTGGAGTCGTGTTCAGGGAATCGGGATTCCCTTGGTCACAGCCATCGAGATTGTCTCCATCTGGATCCTTTCCTTTATCTTGGCCATCCCTGAAGCCATCGGCTTTGTCATGGTACCTTTTGAATACAAGGGTGCACAGCACAGAACCTGTATGCTCAATGCCACGTCAAAATTCATGGAGGTATGAACAGTCTGAAGGAAATTAATTAGGGAGCGGGAGAGGTCTTCGTTTACCATCACCAGACTTGATATCGCTACACTGCCGAGCGTGATTTACGATGCTGTGTGCTGTGTGTGCTTAATTGCTCAGTCATAGCTGACTCTTTGCAACCCCATGGACTATCGCCTGCCAGGCTCCTCTGTCCATGGGATTTTGCAAGCAAGAGTACTGGAGTGGGTAGCCATTCCCTTCTCCATGGAATCTTCCCAACCCAGGGGTTGAACTCAGGTCTCCTACATTGAAGGTGGAATTTTTACTGTCTGAGCCACCAGGGAAGCCTGGTTTACTCTGTCAGTTCAGTCAAATACAGAAAGTCCCCTACAAATGAGCCCTCAAGTTGTGAACTTTCAGAGATGTGAACATGTACCTGTATGCCAGCTGTCATACTGTACTACTGTGCTTTTTCAAGATACTACGCTGTAAGATTTAAAATATTTTCTTTATATTTTTTATATATCATTTATTGTTTTTATATATTATTTGTGTGAAAAGTACAATAAACCTGTTACAGTCCAGTACTATATAACTTACTGTGTTAGTTCGGTACCTAGGCTGACTTTGTTGGGCTTATGAACATATTGGATTTATAAACGCTCTTGCACAATGTAATTCATTCACATGTAGGAGACTTACTGTAGTATTCAATTTCATGAAAAGTAGATGTTAAGCCAGGGCTTAGCTTCTTGACTAGAACAACTACTCTGTTTTCCCTTTTGTAACTGTAGACACTACTGCTGCTCTGTGCCAAACAACTCAGAATTCTGAAACTAAGAGAGATTGATGTGTGTACATGGAGTGCTATTTGTTTTGAGAATAAGGAATACAACACAACAATTTCCCTCTGACAGACACGCTGACACTTATTTGATGCTACTTTGGGAAATGCATGTTTCTCACACGTTTTTCAAAGATAGATGTACTGATTAAAAGTAGGAAGTCATTCTCATGTGTACTTATCTTAGTTCAGATTCTAATACGATATAAATTTTCAGAACTTTTTAAAAAAGCATTTTAGTGTAACAAATTCAGTTGCTGTTTATTATACCTGACCACCTTAATTTTTATCAACAGCTTACTTACATAGCTTAGCGTGTAAGGAAGCGTTTCAAATGCATATTTCCTCTGCAAAACTAGTCCCATGCAGACCAAGGAGAAAAACCAAGAGTAACTATTTCTATTTCTCTTAAATCAGCATAATTCAGTGCTTTGATGTAAGTTTCACAAAGTCTGGTTCCACCTTTAATCATTTACAGACAACTTGCGGTATGTTTTCTACCTTGGAAAATTCACAAAAATTAGTGGTCTTATGGCTGACCAGTTACCCTGCTTGGAAATTCTTGTTTTAAACTTAAAACTGTTCATGAACAGAGCCAAATTGCCAACCTTAAAATTAAAGTTTTCTACTGACCTACTGACATTTTTTACTAACTCAACATCCATAGTGAAAAACGAAGTAGTAGAAGTGCTCAGAATTTCAATTCAGTTCAGTTCAGTCGCTCAGTCATGTCTAACTTTTTGCAACCCCATGGACTGCAGCAGGCTTCCCTGCCCATCACCAGCTCCCAGAGGTTGCTCAAACTCATGTCCCTTGAGTCAGTGATGCCATCCAACCATCTCATCCTCTGTCGTCCCCTTGTCCTCCTGCCTTGTCCGCCTCCTGATGCCTTCCAACATTAGGGTCTTTTCCAATGAGTCAGTTCTTCACATCAGATGCCCAGAGTATTGGAGTTTCAGCTTCAGCATCAATCCTTCCAATGAATATTCAGAACTGATTTCCTTTAGGATGAACTGGTTGGATCTCCTTACAGTCCAAGGGACTCTCAAGAGTCTTCTCCAACACTACAGTTCAATAGCATCAATTCTTTCGTGCTCAGCTTTCTTTATAGTCCAAATCTCGCATCCATACATGACTACTGGAAAAACCATAGCTTTGACTAGACAGACCTTTGCTGGCAAAGTAATGTCTCTGCTTTTTAATATGCTGTCTAGATTGGTCATGGCTTTTCTTCCAAGGAGCAAACATCTTTTAATTTCATGGCTGCAGTCACCATCTGCAGTGATTTTTGAGCCCCCCAAAATAAAGTCTCTCACTGTTTCCAGTGTTTCCCTATCTATTTGCCATGAAGTGATGGGATCGGATGCCATGATCTTAGTTTTCTGAATGTTGAGTTTTAAGCCAATTTTTTCACTTTTCTCTTTCACTTTCAATAAAGGCTCTTTAGTTCTTCACTTTTTGCCATAAGGGTGGTGTCATCTGCTATCTGAGGTTATTGATATTTCTCCTGTTAATCTTGATTCCAGCTTGTGCTTTATCCAACCCAGCATTTCACATGATGTACTCTAGTCAAATAAGCAGAGTCACAATATACAGCCTTGATGTACTGCTTTCCCAATTTGGAAACAGTCTTTTGTTCCATGACCAGTTCTAACTGTTGCTTCCTGACCTGCATACAGATTTCTCAAGAGGCAGGTCAGGTGGTCTGGTATTCCCATCTCTTGAAGAATTTTCCACAGTTTGTTGTAATCCACACAAAGGCTTTGGCGTAGTAAATAAAGCAGAAATAGATGTTTTTCTGGAACTCTCTTGCTTTCTCGATGATCTGATGGATGTTGGCAATTTGATATCTGGTTCTGCTGCCTTTTCTAAATCCAGCTTGAACATCTGGAAGTTCACAGTTCACATACTGTTGAAGCCTGGCTTTTACAATTTTGAGCATTACTTTGCTAGTATGTGAGATGAGTGCAATTGTGCAGTAGTTTGAACATTCTTTGGCATTGCTTTTCTTTGGATTGGAATGAAAACTGACCTTTTCCAGTTTTATGGCCACTGTTGAGTTTTCCAAATTTGCTGGTATATTGAGTGCAGCACTTTAACAGCATCATTTTTTAGGATTTGAAATAGCTCCACTGGAATTCTATCATCTCCACTAGCTTTATGCTTGTCACTACACATAGTGACCAGTAAGGCCCACACATAGTCAAGTAAGGCCCACTTGACTTTGCATTCCAGGATTGTCTGGCTCTAATTCAGTGATCATACTATCGTGGTTATCTGGGTCATGAAAATCTTTTTTGTGTAGTTCTTCTGTGTATTCTGAGAATTTGGGCAGTGTGAATGAGTGATCTGGATACCTCTGACTAAAGCATTAGAGAAGAGGCTCAGTGTAACAAGGAACTTACTGATGGATCTTGCTGGGTAAAAGGAAATGCGTTTCTTCACAAGAAAGCATCTCCTTGTTAGCAATGAAGCTAAGAGTGGCTGCCCTTCAGGCAGGGGTGGGGGTGCCTGGAGGGTTGCATAAGGAGCACTGAGTTTGAACTGATAATTTTTTGGTCACACCCTTCAGCCTGCAGGATCTTACATGCACGCATACTAAGTTGCTTCAGTCACTTCCAACTCTTTGTGAGCCCAAGGACTTGAAGCTGCCAGGCTTCTCTGTCCACGGGATTCTCCAGGCAAGAATACTGGAGCGGGTTGCCATTTCCTCCTCCAGGGGATCTTCCCAACTAAGGGATCAAGCTCACGTCTCTTACAGCTACTGCATTGGCAGGCGGGTTCTTTACCCACAGTGCCACCTGGCTTCCCTGATGGCTCAGCCTGCAGGATCTCAGTTCCCTGATTACAGATCCAACCAGGAACCCCTGCATTGGAAGCACCAAGTCTCAACCACTGGACTGCCAGGGAAGTCCCATGAACTGATGATTCTGTAGATTTCTTTTCAAGTCTAAGGTTTTAGGCTTCTCTTTCCCCCTGGTCTCTTTTTCTAATTTGATTCCCCTTCTTTTTCCAGTCTTTCCTCCTCAGCTTTGCTCTAACCTAGACTGGAGGGAGGGGCTTCCCAGGTGGTGTTAGTGGTAAAGAACCCATCTGCCAATGCAGGAGACGTAAGAGACACCGGTTCAATCCCTGGGTGGGAAAGATGCCCTGGAGTGGGCATGGCAACCACTCCAGGATTCTTGCCTGGAGAATCCCCATGGACAGAGGAGCCTGGCAGGCTACAGCCCATGGGGTCACAAAGAGTCATCCACAACTGAAGTGGCTGAGGACTTACCCAGACTGGAGGGAGGCCCCTCTGTACCCTTGTTGATGACATCAGTTCAAAAGAAATGTGTGATCCCGTTCTCCACTGGCCTCTGCCATGGAAGGGGCAGGGGACTCCATCCAGCCTCCTCCAGCAAGGGCCAACTCCCAGGACCCCCACAGCTGCTTCTGGGCAGTCACACCCCCACCTGCAGTGCACCCAGAAGGAGGGGGTACAAAGGAAGGGGCTTCTTCAAGAGGTGTGTGCATTGTGCTTAAATCAAGAGTTCTTCTGAATTTTTTGTTTGTGTTTTAAGTTCAGTACTAAGATCTTTCTACAGTGGGATGTGAATAGGAAAATAATGGTATAAACAGATTTGAATACGCCAACTCCTTTGAGATTCTGCACTTAACCTGAGGCTACAATTCAGTGGTCTGTGAACTTGAAGGGAAAGGAAATTACATGTTTATTTTCACTAACTTCTAACTGAAATTTATCGTTTCCTTCTAATTAATGTGGATGTAGGCAACAAATCACAGTAGTGTTTAACAGTACCATGTTATTGTTTTTTTTCACTAAATGGAAATAACAGACATTTTCATACCATATAACATATAATCTGGAAATGTCATTTACATTCATCATTGGTTCCACATTCTGATAGAACTCATTAGACCTGTCATTTAATTTTTAATAAACCCTTATACTGTGATATTAGAATTTTCTTTCTCATATTTTTGTTAGCTATGATTTGATGTAATTTGTTTCCATTGTATTGGTACATATTTTATTTCATGAATTTAAAAGCATTATTTTCAACAAACTTATGGTTGCCAGGGGGAAAAGAATATGGCAAAGAGATAGTTAGGGAATTTGGGATCGACATGTATACACTGCTATATTTTAAATGGATAACCAACAAGGACCTACTGTATAGCACATAGAACTCTGGTCAATGTTATGTGGCAGCCTGGATGGGAGGGGACTTTGGGGGAGAATGGATACATATGTATATGCATGGCTGAGTCCCTTCATTGTTTACCTGAAACCATCACAAAATTGTTAATCAGCTATACTCCAATATAAAATAAAAAAATTTTTTAAATATTAGTCTCAGAAAGAATTATAGTCTTCACCAGAAATCCAAAGGGGTTCCTGACATAAAAATAGTTATGAACCCCTGCCCAGAACTTTTTTTCCTCAGGAACCATTTATAGCATATTTTAATAGACATGTTATAAGTGCAGCCTACTGGGCCTCTTTCTATATTCAGAAACTCTCCAGTTTTTCACAGAGCAGTGTGATTATTTTTTACTGTGGGAACTGAGATATTGCAGGAGGCTACATTATCCTTAGTAAATAAACTATCTGGAGAAACAGCATTAGGAAAGGAAAAGCGTTCTTCCCAAGTTGGTGATTAATTTAGTGAGAGGAAGAATTTAGCTATAATTTTCTTATTTCCATTTTTATTGGGTATTACATTTTCTCCTTTAAAAAGACATAACATTGAGTAATCCTAGTATTTACAAATGCTGTCCACAGGGAAATCAGGTTCACCATGCCTTCAGATAAGCTACTCTGCCTCAACAGTTTCCAGGTGGTAAGTATTAAGAGAGAGCGGAAGGACATGGTTATTGATGGCTCACACTGGCTGTCTGAGGTCGCATAGCAGACATACCAGACAAAGGGTTAACTGCCAGTAACCAGAGCTCCACAGATAAACCATTCATAACCTTCGCTCTTTCCAAACAAGACAGGCACATTAAGTACACTTTCACCACAACAGTCAGAAGTAAACCAGGCACTAGCAAAATGTTGAGAATCACCAATAAAGATACAGATTCTGTATGTCTCAAAAGCACGTTTCATGAGCTTTGAAAGGGAATTCTTTTTATTGATGAGGGTTCTTCCACTGTGTAATTCAAACCAACTTCAGTTTATTAAAAATGTTAATAATTGTTAATATTATTAAAATTAGTTAATAATTTGGGTAATTTTAAACATTATAGCTGATTTACAATGTGTTAATTTCTGCTATATAGTAGAGTTATTTTGTTATATATTTTCTTTTTCACATTCTTTTCCATTATGACTTATGAAAGGATATTGAATATAGTTCCCTGTGCTATAGAGTAGGACCTTGTTGTTTATCCATTCTATATATAATAGTTTGCAGCTGTTAATCCAGACCTTCCAACCCATCCCTCTCCCACCCGGCCTCCCACTTGGTAACCACAAGTCTGTTCTCTGTCTGTGCATCTGTTTCTGTTTCATGGATAAGTTCATTTGTGCTATATTTTAGATTCCACATAAAGTGATATCATATGTTATTTGTTTTTCTCTATCTAACTTACTTCACTTGGTATGATAATCTCTAGGTCCATCTTGTTGCTGCAAATGGCATTATTTCATTCTTTTTATGGCTGAGTAATATTCCATTGTATATGTATGTATAAGTAAGTGAAGTCGCTCAGTCGTGTCCGACTCTTTGCAACCCCGTGGACTGTAGCCCACCAGGCTCCTCCGTCCATGGGATTCTCCAGGCAAGAATACTGGAGTGGGTTGCCATTTCCTTCTCCAGGGGGTCTTCCTGACCCAGGGATCGAACCCAGGTCTCCCACATTGGAGGCAGACGGTTTAACCTCTGAGCCACCAGGGAAGCCTCTATGTATGTATGTATATATATACATATATACATATATATAATATACATATATGGTGTGTGTATATATATGGTGTATACTGTATATATATTTGGTGTGTGTGTATATATATATGGTGTGTGTATATATATGTGTGTATATATATATATATATATATATATATATACCACATTCGTCTGTCAATAGACATTTAGGTTGCTGTTATGTCTTGGCTATTGTGAACAGTATTGTCAGAATAATATTAATGCAATTTCTTTGTGTGCTGTTATAAAAACCAACACACAGCACACAACACACAGCTAAACCAGAAATTACATGTTTGGAGTTTTCAGTTTAGTTGAGTTTTGAGCACGACCTCCAAGCCCATTACTGCCAGCAGAGAGCATGAATATACAAACATAGCTGTAAGCATGAAGACCTTGAAGCCACCAGACGCTGTGCAGCGAACTTTCCTTATAATGCTTTTCCTCCTCTCTCCCTCCTCTCCTCTTTCCAGTTCTATCAAGATGTTAAGGACTGGTGGCTATTTGGGTTCTACTTCTGCATGCCCCTGGTGTGCACCGCGATCTTCTACACCCTCATGACTTGTGAGATGTTAAACCGAAGGAACGGCAGCCTGAGAATTGCCCTCAGTGAGCATCTGAAACAGGTAAACCTGATAAGATCATGACGGTCTGGCCAAGACTGGCTTGTCCTTGACAACGAAAGGACTGTGGATACTGTGTTTTGCAGATTTAGCCTGATTTCCTAAAAATTAAAATACTGTCTTGCTTGTCTGTATGCCTTGTTTTCTTTAGAGAATTGAGCATTTCTCCAGTGAAGTCAGGATCCGACCTGTGAAACAGATGGCCCTGGGGGCAGGGCCCAAATAGAGAGGAACTATTCGTTAATTTTGCCAAGAGTATCTATCAAACGTGTGTTTGTGATTAGTAGCACACTGAACTGGGCTTGGAATTGTGCCAGGACTATAAAAAAAACAGAAGCACATGACTTTCTCCCCGGCAGGCTTTGCAGTCCTGTTGTGGAAATAAAACACAAACATGAGATAATTGAAACATGGAATCACAAGGTGTGGTAAAAAGTTGCTTGTGCTGTAGAAAGCCAAGGAGGATATGATATCAAGTCATGAAGAAACTGTTCACGCATGAGGAGGATTGAACTGTTCCTGATGGGGGTCTAGCTAGAACACGCATGAGTACCATGCATTTGAGGAGAAGGGAAAGGAGGCAGACCTCATTAGAGCAACATCTAAGGTATAACTCATGGAAAGAAATGGGACTGGGTACATAAGAAGTCACATTTTGGAAAGCCTAAAGTCCTAGAAGAAATCTGAACCTTTCAGTAGGAGGCTATCTGTTTCTCCCAGGAAGCAAACAGAGCAGATAAAGCTATGAAGCTTCTGTTTGCTGACCCTGTGACACTGGGCAATTGCTTCCTCTCTCTGAACTTTTAGTTTTTTGAAAAATGTATAAAATAATATCTGCCCTTTAAAATAGTTATTTATTTGACTGTGAGATCTAGTTTCCTGCCCAGGGATCAGACCTAGGCCCCTTGTATTTTGAGTGCAGAGTCTTAGCCACTGGGTCACCAGGGATGTCCCACCTGCACTTTTCTGTACATATACTAACTCAATTTTGAGTCTTAAAAATTTTTATTGAAATGTATATAATAGTACGTCAAAGGGGTTATGTAATGCATGTACGGTGTCTAATAGAACCCAGCGGATACTAAGTAGTCAGATACTGTTGATATATATTAATTCAAAGAGTAAAACTAGGACTGTGGGTAACTGTTCAGTTTCAACAGACAAGTATGTAAAGACGACCAGCCACACCGAAAGTCAATGTGAGTTGTTGATGGAGCCTGGATAACTGTCCTGTGTGATTGCCATACATGAGCATCAGTCTTCATCGGCAACTCTTTTTGACCAGAGTACCGATTTTTTTGAGCCTTAATTCATTATCTTAAACTGGACATAATAATATATGAATCAGTATTATTATTGAGAATCAAAGGAATTAACATGCATTCACATACTTCAGAAAAATCTAACATGTTATACAAATGGTAGCTATTATCCTTTATTAAAATTTAACAGGAAACTTATCTTGAGAAACTTTAGCATGACATCATCCAGGCATGAAAGTGCGGACTACTCCAGATGTGAAACATATTAAGCTGTTATTACCTTTCATTCCTGCAATAGAGGTAACTAATTAGAATAGATTTGTGAAAAACAGTGTTTTTGAATGTCAGTTTTTGCATTAGCACCACAATTGAGCCTATTCAAGCTATGAGTGACACCTGCTCTGAAAATAATTAAATACGGATTGGGAGCAATAAGATGCTGCTGCTTCACATTTTCATAGCATTTTTTAAGTTCCCAAAGAGCATTTCCATGTCATTTTGGTATTTGATTCCTCCAAACACGCTGTGAGAAAAGCTAGACAGGCATGCACCCTTATTACACAGGTGTTTAAGAGACTAGCGCAACCAAATGGACATTAGAATCCAAAACTTGGTCCCCATGCAGTAGACATTCCCTTGAGTCCCACTCAAAGATCGACCAGGTTCTGACTGCAGGAGAGCAAGCCTAGCTGGGAGGCCTTTGGGGGTGGAGGGTGGCAGGGGAGCTAGCTTAGAGTGAAAACCCTGCCACTCCATCCAAGTCCAACATGATGCTTGATCCTGCTTCTGGTATGTTTTTCTAGAATTTCTCTTCACTATACCGACAACACCTTTATCAGCTAGGGCTTGTGTTTGGATGCTGGTAGCAGAAAATCTTCCCAGGTGGCTCAGTGGTAAAGAATCTGCCTGCCAACGCAGGAGATGTGGGTTCGATCCCTGGGTCAGGAGGATCCTCTGGAGGAGGAGACGGCAACTCTCTCCAGTATTCTTGCCTGGAGAATCCTATGGACAGAGGAGCCTGGCGGGCTACAGTTTATGGGGTGGCAAAGAGATACAACTGAGCGCATGAGCACAAGGGTGAACAGGAAACCCAAAATAACAGGGAGTAGGCCAGTAGGGGCCTATCTGTCTTGCGTAGCAGAAAGCTCAGAGGTCATCAGCTCAGTGGTCAAGGGACTCAAGAAGCCAGCATTCTGCCGCTGTGCTCGCCTTTCCTTTATTATTGGAAGACGGCAGCTACAGCTCTGCCCTTAGACCTCCTTTCCAGGCAGCCAGAAGGGGAAGAATACAGGTCACATTAGTGTGTGTGCACCAAAGGAGGAGCCCCCACGTTTAAGTAGCTTTTCCACTCTGAACACGCTTGATCTCGTCAGAAACCCCACACAATGGCTTCTGCCTAGTATAATTGCTAAGATCTGTGTGGATGAGGAAGCCAGGCTCCTCTGCTGCCATGACAAAATCAAGGATCTGACTGATAGTAAGGAAAATTCAGAAGGATGGATATTGATTAACCAAATAGCTGACTGTCGTGTGGCAAAGTATTAATATTACATTTAAAAAATTATCCTCTTGCAGACTTCCCTGGAGGTCGAGTGGTTAAGCAGCCGCACTTTCGTGGCACGGGGCATGGGTTCAATCCCTGCTGAGGGAACTAAGATCCCACATGCCATGTGGCATAGCCTAAATAAATAAATAAATTTACCCACTTTGAGGATGTGCTCCAAAGAGATAGCCTCTCCCCCAATACGCTTTCTACAGTCTTTCTGTGTACACAAAATAGCCCTTTAAAATGATCCTCCATGCCTATAGATTAATAAAGAATCCTTTATTGTCCTCAAGCATCTTTCAGTTTATACATTCTCTGAAGCCATAGCCAGCTAGCTAGCTAACTCAAAGATTAAAGAAATCCCAGTTCTTGGGGCTAAAGCCACAATTTGTGACAACTGCCCTGAGATCTTTCTAAATAGCTCTATCAATCACGTAGGTTTATTGCAGGCTTCCCCTACTTAACGCTGTATGCTTTGGATTGGACCAGCCTTACCCTTCCAAATCCTGTTTTCAATCAGTTTTATTTTGACATTAAGTGATCCCAATTACAGACAAGTTGTATTTTATGTTCCCAGTTGGGCTTCCTAATGCCATGTCCTGTAATACTCAAATACAGGGCACCCAAATGACTGGCTGCAGATAATTCCTAACCTATGATTTTACTGATCCTGTGCAGACCCCAAAGCATGTAAACCTACCATTGGAGTCAGGCCAGAGTCAACATGTCCCCGTTTTTCCAATTGTCTGTGCTGATAATCCTTTACCCTCAGGTGGTGCTAAGTGGTCAAGAACCCGCCTGCAAATGTAGGCGACAAGAGACGCAGGTTTGATCCCTGGGTCAAGAAGAAGGAAATGACAACCCACTCCATATCCTTGCCTGGAGAATCCCATGGACAGAGGAGCCTGGCGGGCTATGGTCCATAAGGTTGCAGAGTCGGCCAGGACTGAAGTGACTTGGCATGCACGCACTCTATGCTTGCAAACAATGTATCTTTGGAAGCTACCTCTCATTAATGAAAGAATTTTAAAAGCCAAAAAAGTCCAAATGCCAGCTTTCTCCAAAATCAAGAAATGGAGAAAACATGTTGTTCTTCCTTTTCCTTTTCTGTTCCGTACTATTTTGTTTTCCAAACATCTTTGTAGACTTATTCATTGTTTTGGGGGTGGGCCATGCCACACAGCTTACAGCATCTTAGTTCCCCAACCAGGGGAACTGGTTTCAGGCTAGATTGAACCCAGACCCTCAGCAATGAAAGCCAAGAATCCTCGCCACTGGACCACCAGGGAATTTCCTAGATTTGTCCCATTTTGTTATTATGGTAGGGTCAGTCACCTTGACTACCATGCCATCATTAATGCAGGTGGATTACCTGCTATGGAGACTTTTAACTAACCTTCCCCCCATATGTTCGACAGACATACAAATACACAGACATACAGACCCAGTCACAGTGTTGGCTCAGCCCCAGCCCGTCCCCCACTCTGCCCACCATCAAACCTTTGACCTGGCCCTAATAACCAGCCTGAGGCTACCATGCTTCCTGGCAGCTGCCCCAAAAGAATCCCTAACAACTCCTTGCTTAAGACAGTTGGACTCCAAACCTTATCTATTTTTTCATTTGGCCGCACTATGCTGCATGTGGGATCTTAGTTCCCCGACCAGGGATCGAATTCATGCTTCCTGGAGCAGAAGCTCAGAGTCCTAACCACTGGACCAAAGGGGTTTCCTGGACTCCAAATCTTGACGAAGTAGAGGGTGGTGAGGTGGGCTGCTCGGACTCTTCTTCGAGTACTCTGTCCCAATCTACTACTCTTTTTTTAATTGCAGTATAATTGCTTTACAATGTCGTGTGGAAACTAACATGACATTGTAGTGCTTCCTTTTGTGTATCTCCTTTCTCTAGTAGAAAAACACTGAACTTACTGTATTTTTTTCTCTCACTTTTCTTTAGCGTCGAGAAGTGGCAAAAACAGTTTTCTGCTTGGTTGTAATTTTTGCTCTGTGCTGGTTCCCTCTTCACTTAAGCCGCATTTTGAAAAAAACCGTGTATGATGAAATGGACACGAACCGGTGTGAATTACTTAGGTATGAGCCTTTGTACTCAGAAGGAAACTGGAGTTTCTCTGATCTCACATTTCTAAGACGTTTACAAAACCACCTCTGATATACTCACGTTAGCCCTGAAAATTAAATCCTCTAAGTTGATTGTTTTCCTTTGCTGTCACAGCCCGTAACCAACCTCAAAATTTTGTGCAAGCCCTATCAATAATTTTGCTGCTCCCCTCCTGGGTTAAGCAAGTGGTGGGTACATCTGCACATGTCCCGCAGAACTGCAACTGCCATTTAAACAAGGGCTTTGAAAGTGATTTTGAGTGCTACCTCTGAGAAATGTCTCCTGGGCAAGAAAAATGCTTACTTTAGAGACAAATGCTGATCAGGTCTAAACATGACGCTCTAATTCATCTCTTCTTTCTCTGTTGCTCAAGTTTCCTGCTCCTCATGGATTACATCGGCATTAACTTGGCAACCATGAACTCATGTATCAACCCAATAGCTCTGTACTTTGTGAGCAAGAAGTTTAAAAATTGTTTCCAGGTAAGTATTTCTCTGAACAAGAAGATCTTTTTCATAATAATTATTGGCATTAATGATTGGGTATATGTGACGGTCGTTGCTGTTGTTGTGTAGTCACTCAGTTCAGTTCAGTTCAGTCGCTCAGTCGTGTCCGACTCTTTGCCACCCCATGAATCACAGCACGCCAGGCCTCCCGGTCCATCACCAATTCCGGGAGTTCACTCAAACTCATGTCCATTGAGTCGGTGATGCCATCCAGCCATCCCATCCTCTATTGTCCCCTTCTCCTCCTGCCCCCAATCCCTCCCAGCATCAGGGTCTTTTCCAGTGAGTCAGCTCTTCACATGAGGTGGCCAAAGCATTGGAGTTTCAGCTTTAGCATCAGTCCTTCCAATGAACACCCAGGACTGATCTCCTTTAAAATGGACTGGTTGGATCTCCTTGCAGTCCAAGGGACTCTCAAGAGTCTTCTCCAACACCACAGTTCAAAAGCATCAGTTCTTCGGTGCTCAACTTTCTTCACAGTCCAACTCTCACATCCATACATGACCACAGGAAAAACCATAGCCTTGACTAGACGGACCTTTGTTGGCAAAGTAATGTCTCTGTGTAGTCACTCAGTCATGTCCAGTTCTTTTGTAACCCCGTGGACTGTAGCCTGCCAGGCTTCTCTGTCCGTGGGATTTTTCCAGGCAAGAATGCTGGAATGGGTTACCATTTCCTACTCTCGGGGATCTTCCCAACCTAGGGATCAAAATTGCATCTCCTAAATTGGCAGGTGGATTCTTTTTTTTTCATCAGGGGATCATTGCTTTACAATATTGTGTTGGTTTCTGCCATACATCTGCCACAGGTATCCGTATGTCCCCGCCCTCCTGAACCACCTCCCACCTCCCTCCCCATCCCATCTCTCTAGGTTGCCACAGAGCCCTGGGTTGAGCCTCCTGTGTCACACAGCAAATTCCTACCTGACAGGCAGATTCTTTACTGCTGAGCCGCCCATAGACAATAGTATATAATAGCAAATTCAATTGTTTTCATTTAATTGGATTTTTTTTTCTCTTGTCTTTTCTTTATTTTTATTTCTAATAGAGTATAATTGCTTCAGAATGCTTTATTAGTTTCTACTGTCCAGCAACATGAATCAGTGATACATATACATATATCCCCTTTTATATATATATATGTATATATATATATATATGTGTGTGTGTGTATGTGTGTGTATATATATATATATATATATATATATCCTTTGGAGAAGGTGATGGCACCTCACTCCAGTACTCTTGCCTGGAAAATCCCATGAATGGAGGAGCCTGGTGGGCTGTAGTCCAGGGGATCGCTAAGAGTCAGACACGACTGAGCGACTTCCCTTTCACTTTTCACTTTCATGCATTGGAGAAGGAAATGGCAATCCACTCCAGTGTTCTTGCCTGGAGAATCCCAGGGACAGGGGAGCCTGGTGGGCTGCCGTCTATGGGGTCGCACAGAGTCAGACACGACTGAAGTGACTTAGCAAAATAGCAATAGCAATATATATCCTTCCCATTTAGGCCACCACAGAGCGCTGAGGAGAGTTCCGGTAGATTCTCATTAGTTCTCTATTTTATACATGGTATCGGTGGTGCATATATGCCAATCCCAGTCTCCCAGTTCATCCTTCCTCCTCCCTGTCCCCTTTGGCATCCTTAACCTTTGTTCTCTACATCTGTGTCCCTATTTCTGCTTTGTAAGCAAGTATTTTTTAAGAATAGCCAACTGTGTGTATTAGATATCCAACAGGCATGGCTCATTCCAGTTGTAAATAGCACTTCATCTGCTGAACTTTTCAGATGAGAAGTGAAAATCACAATAGTACTTTCATCAGCTGAACTTTTCAGGAGAGAAGTGAAAATTACATTTTGTTACCTAGAAAGAGCGTCAAATTGTCAGCATAACAGAAAAGCAATATATATTCAAACAACATACTCAAAAGTTAAAAAGAACTAATTTAGTAGCATGCCAAATTAGTATCATGCTTTGAAAAGAAATATTCCAAGTTGAGCTCCAAGGCTAACAGAATAGATTAAGCTTATTCATGCCTTACATAGCCTTAGACTTTTAACCATAGTCTCAACAAAACATAAACTCACTGTTAAGAAAGCTCTTGCTAAATGCTACTTAATAGTATACTTCATAATAGTCTTTTCAAGAAAAGTAAATGTTTATGGCTCTGGAAATCTGAACTAATGTAATTTAATTCAAAATCAGTTTCCTTCCGTTCTTCAGACCTCCTTGTAGCTAAGCCAACACATTTTCTCCAGAAGTTCCAAGCACTTCTTACTGAAGTATTATTTTTCCAGTTCCTAGAGTGATTTTAGCATGGAATTAGTCCTAACTGGAATCCACTAACTTTGGCCAGGATGTTTAACTTCATTTTATGGTACATATTAGGAAGAGTAGCAGAGCGTTCAAGGGTGCAGGATCTGGAAGGGAACAGTCTTGGTTTACATCCCAGCTCTGCTGCTGCTGCTGCTGCGTCGCGTCAGTTGTGTCCGACTCTGTGCGACCCCATAGATGGCAGCCCGCCAGGCTCCCCCGTCCTTGAGATTCTCAAGGCAAAAACACTGGAGTGGGTTGCCATTTCCTTCTCCAGTGCAAGAAAGTGAAAAGTGAAAGTGAAGTCGTTCAGTCGTGTATGACTCTTAGCGACCCCATGGAGAAGGCAATGGCAACCCACTCCAGTACTCTTGCCTGGAAAATCCCATGGACGGAGGAGCCTGGTAGGCTGCAGTCCCAGCTCTGCACTAGCTGTCTAAAACCAGGTCCAAGTGGGGCCACTCCTGCTTCCTCAGTTTGTCCGTCAGTAAATCTGGTCCCATCACTTCATAGGAAATAGATGGGGAAACAGTAGAAACAGTGTCAGACTTTATTTTGGGGGGCTCCAAAATCACTGCAGATGGTGACTGCAGCCATGATATTAAAAGACGCTTACTCCTTGGAAGAAAAGTTATGACCAACCTAGATAGTATATTCAAAAGCAGAGACATTACTTTGCTGACTAAGGTCCGTCTAGTCAAGGCTATGGTTTTTCCTGTGGTCATGTATGGATGTGAGAGTTGGACTGTAAAGAAAGCTGAGTGCTGAAGAATTGATGCATTTGAACTGTGGTGTTGGAGAAGACTCTTGAGGGCCCCTTGGACTGCAAGGAGATCCAACCAGTCCATTCTGAAGGAGATCAGCCCTGGGATTTCTTTGGAAGGAATGATGCTAAAGCTGAAGCTCCAGTACTTTGGACACCTCATGCGAAGAGTTGATTCATTGGAAAAGACTCTGATGCTGGGAGAGATTGGGGGCAGGAGGAGAAGGGGACGACCCAGGATGAGATGGCTGAATGGCATCATGGATTCGATGGACGTGAGTCCGAGTGAACTCCGGGAGATGGTGATGGACAGGGAGGCCTGGCGTGCTACAATTCATGGGGTCACAAAGAGTCGGACACGACTGAGCGACTGAACTGAACTGAACTGAAATCAGATGCTATCTGTATCTGTATCAGATACTGTATCTATCTCATAAGGTGGAATAAGTGGGTTCGGTGCTTGAGACAACAGAAGGTGCTTGGTATGAGTTTATCAGTATTAGGGACAGAAGAGAGGAAAAACAGAAGTGACTGCCTTCATGACTCCTGCAGTCTAAAAGGAGACAGACGGATATTAACCAGAGAATTATGGGAATCAATAAAACTTGGTGTGGAAGTTCTTACTGCCACACTTTGGCAGTCTTTGGGGTCATGTTTAAAGTCATGAAATGCCCTAAGAAAGATTCTGCCCTAAGAAAGATTGACTAAAATGCAGGTCATAACAAATACATTTATGTAATCTGTAGTAAAATCAGTTGCTAATTAGTTTACATATTTTACATATAAATTAAAATTATATGTTACATATAAAATTATATTACATACAAGTTAGTTTACATATACCCCCAGAGGGTAAGGGGGGAAAAAATCCAGGTGCAAACTCTCAGAAATTAAACACAATTTTGACTGATATTCATAAAAAGGCAGCATACCCAGGGGAAAGAGTCCAACAGAGAGAGTCCTGGGTTCTGAGCTCAGTTCTGCCTCTTCTCTAAGCCTCCCTGTTCTCATCCAGGAAGAAAATAGCACCTACCCCCTAGGGCTGTTTAAGAGCCTCAGGTGAGGTGCCCGATGAAGGGAGACACGCAGGCGGTGCAGTCAAGACACGCCAGGCCCTTCCCAGTCCTTCCCACCCACGCCCACCCCAAGTCATAGAACAGTCTCCCCCCACCGACACTGCCTTCCTTTCCTGTTTGACTTGGTGAATCAATTAAAACAAGAAACGCAGGATCTGTCACTTTGCACTAGAATAAACCATTTAACTTCTCCCTAGAGCTTACAAACTCCCTACTCCAGATGACTGGCAAGGCCCACACTCTCTCCTCCAATGCCTCTGGACGTTCCCCCCTTGTTGGTGAACCTCTGTGCTCTGTTGGGAACAGGCTGGTGGCCCCTCTTAATCTGAGTCTGCTCCTTCTCCCAGTCTTGCCTCTGCTGCTGCTGTTACCAGTCCAAGAGCCTGATGACCTCGGTGCCCATGAATGGCACCAGCATCCAGTGGAAGAACCCTGAACAAAACAACCATAACACAGAGAGGAGCAGCCACAAGGACAGTATCAACTAAACTGAAGAACAGTCATCAATGTGCTTCAAGCCCGACTGGAGGAAAAAAATCAACACAGCAACTGTGTCTCCAGGAATCTGTTCCATCCTTCTCTTACGACTCAGCCCCACCCCCTGGAAAAATGGTTTCCCAAACGTTGAAGGGTTGACTGGTTTATACCCACAAATTCAATGAATCTTACTTCTTTTATTTATCTGATTTACCTATTTTGCATGTTATATTCAGCCCTAAAAAATGGTGGGAGTTGGCAGGGGGAGCGGAGATGGTTCAGTTAAACCAGAAGGATATTTACTACCTTTGCATGAAAATAGATTTTTTCGAGTACATGGCAAACGTTCATGGTGGTTCTGTAGAATGTTCAATAAGAGCAGTCACCGTGAGAAAGTTATAGAGATTGTAACAAGATTTTCTATTTTTTTTTAAGTAATTTTGGTTTTTTGGCCAAACACAGTATGGGTTGAAGTCTCCTTTATTTGAAATGTCATTCAGTGCCAGTATTTTTTACTTCATAGTAGCCTACAGATGATGATTTGAGCTCATTTACACATATTTTTGCCCCCGCAAAACAAATAAAATGGAATTCAGGTGAGAAGTTAGGTTAGTGTTTCTCATGTCACTGGCTTATTTTTTAAAACATAAATTCTCAAGCTTCAGGAGCTTACAGGACTTTAAAGCACAGACTGATATCCATATATGGCAGTTTAATAGCTGCTATGCAAACTTTTTAAGAACCTATATTTTCTTTTCTAATGGGGTTTCATTTTAGGAGCTCTTGTGCCTATTCTTCTGTTAAATTGAAAAATTATGCTTGAATCAAACAGTTCTATTTTTCACAAGCCTAGTTTTTTAATGGAAGAATTTTATGTAAAATCAAAACACCATTTACTAAAATTTAAGTGTATGTATCATTTAACTATGCCCAAGACTTTCAGTGAAATGCATAGAAGTCCAGAACAAAGCAAGAAAGAAAGGATTGCATATTTTTAGAAAATTTGGAAATTCTCATTGAGGTTTATTTTTGGTAATAGTAACATGTATATGTGTGTGCAAATATTTGCATATGTATCATGTATGTATATATATGCATATACATATATACATGTATGTATATATTCCTTTGCTTGCTTTTAAAATGTTAACTGGCAGTGAGACTTTTTTGCTCATTCCTTTTCCACATAGGAATATGGAAAACATAATTTCAAAGTGGCCAGCTGAGTTTATTGTGTCAATGAAATATAATTACTCCCAGATGCCGCCGTGAACTTAAGGTTCTTCATGTCCCTGGGTTTTCAGTATGAACCTAAATGCCTTCCCTACCGACACTCCTCACACGGTCCCCATTTCAAAAGGCCCTCAGTGACTTCTGCTGGGCATTTTCCACGATGTTTACAAACTGTGATTACAGCAGCAAATCTTTTACTGTGTGTATATAAATATATGTGTATATAAACAACCATAAATTTCTTTTAGCCAATTTTTCTATGATTGTCTCTGTGGAACGTATCCGTGTGTGTGGTATATGCATGTGATCAGATGGCATGTATGGATTTCATGTAATCTAATATTAATGCCTTGCAGTTGTGCCAAAGCACATACTCCAGATGGAATCTAGGTGGTTGTCCCTCACAACAACCAACCTGTCAGTTTTAATCTATCCATGTTCATAAATCTCACGACCATGTTACCATTACAGATGGAATGTGAGAGGCCTCATGAAAAAGGATGAGCCATGGGTTGGCAATGGATTTTGGTTTCTTGGTTGGTTGGTTAGTTGAAAAAAGCAGTATTTGGGGTTGTATTTTTTCCTGTGCTAGAGTAAAATTCATTAAAGTCTGAAGTATTATATTGTCCCAGTCCTCAACATGGTGATGAGACTGACAAGTGGGCAAATGCTTCTATCAGATTTCACCAGAAAAATGTCTGATGATGAATTAGCTCAGCTGATTCCTTGGGCTGTATTTTAGAACAGTCATGTATAAAATGATATCAGGTGCCAGCAGGCACCCAATTGCAGGGTTCCTTTGTGTGTTAGCAGTCAAATTCTGTTAGTCCGCTGGTGCGTTACATGCAGTGATATAGCCCCATAATATAAGCCATAGGTTCACACCATTTTGTTTAGACAGTGGTCTTTTTCTTTAAGATGCTTTGTCTCTTGCATATCAAAAATGCATTTTACAAGTTCAGAAAGTCATAGATTTCTGAATAACCACACGGGCTTCCATGTGCATTTTGTTTATGGACCAGTAAGTGACTGTGGTTGATAAGTAGGAATACTTTCAGTTTCTACGTTTTTCACATCTTTCCAAGTAAATCTGTAGAAATGAGCCAGAAGCCACGGCCCTGCACTGGCAGTGGCCCATAAGTACAAAATAAAAGTTTACAGAAGCCTTGTGAGTGTCTCTTCATTTGTATTAATACATAGTTCAATCTAGGAAATGTTTGCTACACAATGGTTGCAAACCACTCCCAACTAATAGCCAGGTGAGTGGTTTTCAAACAGATAATTCCTAACTGTACTGTATTCCCAACCAACTTTGTTGTATTGAACACTTAAGGCTCCCATTCAATCCTTCATTCACCTTTCCTGTAAATTTTACTGAGCATCTACTATGCACCAGGGGTTCTTCTAGAGACTGGGGGTATAGCAGGGAACAAAACAGGCCAAGTGCCTGCTCTCATGGAGCTTGCATCCTAGAAGAAGCTAGAAAATGAAAAACTATCATCAATAAGCAATATGTCAGGTGGATACCTGGACTCATGTATATATAACTGGTTATTTGACATTTTCAACTAGGGAGCTAGTCAATGGGGTTTCCCAGGTGGCACTAGTGGTAAAGAACCCATCTGCCAGTGCAGGAGATGCAGGAGATGAAGGTTCGATACCCAGCTCAGGAAGATCCCCTGGAGGAGGGCGTGGCAACCCACTCTAGTATTCTTGCCTGCAAAATCCCATGGGCGGGGGAACGTGGCAGGCTACAGTCCATAGGGTCGCAAAGAGTTGGACACGACTGAAGCGACTTAGCACACATGCACACAGCTAGTTCACAGATATACTGCATCTAAAACTAAGCTTCTAGTGGCTTTCTAACCTGTGCTGCCATATTATTCCTCTGCTCATGTATTACCCAAAATTCTCCAGGGCAACAGAACCAATAGGATAGATAAATGTTAGACAGATAAAGAGAAGACTCTGTGGCTGCTGAGATATGTATGCTATGCTGTGCTGTCTACAAGCTGCAGAAACAGGAAATTCAGAAGCATAATTCAATCCAAATCCTAAGGCCTGAAGAACACAGGAGCTGATGGTAGAGCTCCTAGTCTGAGGCCAAAAGCCTGATAACCATGGACGGCTCACGTAAGCCCCAGCGTCCAGAAGCCAGAGATCCAGGAGCACCAGTGTCAGATGGATGTCCCACCCCAAGGAGAGACAGAGGGAATTCATTCTGCAGCCTCATTGTTCCTTCCAGGTGCTCTACTGATTCCCGATGCCTGTCCCTGCTGGTGAGAACAGATCTGCTCTAGTCTTCTGATTCAAGTGCTGATCTCTTCCGGAAACACTCTCACAGATACACCCAGAGAGCACATCTTCCTAGCTACCTGGCTGTCCCTTAGCCCAGCCAAGCAACACCGAAGATGCACCATCACAGCTCAAAGAGCCCCATCCTTTGAGTTGTCACGACAGAGTCATGTCCCACTTCTTTCTCTCAGCGCTTATACCCAGCCCTATCCTCAGATTATCTCCAGAATCTGACTCTCTCTCTCCACCTCCCTTTTCTGAGCCACCACTCTCTCCTAATCTCTTGCCAGGATAACTGCAATTGGATCCCAAATGCCTACTTTTTTCCAGCCTTGGAAACATCATACTCTAATGGGAGCCTATCTCTTAACCCCCGTAGTGGTCTAAAGGTGCTGACATTTCCAAGGTAGGCGAACCAGCAATGGGGAGTTTTTAATAACAGCTAAAGTAAGAAAAAGCCCACTAGCGCAAGCCTGGAGGGTTGTGAGCTGAGGAGGTGCTAGCCACCGCTGGTGTGGGCGTTCTGAAGAAGGTTAGTCTAGAGTGTAACAAAGATGAAAAAGAGCATTTTAAGTCCTGGCTCTGGTTTTCCCTGATGCTTTCCCACAGCTTGAGCAAGCAAACTAACATATTTACCTCTGTCCCTCACTATTTACATTAAGTTTTCTCTTGCTTACAATACACATATTCTAAGAACATCTCAGCTGATTTATCTTTTCTTACTGCTGTTTTTAAACTAAGAGACCACGTGCTTTAGACTAGCTTTAGTTTTACCCCCCCCCCCCCAAAAATTGATTGGCAAATCCAGAGAGCGCCCTGTGCCCGCTTCTCCCAGATTTCTCATACACAGCTCCCCACTATTTCCTACTCCTTATGTTAGTGGGGTATATATGATGAGCCAGTACTGAAATATTGTTAACTAGAGCCCATAGTTTACACTAGGGTTCGCTCTTTTGTGTTGTACATTCAGTGGGTTTTGCCAAATGGAGAGTCACAACGATCTACCATTGTGGTATCTTTCAAAAGAGCTTCACTGCCCTGAAGCCCCTCTGTGCTCCACCTTTCCTCCCCTCCTCCTCTCCCTCTTGATTTAGCTTTTCACTCAACACAGATGTAGTAAACACCCACCACATTCCCTTGTGCTAGTTGCCAGGAACGTGAGATCGGACGCACAAATAAATACATGCCCTGACGTGCTTCGTGGAGACTCGGTAGATGTCAGCATCCAGGACAGTAAAGGCACAGAGGCAAGAGCAGTCCAAATTTGTGAAACTTCAGCTGGTGGCATCAGTGAACACACTGTGAGGACTCTTCTCTAACTCTTCTTTTTACAACTTAAAAAAAAAAAAATTCACTATCCACATGGCTTGCAGGATCTTTTTCCCCCAAAACAAGGGATTAAACCCGGGCCCCAGCAGTGAAAGCAATAGTCCTAACCACTGTACTGCCAGGGAATTCCCTGAAATCCTTCTTTTGGTGAGTATAACTGTGTCACTGCTACAGAATTACATAACACGAAGCAATATAGCATTGTCTCTACAGTAGAAGCTTTTTAAAGGTCTGTAAAGGGAATTCCATGGCGATCCAGCACTTAGGGCACCACATTTTCACTGCCAAGGACCCAAGGGCCTAGGTTCCATCCCCTGGTCAGAGAACTAAGACCTAGCAAGTGGCATAGCCCCAAAAAAAGAAGTAAAAATAATAAATATCTGCAACTGTATGTTATTCTCCATCCAAAAATAAACCTACCCAGGATAATTCAAGTTATTATGGGAGCAAAACAAATTGGAGATTAAGTCTGGGAAATAGCCAAGACAAATGTGAATCTTTCATTATTACCTCTATTGTTATTTTCAATGGTATTGTCAGTCCACGAGAGTGTATTAAACACTATATATGTGCAGAGTGAAGAAAATGCACTGTCAGTCTTCCAAAACCTTTCCAGGCCTGAAATTCTGATTCCTGTGTTTGAAATATAACCTAGCACCGTACTGAATTTACTGACTTTTCTCCATACTTCAAACAAGCAGAGTTAAGTCAAGGCACAAATCAACCATATGCAGTTGAACATTTCTAAAATTCCAATGGAGTCTTCACACTGAAAAACCTCAGGGGTTTTTAACAATCCTTCACTAAAGAAGCTACTGTCACTCTCTTCTATAAGTAGTCACAAAAACAAACTAGAACCTATATTTGGTCAGCACTGATACGCCTGCTTTTTCGTTTCTAAAACTGAAAGGAGACAAGCCACGGTCCTTAGAATCAGGGAATGAAAAAGTACTGGAAGTTATAACTACAAAGTCAGCTTTCCCTATGAAGCATGCCAGCAAAGGTCACGTGATTTGACCTTTGGTCAATTGATTTGATTTGATGAAGTCAGAAATCCTAATATCTTACGGTTTCCCAACCCTTTAGCATCAACATTATTCAGTTGACTTTCTATTTCTTCCTGGGAGGTAATAAATTAGGAACAGCAATACCAACCTAGATAGAATCAGAAGAGTCATGGAATCTTCCTAAGGGAACATAGAGAATTCCACAGATTTTTCCTTTTTGGCGCTCATTCACAGTCCCCTTACCTAATTTAAGTACATGGAACTGATCATCTTTTACTTGAATTTGATTCCGTGACGGTGTAGGCAATTGTGTACTTGATGTCATGTGACAGATTTGTCCCAGATGGGAGAGGGCAAGAGATGCTGCCCAGACCACACAGGATCACATGATCAGCCAAACCACAGGCCCCAGGCATAGCCTATCTCCCTCCATCGACATGCATTTTTACAGAATAAGACATTTCTTCATGAACTATACCTATTTCTCTCAGAGTGTAACAAGTCTGGCTAACTAGAGTTAAATTCTTGTATTTTAAAAATATCCTGAAATGAGAAAATCTGCTAAATGTGATCAAGTAAGGGGAACATATGTGCCTTTTAGCTTTTCATGGCAAGCATTCATGCATAATGAAAATTCGATCTTCCAGGTCCAGGCTTTTGTCTATTTTATGCAACCCAGTGGGGTTCGGCCTGGATCACTTGTTCTCAATCAAGACCGTGATGGGAGGGGTAGAAGTCTGTGGACCAGCTTAGGCCAAGATGGACCAGTTCCTGGAACTGGAGGTGGGGAGCGGGGGGTGCGGGAAGTAACGTCTCAAAGGAAAATCCACATCGCCTTAGAAAGGGAGAGACTAGCTGAGCCACTTCTCTACTCCGTCTTTAAGGAGATTTCTCCATCTATAAGGATATATCCCACTCCTCCTATTTTCTGCTGCTTTTTCACATTTTTCACAGTTAATTCCTCAATTTTTATTATTTTCTTTAAAAGTAACTTTTTGCCTTCAAATTATAAAAAATAAAATAGCTATAGGATATATTCAAAGACAGTGCAAGCAAAATAATAATGAATGAATGATCCAGGTATGCAAAGAGAGGAAATTCCTCTACCTGGGACATTTATATATATATATATAATATATACTATGTATGCAATATATTATATATAATGTCTTATATTTCAATATATTGCATTTAATTTATCCATTTCCTTTGTTATCACAAGCTACATTGACTGTACATCTTTGTACGAGTCTCCATGGAGATGTTGGAGAAGGCAATGGCACCCCACTCCAGTACTCTTGCCTGGAAAATCCCATGGACTGAGGAACCTGGTGGGCTGCAGTCCATGGGGTCGCTAAGAGTCAGACACAACTGAGCAACTTCACTTTGACTTTTCACTTTCATGCACTGGAGAAGGAAATGGCAACCCACTCTGGTGTTCTTGCCTGGAGAATCCCAGGGTTGGGGGAGCCTGGTGGGCTGCCGTCTGTGGGGTCACACAGATTCGGACACGACTGAAGCGACTTAGCAGCAGCAGCAGCAGCCATGGAGATATGTGTGATTTCTCTAGGAAAATTAAACAGGAGCAGGATTGCAGTCGACTCATACATCCTGCCAAACTGTCTCCAGAATGGCCCACCAGTCCTGGGTGATCCATTACTAAAGATTTCCGAGCGCTCGGTGGCTTGCAATTGCTCCTCTTTACGTGGGTGCCATCACACTGGGGGACCCTGCCGTTAGGTCTCTGTAGCCGACAGCTGGACGCCTGACCAGATCCTCCTGGATCCTTCATACTAGCTCTGTTCACCCATCTCCACTTTCGGTGTTTTTGCTACTATCTGCGCATGTCAGCGGCCTGCCCTTGGACACTGGAGCCCTCTAGCTTGAAAGGAGAAGAGGAGGAGCCTGGGGATTTTACACCCCCCTCCATCGCCACCATGACCTATGGCCAAGGACTGGCCAGTGTGGGAGTGTAAAAGCCCAGCTCTTGTGTCTCTGGGGGGGTGGTAAACAGCAAGCGCCCCAAGAGAACAGGCTGAGTCTGCAGCCTCACCTGAAGCATCACCTTAATAAAGATGAGGGAGCGTCTTCCCTTTCCCTCACTGGTTTCTGCTGCAGGACTGTGCCTTAACAAACCACAGACACCCAGACACCTGCCTTGAGGTCTTCTAGAAAAATCTGACCAAAGACAGCACACATTTCTATCTCACTGCTGAACTTAAATGGCAAATTGCAAGACACTGAACATGTCAGATTCTTTAGCATACTAAATGATAACTGGTATTTGAAACCGCTTTTGATTTTTCTCTGAGGCATCTGCGTATGCATGAGAGCTCTCTGCTTACTAGCACTCCAAACTTCCTCAGCCACAGTCCTATTGGCTATGGAGACCCACTTAACCACTCTAGGACCTCCATTACAGGCTCCTTGGAGCATGGCAGTTAAGTTTTCCTGTATATCCAAACATTCCTCATATAAGAATTCATCTGCAATTTCTCTTAGGGGGACATGTCTCTCCCAAGTGGCTGCCAAATGAAGGTGTAGGTCATTTGTGTATGAAGCTAGAAATGTATGAAGCTAGAAATCAATGAGAAGGCAAGCAAGATTACTCACCTGTCAGTTGGGAGGTGCTGGCCACAAGCATAGTTCACTCTTTCAAAGGGTTTGCCCATGAGTGTGCTAAGAGCCAAGATGATAAGGTGAGGAAGGCAAGGTCAAGGAAGGGTTTTCATCTCTTCAAGAGAAAGACAACCAGGGACTTCCCTGGCGGTCCAGGGGATAAGACTCCACACTCCCAATGCAGGGGATTGGGGCTCACCCTGATCAGGCAACTAGATCCCACATACTTTAACTAAGAGTTCACAAGCTGCAACTAAAGATCCTGCATGCCTCAACTAAGACCCAGTGCAGCCAAAAATATAAATATTTTTTTAAAAGAAAGAGAAAAACAGCCTCAGTAATTTTAAGACAGTAGAATTAGGCCAGTGATAGGAACAGATCATGCATGGATGAAAAAAAGAAGAAAATAATTGATGGATCAAGCTCCCATACAAGACAAAAGAAGATGCAAATGGCAGCCTTGGAAAAGAAGAAGTATTCTTCTTCACTAGTCAGTGAGGAATCAAGGTAAGTAATCAACAACGTCTTCAGTTCAGTTCAGTTGCTCAGTCATGTCCAACTCTGTGCACCTCCATGGAATGCAGCATGCCAGGCTTCCCTGTCCATCACCAACTCCCAGAGCTTACTCAAATTCATGTCCATCAAACTGGCGATGCCATCAAACCATCTCATCCTCTGTTGTCCCCTTCTCCTCCTACCTTCAATCTTTCCCAGCATCAAGGTCTTTTCAAATGAGTTATTCTTCACATCTAGGTGCCCAAAGTATTGTAGCTTCAGCTTCAACACCAGTCCTCCCAGTGAACACTCAGGACTGATCTCCTTTAGGATGGACTGGTTGGATCTCCTTGCAGTCCAAGGGACTCTCAAGAGTCTTCTCCAACACCACAGTTCAAAAGTATCAATTCTCCGGCGCTCAGTTCTTTAGTCCAACTCTCACATCCGTACATGACTACTGGAAAAACCATAGCTTTAACTAGATGGACCATTGTTGGCAAAGTAATGTCTCTGCTTTTTAATATGCTATCTAGGTTGGTCATAACTTCCCTTTCAAGGAGCAAGCATCTTTTAATTTCATGGCTGAGGTCACCATCTGCAGTGATTTTGGAGCCCCCAAAAATAAAGCCTCTCACTGTTTCCATTGTTTCTCCATCTATTTGCCATGAAGTGATGGGACCAGATGCCATGATCTTAGTTTCCTGAATGTTGAATTTTAAGCAAACTTTTTTACTCTCCTCTTTCACTTTCATCAAGAGGCTCTTTAGTTCTTCTTTGATTTCTGACATAAGGGTGGTATCATCTGCAAATCTAAGCTTATTGATGTTTCTCCCAGTTACCTTGATTCCAGCTGTGCTTCATCCAGACTGGCATTTCACATGTTTCACATATAAGTTAAATAAGCAGGATGACAATACACAGCCTTGATGTACTCCTGTCCCGATTTGGAACCAGTCTGTTGTTCCATGTCTGGTTTTAACTGATGCTTTTTGACCGGCATACAGACTTTTCAGGAGGCAGGTGAGGCGACCTAGTATTCCCATCTCTTTCAGAATTTTCCACAGTTTATTGTGATCCACATGGTCAAAGGCTTTGGCATAGTCAATAAAGCAGAAGTAAATGTTTTTCTGAAACTCTCATGCTTTCTCAATGATCCAGTGGATGTTGGTAATTTGATCTCTGGTTTCTCTGCCTTCTCTAAATCCAGCTTGAACATTTTCAAGTTCACAGTCCACATACTGTTGAAGCCTGGCTTTTACAATTTTGACCATTACTTTGCTAGCATGTGAAATGAGTGCAATTGTGCAGTAGTTTGAACATTCTTTGGCATTGCCTTTCTTTGGGACTGGAATAAAAACTGACCTTTTCCAGTCCTGTGGCCACTGCTGAGTTTTCCAAATTTGCTGGCACATTGAGTGCAGCACTTTCACAGTATCATCTTTTAGGATTTGAAATATCTCAGCTGGAATGCCATCACCTCCACTAGCTTTGTTCATAGTGATGCTTCCGAAGGCCCACTTGACTTCACATTACAGGATGTCTGGCTCTAAGTGGGTGACCACACCATCATGATTATCTGGGTTGTGAAGATCTTTTTTGTATAGTGCTTCTATGTATTCTTGCCACCTCTTCTTAATATCTTCTGCTTCTGTTAGATCCATACCATTTCTGCCCTTTATTGTGCCCATCTTTGCATGAAATGTTCCCTTGGTATCTTTAATTTTATTGTAGAGATCTCTAGTCTTTCCCATTCTATTGTTTTCCTCTATTTCTTTGCATTGATCACTGAGGAAGGCTTTCTTATCTCTCCTTGCTATTCTTTGGAACTCTGCATTCAGGTGCTTCTATCTTTCCTTTTCTCTTTTGCCTTTAGCTTCTCTTCTTTTCTCAGCTATTAGTAAGGCCTCCTCACACAACCATTTGATCTTTTTGCATTTGTTTTTCTTGGGAATGCTCTTGATCACTACCTCCTGTACAGTGTCACGAACCTCTGTTTCTTTAGGCATATGATTTCCTATTTCTACTCATGAATGTCCTCTGTCTATATTAACAGTAAGAGGCCTGTTTGTACTGTAGGTATAAGAGTGCCCTTTCAAAATCATACCCTCAGGAATTTCCTGGAAAGATACCCATGCAAATGTAATGTGAATGAACTCTTCAGCTCCTCACTGGAGGGACTCAGGGAAGATAGACACACAGGTAGAGTCGGAGGTTCCCATCCACACTCAAGGCTGTCCAGAGATGCCAGGGAAACATAACTGTATGACTTTCTTATAATGAATGTGTATTAATCTGTAAACAGCATACATAAAAAAAGAAAGTTTATCTAATTTTTGGAGATGATAGTGTTAAAGTTTCTTTAGTTTGCCAATTGTGTTAGTCAAGCTTCTTCAGAGAAAGAGAACCAACCGAATATACATATATAGCTACATATAAGAGATTTGGGCTTCCCAGATGGCTCAGTGATAAAGGATCCACCTGTAAAGCAGGAGAGACACAGGTTCGACCCCCTGGGTCAGGAAGATCTCCTGGAGGAGAAAAAGGCAACTCACTCCAGTATTCTTGCCTGGGAAATCCCATGGACAGAGGAGCCTGGTAGGCTACAGTCCACTGGGTCACAAAGAGTCAGACATGACTTAGTAGACATGACTAAACATAAGACATAAGAGATTTATTACAGGAATTAGCTTGCATGGTTGGATGATGCTCTCCTGCATTGGTGAGGGCAATCTTTATTCAGTCTATCAAATGCCAGTCCCCTCTCCCAGAGACATTCTCACAGACACACCCACAAATAACATTTTAGGAATGTCCCTGGTGGTTCAGTGGCTAAGACTTCATGCTCCCAATGCAGGGGACTAGATTCAATCCCTGGTCAGAGAACGAGATCCCACACGCCACAACTGAAGATCTCGCATGCTGCAACAAAGACCAGGCAAAGCCAGATAAAGAAAATAAACATTTTTTTAAACCAGAAATAACATCTTACCAACTATCTGGACTATCCTTAGTCTAAATCAAGTAAAAATAAAAATAGCTCATAAAGTTAATCATCACGGTGATGTAACCAATACTCAAATCAAAACCTTTTCGTGATATGCTTCCTTGGAGAATCTATCAGGGAAAAAAATTTTTCATAAATAATACTGCCCACATAACTATGCCTTAAAGCCTTTATTTTCCAAACATCTCCTACTCCCATAGCCATTCCGTGCTAAAGAGTCTTTCTCAGTCTTCCAAATCTATCAGTCGGGGTGGCTGGTGGAGATAAAGCCCTGAAGTGGTCCAACATGTTTCCCTCCCCTCCCCCTGTGTATCCGTAGAGAATCTATAACATGCTAGACCATTTTCTAACTCCTCCCTCTTCACTGAGGGCTCCATTTCAAAATTTAATCAGGCAGAAGGAGCCTGAGTTGTACTTCCTCCACTGTGGACCCTCCATTTCCCACATTCCACATCATTTTCAGGTATTCAGCAGTTGCATTATGCTGTAAATTGCACAATTCTTTGGGCTTGGTTGCTTGGTGCAGCCACGCACTTGCCATCAGTCCAACATCCCAGGGTCTCTTTCAATCAGAAAGCAGCAAGGTCGTGGGAAATTTGTATTCTACTGAACCATGAATTAATTCAGGCAAAATAATGGCGTAACTTCTGACTATGCTGGGGATCACTCATCATTCCACCAGGTTGTCCCAATACTCCAGGGAATGCTGTGTGGTCACAGCTGAATACTCTCATCTGAAATTTACACTGTATGACTTATGATCTTACAAGCTCTTGACTCTGTGGATTAGACAGTGTGCAACACGTAAAAGGTTGTCATCCTGATTTCAGCTTAAAGGTCACTTCCTCTGAGGGCCCTTTCCTGACCACATAATGTAAATGACTCACCCATTCACTCTACCATTTCACTCTGTTTTAATTTTCTACATAGCACACATGGCTACATGACATTTTTCATGCTCATTTAAGTTGGTCTACCGTTGGCTCCCTTCCACTAGATAAAGGACCTGTTCTATCGTGTTTCAGTTCAGTTCAGTTCAGTTGCTCAGTCGTGTCCAACTCTTTGTGACCCATGAACACCAGCACCCCAGGCCTCCCTGTCCATCACCAACTCCCAGAGTCCACCCAAACCCATATCCATCGAGTCAGGGGTGCCATCCAGCCATCTCATCCTCTGTCCTCCCCTTCTCCTCCTGCCTCCAATCCCTCCCAGCATCAGAGTCTTTTCCAATGAGTCAACTCTTCGTATGAGGTGGCCAAAGTACTGGAGTTTCAGTTTCAGCATCATTCCCTCCAAAGAAATCCCAGGGCTGATCTCCTTTAGGATGGACTGGTTGGATCTCCTTGCAGTCCAAGGGACTCTCAAGAGTCTTCTCCAACACCACAGTTCAAAAGCATCAGTTCTTTGGTGCTCAGCTTTCTTTATAGTTCAACTCTCACATCCATACATGACCACTGGAAAAACCATAGCCTTGACTAGACGGATATTTGTTGGCAAAGTAATGTCTCTGCTTTTAATATGCTATCTAGGTTGGTCATAACTTTTCTTCCAAGGAATAAGCGTCTTTTAATGTCATGGCTGCAATCACCATCTGCAGTGATTTTGGATCCCCCAAAAATAAAGTCTGACACTGTTTCAACTGTTTCCCATCTATTTGCCATGAGTGATGGGACTGGATGCCATAATCTTACTTTCTGAGTGTTGAGCTTTAAGCCAACTTTTTCTCTCTCCTCTTTCACTTTCATCAAGAGGCTCTTCTTCTTTGCTTTCTGCCATAAGGGTGGTGTCATATGCATATCTGAGGTTATTGATATTTCTCCCAGCAATCTTGATTCCAGCTTGTGCTTCTTCCAGCCCAGCGTTTCTCATGATGTACTCTGCATATAAGTTAAATAAGCAGGGTCTATCTTGTTTATTGTAATATTATTCCCAGTGCCTGAGAAATAATTCTGGGCTTCCCAGGTGGCTCAGAGGTAAAGAATCTGCCTGCCAATCCAGGAGACAGGGGTTCAATCCCTGGGTTGGGAAGATTTCCCTGGAGGAGGAAATGACAACCCACTCCAGTATTCTTGCCTGGAGAATCTCGTGGACAGAGGAGCCTGGCAGGTTACAGTCCATGGGGTCGCAAAGAGTCAGACACGACTTCCTGACTGAGCACACAGGCACACTAGAATAATTCTGAATGCACAGAGGAACCCCCAGTATGTATATGTTAAATGAGTTAAACCAAGGTAACAATAAAAATGGCTAGGAGGCTACCTGGAGGATACTTTTAATATAGGATGGTCGGAGAAGGTCTTTCTGGGACAACAACTCTTTAGTTGAAATGTATATAATGACAATTAAATAAGAGTACAGGATTTTGATTATTACATCAGCCTGCATGTTTTTACATTGATATGAGATTGCTCTTGTGAACAAAACCTTTATAACTATTGAAGAGTGACCCAAAAAATTATGAACTTGGCCCAAGAATTCAACAGAACAGGTATAAGACTGAACCTACAGAGTGGGTTTAAAGGAGGTAATGAAAGGGACTTCCCTGGTGGTCCAATGCGTTAAGACTTCATGCTTCCACTGCAAAAGGTACAGGTTCCCTGGTCAGGGAACCAGGATCCCACATACTGGTGACACAGCCAAAAACTTTTAAATAAAAGAGGTAATAAGAGAAATCAGTTCATGGGGTCACAAAGAGTCAGACACAACTTAGTGACTGAACAACAAGAAAAATCATTGTCAGGGCTTCCCAGAACATTTTCCTTTTCAATATTGCAGATTTTTTTTTTCTCTGAAGGTTCATCCATCACTTGATCACCTGAGGGAATGGGATGGCAGAATACCACCTAGAACAAAAATCCACAGTGGAAGACATGATGAGAGAAGTATCCGCCAGAATCCACCGGAATGGAGAGAACACACACTCTTCTGATGCACAGTGGGACAGCCTCGTGGGAACACCATGCACATTCCACCTGGATTCTTTAGGGTTTCACGACTCCGACCTACACTCCTAAGATTTGGCCAGTTGAGGTGCTGGTTGACTGTGGAGACAGAAATCAGACAAAGAAAGGCAAGATGGAAGCCTCGGGATGGCGAATTGCGCCCTTTGTAGCAAAAGGCCCTGTGCACTACAGTTCCTATTTAGAACACATGAGCAGACCACCTCAGCTGACCTAAACCAATGTGGTTGTCTTCAGCTAAAGACAAATAAGTATGAGTGACTAGAGAGAGAGGATTGTGCTAACTATTCTCAAGTCTCCCATGTAGTACAGAAAGGATATGGAAGTTCCAATCGCTCCCAGAGAAGGTCACGGAAGCTCCTTTGGGTACTAGAGAGAGAGCTGTGATGACACTGAAGTCCACAGGGGAGACAGGGGAGGTCAGAGAGCCCAGAGAGGACAAGGCTGGACATTTCAGCAGTGGATACAGCAAGAACAGGTTACTCCCCACAGAGGGGAGGGTGTATCTTGACCGGTGAGCAACAGATATTACATAAGCTCCCTTTTGCACCCAGACACCAACTTGGGCATAAGGAGGAGGAAAGGAAACTCTTCAGAAGAAAAACAACTCTGGTGCATGCGTGCTAGGTCAATTCAGTCATGTCCAACTCTTTGCGATGCTATGGACAGTAGTCTGCCAGGCTCTGCTGTCCAGGGGATTCTCCAGGCAAGACTACGAGTAGGTTGCCATGCCCTCCTCCAGGGGATCTTCCAGACCCAGAGATCAAACCCGAGTCTCCTACATCTCCTGCATTGGCAGGCAGGTACTTTACCACTAGTGCCACCTGGGAAGCCCCAACAACCCTGGTAGGAAGTTGGAATTTTTAATTGTTTGAATATGAGTATATAGACACCCACACAAATGAACCTATTAAACTGGAATAAGCTAAATTACCTGTTAATCGTGAGCTTTAAAAAATGACTTTCTACAATCACCAGAAATTTAACTAGGTGCAGAGGAAGAAGTCAAGTATAGAAACAGAGAAGTTAAACTTATCTTATAGTCACTTTAGATTGATTCCAGCTTTATCGTACTCTGTACACTACAGCACAAGTGTCTGCTTCTAATGTTCCAAACTGAGATACTCAAGAATGCCGAGTTCAACTCACAAATCTCATCAGGTGTCCAAGGATCTCCTTAATCTTTAGTCGTCCTGGAGGCAGAGGTAGGGTACCAATAAGAGAGTAGCTTCCTCTACGTGCTGTAGAGTCAAGGAGAGCAGAGACATGTAGGCATTGCTTCCACACCCACAGTGGCTGTATCATTTATGGGCAGGACACGTGAGGCTGGCAAAATGAAATTCCCGGTAAAGATCGGCAACATTGCTGGTGTAACCTTGAACTGCCCTGGCAGTGACGCCTCCCTCCAAGCCCTGTGTTCATCTCCACACCCCAGTATACACCACTTCTCCCTTCCTCAGCCTCTTCAAATTAAACCTATGTCCTTCTTCTTCTGTTGCCTATTTACTCTTTTCCTAACATAGTAGCTATTAATGACTGGTAGGTAGAGCTGCGACTTTCCTGGTGGTCCAGTGGTTAAGAATCCACCTGATAATTCAGGGGACACAGGTTCGATCTCCGGTCTGGGAAGATTCCACACGCCTAGGGGCAACCAAGCCTGTGCACCATGACTGCTGAAGCCCACAGTAAGAGAGCTCCAGAAGAGCAGCCACTGCGATGAGAAGCGTGTGCATCGCAAGGAAGAGCAGCCCCCACTCGCGGAAACTACAGGAAGCCCAGGCACAGCCACGGAGACCCAGCACAGCCAAAAGCAAACAAATAAATAAAATGTTAAGGTTAGTTTGCTCTGAATAGGGTCAATATGCTGCATTGATGTCAGTGTCATGGTTTCAACATTGTGCTGTAGTTACACAACCTGTTAGCATTGGGGGAGACAGGAGGAAGGATGTAGGAGGTCTCTATTTTTTACAACTGCAAGAGACTCTACAGTTATCTAAAAATAAAAAGTTTAAAAAATAACAAGTTTGAATGTTTATATCTCCTGACATTTATATATTTTTAACAAAAATCATGTCATACTTTACATATCATCTACATTTTTCCATTTAATACATTTTATACCTATTTCCAATCCAGCACTTACAGATATAGCTTACTAATTTAAGTGACTACATAATATTCCACTGTGTGGATTTACTAAAAGTTGGTTAGCTAGCAATTTACTGATGGATATTTAAGTTATTTCTCTTTCTAGAGACTACATATTCTAACGAATCAGAATTTTACATTCCCTTTGAGTTACAAAATCAGAGGCTGGGAAATATGACAATATTCACCCTACTCTAAACTGAAGGCACTTACTTCTATCCTTCTTATGATAATTCCTCTCTTGTCTAGACATCTTCCACAATTATAGAATCATTAATCCTTTTATATCCACATAGTGTCCACATATATATGTATAACTAGCTCAGCTTCTGGCTAGCAGATTGCAACTCAAACTGCTAGATGTCTGGAAAAAAGCACAATAATTAAAACTCAGAACCTGAGCCCTGAGTCACCCTGCATTTGAAGGGGTTTCAGAAAAAAATGAAACCAGGAAAGAACTGATCTTGAAAACTAGGTCTCAAATCTCAGTGTTTCCAACACCCATCCTCCCCAAATAATTATTTAATCTGATTAGCAAGTTTTATATTAACGACATCGTTAAGATCTAAAGAAAAGTAAAAAGGATGTTCTAGGTGGATACACCCATGGATTTCTGGGCAAGAAGAACTCTTGCATTAAAAGGTTAAAGACTCTCTGTGCTTTTAAGAAAGTGTATCTGAGGTGCACTATTCACTCATTCATTCAACAAGTATTTAAGAGCCTAATAGTGTGTCAGGAGAAGACAAAGTCAACTATTGCCCTGGAGGACCTCATCCGCTAGTGGAGGGACAAAAAATTAGACAGACAAGTATAAACAATGTGGCAGAGAGGAATAAGAATAATAAGCACTTTGTACTTGTGTGGCAGCCTGGATGGGAGGGGAGTCGGGGAGAATAGATACATGTATGTGTACGCTGTTCACCTGAAACTGAATCTATCACAACATTGTTAAGTGACTGCCAAAACAAAATAAAAAGTTTAAAAAAATAAGTGCAGTGTAGCATGGGGTTACACAGGAGGGCACCCAAGGCCTCTATGAAGGAAATTAACAATGTTTTTTTTTTTTTTTTTTTAAGGCTAGGCCCTATGGCATGTGAGATCTTAGTTCCCTGAAGAGAAAACAAAGCTGTGATCCCTGCATTAGGAGCATGGAGTCTTTACACTGGACCACCAGAGAAGTCTCAACACAATCTCAAAGTAGGAAAAGGCATCGTTGTTGGGTAGAAAGAGGTCATTCCAGGAAGGGAGGTGCAGGGGCAGCCCCAAAGCAAGCACTGGGTTGAGTATAGCTTGCAAGTGGGGCTGGAACATGGTCAGGGATGGCTCTATGAGCAGTTGCATGATGCCCAAGTAGGCTCCGGAAGCGTGGAGTGACACAACAGGGCGCCCTGCCTGGGGCTGTCACACTGGGCTGTGTGCCTTTCTGAAGAGTCTGACCTTTATTCCTCAACTAAGCCCAATTTAGCCAAGAAGAGCTTTGCTTAGAATGAACGGATGTCCCCGTTCAATCAAACCTATTCCAGTTTATGCCTGTTGTCCCAGGATAATTATTAATTAATAGTGCTCATTTTCACACTCAAATAAATGCGTCCTGCTTAAGATGACAACCCTAGTTACCAGTGTAGTTATGCTAGATCTACTTCCAATGGTACTCAGGTCCCTGAAAATCTGCTTAAGGGGAAAACAGCAGAGAATTTAGAGAAGGAAGGAAGGATAGAGGGAGGAGAGAGAGAGGGAAAGAGAGAAAGGAAAGAAGGGACTAGTTCCCACTCTGAGAGACTGATCAATGCTTAATAGCATCAAAAATCAGATGCAAAGTTTTCCTCAAAGACACACAGTAGCAAGTTTTATGAAGTCTTTTGCATTGAGAGACCCCAAAATATGGATTCTACAAACCTTTTCTTTGTTTTCTTTTTTTTTCATTTGCAAGATTATCTTTTCCTTAAAATGATACTTATTAATTTAGAAAGGAATACATGAACATGATAATAATTATAAAAGTATAAAAGGAAAAATTAAAGTCTATCTTTCCTCTGCAACTCAGGCCCATTACTCAAGTGACACCATATGAATGCATCAGCAGGATAAACCCAATTAGATAAAATAAAAGAAATATTTTTTTATTTTTCTCCTACTGCCTCTTTTGTTGTTGTTTAATCACTAAGTCATGTCCAACCCTTTCATGACCCCATGGACTGTACCCCTCCAGGCTCCTCTGTCCATAGAATTCTCCAGGCAAGAATACTGGAGTGGGTAGCCATTTCCTCCTCCAAGAGATCTTTCTGACCTGGGGACTGAACTCACGTCTCTTGCATTGCAGCTAGATTCTTTACCACTTATCCACCAATGAAGCCCCAGCTGCCCCTTTTTAGGATTAGCTAATTCCTAAGATCGGAGAAGGCAATGGCACCCCACTCCAGTACTCTTGCCTGGAAAATCCCGTGAATGGAGGAGACTGGTGGGCTAAGATAGAAAACAACTGACCTGCAAAGCTCACCTTTCATATGTAAACCAACTAACCTAGAGCCCACACCATCTTTACCTGGCTCTCACACTCAGGGATACTAATCCTTTGCTCTAACACCTGAGAACCAAGTACCAAACAACTTGGAACAGCCCCTAAGTTTCAGAGCTCTCCAAAATGATTCATACTAGGAGTGACATCAGCAAGATGGCCAAATAAGACATCCCCCACTCATACTGCCTCCCTCAAAGACAATGTGGCATTCACCCACAGACAAAAGTGCCTTTGTTGGAACCGTGGGGTTCCACATCACATGCCAAGAGACCCAGGAAAACTCTTGGCCCACCTCCCACTCTGTGCATTGGGTAATAGGCTTGCAGATCTTGGACCTGAAGTGGCCCGTGAACCAGCTCCAACTACTCTCAGCCAAGGACTGGGAGCCCCTGGGGAACACTGTCTTAGATAGTGATGATCCCATGCCATCCACAGATGGCTGGCAGAGTGCTCATGAAAGTCCAAGTTTTCAGCAGAGAAGTTCTAGCACAGCCCCTGAAGGAAAAAAAAAAAAAAAAGACAAATCTATGTCTGGACGCGTGGGAGAGGGTAAGTGGAACAGCCTGGCTTTACCTACACAACTCCTTCCTGAGACAGCAGAGCCTAGGGCCAGCAGAGCCCTTCTCAGCTGTGACTCCTCCCATGGGGGGAGGTGATGGATGGTGCAGGGAAAGGGAACATGTGAGGGAGCACCTGGCTTCTCCAGCTATGCAGGATGCTACCAAAGAGGCCCACTTCCCTCTCACACCAACAGAGTACTGAATCCTCAGAGGCAAGACTGGAGGCAGTAGAGAATGATGGAGAGAGAGGCAGATAAGACTCTCAGAGGGCATGAAAGGGAAGCAGATCCTACTGCACATGTCACAGATTTCCTTCAAACAGCCCGTTCACAAGGCCCAGGGGACAACTTGCCTCAGATGTCCCCAAGTGGCCCTCAGACACCCCCAGCATGCCCCATGCCACACGCTTCACCCACACACACTCCACCCCATGGCCAGCTGCCTTGCATGCTCATAACATGCTGAGCACGTTGTGAGAGTGAGCTTTGGCAGATTCAAATAGATAAAATCAAAATGGAAAAGGAGACATCACAACCAATATAACAGTAATGTGAAGGATCATTACCGATGAATATGAAGAGTTATATACCAAGAACCTGGATAACCTAGAAGAAATGAATGAATTCCCAGAAACATACAACTTACCAAGAATGAAACATGAAGAAATAGAAAATTTGATCAAATCAATTCTGTGTAAGGAGCTTCAATCAATAATCAAAAACCTATTAACAAAGGAAAACTCAGGATCAGATTGTTTCACTGGTGAAATTCTACTAAACATTTAAGGAATCAACACTATTTCTTCTCAAACTCTTCCAAAAAATTTGAAGAGTGGGGAAAACTTCCAAACTGACTTTATGAGGCCAGCAAAACATTGATATCAAAGCCAGACAAGGACACTACAAGAAAAGAAAGGTACAGGTCAATATTCCTGATGACTATAGACACAAAACTTTTCAACAAATAGTAGCAAAATCAATTCACTTAGGCCATGAATCAATGAGCATTCTCCACTCATCATCAATGAGTATCCAGTTGCAATAATGCTCATCAACCTTTGGAGACTTTAACACTTTGTGGAATGACAGTAACATAATGAGAAAGCCTCATCTTCCAGCCAAGATGGGACCAGGCAGAACTACCTAGAAATTGCTCTACAAACCAAAAGAGAAGTAAAATTTGCTTTGGTATATATTTGGACTATGTATGGGATAAAGCATTTTACTTTCTGTCTTCCATTTATTTTTTTGACAACTGAAGAGAAATATGCTTTCATGATATGAAGATGCTCTGTGTTCTTAATCACACCAGTTGTGATTGGAAATAGCTTGCTTCTTAAAGACACTCTTTACAGAGCTTCTGTCTTCCTGTTCTGTTATGGGTATTGCTTTCTGAGCCTCTATAGAACTGCCATCCTGCAGTCACTTTTTTTTAAAAATATAAATTTACTTATTTTAATTGGAGGCTAATTACTTTACAATATTGTATTGGTTTTGCCATACATCAACATGAATCCACCACGGGTGTACACATGTTCCCCATCCTGAACCCCCTCCCACCTCCCTCCCCATCCCATCCTTCTGGGTCATCCCAGTGCACCAGCCCCGAGCATCCTGTGTCATGCATAAAACCTGGACTGGTGATTCGTTTCACATGTGATATTATACATGTTTCAATGACATTCTCCCAAATCATCCCACCCTCTCCCTCTCCCACAGAGTCCATAAGACTGTTTTATACATCTATGTCTCTTTTGCTGTCTCACATACAGGGTTATCATTACCATCTTTCTAAATTCCATATATATGTGTTAGTATACTGTATTGGTGTTTTTCTTTCTGGTTTACTTCACTCTGCACTATAGGCTCCAGTTTCATCCATCTCATTAGAACAGATTCAAATGTATTCTTTTTAATGGCTGAGTAATATTCCATTGTGCATATGTACCACAGCTTTCTTATATTTGTCTGCTGATGGACATCTAAGTTGCTTCCATGTCCTGGCTATTATAAACAGTGCTGCGATGAACATTGGGGTACATGTGTCTCTTTCAATTCTGGTTTCCTTGGTGTGTATGCCCAACAGTGGGATTGTTGGGTGATATGGCAGTTCTATTTCCAGTTTTTTAAGAAATCTCCACACTGTTCTCCATAATGGCTGAACTAGTTTGCATTCCCACCAACAGTGTAAGAGGGTTCCCTTTTCTCCACACCCTCTCCAGCATTTATTGCTTGTAGACTTTTGGATAGCAGCCGTTCTGACTGGCATGAAATGGTACCTCATTGTGGTTTTGATTTGCACTTCTCTGATAATGAGTGATGTTGAGCATCTTTTCATGTGTTTGTTAGTCATCTGTATGTCTTCTTTGGAGAAATGTCTGTTTCGTTCTTTGGCCCATTTTTTGATTGGGTCGTTTATTTTTCTGGAATTGAGCTAGAGGTGTTGCTTGTATATTTTTCAGGTTAGTTGTTTGTCAGTTGCTTCATTTGCATTTCTCCCATTCTGAAGGCTGTCTTTTCGCCTTGCTTATAGTTTCCTTTGTTGTGCAGAAGCTTGTAATTTTAATTAGGTCCCATTTGTTTATTTTTGCTTTTATTCCCAATATTCTGGGAGGTGGGTCATAGAGGATTTTGCTGTGGTTTATGTTGGAGAGTGTTTTGCCTATGTTCTCCTCTAGGAGTTTTATAGTTTCTGGCCTTTAATCCATTTTGAGTTTATTTTTGTATATGGTGTTAGAAAGTGTTCTAGTTTCATTCTTTTACAAGTGGTTGACCAGTTTTCCCAGCACCACTTGTTAAAGAGATTGTCTTTTCTTCATTGTATATTCTTGCCCCCTTTGTCAAATATAAGGTGTCCATAGGTGCATGGATTTATCTCTGGGCTTTCTATTTTGTTCCATTGATCTATATTTCTGTCTTTGTGCCAGTACCATACTGTCTTGATGATTGTGGCTTTGTAGTAGAGCCTGAAATCAGGCTGGTTGATTCCTCCAGTTCCATTCTTCTTTCTCAAGATGCTTTGGCTATTCGAGTTTTTTTTGCGTTTCCATACAACTTGTGAAATTATTTGTTCTAGCTCTATGAAAAATACTGTTGGTAGCTTGATAGGGATTGCATTGAATCTATAGATTGCTTTAAATAGTATACTCATTTTCACTATATCAATTCTTCTAATCCATGAACACAGTGTATTTCTCCATTTATTAGTGTCCTCTTTGATTTCTTTCGCCAGTGTTTTATAGTTTTCTATATATAGGTCTTTTGTTTCTTTAGGTAGATATATTCCTAAGTATTTTATTCTTGTTGCAATGGTCAGTGGAATTGTTTCCTTAATTTCTCTTTCTATTTTCTCATTATTAGAGTATAGGAATGCAAGGGATTTCTGTGTGTTGATTTTATATCCTGCAAATTTACTATATTCATTGATTAGCTCTAGTAATTTTCTGGTGGAGTCTTTAGGGTTTTCTACGTAGAGGATCATGTCATCCTGCAGTCACTTTGCATTGAACTTCTGGCTGGTACTGCCTCTGGATTCAGTGTCATCCTCTTAAGCTTTTTTGTGGGTTTTTTGTTTTGTATTTTTTTCCCCCTGGTGAATATCCTTAGGTAATTTTTTCAGATGGGAGAAAATGTCTTCCTTTTGAAAGTGTTGAAAATGCTTTTTTTTTTTCCTTTAAATGGAAATTATAATTTTGCTGCATAATGAACAAGGTACAAAATCATTTTCTCTTAAAATTTTGAAAGTATTGCTTGTGTCATCAGGATCCACAGATGTTGAAGAGACATTTCAATTTCTATCAATATAATCACTTAGTCGTGTCTGACTCTTTGCAACCCCAAGGACTGTAGCTCACCAGGATCCTCTGTCCACAGGATTCTCCAGGCAGGAATACTGAAGTGGGTAGTCATATCCTTCTCCAGAGGATTTTCCTGTCCCAGGGATTGAACCCAGGTCTCCTGCACTGCGGGCAGATCTTTACTGTCTGAGCCAATAGAGAAGAGACATTTTCTAAAAATCAAATGCTTATTCTTTTGAAGTGTGCTATTCTTTTATTCTCTCTGGTTACATTTGAGATTTTTCTCTTTTTCTTTGGTTTTGAGGCTTCATGGGAATATTTTCATCTGTTCATTTGTTCATTCAGCAAGTTTTTACTGAACAATTGATATAAGTGCAAGTGACATTTGTGAACAAAACAAATTAATGCTCTTTTCTCTTTTGTTTTAGTTTTTATTGTTATTTGCTTAGACCTCTGTGAGCCCTTTCCATTTTAAGATTCTGGGAACTGTATTAATTATTATCATATTTTTATTTTACTCAAGGAAGCAAGGTATAAGGAAAAGATTTCTCATGTTTTTTCATCTTTTTTTCTTTTCAGCTCTAAATTCTAAGAGATTACCTCATTTTATCCTTAAATTATCAAAATTTATCTTTTCCCCCATTAATTTTATAACTCAGCTCATCTGCACAAATTTTTAAAATTTTACCATTCCTTCTTAAATTTCTGTCTATTCTTTCTTGAAATCCACTTTCTCCCTTTATATAGCAGCCTGGTTTTTGATGGACATAATAGTTTCTTAAATATCTCTGAGGATAGTCTTCAGAGTTTTAGAAATTATCTTCTGTTCTCTGAATTATCTCTTTTGTCCAGGATCGATTATTGATTCCACTTTAGTCTTCCATTTCTGTCTGCTTTCCTCCTGTGTCTACTAAGCTGCTATCTGTTCATATCCATCAATGATGGACAATACTAGTTAACACACTATAACTGAGACAGTTTTTCTCTCTAGTTGTGTGGGTTCCTTTCTCCAGTGGGCTCTCCCTTGAAATCTGACAGTGGGTAAGTGGACAGCAGTGTGTTTCCAGGCAGCCGAGAACTCTTTCAAATATTAAATTATGAAGGACTTCTTAGTGCATTCTACCCCCTGGAAAACTTCTTCCTTCTTCCTCTTCCTTCCATTCCCTCTCTTCCTCCTCCTCCTCCTCCTCCTTCCTCCCATCCTCCCTCTCCTTCCTCTCCTTCTTTTTCTTCTTCTTCTCCTCCTCCTATTCTTCATTTTGTTTTGTTTTAGAAGTCGACAATTATCTTAAATCCTGTGCTACTTTTTTGTTCAGAGTAATCTCTCCAGGATCCTCATGCAAGCCCGTTGTTGACTAAAAACAGTTACTGTGGGCCTAAGAGTAAAATGACTGTTCCTCACCACCCCCAATTAGGGGTAGAAGAAGAATACTGGTAGGACCCAGTATATAATTTGCAGGTCTTGGTGCAAAATAAAAATGCAAGATTCTTCATTTTAAAATTAAGAATTTCAAGACGACAACAGAGCATTAACCCAAGTTGAGGCTGCTTCTAAGCACAGGGACTTCGGCACTATACAGATCACATACCCATGGAAATAGCCCTGGCTTCCCATTGGGCATTTCAGCACGTTTTTCTACCAATGAAAGTGAAAGTGAAAGTCACTCAGTCATGTCTGATTCTTTGGAACCCCATGGACTATACAGTCCATAGAATTCTCCAGGCCAGAATACTGGAGTGGGTAGCCTTTTCCTTCTCTGGAGGATCTTCCCAACCCAGGGATCAAACCCAGGTCTCCCGCATTGCAGGCGGATTCTTTACCAGCTGAGTCACAAAGGAAGCCTTTTTCTACTAATGCTGCTGTTAAGTCACTTCAGTTATGTCCAATTCTGTGTGACCCCATAGATGGCAGCCCACCAGGCTCCCCCGTCCCTGGGATTCTCCAGGCAAGAACACTGGAGTAGGTTGCCATTTCCTTCTCCAATGCATGAAAGTGAAAGTGAAGTCGGTCAGTCGTGTCCAACCTTCAGTGACCCCATGGACTGCAGCCTTCCAGGCTCCTCCATCCATGGGATTTTCCAGGGAAGAGTACTGGAGTGGGGTGCCAGTAAATATCCTTAAATTCCTTGCCATACATTCTTATGTTTTTCTACTGCTGTGCTTTTTCCATCAATACTATGCCTTCTGCTTTCTATCAATCTGAAACTCTCCAGATCTTCTGGTTTGCTGCTGATAGTCCTCTTCACCTTCCAGTGATTTTTTTTTTCTTTTGATCCTATTCTTTTATGAGATATATTGTTATTATTTTGAGACTTCGAGAAGAAGAGGAAATAGATGTCTATCTGAGCCAAAATCTGGTTTCTTTTAATCACAAATGTTTAAATAAAATATGTGAGCTGTATGAAAGTGAAAGTGTTAGTGGCTCCGTTCTTCCAACTCTTTGTGACCCCATGGACTGTAGCTCACCAGGCTCCTCTCTCCATGGGATCTTCCAGGTAAGAATACTGGAGCATGTTGCCATTTCCTTCTCCAGGGGGTGTTCTTGACCCAGGGATCAAACCCAGGTCTCCTGCATTGCAGGCAGATTCTTTATCATCTGAGCCACCAGGGAAACCCTGTGAGTAGTATACTGACTTCAAAACAACCCAGTCCACTATAATTTGTTTACCTTCTAGCCCCCAGAGCCTAAGCTAAACACTAAAATAATACATTTCTGGGGCACTTGTGAACTTCTCCTTTAATATTCCACTATATTTCTTATGTGAACTTATTTTAAAAACAAACTTTGGTATCAATTACGTTCTCAGTCTTCAAAGTTAGTGAAGTTTCCCATTGCACAAATGAACATCACTTACCAGGAAAGTCAACTATTTTTAAGGTCTATTTTTCTTGAGCCAAAGGATGTGGTTTATATAGTGAAAGATAAATGAACACTAAATCTGAGGGGGGAGAAAGTAATTTTCTGGTTTAGCTTATTATTTTTTGCTTTCTATCTGTACATCTTCATAAACTCCACCCCCATCAAAAAGACAAAAATTTAGGTGATACTTTATTACCTGGTAGAATTGATGCTTTTGAACTGTGGCATTGGAGAAGACTCCTGAGAGTCCCTTGGACTGCAAGGAGATCCACCCAGTCCGTTCTGAAGGAGATCAGCCCTGGGATTTCTTTGGAAGAAATGATGCTAAAGCTGAAACTCCAGTACTTTGGCCACCTCATGTGAAGAGTTGACTCATTGGAAAAGACTCTGATGCTGGGAGGGATTGGGGGCAGGAGGAGAAGGGGACGACAGAGGATGAGATGGCTGGATGGCATCACTGACTCAATGGACGTGAGTCTGAGTGAACTCTGGGAGTTGGTGATGGACACGGAGGCCTGGCGTGCTGCGATTTATGGGGTGGCAAATAGTCGGACAAGACTGAGCGACTGAACTGAACTGAAAGCCCTTAAGGGAAAAACTTCCCTTATGGCTCAGTAGTAAAGAAGCCATCTGTCAATGCAGGAGATTTAGGTTCGATCCCTGGGTCAGGAAGATCCCCTGGAGAAGGAAATGGCAACCTACTCCAGTATTCTTATCTAGGAGATCCCATGGACAGAGGAGCCTGGTGGGCTACAGTCCATGGGGTAGCAAGAGTCAGATACAACTGAAGCTACTAAAGAACAACAAAGCCCTTAAGGGAGAAGAGACTTTCATTTGTTTCTCTAACATATGCAGCAGTTTTATTGAAATGACTTATTAGAAGGTATTCAGAGTCCTAGGACTTTCTTGTACATGAACATATTTTTTTTCTGAGAATTTTCTTTTGTGAAGGACAACTATATTTAGTCCTCTCTTGCTATACTGTGTCAATTAGTAAGAAGTGGATTTGACTAATGACACATAACATGAGAACCATTATTTAAAGTCACTCCTACTTCGTGACTTTTCAAACAAGCCACTGATTTCCTAAGCTTTTTTCTGGCAAATTCAGAAATGATAATTGACAAGGAAAGCAAGACATAACAGTATTCAGTTTTTTCTAGAAATAACACTGTGTTCAATGGACAGAGCAAGAACGTTCTCTAGTTCAACAGTTTTTAAACTCCTTTACCCACAGAACCCTTTGTTCAAGTGAAGTTATACTAGAAGTGTTCAGATAAATATGTAATGGATAAAAGTTTCTCTTGTATAAATGGAGCCAGAAGGACCAGGATCTCCACTTCTTATATCAGATTATAAGGATAGGAGCTTCACAGAATATTACTAGAAATCTCCTTATCTTCTTTTCTGTTTAATTCAGGAAGTAATTGATAAGTACCAGGAACACAGAGAAAATAGGTACATAAGGGCTAAGAGGTAAAGGAAGACAAAAGTGAATTTTTGAAGGGCTGGAGAGGAGATGGTTATGGCCATCTTCAGTATTTAGAAGATGGAACGTCACAAAATAACCAATCTGTGGCCTCCTGGAAATACCAGGAGAGAGAGTAAAAAGATGAAGAGAAAAGGAAGGATGGCCCTTTTTATACAATGATTTAGAGTAGCAGTTAGTGTTTTTATGGCCCTAACATGGACTCATAGATGAAGCTCTAGAATTTCCTGGGTCAAGTTTGAGGCAATTAGCTACATAGTGCAGGCAAGTTTATACTAAATGACTTAGAGATCTTCAGTTTCCCAAATAAGTAGATAAACAGAAGACTTCAGTCTCCAGTCTCATTAATCTAATACCTTCTGTGAGCACTCAGCATGCATACAAGGCCAAATAAAAGCATTCAAGATAAATAAATCAATAACAATTTATATCTTTTGATCTCTCCAAGGAGAAATGTTTATATGTGGAGAAAAAATAAATAAAATGACATTTAAAGGAAGAAACATCCCTCCACACAAACCCACAGGACATTAAAAAAAAAAAAAAAAGTGAGACACTAAGCCATTCGATGCGTCTTTAGAGTCTTTACCAAAGGGGGGAATTATCTGTCGAAACGCCAAGGCCTATGAGGCAACAGGTCAGCTAAGTTTTTCTGCAGTCCTGCTCCCAAGAAAGCACTTCAGTTTGTTGTCCTAGATAGTTTAATAGTTTAATGTATTAATTCTCATATCTTAGAACTTGCTGAGTCTGATATTGGACAAATAGCCAGTTGGGAACAACTTTAATATCAAAATGTTGCTAAGTGGTATTACAAACATTTTTGTGAGAACTGAATACGGGATATTTCACCCAACAGACACTGTGCCAACCGCTCCAACTTGACTAACTCTTGGTACGAGGGGCTGTCTCTCTCTCAGCTCCTACAGGATACCATAGGCTCAATGGCTTAAAAAAAATAATAATAATAACTATTTCTCATGGTTCTAGAGCTGAGAAGGCTAAGATCAAGGTACTTGCAGACTGGGTGTCTAGTAAGAGTCACTTCCCGGCTTGCTGATGGCCATCTATCTGCTTGCTGTTTCCTCACCTGGTGGAGAGAGAGAGAGAGCCATCCTCCTTTTCTTGTAAATGCATTAATTCCATCACGGGGGCTGGACTCTCCATGCCTCCTCTAAACCTAGTTACCTCCCAATGGTTGTACCTCCAAAGGCCATCACATTGGAGTTTAGGACTTCAACACAGGAATTTGGAGGGCCACACAAACTTTTAGACTTCAGCAGGGGCTCTTAATATTTTAGGGGTCATGCACCCTTTTGGAAGGCCAGTGAAGAGAATTCTTAAATGCATTTTTGAAAACATATGGAATGTATTTCTAGGGAAAATATAAAAGCTCCAACAGACATGCCTGTGTATGTGTATGCACACGTATATCCTCACCTACATATATGACAGTAAACATTACTTGGGGGTAGAATTCTGCTTTAGGGATCAACTCTGCACCCTCTAAAAAGGAAAACAATAGTATAATACATAGAACTATAAGAATACTAATTACATTAAAATACATTTATCAGAATATTTTAAAATAATTTTATTTATGTATTTTTGTCTGTGCCACATGTGGGCTTTCTCTAGTTGCAGCGCTGTGGGCTCCTTGTGGTGGCTTCTCTTGTTGCTGAGCTATGTGGGCTCAGCAGTTGCGGTTCCTGGGCTCTAGAACACACTCTCAATAGTTGTGGTGCACGGGCTTAGCTACTCCAGGGCATGTGGGATCTTCCTGGACCAGGGATTGAATCTCTTTACCCCTGAGCCACCAGGGAAGCCCCAGAATATTTAATTGATTTACAATGTTGTGTTCATTTCAGCTGTACAGCCAAGTGAATGTTATACATATATTTTATATATATATCCACTGTTTTTAAGATTCTTCTCCCATATAGGCCATTGCAGGGTACTGAGTATGATTCTCTGTGCTATGCTGTAGATAACTACTAGTAAGTGGTTAACTATTTTATATATAGTAGTGTATTAGTTATGTATTTTATATATAGTAATGTGTATATGCCAATCCCAGTCTCCGATACTCCAATTAAAATTTTTTAATAATTTTTTTAAAATAAAGATACTCAGAAGAAAAGAATATTTTTTAAAAATGAATTTGTGATATGGCAATATATGTCTTCTGTATTAGCACATTAAATAATAAGATCTAGTGGCAGGTCAAGTAACTATCATTGTTTCAAAGTAGTGATGAGTATAGGTGATAGTTTGAGAGACCTTCCAATAACTGTAATATGACATGAAAATACTCGTGATTTTTACTGATCACAAAACCATAGGTTCTGCTAACCACTGAGGTATGTTGCCTATGTTCATAATTGAAGGAAATGCTAATTGTCCAGTTGGAAGTGAGTGACTATAAAATTGCAGTTTTTTCCCATTCACACACTTAGCCCCCTGGATTCAGAAGTCCACAAGGTTCTCTTTGATTTCAAAAGTTCTACCAGTTTTCTTTAGTTTTACTTGGGGCAGAAAGACCAGGAGGGTGACCATCTCAAAACAGTATAGATGAAACATCAGGAATACACAAATACTACATGAGACATGATATATAATCCTGGTTCTAGAAGCAAAATACCTCAACTCAAATTAAAGCTCTACCGCAGAACAGTGGAGTGAGCTTGGGTAATACCTGATCCTCTCTGAAACTCAGATTATTCACCTAAGATGTAAAGATTCTGTAACACTTGCTTTACCTGAACATAAGGTTGCTGTGAAAAAATAAACAAGATACTGTATCTGAAAATACACTATAAATTATATTGTGTTCTATAAACCTGTTATCATGATAGATATTTAAATACAAAAGCTGGAAAAGTGGTTCCAAAAGTCACAATAATGAGACTTCCCTGGTGGTCCAGTGGCTAAGACTCCAAGCTCCCAATTGATGGGGCCCTGGTTCCATCCCTGGTCAGGGAACTAGATCCCACATGCCGCAACCAAGAGTTTGCTTGTAGCAACTAAAGATCCTGCATGCCACAGTTAAGACCCAGAACAGTCACGTAAATCAATAAAATCAATTTTTTTTAAAGGGCCAGTTAATTTTTTTAAATAGAGATGCAAGACTCAAGACTCAACGGAAGGATCTTGCAGCAAATGATATAAGGCCTGTCTTCCTTAGTGGTTGGTCTCAGGCTGTCCCTGTCATGACTTCATCAATATTTGAGCTAATTCCTTTTGCCCTGTGCTGAAAGCAGACTCAGTTCAATTAGAAGTCTCGAAACTGATGAAAATGGTCCAGAAGTGGAAAATGGGAAGCAATTACTGGCAAATGAATTAAAAAAAAATTTTTTTAATGAATGAACTGGAAAAAAATAACAAAGCGTTCTCCTTTCCTCAGGGCTCACAAGGGGCAACAAGCCTGAATGAAGAATCATGCCCTCAGAAACCCCTCCTCTTTCAGATCCTGCTCATGGCTGTTCAAATGGAGGACGTTCATATCTATCCCACCTCTGCCACCATGTCAAGGGGCTACCACTCCTGGGGTATGGGAAAGAGGGCTGTTGTCACCAGCATCAGATATTCAATTAATAGAAAGGGAAATCTGATCTCTACTGGAAAAGCAGAAAGCAGGCAGAAAGGAAGTAGGGGTGCTTCACGGGCCATTGTGCAACTAATCAACCGAAGCAAACTCCTACATGGGTCAGGCACCCTAGGATGTTCCAAGTGCTGTGCCCAGGAATCAAATGTGCTTTGGCTCAATAATTCACATAACAAATGTGTATCGAGGACCTATGGGCTAGGCACTGTGCAAGGTTCCAACAGTGAGCACCCTGGTTCTCCTGGGGTCCTGGTCTACCAGACTGTGAAGGTGCCCGAGAGTTCATCAGTATGATTAGCAAGAAAGCACAGAGAGGCCACACAGGCCATGACCAAGAGCTCCATTTCCCAAATGATGCTTGGAAACCAGGATACAGTTGGTAGAAGGAGAGAAGAAGGAGAACTAAGATTTATTGAGAAACCGCTCTGTACCTGGCAATCTACTGCAGGCACTTAACATTCATTATCTCAAGACATCCTTAGGAAAGGGGAAGAAAACGGGTCTCTAAGTGCAGAAATGGTTGTTTGCCAGTTAGTACATACCTGGCCTTGGTTTTGAATCCAAGTCTGTCTAATTCTAATGTGTAGGATCTTTTTTGAGTCCATAATGTGTTGCTCACTCTGGGCTGACCTCTTGATCATTCAGAATCAGTTTCCTTATCTGGATATAAAGCTCTTGTGGATCATTTGAGAATACGTACACAAGTGCTCTGTAAACTGTAAAACACTAACCACGTGCTACTGCTGTTGTAATCACATGTCACTGTTAGCATTATCATTATCATCTTCATAAATTTGGTATACAGTAAAACTGAGCTTGCCAGAAATCCTGGGCTCCTAGACAATTCTACAATAGATGGGCCAAGGCAAGAAAGATTATGTCACAATAATGAGGGAAATAATATATGCTGCTTTTTCCTGATAATCACTTTATTATTCAAGGAAATTGGGTCCTTTCTAATAAGGAAAATAATTTGCAAACCAAGTCTCACTTAATACAATATTTAACTTCTAAGAAGTTATGGAAAGCAAAACAAAGTAATAAAATTAATAACATTCTAACTGCAATAAGGAAATCTCTTATTCAACAGTGAAGTGAGGTGTAAGCTTTACCTAAGGAGGCAGAATTTTCTGCAATTCTTGGGCTGAAGTTCTGTGAAAACAGACACTCAATATCTTCTCAACTGAAACTTGCTTTGATTTTGTTTCCCAGAAGATTTCACTGTGCTGGTGTTCACTGATGTGCATTTGCTTGAAATAAAATGGCTTGTTTTGTAAACGTTTTAATAGTTTTTTCCTGTTTACAAAAATAACACTTGCTCATTATTGGGGGGGGCAGGTAAATGTAGATGAAAATTAAAATACCAAAGACAACCATTACTAATACACTGTGTAAACTTTTCAATAAATTCAATATTGTTTTCTGAACTCTGACTGCTTTTGGCAATCAGGCTTCCTTTAGCAAATTTAGCAGCACTGACTTTCTATATATGGGCATAAACATCTCTCCTAATAAAGGGAATTCGTTCCAGTGACCCAACCATTCAGCAGTGTTTAATAATATAGGAGAGCCATGGATCTATTTTTTTAAGTTAATTTTGCATCTAAAATTCAAACTAAAGGAATGTTGTATCAGAAAACACAAAGCATATCTGAGGACCTTGGGGAGAGGCAGGGGAGGATAGAGTCGGTTAAAAGAGGAGGTTCACTTGTCCCGTGGCTACCCCCCCCGGGGTGTGGCTCCCCCCCCGGGGTGTGGCTCCCCCCCCGGGGTGTGGCTCCCCCCCCGGGGTGTGGCTCCCCCCCCGGGGTGTGGCTCCCCCCCAGGGGTGTGGCTCCCCCCCCCGGGATGTGGCTCCCCCCCCCGGGGTGTGGCTCCCCCCCCCGGGGTGTGGCTCCCCCCCCCCGGGGCGTGGCTCCCCCCCCCCGGGGCGTGGCTCCCCCCCCCGGGGCGTGGCTCCCCCCCGGGGCGTGGCTCCCCCCCCCGGGGCGTGGCTCCCCCCCGGGGCGTGGCTCCCACCTTGGGGCGTGGCTCCCCCCCCGGGGCGTGGCTCCCACCTTGGGGCGTGGCTCCACCCCCGGGGAGGTGGCTCCCCCCCCGGGGCGTGGCTCCCACCTTGGGGCGTGGCTCCCCCCCCCGGGGCGTGGCTCCCACCTTGGGGCGTGGCTCCCCCCCCGGGGCGTGGCTCCCACCTTGGGGCGTGGCTCCCCCCCCGGGGCGTGGCTCCCACCTTGGGGCGTGGCTCCCACCTTGGGGCGTGGCTCCCACCTTGGGGCGTGGCTCCCCCCCCGGGGAGGTGGCTCCCCCCCCGGGGCGTGGCTCCCACCTTGGGGCGTGGCTCCCCCCCCGGGGCGTGGCTCCCACCTTGGGGCGTGGCTCCCCCCCCGGGGCGTGGCTCCCACCTTGGGGCGTGGCTCCCCCCCCGGGGCGTGGCTCCCACCTTGGGGCGTGGCTCCCCCCCCGGGGGCGTGGCTCCCCCCCCGGGGCGTGGCTCCCACCTTGGGGCGTGGCTCCCACCCCGGGGCGTGGCTCCCACCTTGGGGCGTGGCTCCCCCCCCGGGGCGTGGCTCCCCCCCCGGGGCGTGGCTCCCCCCCCGGGGCGTGGCTCCCCCCCCGGGGCGTGGCTCCCCCCTCGGGGCGTGGCTCCCCCCCGGGGCGTGGCTCCCACCTTGGGGCCTGGCTCCCCCCCCCGGGGCGTGGCTCCCCCCCGGGGCGTGGCTCCCCCCCCGGGGCGTGGCTCCCCCCCCGGGGCGTGGCTCCCCCCGGGGCGTGGCTCCCACCTTGGGGCGTGGCTCCCCCCGGGGCGTGGCTCCCCCCCCCGGGGCGTGGCTCCCCCCGGGGCGTGGCTCCCACCTTGGGGCGTGGCTCCCCCCCGGGGCGTGGCTCCCACCTTGGGGCGTGGCTCCCCCCCGGGGCGTGGCTCCCCCCCGGGGCGTGGCTCCCACCTTGGGGCGTGGCTCCCACCTTGGGGCGTGGCTCCCACCTTGGGGCGTGGCTCCCCCCCGGGGCGTGGCTCCCCCCCGGGGCGTGGCTCCCACCTTGGGGCGTGGCTCCCCCCACCGGGGCGTGGCCCCCTGGGGACAGCAGGTGGTGCTCTGGACCTGGCTCCTCACCCACCCGACCCCAGCCTCACTGTGGGGCTGCGGAAAGCAGGGGGAAAGCTCTGCCCCTGTCCTTCTGACCTTGCTTATTCTCATTCTGCAACGTAAAACTGGTATTCGGGTCTTCTTGATCCATTGATTTAAATAAAATGTGATTTCTGGAGACTCCAGTGTCCCATTTTTTCTCACCAGTTTACTAATACTGGCATTTCTTTTAAAGACCAGGGCTGAGTCTTCAATAAAGGAAATGACAAGATTGAATTCGCACAGTCTAGCTGAGGTAATGCTGTGACATAATTCACTTTAATCAAATCTAATCAGGTGAGGTGTGAAGCCATTTCAGATGAGGGCAAATTAATCTGGGCAGGAAGAAAGTTGGCGTGAGGACATTCATGAAGAAGACATGATATTTCCTAGAATAAACTGTTTACTTTCCATTGGCTGGGAGCAAATAAAGGTCAGGAGGAACTATTTTTGTCATTGGGTTGCAAACATGGGCAATACCACACACACAGCTTTGAGGGTGTGTATGTGACATTGTCGGCTGGCACACAGGACTTCCCTTGCAGTTTATTCATTCATCAAGAACCCAAGATCCTGGAGCTGCCAGTGATTTTTTAAAATTATAGAGGGTCTTGGGTTATTGTGGTTTAGTCGCCAAGTAGTGTCCTACTCTTTTGTAACATCATGGGCTGTAGCCAGCCAGGCTTCTCTGTCTATGGGATTTCCCAGGCAAGAGAACTAGAGAAGGTTGCCATTTCCTTCTCCAAGGGATCTTCCCAATCCAGGGATCCAGTCCACATTTCCTGAATCTCCTGCATTGGCAGGTGGATTCTTTACCACTGTACCACCACGGAAGCCCATGGGCTTGAAGGGAGGGATAAATTAGGAGGATGGGATTAACCAATACTCACTACTATGTGTGGACCAACTGTATAGCACAAGGACCTCTACTCAATATTATGTAATAATTATAAAGGAAAAAGAATATATATGAATATATATACATATATATAAGTGAATCGTACCTGAAACTTACACAATATTGTAAATCAACCATACTTCAATAAAAAATTTTTAAAAAACAAAATAATTTTAAATAAAAAATAAATTGATAAAATGGGGATAAAAAAAATTAAAAGTCATCTAGCTTTCAAAAGAAAACAGCCAGTTCTCAAAAGATAAATTGCTAAAGACCAAATCTCTAATTAGTAACTAGAATGCAGTTTCACAGTCTTGATTTTATTTTGCTTATAGTCTCTCTTGCTAATTTCAGTGCTGAGCCTTCACACATACTCTAAATAGAATTTACCTACATAAAATGGGCTTCTCTAGTGGCTCAGTTGGTAAAGAATCTGCCTGCAGTACAGGAGACATGGGTTTGATTCCTAGGTTAGGAAGATCCCTTGGAGAAGGGAATGGCTACCCACTCCAGTATTCTTGCCTGGAGAATTCCATGAACAGGGGAGCCTGGTAGGTTACAGTCCATGGGGCTGCAGAGAGTTGGACAAGACTCAGTGACTATTTTTCTTTTTTCTAAAGTAGCTGACCTACATCTGTTTTTACTCAAGATTTTGTTGCCCATTATTTTCTTTACAACAGAAAGTAATTAATGGTGGATATAAAAGAGTGACTTTGATGGCTAATTTTATGTCAACCTGATTGGGCTATAGGGTACCCTGATATTTGGTCAAACAATATTCTGGGGGTTTCTGTGGGAGGGCTGTGGATGAGATGAACATTTAGACCAGTAGGCTGAATAGAATACATGGTCCCCCCTCGTGTGGGTGTCCCTAGTGTGGGTGGGCCTTACCCAATCAGTTGAAGGCCTGAATAGACCGAAAAGACCGACCATACCCCAAGTAAGAAAAGAATCCCTGTCTGGAGCCTTTTAGCGGGGACATTGCCTTTTTTGCTGCCTGTAGACTTCAACTTAAACATCAGCCTGTCTGGTTCTCCAGCCTGTCAGCCCTCAGACTAGAAAACTATGCCATTGGCTCTCCTGGGCCTCCCCATTGTCAACTCACCCTGAAGATCTGGGGATTCATCAGCCTCCATAAACATGTGAACTGATTCCTTATAATAAACACATAAATAATCTGTTTCTCTGGGAAATCCTAAAAAGGAAGCTTTCCTAATATCTAGATGTTGTGTTTCTCTGGTGCCTCAAAACATGCTTTCTAGGTAATTCTGCAAGCTTTTGCCCAGCTTCCATAGAAACCATCTGGTACCACCACACCATAGTTGAGATACATTAATGGACAAAGAAGCGGAATAAATATGAACTTCCAAACGTCACTCCTAACTTGAGTACTACAATATTTTGGCTGTCTTCTGTTGATTAGCTGGGAAATTTGGAGGTTAAGTTTCTGGACTGGTAAAAAATGCTAATATTAGATCAAAAGTCCTCTGGGAAAGCAGGTCAGCTTGTGGGGAGCTGGCCAGGGAAAGACAAAAGAAAAGCCTGACTAAAAATTAGCAATAACTAGCATTTATTTGGTGCCTACTATATGTCACGTGCTTTGCAATCATTCATACATCCAACAGATATTACTGAGCACTTTTTAAATAACTTTTTAAAGTTTTTCTAACTTCTTAATTTTTGGCTGCTCTGGGTCTTCTTTGTTGCATGAGCTTTCTCTAGTTGAGGCAAGGTGGGAGCAGCCGTTCAGTTTGGTGCTCGGGCTTCTCACTGTGGTGGCTTCTTTTTTTGTAGAGCACAAGCTCTAGGTGCATGGGCTCAGTAGTTTTGGCTGGCAGGTTTACTTGCTCTGCAGCATGTGGAATCGTCCAGCAGGGATTGAACCCGTGTGCCCTACACTGACAGGTGGACTCTTAACCACTGGACCTCCAGGGAAGTGCACTGAGCACTTTTTATATGCCAGACGTTGCTCCAGGTGCTGGGGATAGGGCTGTGTAAACACAGACTTGTCTTCCTGCTCTTGCAGATCTTAGAGTTTAGAGAAGGCAGACAGACAAGTAACACATGTTATGGAGAAAAAGGAAGCAGGAAGAAGGGAGAGGTAGTACTAGGTGGAAGGAATTATAATTTTCAATAGTGTCGTCAGAGAAGGCATGACCAAAGCCAAGGTGACATTTGAGAACAGTGCTGAATGAAGAGGTGAGGAAAGAAATGATGCGGGTCTGTAGTAGGCAATAAGTGTCTCTGATAAGACATATTAAGTCAGCATGTGCAAAGGACCTGAGGCAAGGCAGTGTTTGTGTACTCAAAAAACAAGGAAGCCAGGAGGGCTGGAACAGGGTAAACAAGGGAAGAGCAGTAGCAGATAAGGTCACAGAGACAATGGACCAGAGGCTGCAGAGTCTTGAATATCTGTGAGATAGATAGTAACAGTAATGTAAATGGAATAACTGGAATTCAGAGTGGTTTGTAACTTTTTCACAATAACTTAGCTAGTAAACGGTGGAGCTCAGCATAGACTGAAGGTGCATCTGGGTCTAACGCCCTTACTCTTGCCACTTCGTTGTGTTAGCTTTCTCCAGAAAAAGCTTAGAGCCTCTTTAATTGTTTTGTGTATCCCTAGTAAAGTAACTGCAGTAAATGTTTGCCTTTTTTTTTAACTACTCAACATACCACATATCCTTCCTATTTGGAGCCCCAAAGTGTGAGTCTTGGCTTGTCAGAGTAAAACCAAATGACCAGATAGTCCTTTTTCTTAGGCCAAGACAGCTGGACTGAGAGTATGGGACTTGGGCCAACTTGATGCCCCTGCCCTAGACTTTGAATAGTGAAGGAGAAACCCAATATGGGACACAGAGCAATGCAGCGGACACATGTCTGTCAGAGGTGGTGGCAGCAGCAGCACCCTGGCCACAGGTGCCTGCAGGCAGGCCCTTTACTACGCCACTGACTCCTCCCATTTCATCAGCTGCGTTTCATCCCTTTCGTGAACCCAGAGAGATGAAGGAGCACCTTTTTCAGCTCCAATTATGCACTTCCATTGGGAGAAATTATGCAAGACTTTTTGGACTAGAAAATAAATAAGATTATTGTGTATCTTCTTCAGCATACCCTTCCTGATCGTATCTGCCTTTTATTGTTTCTGAGCTATTTTACAATGCTATAATTTGTAGACAGCTGAAAACAATGCAAATGATTCTTGTCCATACAAATGCAAATTAGTTGTGTCAGATAGAAGCAATTGATTATTGCCTGTGGATAGATTCATATTGCATATGCTTTTAATGTTAAAATTCATTTCAGCATTCCTTATGTACCTGTGTAAGTGTATGGTTCTTTGAATTCTCGTTTCAACCAGTTGTAACTTCTTATCAAGTTCCCTTAATAATTAATGAGTTCAATAAAATCTATGTCTTGTTGCATTTATTTAATTCATTTCAGGATTCCTTGTCTGTGTATGTATGTTATACATATATATGTGTGTGTTACTTTGAATTCTTTCAACCTATAACATTCTGCTGGTTCCCTCAACAATTAATGAGTTAAAATCAGTGATGCATATTCATGTTACATTTGTATCAGAGGCATGATTTTGCCACTTAAAAATACTATTCTCTAACAACAGTGAACAGGAAAATCATATCACTGTTCTGTCTTAGCTCAGAACTCTCCCCCACCCCCTGACCTCCACTCATTGCACATAGCTATGTACTTCATAGGACAGGAGACAAAGGTACTGGTTTTAGCTCTGACCTTAACAATTCACTAATTCACATAGCCTCCCTGGACTTAAGTTCCCTCATCTTTGAAATAAAGAGGACAGATTCTGGTTTTAGCTCTGACCTTAACAATTCACTAATTCACATAGCCTCCCTGGACTTAAGTTCCCTCCTCTTTGAAATAAAGAGGACGGATTCGATGTTTTTGAACATCCAGCTCTGCTCTAACTCCTTCTGATTGACTGTGTTACATACCTGTATGCTTTCTTCCCACTGTCCTTTGTGAGTTTCTCGTCCCTTTGCCCGGTTCTGCTGTATTTATTTCTCTTTATTTCACTTTCCACCGCAGCATGCCTTGTTTTCCTTCTTGCACTTTCTCAAGGCTCAGTTCCCCTGTCTTCGCTTCCTGTCTCCCCACTCCCAACACACACACACACACACACACACACACAGAATACAGACCTCTTTGTGGGAACCAAAAGACTACAACAAACTTGTAGTTATTACAGGATTACGTGGAAGAAACGAGTCATCTCCACTCTGCTTTGCCCTAAATCCCCCCAAAGAAACTACCCCAAAACAAAACAAACAAGTACTTCACTAAAAAACAAATTGAACAAACAAACCATTTTGATCTCACTGTTCAGTTAAACCCAGAGGTAGATGAGTAATAGCACCCATAATTAATTTTTTTCTTCTCCACCATTTCCCTTTCCCAGCTGGGTCAGGAGAAAGCTCACCCCCGAGGATCTCTTTGTAGGTGACTCAGGCCCCATATGGCAAAGACTCGGGAGTTCTCGATTCTTTTCCTGCATTTCACACAACAGACCAAGAGTCCTCAAGGTCAACCACCCTCAGGGAATCTGCTCTTACAAAATGCTTTCAGTAGATTTTTCTACCAAGTTCAGTTAAGAATTCAGATGGTATCTTTTATATCTAAAAGAAAAGACACAAGAGGAAAGTCAAAGTGGATTCTCCCACGAGTTGTTTCTAACATTTAATTGCAGGCCAATGTGATGTGATATCTAAGGTTTCTCATAGCTCATAAAATATCACGGAGTGTTTGGAGGTTGGAGGATTTGCACCAAACAAAGAAGGCAAGAGGAACGTCTAGGCCAAGGATATGCATTTGCAAAGCATGGACTCTTCAAGGTTCCCAGTGCTCTGGGCATGCAAGTAAGCAGTTCAGTGTGGCTGCAGCAAGGAGCAGTATGGGGTAGGGGAGAAAGAAAGGGAGATTTGTTGTTATTGTTTAGTCGCTCAATCATGTCTGATTCTTTACTATCCCATGGACTGTAGCCCGCCAGGCTCTTCTGTCCATGGGATTTCCCAGGCAAGAATTCTAGAATGGGTTGCCATTCCCTTCTCCAGACAATCTTCCTGACCCAGGGATTGAACCCACATCTCCTGCATTGGCAGGCAGATTCTTTACCACTGAGCCTTATGAGAAGGTAAGTCTTCAAAGATAAGTGAGAACCAGACTGCAAGGGCCAAACTGCCTCTGCACTGCCAGGGAGCTCACCAAAGGAGACCTCCCTCAGATCAGCTTCTTTATAATCCAACAAAACATGGAGATGTGACTTTGGAAGCTTTCCCTTTCAGGTAATAAAAGTGTTTCCCCATACACAATACCAAGAAGTCATTGGACCCTCATGTTTGCTGAAAAGTACAACTATGAAAAATGATGTGTAGTCGAGAGCTTTGTTTTTCTCCATCAGACACATGGGGGTGATGATCTTTCCCTCCCTAGGCCCCACCCTCCCTCCAGCATCAAGAAGTCATTGAGCAATCATCAGTCGAAGTAAACATGCATAGTTGCAGTAACTCCAAATATTTTATGGAGTGTTCATGACTTGGGAATTTGGGTCAAAGAACATGACCATTCTCCATCAAAGAATTTCAAGTACATGTTCACTTTGATTTTGGCCTCCTGAGGGACACAGGAACAGGTAGTGCTTCAGGCACCTTGTTTAACAGCCTGCACTGGGCTCTCTGCTGTGGCCTGCCTCCCCAGGCCTGGTGAACTTATGATGAGAACAAGGCTGGTAAGAAGAACTGCTGTTTTGAAAAACTCACCCGGTTGCCTGAATCTAAGATCTCCTGCTCCAAGGTGCGACCAGCCTGGAACAAACAATCAAGCAGATCTGCCTTCAGCATGAAGTGAAGTGAAGTCGTTCAGTCGTGTCTGACTCTTTGCAACCGCATGGAGAGTAGCCCACCAGGCTCTGCCATCCATGGGATTTTCCAGGCAAGAATGCTGGAGTGGGCTGCCATTTCCTTCTCCAGGGGATTTTCCCAACCCAGGGACTGAACCCGGGTCTCCTACATTGCATACAGACGCTTTACCATCTGAGCCACCAGGGAAGACTGCTCCCACCTTATTTTTGGCCTTTTTCTTTTCCACTGAGACTCATTGAGTGTCTTAGGCAGGCCAGGCTGCTGTAACCAAATAAGACTGGATGGCTTAACTTTCTCACAGTTCTGGAGGCTGGAAAGCCAGGATCAAGGTGCCAGCAGGGTCACTGTCTGGGGATAGTTCTCTCTCCATGGGCTGCAGACAGCTGCCTCCACTGCATCTTCATATGACCTTTCCTCTGTGCTTGTACAAAGAGCGATTCACTGTTGTTCTCTCTCTCTCCTCTCCCTTTCTCTTTATAAGGACACTAATCCCATCATGAAGGCCTCACCCTCATGACTTTTTCTAATCTTAACTGTCTCCCAACCACCCCATCTCCAAATACCATCACTCTGGAGGTTAAGGCTTTAACATATGAATGGGAAGGACAAACATTTAGACTATAACATTCTGCCCCTGGCCACTCCCCACTAATTCATGACCTTTTCACATGCAAAATGCTTTCATTCTATCCAAAAAATCTTGTCAGTCCTAACTCATTCCAGTATTAACTCTAAAAGTCAAAGGCTCATTTAAACATCATCTAAATCAGATACAGGTGAAGCTTGAGAGATGATTTGTCCTGAGGCCAATTCCTCTTCAGCTATGAACCTACAAAAACAGAAAAATCATGTGCTACCAAGATACAGTGGTAGGACAAACAGAAAACAGAAATCCCATTCTGGGAGGGTGTGCTTAATTGCTCAGTCGTATCCAATTCTTGCATCCCCATAGACTATAGCCTGCCATGCTCCTCTGTCTATGGGATACTCCAGGCGAGAATACTGGAGTGGTTTGTCATTTCCTTCCTCAGGGGATCTTCCCACCCCAGGGATCAAACCCAGGTCTCCTGCATTGCGGTCAGACTCTTTAACGACTGAGCTATGAGGGAAGCCCTCTGGGAGGGAGAGACAGGAAAAAAGGAAAAGGCAGCAGGTCCTAAGCAAGTCCAAAACCCAACAAGGCAGACTCCGTCAGATATTAAAGCTTGAGAAACATCTTCTGTGTTTTGATGCCCTGCCTTCGAGACCTGCTGGGGTTCCAGCTCCAATGCCTTGACAGACAGGAGTTAGTTACACCATCAAGGCTCTAGGAAACTTGGCCCTTAAGTTTCTTCCAGGCAACTCTACTTCTAAGGCACTGTGTGAGACCTTCCTGACCCACAGAAACAGGAGAGGTGGTCCTACCCTTGGTAACTGAGGAAGAAACAGCCTTGCCCCCAGGAGTGGGAGCGCAGTCCTCAAGAACTCAGAATCCCGTTTGGTATCATTCTTCCCTTTCCTTTAGGAACACCACAAGCTCACAGTCATGTAGGTCCATGGTCCTGTCCTGTGGAATCCAAGAAGCCCAAGAGCCTTCCTTCATTTTGTCCCATCCCTGTCCCCTTCCGTTCAACTGCCACTGTCCCTGCTCCTGTAATCCCATAGACTTTCCTCTACTGAGTGATAGGGCAACCACACCCTTGGTGTTCTCTTCAGGACAAGCTTTCTCCCTTTTCAATATGGGCGGGATGAGAATTTTCCAAGTCTTCAAGTTCAGGTCCCTTTTCACTTAACAATTTCTTCCTCGGTTCCTCTCTCTCTTCTCTCTTCCTCTGTCAGAAGGAATCAAGACACTCCTTCAACACTTCGCTTAGACATCTCCTCAGCTAAACGTCCAGTTTCATCAGTCACAAATTCTACCTTCTGCAGAACACCAGAACACTGCTCAGTCAAGTTCTTTGTCACTTTATAACCAAGATCACCTTCCCTCCAGTTTCTAATAATATGTTCCTCATTTCCATCCGAGGTGTCACCAGAATTGCCCTTAATGTCCACATTTCTAGTGTGCACTCCAGCCTACAGCCTTACAGCCTCTGCCCATCACCCAGTTCCACAGTTTTAGGTTTTTCTTACAACAGCACCCCACTTCTCACTACTGGTACCAAAATCTCACTTGGTCTGAGTTCTCCAGAGAAACAGAATAGGATATATATATATACACACACCCTATGTACATATATGCATATATACATATAATAAGGCATTGACTCACAAAATTATGGAGGCTGAGAAGTCTCAAGATCTATAGTCAGCAAACTGTAGGCCCAGGAAAGCCACTAGAGTCCAAGTTCAAAGGCAGGAGAAGACCCATGTCCCAGCTAAAGATAGTCAGGCAGAGAGAATTCTATTTTACTCAGCCTTCTTATTCTATTCAGGCCTTCAGTGGGTTGATGAGGCCATTCACAGGGCGGGTGGGCAGGGGAGAGCAATCTGCCTTACTCAGCCTACTGATTCAAATGTTAATCTGCTTCAGAAACATCCTCACAGACGCACCCCAAAATAATATTTAACCAAATATCTGGGTACGTCACAGTCTGGTCACTTTGACACATCAAACTGACCATTACACCAGGTGGAATCTCCCTTGACCCACTTTCTTGTTTTTTGCTCCAAGTTTAACCCTCAGCTCAGCTTAGCTGTTGATCACAATTTTCTGATTTTGTCCAATAATCAGAATCTTTCTAAGACACTGTTTGATTGCTTTAAAAATTACTACAAAGATATTGGTGAGTGCAAATGACTTAGCAATTGTCCTCACTAGTGCCTTTGACCTGACCTTTAATTAAGGAAGAAAAAAATTTTTATCGTGATAAGATACACAGAGCACAAAATTTGCCATTTTAACCATTTTAAAATGTAGAGTTTAGTGGTATTCAGTACCTCCACAATGTTGCACAACCATTACCACTATCTAGTACCACAACTTTTTCAACACCGGAAAGGAAACCCCATACCTCTTGAGCAGTCAGCCCCCACTCCCCTTCCTCCTCCCCCTCCCCAGTCCCTGGCAACCTCCAAACTGCTTTCTGTGGAGTTGCCTTTTCTGATAGTTCATATAAATGGATGCATACACTATGTGGCCTTTTGTGTCTGGCTTCCCTCCCTTGCTAAGGGAAGGTGAAAAAAAAAAGGAAAGTAGAATATCTTTTGTGATGTTAACACTTTGAAGTATCTTTAAAATCACTTTAACTCCCTATTTAGTTGTTTTACTAAGATTTGGGAAACCCGTCTGTGATGCCTGTGTCCTAGACATTCTGCTTCATGTTATTCATTCTTTCTGGGAGTCGGAGGCATCGGGACAGGGTGGCAAATGTGAAGACACTTCAGGGGGCCCACTCCCCAACCCCAACCCCACCCCATCAGCTTCTTCCGTGCCTGAAAGTGACCAGCAGGACTATGGGGTCAGAAGGTCATTCATCCCTGAGAGCCACAAAAATGTTGTCTCCCGGCACTGTAGTTCCTGAGGAAAATAAAAGCAAGCATGTGTCTGGCAGAAAGGTATACCGTTTATGGGCTTTCTCCACCCCCGGAGCGCACAGCACAACTACGGAGCTGTGGAAGGACCCCAGGTTTGCCGAGATGCTGGTTTCTACCGTGTGGGGGACTGTCTTGCTCAGACAGCCAGTCCAGGCTGCGAGCCTGCTTGTGGGAAAGGAGCAACTCGGCAGGCTTCAGTCAGAAGGGTCAGAAAATGACAGCCAGAAGGGCACAAGGGACCACTGCAAAACAGCTGTGTCCCCTGGTGCTTTTCTTTGTTTTGGCCAAACAGGGCAGCATGCGACCAAGGGTTGAACTCATGTGCCCTGCAGCAGAAGCTCAGTCTTGACCACCGGGCCACTAGGGAAGTCGGTCCAAAATGTCTAAACCTGAGAATTCCCTGACTGTCCAGTGGTTAGAACTCCGCGCTTCCACTCCTAGGGGCCCAGGTTCAATCCCTGATAGGGCTGCAAGGTGCTGGCAAAATTTTAACATAAATAAATATATTTTTTTTTAATGAAAACTTCTAAACTCTGGAGGTCCCCCTTAAGTACTTCAGCCGAGGTACATATTTCATGTGCTGTAGACTCTCCAGGTTTATATGACCTGACGTTCCTAAGTATGTACGTTGAAGCTTCACTTTTCCTTTTCAGCTCTTCCTTTTTTTTTTTTAACCAATCCGCATTTTTATTAATAAACAAACACAAAGAGATTGTAAATATTTTTAGTCTTTCTATCCTGTTACAATTAATATTTTTGCTAAGACTAAAATCTAGAGTCATCCTAAAATGAGTTCGAGTTGTTTTTAGCCTTCTCTTTCAAAATATGGACCACACATCTTCATCATTTTATTCCCTAGTGACCAGCTTAGATTTAATCATATACACAGAGCTTCAGCAACTCGATACACAAATCCACATGAGGGTAAAAGGAAGACTGTATGCTGGACTGGGCACAAAAGCCGTTATATTACTCCCCTTTTCAGAAGCCTCTGAAGTCTACAGCTGAACATGGACTCCGGTTAAAAATCCACAGTGCTTCCTTTTTACATAATAGCATTTGTCTATGCAAGGTCCATTAACCCAAAGTGATCCCTGTTTGAGTCCATATATATTTACATTCAAAAGACTTGACTACAGACAAGGCCACTGGATTTTAACAAACACTCCTGAATTTATCCATACAAATAAATGCTTTCCCCTCAAATAGGTAGCAATATTCCAAGGACTTTGCTATCGCTTGAAGTAGCTTTGGGACTCCAGTTAGGACCTGCCTTTCTCCTCACACTGAGGCTGCCAGCCTCCTGAACAAAGCAAACTTTCCATTCCTACCAGCATTTATCACTCTAGTACTGGCTTTTGACCAGTGAGCAGACAAACCTAAGTTCAGTAACATGAATACTATGCACAACAGATAAACACATGCTATATGTACATATAAATATTAACAAAATGTTAAAATACTAAATCTACCTACTAGAATTTATACTTTTGGTCTCAAAGTCCTGTTTCCAAAGCTAATTTTACACATGTCCATGACTGGATTGCAGAACAGCACATCCTGGAATGTCAGGTACTGTGCAAATTAGTTTAAACAAGTTTTGTATTTGACCCCCTTAGAGATGTTCAATATGTGGATGAATGTGTTCTGCTCTTTGTGTTCCTGTTGATGATGAAAGGCAAGGGGAAGTCATCACACCCTGGGCTCCCACTGTGCACGAAAAACTGAACATGGTACTGATTTAATTCTCTCAACATCTCTGAGCTAAACAGCTCATCCCCATTTATGGATGAAGAAACAGATATGGGAAATTTAAACAACTGGCACACCACTGGCAGGTGGGGGCAATGCATTCAGAATTACCTAATCACTGAGAAAAAAGTCAAAGACTCTTGGAGAATGAAATGCAATTATCTTCCCACAGAGAACCATTTTTTTCCCCAAAAAAACCTGATGTTAGCATATCCCCTAATGATTTTTTTCATTAATCTCAATATTCTTTTGGCCATAATTTTCCCCAAAATGAAAGTGCAATTATCTCCCAATCTGGGAAAATAAAACGTACTATGAATTTTTATCTTGTTATTTATACAGGAGTCTTTGGATACCAGTTAAGTGCTTGAACCAGTTAAGTGTTTGGGTGGGACATAGAAAAATAAAGCAAGCTAAATAAAGAATTGTTTAAATAAATAGATAAAGGGGGAAAAAAAAAACCCTGAACCCTAGTTAAAAGATATTAAGAGACTTAACCACCTATGAGTGTAACGGGTTAAAGATTTAAATTAGAAAATAAATAAATAAAGAGATGACCCTTCAAATAAAACAAAGAGGAAGTTGGGAATCAATGTCAGGGCATTTCAACTGACCTTAGAGACATATTTTACTGGTGACTTTTTTGTTTTTAAAATGTTTCTGATTTTTTTTTTTCATTTGTTAATGACCCCAATTTTCCAGCTTATTCCCCAGTTTATTGTGCCTAGTAAAGCTTGTTCATTTTCAGCTTTATTTTCTTGTTCGGCCCCTAATGACTGACAATTTGAAAGGAAGCAAACTAAAAGAAGGCATTGGACTAAATAACGAAGTGTTTTCGTCATCTTGATGGATGGCAACTCAACTTTAAAATAAATATAAGCTCCAGTTTCCTAATGTTTTCTGAGATTACTTCTGTGAAGATTTCATTGTCATTGCCTTCTGTCTAAAACTAACGCCACCCAAATCCTAAAAGGAGTTAAACCTAAAGTGACTGATGTTTTGACAGTGACATGGCAAAAAAAGTCTTATCCAGAAAAAAAAAAAACTTTTAACTGAATAAATTTGACAAGCAATATTCAGAAATTTAGACTTGTAAATATGTTATCTGAGGAGTTTGCAAAAATCTCAAAATTGCTTGCATAATCCTGGGTTTTTTGTTTTCAGTAAGTCTGCATCTGTTTTATACCACAAGGCTATAACAAAAACCTGTATGCCTTGCTCAGCTTGAGCTGACATCTTACGAAGCACAGCTGAGTACAGAATTTTCCGTCACTTCAAAGGACATACCACAGGGCGCAAAGAAAGAAAAGATTGGGTCCTTCCAGCCAAACGTTGCCCTCTGGCACTCATACTCAACTCCTCGGGGAAATAAGAGGGCAAACTCTGGCCCCTTGCAGCTCTAGGTAGCGTTCCCATAACCCCTGACTCATAAATATTGACATTTGGGAAAAACAAGAGCAGAAAAGAAAAAAGGAGGAGGAGGAGGTGCTTTTTTTTTTTTCTAAGTTGTTTCAAGTTGGAATGTTCATATATTTTCCAAAGCCTGATTTATATCAAAGATATCACTATGATTTTAAATTAGATATACCTTATCTTGGTATCTTAAAAAATAGTCTTATCCATCACCAACTAGAGAAAATAGAAAACAAAACTTTCGACAGAGTTTTGTTTTGTTTTGCTTTGCTTTGTTTGCCATCAGGAAAATAGTTTTAACTAATAAAACTGAGTTGAATGCAATCTTTTCTAAAAAGGGTTATAACAATGTCTCCAGAATTCTTGTTGTTGTTGAATACCACAGTTTTCAATCAGAGTGAATTTGGAATTCTTTATTTTCAGCAAAATCTTTTCTTTTTCATTTTAAGTATTTATCTCTACCCTTCTTTGCTTCAAAAAAACAGAAATAATACGGTTTAAAGAAGAACTCGAGAAATCCTCAGATCACAGACTGCTTCCATTGTGGAACTACAGCGCAACCTGGTGGTGATTAGAGTTATTACCATGGTTTACGCCAGTGAATGGCCAAAATTACGAACAGAAATTTAAAAATACCTTATATCTAGGCTTTTAGAAAATAAACTACCAAGAAAAAGAACAGTGGAATGGCTCTCTTAAATCATAATTATGAGTAGAACTTTTTATTTTTTTAATATAATATACCTTTTAAGTAGTTTATAAGGTTGCAGATGAGTGACCCCAAATTTACCACGCTTTTATGTTTACAATAATACTCATCATTTTTGAAATTATATGACCAACACTTCAGAAGCATTTAAGAGGCTAAATATCTTCAATGAGTGATAAAGGAAAGTAAATTAAATAGTTTATCAGCCTTTTGAGGATTCTTTTCCCCTTTGTGCCTTGGATACAATAAGCGCGTTTAGAAGAAAAAAAAGATGCATTTGTCATAAGACTTTTTCCCCAGCCTTGAAATTTCAGCTAACAAAAATTTGGTTAATTAAGTTCATCTCCATTCTTAAAAAGAACATGTATTTTTGATATTTTTTCCCTAAAAGAGAAGACAGTGTTCCTCACTCCACTTTCACTTCTAGCGACACCACTGAGGCGGGGCCTCATACGCAAAATGGTGACTCAGCATCTGTCCTCTTTTTTGTGTTTAGGGTACTTTATACTCATTCTCTTACCTAATCATGTCAACAACCCTATAAATTAAGGATTGGTGTGCCCATTTTACAGATTAGAAAACTGAGGTGTAGGGATACGAAACAACTTATTCAAAGTCACTCAGCTGGTGAGTGACAGAGGGGCTGGACCCTTCTCCAAAACCCATGCTGAGTCTGGTGGACCGTCAGCCCTCAGTAAATCACTGTTGACAGTGGAAAATGCACTTGTTGCAGGGATAGTACAGGTAAGTTTGGACTGGATCTGAAGTCCTTCGACTCTACGCCCAGTAATTTTTCCATCAAGGTTTAGACATGCTTTGACTTTCTCTTGCTTCTGCATGCAATTATACTCTTCTGAGCCTGCTAAGTGTCCCTTAGTTTCCATAAAAGAACAAAGAAGTAAAATCAGGCAGGAGTCACCTGCACCTCAACCCGAGGCTATGCCACTCATGAGGCACTCTCAGGGCATCTTTACAACTTTTATGCCATAGATCCCTTTGGACATCTGGTGAAGTTTCTAGAACCCATTACAAAAAAAATCTTTTTAAATATATTACAAGGGAGTCAACTTTTTAAAAATAAAGTTTTCAAAATTTTTTTTAAATCTAATTTGCAAATTATGTGCTAATTTATTAATGCATTAAATGAGATGTAGCAGTAGATTTAATAACTATTCTTAAAGCAACAATGAGTATGAATGATATTTTGAGATACCTATAACCCTTATAATGTGACTCCAATATATCTTTGATTTCTATTGTTAACAGAGATACGGTTAATGTTAATATCTGACTTATATCCATAAGTAGTGAAAATACCAAATTTCGGTCACTATGAAATTAATGAAAATAAAAATTTCTTCTCATCAAAGTTCATGGCCCCCTCACCCCCTTAAATTAAAAAATCAATTGAAGTGAATTACTACTAGATAAATCTTTTCAAAACCTAAATTATAAAACAGAATTTAATTCAAAAATGCCCACAGCAAATATATATATCATATACATAAAATCCACTGATTCACACATGAAATATTCACTTCAATATGAATGATCCAATGTGAGGCAAGGCTCTGGTTAGATAGCATCACTGACTCAGCAGACATGAAGCTGAGCAAATTCTGGAGATAGTGGAGAACCGGGAAGCCTGCCATGCTGCAGTCCATGAGGTCACAGAGAGTCAGACATGACTTAGCAACTGAACAACAGCAAAACTCAAAAAATAAGCCTGTGTAACACCTGGTTCCAAATTGGGAAAGGAGTATGTCAAAGCTGTATATCGTCACCCCACTTATTTAACTTCTATGCAGAGGACATCATGTGAAATGCCATGCGGGGGACTGCCCGTGAAGGGTTAAGTCTTGGGAGCTGCTCGGCAGGTATGCAGAGCCTTAGGCATGTTCCTAAGCTCCCTGTCCCGCCACCCTCAAGAATTTTTATAACCCTTAAGGCCCCAAGATGTCTTGTTTCTGCAACATGTAAGATAGATAATCTTATAGTGCTCTGTACACAATGGTAAGGGTCTGGTGATTGTATCCTGAGGTTAAAAAATAATCCTGTGCATGTCTTAAGTCACGTATTTTAGCCTATAAATATTGTAGCCTAATAAAGAAAGGCATCAGCCATTTGTGGTCTGATCCTCTCAACCCCATCTTTTGTCTCTATCTCTTATTTTTCTTAGCGGGGACACTCTGTTCTCTCCCTGTGCAGGTGCAACTCTTGCTTGTGCTGGCCGCGGCAATGCCAGGCTGGATGAAGCACAAGCTGGAATCAAGATTGCCAGGAAGAATATCAATAACCTCAGATATGCAGGTGACACTGCCCTTATGGCAGAAAGTGAAGAAGAGCTAAAGAGTCTCTTGATGAAAGTGAAAGAGGAGAGTGAAAAAGCTGCCTTAAAACTCAACATTCAGAAAACTAAGACCATGGCATCCAGTCTCATCACTTCGTGGCAAATAGGTGGGGAAACAATGGAAACACTGACAGACTTTATTTTCTTGGGCTCCAAAATCACTGCAGATGGTGACTGCAGCCATGAAATTAAAAGACACTTACTCCTTGGAAACAAAGCTATGACCAACCTAGACAGCATATTAAAAAGCAGACATTACTTTGCCAACAAAGGTCTGTATAGTCAAAGCTATGGTTTTTTTCAGTAGTCATGAATGCACGTGAGAGTTGGACTATAAAGAAAGTTGAGCACCAAAGAATTGATGTTTTTGAACTGTGGTGCTGGAAAAGACTCTTGAGAGTCCCTTGGACTGCAAGGAGATCCAACCAGTCCATCCGAAAGGAAATCAGTCCTGAATAGCCATTGGAAGGACTGATGCTGAAACTGAAACTCCAATACTTTGGGCACCTGATGCAAAGAACAGACTCATTGGAAAAGACCCTGATGATGGGAAAGATTGAAGGCAGGAGGAGAAGGGGACGACAGAGGATGAGATGGTTGGATGGACATGAGTTTGAGCGAGCTCTGGGAATTGGTGAAGGACAGGGAAGCCTGGCGTGCTGCAGTCCATGGGGAGGCAGAGTCGGACACGACTGAGTGACTGAACTGGACTGAATTTTATTAGCTTTTTAAATGCGTCCTGTCTGCACCAACAGCCCACACAATGTTAAAAATCATTTTACCTTCCTTGTGTTCGGTAGTTAGAATAAGAAAAAAAGGAGTCCAAAACGGCGGTAGTTAAAAGACAAAGAAAGGGAAAAGCCTGAAAAAATGGAACAAAAGAAAATCGACAGACTAGTGTGAGAACCTCAGGTGAAACAAACATGCCCCCTTCTTGGATAGCCCAATTTGTACAGGGCAGGATCAGTGGGGAGGAGACAAAACGTATAAAAAGAGGAAGCCAAGACTCTCCTTTGGGGTCAGTCCACCCTCATTCCTCGAGGGTGTGCTATCCTTTGTCTGCCAAATAAAACTGAGCTGTAACTGAACTGTAACACTGGTCTGCCATTCCAAATCTTTGCTGCCACGAGACAGAACCAAGGAAATTACACTCTCCTGGCACTTGGCCACCCAGTCCTCCCCTCTCTCTGCCTCCCACATCCAGTTTATTTGATTTACTTAAAAAAAAAATCTAAAATTGGCCCTAGGAGCACACCCTCCCTTATGTGGCCACTAACAAAGGAGGACCTCCAAAAAGAGGAGAGCAGCAAATAACCAGGTCCAGATGACAAGTGAACTCTGAGCCAGACCTTGATTTCAGCCCAGTGAATGCTCAGCAGAGAAACTGACCTACGGAAACCATGAAACCCAGCAGGACCCTGTGGGGTTCCTGTGCACTGAAGTTTTCTATGTCTCCACCACCCCTCTCCCACCCCTGGCCATTTCCTGTGTGTAGGGAATAAATAGGCTTTAGCCTCCCAGACCTTCCCTGAGTGCCAAAGGGCAAGTTCAAACAGCTGCTGATCAGGGAAGAGAGGAGATGCAGAGACAAAGGAGGAGCAGCCAAGAAACATTAGAGCAGCCTCGGGGCAAGGCCCTGGTTCCCTGGCAAGGGATACACAGAACAGTATCTCTGAGCTCTTCTGGAGAACTAAGTGAAAATGAGAGTGAAGTCGCTCAGTCGGGTTAGACTCTCTGTGACCCCATGGACTGTAGCCCACCAGGCTCCTCCACCCACGGGATTCTCCAGGCAAGAATACTGGAGTGGCTTGCCATTTCCTTCTCCAGGGAATCTTCCCAACCCAGAGATCAAACCCAGGTCTCCCGCATTGCAGGCAGACGCTTTAACCTCTGAGACACCAGGGAAGCCCTCTGAAGAACTAAAACCCTCAACAAATGGGAAACGTTAACATGATGACGCATTCTTCATTCCAGACACAAGGTCACAGTTTGATAACCCTGAGAATCACAGAAGCTCATCGGGAGACCATCTGAGCCCACATTAAAGGAGGGCTGCCCCTGCACACACCCTGATCCTTCTCAGCAACCTCCCCTCCTTTTGAACCATATCTATAAAACTCCTCACCAAGCCCCCCCACCCACCTCCATGGTGGGACACATGTATTTATTTGAGGGCGTTAGCCCACTGTGCTCCCCTTTGTCTGGCAAAGCAGTACACCCGTTCTTCTCTACTTCACCCAAAACTCTGGCTCCCAGATCCAATTCAGTGTTGGTGCACAGTGGCTGAGTTTTGACATCAATCATGAGATAATCAGTCTGGATTGTTGTAAGCCACTAAGTTTCCGGTAATTTGTTACCCAGCAACAGAAAACAGATGCAACCACTTGCCCTTCACCTTAAGAGGGATGCCTTGGCATGTCCTAAATGACTAGACCTTAGGAAATACACAAAATGATGACCCAGTCCACATTGGAGGCAGAGTTCTCCTCCCTGCTCAGTACTGGCCCTTGATCATCCCCGGCAGTAAATATGGTCAAAGGTTCTTCTAATTTCTTACATGTAGCAAGAGAATAGTCTGTGTTCCCTCTCAAGTACATTTAGTTTAAAAATAAATATTAGTCACTCAGTCGTGTCTGACATTTTGCGACCCCATAGACTGTAGCCCGCCAGGTTCCTCTGTCCATGGGATTCTCTAGGCAAAAATACTGGAGTGGGCTGCCATTTCCTCCTCCAGGGGACCTTCCCAACTGTACATAAAGGAGACTTCATTAGTGTGCATTAGAGGATACCCCAGGTTAACTGTCATAGAAAACTGTCTCTTGAGCCTTTAAATTCTATACCAATTCTATACCATTTCTACACCTCTGGTTGGCTGACTGTTTGTTTCTTTACTTAGGTTTTAAGGTGGATGACCTGGGGCTATTTGTTTCCATCAACCTAATTGCGAATCTAAAGGCGCAGTTGAAATGTCTATTTTTCTTGCCATCCTCAGAAGAAGACTGCTGCAGATCTACTCTGATTCTCATTCTTTTCAGCTTACAATACGAATAGCTTATTATTTTTTGCAACCTATGTCTTATAATAAAGCAAGTGATAAAGAATTTGCCTGCAGTGCAGGAGATGTGGGTTCAATCCCCGGATCGGGAAGATCCACCGGAGAAGGAAATGGCAACCCACTCCAGTATTTTCGCCTGGGAAATCCCATGGGCAGAGGAGCCTGACAGGCGGCCATCCACTGGGTCACCAAGAGAGCTGAACATGACTTAGCGACTAAACAACAACAACAAATCGAAACGAACACCCACACTCGATAAAAGCATGCCAAGTGCTACTGACGCTCTTTCAGACTTAAGAACCTTCAACTAGAGAGAAAGGTCAAAGCAAAGTGGAACAATGGCTGGGACGTTTATTGTTTCTTTTCCTTCCAGAATCTCAACAACAACTAATATCTATTGAGCATGCTATTATAAGGCACTGTACCAGGCATAATATAAAAAGTCGGTGTATAATACACAGTCCTAGCCTTTTAAAATTTGATTGAGTGTTTAGAATACAAACACAGAATATAACCAACTCTTTATGACAGCATATTCTAACTACTAAATGAAAGATACAGAATAAAGAATAATCAGGAGGCCCAAACCGTCAGGAAAGATACGATAGGGATTTCCCTGGTGGTCCGGGGGTTAGGACTCCACACTTCCAATGCAGTGAGTACAGGTTCAGTCCCTGGCCAGGGAACTAGATGCTATGTGCCAAAAAACATAACGGTGCTCTATACATCTGAATCCCTTTGCTGTGTACTTCAAACTAACAGAACACTCTAAATCAACCACACTCCAACAAGGGTAAAGAGCAGCAGTGTACAGACTGGATAGGAGGTATCAGAGAATCATAAAAGATATTATTCCACTTGTCAGCCAAAGTTAGTCAGTTGATCAAAGAAAGAGATGGAAAATTTTGTTTGAACCAATTTGAGGACTATAACCCAGGAACAGCCTCTGTCCATCAGAGGTCAAAGCAGTTATACAAGTTTTTGAGACAGAGGGCTGTACATTAAAAGATACACTCATCTTTTAAAAAGTTTTTAAAGTTTCCTCAGGAAACTCAAACAAGGGCTCTCTATCAACCTAGAAAGGGTGGGATGGGGAGGGAGATGAGAGGGAGGTTCAAAAAGGAGGGAATATACATATGCCTATGGCTAATTCATGTGATGCTTGACAAAAAACAACAAAATTCTGTAAAGCAATTATCCTTCAATTAATAAATAAATATTCTAAAAAAATGTATTATTCACAGTTTATACAATCTAGTGAACAGTAGGTTATGGGTCATCATGGTCTCTTACAAGATTTAGAAGGAGGTTGTAAGCTAAGGATACATGAATATTCATGAGGGGTGTGGGTGATATATGCATATTCATCAAGGGGCTTAAGCAGAGGAGAATTCGGTATAGAACTAGAGTAACAGGTTGACAGAGTCCAGACGTGGGTTCACTGGAGTCACAAGGGTCAGAAAGGTCAGCAGCATCATTCCTTAGGTCCCAGTTAATCTGGTGGTTGAGTGGTTTGAATTCTGCAAAACAGCTGAAGAAAGTGCTTCTTGCCAATCTCCGCTTTTGGAACAGAATTGAGAGTCTTTTTTTTTTTTTTAATTTTAAAATCTTTAATTCTTACATGTGTTCCCAAACATGAACCCCCCCTCCCACCTCCCTCCCCATAACATCTCTGTGGAGTCTTTACTACTGATATATTGTCTCCTGGGACAGTTGTCTCCCTAGCCTGCTATTAACTGTTTTTATTTTCTTTGGTTCCCTTAAAATCTTTCAATTCCTAAGGTCTATTCTTCTACAATGGCAAGAATTGTCTTAGATCACAAAATGACTTTGGCCTAAAATAGCTTCTCTTATGTTAAGAAAACTATGTCTGGTCCTCCTCCCCCTGACCCCATCCCAGGGACTCCTTGCTCTATCTGCTTACAAGTTCCCCTTGAGCAAAAGTTAAAAAAAAAAAAAAAAAAGTAAGGAGAAAAGCAGCTGAGAGGTAGTAAGTTGTAACACTGATAACTCTTCTTGAAAGTGTTGCCAGTTAAGACTAGAGAAATCCTTTTCTTTCAGTCAGCGCTGAACTGGATGATGTGGCCTCCTCAATAAATATTATTCTACATTACTTACATGTAATACATAATATGAGAATTTCTCAGGTGGCTCAGTGGTAAAGAATTGCCTGCCAATGCAAGAGATGCAGGTTTGATTGCTGGGTCAGGAACACCCCCTGGAGAAGGAAATGGCAACCCACTCCAGGGTTCTTGTCCGAAGAGCTCCATGGACAAAAGCGGGCAATAGTCCATGGGGGTCTCAAAAGAGTTGGACATGACTTCGAAACTAAACAACAATATATAACATATTTGCAATAAATAAATAATATAAATATTAGAAATATGAGTTCATATTAGTAGGCTTCCATAAGACAGTATCTAGCTTTACAATCCGTCTATGGGGAGAAAACAAAAATAAAATCCTGCTCTATCTAACAATTTATAACTGTACACACACACACAAATCTCCTAAAATCAAAATAATCTGATTAAGAAACTATAGCTCCCCCCTTAAAGCTGAAATTTTTTATAAGGCCATTAGTGATGATGACAAAGATATAGCTATTGTAATATACCATGATAGTTCTTTATTAGAGATTTTAAGGGTTAAATATAATTGAAAAAAAAACTAAACCATCACTCCTCATTTTGGTATCATATATTTTTGCATAAAATTTTAACTAGTCTTCAGTTGCAAATTTTGCTCTCACTCTGCTTGATTTCAACCTCTTTTCAGAAAATATATGTCATGTAGTTCTGGGCTCCCTGAGGAAAACCAGTATGGTCAGTTCAGTGTTGCTGTAAACTTCAGATCTAGATATTGTCACCCATTTGCTCTTTTCAAAGACAGGGCACTTATTTCAGGACACCTGTCCTACTGTATTAGCTATTTAAAAAATGCTGGTGACAGTGTAGCTGAAAACTCAAATGGAAAAGAATTGGAGAGGGTCAGCATCTTTCCTTCTGCTGATTTTTAAAAACTGATTCTTGAGAAGACTGTTTCCACGCAGCATGACCAGGCTATAGCACTGCTGATCCTATCATTTGCATGCAGGTCCCTTCGTTATCAATATAGATGGCCACACAGTTCATTCAACCTGTAGTGATGAGAATCAGACATGAAGATGGCTGAAATAATTGGCTCAGATCTGCAGCAGGCCAATTCAGTGGTCACATAAAATTGAGGGCATACTAAAAAATTATAACAAATCACTCTCTGCAGGTAAAAGAGGAGTGATGCTAGTGAAGTATCAGCCCGTTTCCGAAGGACACTAACAGGTAAAATGATGTAAATGGTGCACTTACATAGGAGCAGAATGAAAATAAACAACACTGTTTATTATCAAAGAAATGTAGGCAGACTCATGTCCCAAACATCTGATTTCCAGTTCATTCCCTCTCATAATAAAAAAGTTAGCCAAGCAATGGAAACATTGAGGAGTCAGGAGATATTAAGCTATTATTTCACATCCCTTCCCTGCTGCGGTCCCCAACATTTTTGGCACCAGTGACTGATTTCGTGGAAGACAACTTTTCAGCAGACCAGGGAGGAGGGGCAATGGTTTCAGGATGATTCAAGGGTGTTACCCTTATTGTGCATTCTACTTCTATTATTATTACTTCAGCTCCACCTCAGATCATCAGGCATTAGATCCTAGAAGTTGGAGACTGCAAGTTATGTTACACTGGGTTGGCTGTGTCACTCCAAATCCATCCTCTAACCTTCTTTGCTGCACTCTGTGCCCTGGGAGGCTCATGTGCTTGGATTACATCAACAGGCTCCTTTGTCCTCTGGTTCTCAGTTGGGTTGGGTCAATAAGGGACATGAATGCAAGATCAGGGAAGGCAGGAGGGTGGGGTCCAGCACTAATGGTTTCTGCTCTCCTTTAAGGGACCATCCCTCCACAGACAATCATAACTTTTTTTTTTTTTTAATTCTTAGCAAGATTCTGACATTTTTACTTGAATAAGCACTCCTAGGATTGTTGCAAGCCTTTAGTTAACATCCAGAATTCTGAAAAGGTAATTTTGGCAAGTGTTGGCCAGTGTTTTTATCGCTTTTATGGAGGAGCAGGTTTGGGACAGCCATAACTCTTGTCGTTCAGATGTTAACCTCCTTCTGATGTTGCAGGAAAAAGAGTGAGATGCAAGAGGATGGTCAGATCCCAGGTAATGTCCAAGTCTCTGGGACAGCCCCCAAGTATGGATTTTTGGCTTCGCACAGGGAAGAATTCAACAGCAACCCATAGTAAAGAGAAAGAAGGTTAATTCAGGAAAGAAACACACTCCATAGACAGAGAGTGGGCCATCTTGGAAGGAAAGAGGCCCCAGGGTATGCGGTTGTCAGATTTTATGGACGTGGGTAATTAATTAGGCTAATGAGCGGAAGGAGTATTCTAGCTATTTTGGGGATGGGGTGGGGATTTCCAGGAATTGGGCCACCTACCATGGGATCACTTTATGACCCTTTGTGGTCACTGTCCGTATGGTCAAAGCTATGGTTTTCCCAGTAGTCATATACAGATGTGAGAGTTGGTTCATAAAGAAAGCTGAGCACCAAAGAATTGATGCTTTCAAATTGTGGTGCTATAGAAGACTCTTGAGCATCCCTTAGACTGTAAGAAGATCAAACCAGTCAATCCTAAAGGAAATCAACCCTGAATACTCATTGGAAGGGCTGATGCTGGAGCTCCGATACTCTGGCCACCTGATGTGAAGAGCTGACTCATCGGAAAAGACTCTGATGCTGGGAAAGATTGAAGGCAAAAGGAGAAGAGGGTGACAGAGGATGAGATGGTTAGAGAGCCTTGCTGACTCAAAGGACATGAATTTGAGCAAACTCTAGGAAATAGTAGAGGACAGAGGAGCCTGGCGTGAAACAGTGCGCCGGGTTGCATATGACTTAGCAACTGAACAACTAGAATCATGGCACCTGGGGTGTGTTACAGTGAGTGCATACTGAGGCTCAAGGTCAAGTGGAAGTTGAGCTCACCATCGTGGACCTAATTGGTTCTAATCAGTTTATGTCATGTCCTGGGGCTATGTCATTCTCTTAAAGGTTGTGCCCTGCTCCCTTCCAGTCTCACTAGGACAGCATTTTCGAGATTCATTTAAGGTGGATTCAGAATTTGCTCTTTTTTTTATTCTAAGTAGTATTCCTAGCATATCACAATCATTTATCTATGTATCTGCCAACATGTGTTTCTTTGTGAATATGTCTTCTTTGTTCTTGAATAAAATCCTAATACTTGCTGGGTTATAGTTTTATAAGGAAGTAAAACATAGTAAGTAATTTTAGAAGGAACAACTAGTTTTTCAAAATAATTGAATTATTTTATACTCCAAGTGATATTATGAAAGCCACAGTGATTCACTTCATTATTATCATGTCTTTTTTGGTCAATCTTTTTTTAAGTGATTTATAGTTGATTTACAATGTTGTGTTAGTTTCAGATGTACAGCAAAGTCATAGAGTTAGATACATATATGTATCATATACATATGGCAATACATATCAAACATCTCTCAGAGCTCTTTTTAGACGACCCATTCCTTCCACACAGCCTCCCCGCCTTTGTGTTCCAGTAACTGCATCCTCCTTTTTGCTATTACTGCACCATCTCAAGGGGTTTCTATGCTCCTTGAACAAATCTTTGTAAATAGTCCCTGGAGTGGGAATGGATAAAAAAAAAGATGTGGAACATGTATACAATGGAATAATCCTCAGCTGTAAAAAAAGAAGGGCTTCCCTAGTAGCTCATATGGTAAAGAATCTGCCTGCAATGCAGGAGATCCTGGTTTGATTCCTGGGTCAGGAAGATCTGCTGGAGAAGGGATAGGCTACCTACTCTAGTATTCTTGAGCTTCCCTGGTGTCTCAGCTGGTAAAGAATCCACCTCCAATATGGGAGACCTGGGTTCGATTCCTGGGTTGGAAAGATCCCCTGGAGAAGGGAATGGCAACTAACTCAAGGATTTTGGCCTGGCTTCCCCAGGGGCTCAAGCGGCAAAGAATCTGTCTGCAACACAGGAGACACAGGAGATGTGAGTTTGATCCCCGGGTCAGGAAGATCCCCTGGAGGAGGAAATGGCAACCCACTCCAGTATTCTTGCCTGGAAAATCCCATAGACAGAGGAGCCTGAACGGGTACAGTCCATGGGGTTGCAAAGAGTCAGACATGAGTGAGCACACACTGCTGCTGCTGTTGCTAAGTCACTTCAAGTCGAGTCCGACTCTGTGAGACCCCATAGGCAGCAGCCCACCAGGCTCCCCGTCCCTGAGATTCTCCAGGCAAGAACACTGGAGCGGGTTGCCATTTCCTTCTCCAATGCATGAAAGTGAAAAGTGAAAGGGAAGTTGCTCAGTCGTGTCTGACCCTCATGACCCCATGGACTGCAGCCCACCAGGCTCCTCCATCCATGAAATTTTCCAGGCAAGAGTACTGGAGTGGGGTGCCATCATGCACTAGAGCTATAAAAAAAGAACGAAATAATGCCATTTGCAGCAACATGGACCTAGTGATTGTCACACTGAGTGAAGTAAGTGAGACACAGAAAGACCTTATCATATGATATCGCTTAGATGTGGAATCTACAAAACAGGCTCAAATGACCTTACCTACAAAACAGGAATGGAGTAACAAATGTAGAAAACAAACTTATGGTTACTAAAGGATAAGAGAAGGGGAGGGATACAACAGGAGATTGGGACTGTCATATACACAGTACTATATATGTAACAGATAATATGGACCCCCTGTGTAGCACAAGGAACTCAATACTCTGTAACAGCTTCCATGGGAAAAGAATCTAAAAAAGGGTGAATATATAATATGCATAACTGATTCGCTTTGCTATACACCTGAAACTAACACAACATTGTAAATCAACTATAAAGTGAAAGTGAAGTCGCTCAGTTGTGCCAAACTCTGCGATCCCAGACTGTAACCTACCACGCTCCTCAGTCCATAGGATTTTCCAGGCAAGAGTACTCAAGTGGGTTGCCATTTCCTTCTCCAGAGGATCTTCCCAACCCAGGAATCGAACCCAGGTCTCCCACATAGTCAGACACTTTACCATCTGAGCCACCAGGGACATCCATAAAAATCAACTATACACCAATAAAAAATTTTTTTTAAGTCCCTCCATTGAACACTCGTCAGATTATCTAGTTTGACCAACCATGACTGAATTGCACAATGGTAATCATTATTTAGAATTATTTTGTTATGCCCAAGTCACGAAATCTCCCAATGACCACCAGGGAGCCAATATCTGATCCAAAAGCAAGAGAGTTTTTATTACCAAGCTCAAGCTGGGGCTCCCACCGTTACCGACACAGCGGCTATAGGGAAGAGCTCCGGGTTTTGGATTACATTGCTTATATAGGGAGTATTCACGAAAAAAAAGAATTTCTAGGTAGGGGGACGTCTGATTGGTCACTTTCTTTTGAAGGGTTGTGTGTTGGTTTTTGATTGGCCCCTATTACCTAGGTAGACCACAAGTTCCTGAATGCTAAGTCAGGAGATCCTGGTCTGGGGTCAGATCGGCTCCTGGGTGGTGGGGTGAGGTCAGGGGATTTCCGAAGTCTCTTTTCCCGGAACCTTACAAAATGGAGTTTTTCTGTTAATGAAATGGATAGCTTAGATTCTTCATTTGCCAACTAGTGTTAATTCAAAACAATTGTTTGATGATAATAAAAGGTATGGCTATTTCCCTTTACCTTGTGTATATTTCCTTTGATAAATCTGAGACAAGATTCACGGAATCTATCTTCAATATTATCTCAGACCTTCCTCAGGGGTATGTGGCCTCACTTTTATTAAATGGTTCTAGGTCTAAAAACTGCCTTGGGGAGGGAAAGCAAGTAATTCCATCAGGTCTCCTCAAGTCAGGCTTCCATTCACCAAATGTGTAATTTTGGTGATACAAATCACCTGGTCATCCAGTTTAATCTTTGCTGCTGCTGCTAAGTCCCTACAGTCGTGTCCGACTCTCTGAGCGACCCCATAGATGGCAGCCCACCAGGCTCCCCCATCCCTGAGATTCTCCAGGCAAGAATACTGGAGTGGGTTGCCATTTCCTTCTCCAATGCATGAAAGTGAAAGGTGAAAGTGAAGTCGCTCAGTCATGTCCAATTCTTTGAGACCCCATGGACTGCAGCCTACCAGGCTCCTCCGCCCATGGGATTTTCCAGGCAAGAGTACTGGAGTGGGGTGCCATTGCCTTCTTCAAGTTTCATCTTTCAATTCAGTTCAGTTCAGTCACTCAGTTGTGTCCGACTCTTTGCAACCCCATGAATCGCAGCACGCCAGGCCTCCCTGTCCATCATCAACTCCCAGAGTTCACTCAGACTCACGTCCATCAAGTCTGTGCTGCCATCCAGCCATCTCATCCTCTGTTGTTGCTTTCTCCTCCTGCCCCCAATCCCTCCCAGCATCAGAGTCTTTTCCAATGATTCCACTCTTCACATGAGGTGGCCAAAGTACTGGAGTTTCAGCTTTAGCATCATTCCTTCCAAAGTAATCCCAGGACTGATCTCCTTCAGAATGGACTGGTTGGATCTCCTTGCAGTCCAAGGGACTCTCAAGAGTCTTCTCCAACACCACAGTTCAAAAGCATCAATTCTTCGGCGCTCAGCCTTCTTCACAGTCCAACTCTCACATCCATACATGACCACAGGAAAAACCATAGCCTTGACTAGATGGACCTTAGTCAGCAAAGTAATGTCTCTTCTTTTTAATATGCTATCCAGGTTGGTCATAACTTTTCTTCCAAGGAGTAAGTGTCTTTTAATTTCATGGCTGCAGTCACCATCTGCAGTGATTTTGGAGCCCCAAAAAATAAAGTCTGACACTGTTTCCACTGTTTCTCCATCTATTTCCCATGAAGTGATGGGACCGGATGCCATGATCTTCGTTTTCTGAATGTTGAGCTTTAAGCCAACTTCTTCACTCTCCTCTTTCACTTTCATCAAGAGGCTTTTTAGCTCCTCTTCACTTTCTGCCATAAGGGTGATGTCATCTGCATATCTGAGGTTATTGATATTTCTCCCGGCAATCTTGATTCCAGCTTGTGTTTCTTCCAGCCCAGTGTTTCTCATGATGTACTCTGCATATAAGTTAAATAAGCAGGGTGACAATATACAGCCTGACGTATTCCTTTTCCTATTTGGAACCAGTCTGTTGTTCCATGTCCAGTTCGAACTGTTGCTTCCTGACCTGCATACAGATTTCTCAAGAGGCAGGTCAGGTGGTCTGGTGTTCCCATCTCTCTTAGAATTTTCCACAGTTTATTGTGATCCACATAGTCAAAGGCTTTGACATAGTCAATAAAGCAGAAATAGATGTTTTTTTGGAACTCTCTTGCTCTTTCCATGATCCAGCGGATGTTGGCAATTTGATCTCTGGTTCCTCTGCCTTTTCTAAAACCAGCTTGAAAATCAGGGAGTTCACGGTTCACGTATTGCTGAAGCCTGGCTTGGAGAATTTTGAGCATTACTTTGCTAGCATGTGAGATGAGTGCAATTGTGCAGTAGTTTGAGCATTCTTTGGCATTGCCTTTCTTTGGACTTGGAATGAAAACACCTTTTCCAGTCCTGTGGCCATTACTGAGTTTTCCAAATTTGCTGGCATATTGAGTGCAGCACTCTCACAGCATCATCTTTCAGGGTTTGAAACAGCTCAACTGGAATTCCATCACCTCCACTAGCTTTGTTTGTAGCGATGCTTTCCAAGGCCCACTTGACTTCACATTCCAGGATGTCTGGCTCTAGATGAGTGATCACACCATCGTAATTATCCGGGTCATGAAGACCTTTTTTGTACAGTTCTTCTGTGTATTCTTGTCACCTTTTCTTAATATCTTCTGCTTCTGTTAGGTCCATACCATTTCTGTCCTTTATCGAGCCCATCTTTGCATGAAATGTTCCCTTGGTATCTCTAATTTTCTTGAAGAGATCTCTAGTCTGTCCCATTCTGTAGTTTTCCTCTATTTCTTTGCATTGATCGCTGAAGAAGGCTTTCTTATCTCTTCTTGCTATTCTTTGGAACTCTGCATTCAGATGCTTATATCTTTCCTTTTCTCCTTTGCTTTTTGCCTCTCTTCTTTTCACAGCTATTTGTAAGGCCTCCCCAGACAGCCATTTTGCTTTTTTGCATTTCTTTTCCATGGGAATGGTCTTGATCCCTGTCTCTTGTACAATGTCACGAACTTCATTCCATAGTTCATCAGGCACTCTATCTATCAGATCTAGGCCCTTAAATCTATTTCTCACTTCCACTGTATAATCATAAGGGATTTGATTTAGGTCATACCTGAATGGTCTAGCAGTTTTCCCTACTTTCTTCAGTTTCAGTCTGAATTTGGTAATAAGGAGTTCATGATCTGAGCCACAGTCAGCTCCTGGTCTTGTTTTTGTTGACTGTATAGAGCTTCTCCATCTTTGGCTGCAAAGAATATAATCAATCTGATTTCGGTGTTAACCATCTGGTGATGTCCATGTGTAGAGTCTTCTCTTGTGTTGTTGGAAGAGGGTGTTTGCTATGACCAGTGCATTTTCTTGGCAAAATTCTATTAGTCTTTGCCCTGCTTCATTCTGCATTCCAAGGCCAAATTTGCCTGTTACTCCAGGTGTTTCTCGACTTCCTACTTTTGCATTCCAGTCCCCTAGAATGAAAAGGACATCTTTTTTGGGTGTGAGTTCTAAAAGGTCTTGTAGGTCTTCATAGAACCATTCAGCTTCAGCTTCTTCAGCGTTACTGGTTGCGGCATAGACTTGGATTACCGTGATATTGAATGGTTTGCCTTGGAGACGAACAGAGATCATTCTGTCGTTTTTGAGATTGCATCCAAGTACTGCATTTCGGACTCTTTTGTTGACCATGATGGCTACTCCATTTCTTTTGAGGGATTCCTGCCCACAGTAGTAGATATAATGGTCATCTGAGTTAAATTCACCCATTCCAGTCCATTTTAGTTCACTGGTTCCTAGAATGTCAACGTTCACCCTTGCCATCTCTTGTTTGACCACTTCCAATTTGCCTTGATTCATGGACCTGACATTCCAGGTTCCTATGCAATATTGCTCTTTACAGCATTGGACCTTGCTTCCATCACCAGTCACATCCACAGCTGGGTATTGTTTTTGTTTCATCTTTACTGGGGGACAATTCTCCATGACATTTCTGTATGCTTTTGTTCTGGAATATCTTTTCAAGGATATTCATATAGCAAAGAGGCTTGCACATTAGAAATACTATGGACCTCCACCAGAGTTTCCTCTGGCTTCTCCTTGCCAAAGGATAGTTCACCATATTTCAGGTCCCAATGAAATCTAGCTATATATATATATATATATATATATATATATTTTTTTTTTTTTTTTTTCTTCCCTGGTGGCTCAAACAGTTCAGAATCTAACTGTAATGCCAGAGACCCAGGTTTGGTCCCTGGGATGGGAAGATCCCCCGGAAAAGGGAATGACAACCCACTCCAGTATTCTTGCCTGGAAAATCTCATGGACAGTGGAGACTGGTGGGCTACAGTCTCCTATAAGTCCATGGGGTTGCAAAGAGTCAGACATGACTGAGCGATTAACACTTCTACTTTGGAACAGCCTTGTGAAAGTGAAAGTGAAGTCGCTCAGTCGTATCCGACTCTTTGGGACCCCATGGACTGTAGCCTACCAGGCTCCTCCATCCATGGGATTTTCCAGGCAAGAATACTGGAGTGGGTTGCCATTTCCTTCTCCAGGGGGCCTTTCCCACCCAGGGATTGAAACCGGGTCTCCCACATTGTAGGCAGACGCTTTACTGTCTGAGCCACCAGGGTAGAGATATCTTTCCCTGTTAGGGCAAAGAACACATGTGTTTCCCGACTAGGAGGATAAAGACAATGTCTCTCTCCAGGGCAAAGTTTGACGGGTTTACTTTCAGGTCATTATAAAAGATGAGGGTTTACTAAGCTCCGAGTTCCTCAGCTGCAAACTCTTTCCAGAACAGCATACGTCTGGGTGACTTGGGAGGCAAGAGGAACCAATGAAACACGAAGCTCTGACTGCCTGCTGCGCTGTTCATGGAAAAGTCCTTTGTCTCTGTTCCAGATGTCTCAGGTTTTGTCTGTATCTATGAAACTGTAGCAGGCAGACCTGTTCACTTGCAAATGGGTAGAAATCTCAGACCCTTCACAGTTATTAACAGCCCAAGGACTCCTAACCCGATGACCCAGCATCCTGAAGCCTCGTGTTGCTACATCAGTCACTAATTTTGTGGTCATTTGTTATGGCAGCAACAGAAAATACATCATGGAAGGTATTTTTGTACTAAGTCTTCCTTCCTGGGGGCACTGACCACACACCCAGGGTTCCTGAGAATAAGGAAAATTGAAAAGTTTAGTTCTGGGACGCTTGCTTGATTCTTATACCCTGACTTAGCAAGGATCCTAGGAAGAGTGTTAAGGAAGAAGGGAGAAAACAGACACTGCGCCCCTGTTTTCCTCTCCTCTTCAAGTGAGAAAATTGAAAAGTACAAATCATAAGGTTTACACTCTAGGAATAAAACCAAAAAAAGTCTAGTACTACATCCACAAAGTAAAGAGGATACAAAAATATCAATAGAAGCACCGATTACACAGGCCCTAGCCTGGTGAACTCCACACAGAGCTATGCGTGGAAGAATAAGGGCTTCCCTGGTGGCTCAGACGGTAAAGAATTGACCTGCACGATGGGACACCCAGGTGCAATTCCTGGGTTGGGAAGATCCTCTGGAGAAGGGAATGACTACCCACTCCAGTAAGTCTGGCGGGCTACAGTCCACGGGGTCTCCAAGAGTCGGACACGACTGGGTGACTAATATGCACAGAGTATCACTCTACAGGGCAGGAGAGGAATCAATTCTTACCCCACCCCTATGTTCGACCCACATAAAATCATGCAGAACATGTGCTCACGAGTTTACACAGGGAACCTGAAATACACGAAAAATGTAAGAGGTAAAACTAAAGCTCCACAGAGAGCTCTGCTCACATGTGAAAAAGGAAACTTCTCCCATCCTAGGGCAAAATCCTCCCATGAATACTCCTTACCTCACGAAGAAAGCCTTCTTTCCGTGGGGATCAGCACAGTCGAGCATCTAAAGTACACTAAATGACACAGGGATTTTTGCTTAAATCCTAAAAGAATCTGTCTCCATAAAAAATGTGTTTCTCTAATACACAGAATCTTCTTCCTAACCAAACACACCTTTTCTCCTCCCAAATCTCCTAAATTATCTAGCTGTGAATCTCAAATTATTAAAACTTTTCACACTGCTTTTAGCCTGTGACTTGATATTCAAGTGTCACTTAAACCAGTCTGAAAATAAAAAATCAATTAAAAAAGAAAACTTCCCCATCAGATAGAGCTACTGGAAAGTTCATCTCATGAGTAATAATTTATAGACAAGGTAATGTATTATTTACCAACCAAGTCATTTGCACCATTTACAGCGTCTTCTTTGCTTGAGCAAAAAACAACAACATATACCACACTAAGGATTATCAGGTGGCTTAAATGGCAACGCACTCCAGTATTCTTGCCTGGAGAATCCCATGGACAGAGAAGCCTGGTGGGCTACAGTCCACGGGGTGGCAAAGAGTCGGACACAACTGAGCAACTTCACTTTCACTTTCACTTTAAGACACTTCATCACCTTTCTTGTGAGGTAATTGGAGATCCTGACAGTCATTAATCCTGTAATTCCAGTAACATGCTTTTGAAGAAGACAGCAAATGTGCTATTTAAATATTTCAGTAGTTTAAATAAAGAGCCTTTATAAAGAAAAGCCAACATAAAAGTTAATGTACTGATGGAATAAACCTGGATCAAGAATATGACAATTAGGGACTTCCCTGGCAGTGTAGTAGTTAAGACTCCACACCTGCTATGCAGGGGGCACAGGTTCGATCCCTGATCAGGGAAGTTAGATGCCAAATGCTGGGTGACCATAAAGCAAAACAAAAACAACAACAAATACAAAAATAGAAAGTCAGGAGAGTGATGGGAGAGTTTAAATTTTTGAGAGACATCTGGTCAAACACTATATGAATGTCTACAATTAGGTTGTTTGGACTTTAATTCCTTAATAAATGGAGCTATTAGAAATTTCATTGGCCGTAAGAACACCATGGAAAAAATTACTAAATTCTAAGAGTGCAATGAAACAAGAAGATATAGGGACAAACTGAGGTTTAAAGGACATTTAAACCTGCTCCGTCTAGTCTCAGGCTTCGGGTCAGGGTTAGTTTCTACACAATTACACAAGGTGGGGCCTTTTCATTCATCTGACCTGACTTAGTTTCTACATAATTACACAAGGTGGGGCCTTTTCATTCATCTGACCTGACTCTAAAGAAAAGGACTGTTGGGACTTCCTGGCAGTCCAGGCTTAGAACTTCTACTTTCACTGCAGGGGCCCAGATTCTACCCCTGATTGGGGAACTCACAGCCGCAACTACTTGTGAGATCTTGTGGCTTAAGATCTCACAAGCCACATAGTGTGGCAGAAAAAAAACAACAACCCAAAACCTTGTGTCCTGGATTTACTTAAACACAAAAACAAATCCTAATAACAACAACAACAACAAAAACATGATTTTCAATGTTGATTTGGAGACAGAACTACACAGTTCCCTAAATATTAAGTGTGAGAAAGTCTGCTGAAATTTAAATACACTCCTCGTGAAGATATGGCAGAACTTTATGTTGAGATTCATTCAGCAACTTCATAACAGCCCACTATAAACTTTTTGAAATTTATTCTAAATTAGGAGCTGGAAGACTATTACTATAAAAGGCCAGATAGTAAATATTTCTAAATATTTTCTTTACAACTTTAAAAATGTAAAAGCCAAAAAGAAGTGAGTATATTCACATTATCCAGCCAATCTCCAGATCACTTTACATCTTGCAAAACTGAAATTCTGTCCCCACTGAACTGACAATCCCCCATTTCCCCTGTACACCAATGTATTGGACACTGTTAGTGGATAGGAAGGAGGATTCTCTGATCAAGGTCAAAAGCAGCAGAGAAGGGTCATATCCATACCTCCTCCTCCAGGTATATACACCAGTGTTCACAGCAGCATTACTCAAAATGGGCCAAAAATGGAAAGAACCCCATTGTCCTTTGACAAACGAATGGATATACAAAATGTGGTTTATACATACAGTGCAACACTGCAATAGTGCTCAGCTGCTCAGCCGTGTTCAACTCTTTGAGAACAAAACCAATATTCCATTGTATGTGTAAACCACACTTCATCCATTCATCTGCTAACGGACAATTGGATTCTTTCCACTTTTTGCCGATTTTGAATAATGCGGCTGTGAACATTGGTTTCCACTTCTTGCTTGTTGTGAATAATGCTTCTGTGAACACTGGGGAATCTCATTCAGCCTTAAAAAAGATGGAAATTCTGATAGGTGCTACAACACAGATGAACCCTGAAAACATTATGCTAAGTGAAGTGAGACATAAAAGGACAAATATTCTCTGCCTCCACTTCTATACAGTATTAATACCTAGAGGAGCCAAATTCAAAGAGGGAGGAAGTAGAATAGTGGTCACTTTTAGTAGCATAGGGTCTGGGGCAATGGGGAATGGAGACTTAGTGTTTAATGAGCACAGAACTTCAGCTGCATGATGAAAAAATCCCAGAGGTGGGCAGCAGTGACGGTTGCGCAACAATGTGAATGTACTGATCACCACTGAATTGCAGCCTCTTAAAAAGAGTCAAAATGGTAAATTTTATGTTATGTGTATTTTACCACAATAATAAAAAAAAAAAGAAACGAAATAACTGTTCTAGGTCAGAGTCATACAGAAGCAGACTGCTGGCCACAACTGGGTCGCATGCTATAGTTTGCCCTAAGTCATTGAATGAAATGAAGCCACTCAATGAAATGAACAAAATGACAGAAAATAATTTTTTTAATTATACTTCATTTTTATTTCAACGTGAACATGTTACTATTTCATATTTAATATATTTGTTGTACTTGCCAAAACTTATAAATGCAACTACAATATTTATGGATCAAAAAATACTTGAGTCTCTTTAAGATGAAGTAGAATGTATGTAAAGACAGGGTGTAAAGACAGGGTGATACGCACAAGTATCCACAGCTTTACCTGTTAAGAGATGTAGGGAGGTACAGGAGAGGTAGAGATGAATTAATTATGGTGTCTGCAACAAAGCGTAAAACTTAGCCTGAAAGATGAGGTGGGTAAAGCTGAAACAATGGGTGAAAATACCCAGTCTCAAAGTTCAGATTTCAAAGTCTGGTATTACAGCCTATACCACTTTTACCTTCTTCCCCACTCACCTGGTTGCAGAATAAACCATTTTCCTTCCATCTGGCTGGGGCAGAGGCGTGGGGTTGGGGGAGTGACACATTACAAAATTAAGCATACTGCCGGAGATCTCCCCTGAGCTCCCCCCTGCATTCTTGCAACATTTAAACCTAAAACTCACTCAATTCTTTGACTGGTTGGCACAATCTCAGACTGTGAAGGCAACATATTCCTGAAGGAGAAAAGCCTGAGGCAATCTTTCTAGTCTTCAAGTCAGCTCAAAGCGGGGGGGGGGGGGGGGGGAATCAATAATCACTTTCAGACTAGGTAGAGAGTATATACATACATCGACAAAAGATATTGTTTCAGTTATTGATTCACTGGAACAAATCCAACAAAGAATCCTAAACTCAGTGAGGGAAAACTATTTCATTTTACTCGTGGACTTTTTTTAATTTCATTTTTCTAGAGCAGTTTTAGGTTTACAATAAAATGGAAAGAAACGTACAGAGAGAATTCCCACATCCCCTCCACTCCCACACATGCATGGCCTCCCCCCATCATCAGCATCATTCACCTGAATGGTACATTTTTCATCAAGGACGAATCTAAACTGATACATCATAATCACCCAAAGACCATAGTTAACCATCCAGAGTCCACAGTTTAACTTAGGGTTCACTCTTGGTTTTTGTACATTCTGGGTTTGGACAAAATTATAATGACATATATTCATCATTACCATATCATATAGAATATTTTCACTGCTCTAAAAACCCTCTGGGCTCTGCCTATTCATCTGGCAATTACTGATCCCACCTGACAATTATTCATCTTTTTATTGTTTCCATAGTTTCGCCTTCTCCAAAAAGTCATACACTTGGAATCCTACGGTATGTAGGCTTTTCAGATTGGCTTCTTTTACTTGGAAATATGAATTTAAGATTCCTCCATGTCTTTTCATTGCTTGATAGCTCAATTTTTTTTAGTGCTGAATAATATTCCATTGTCTGAATGTATCACTGTTTATTAACCTGTTTATCTACTGAAAGACATCTTGGTTGCTTCCAAATTTGGGCAATTATGAACAAAGGTGCTATAAACATCCATGTGCAGATTTTTTTTTGTGGACATAAGGTTTCAACTATCTCTGGATAACCAATAAGGAATGTGATTGGTGGATCGTATAGTAAGAGTGTATTTCATTTTGTAAGAAACCACCAAACTGTCTTCCAAAGTAGCTGTACCATTTCTCACTCCTACTAGCAGTGTGTGAGAATTCACAAATTGGTGAAAACCTCAGCAGCGTTCGGTGTTGTCAGTTCCAGATTCCGGCCACTTTAATAGGGATGTGGTGGTATGTCATTGTTGTTTTAACTTGCATTTCTCAGATAACATATGATGTGGAGCATCTTCCCACTATGCTTATTTGACATCTGGATATCTTCTTGGGTGAGTTCTGTTAAGGCGGTTGTCCCATGTTTTAATTAAGCTTTTGTTTCCTTACTGCTGCATTTTAAGAGTTCTTCGTACATTTTTGGATCACAGTCCTTAACAGCTGTGCCTTTTCCAGATTTTTCTCCCAGTCTGTGCCTTTCTCCTAGTTCTCTCGAGCTCATGGGTTCTTCAGGCCAGGAATCAGGGTAAGGTGGAGCTGGAATGGCTTCCTCTGGTCCACAGGTTTAGCACCTCAGCTTGCAAGACGCAAAACGCTGATGGGTGACTCCAGTTCTGGGAGCCAGAATCAGCTTCTCCACTCGTGTGGCAGGCACCTGGGCTGGCTACCTGGAGGGCTGGGCTCAGCTGTGACTGTCACTCAGCATACCTTCAGGGGACCTTCTGATGTGTATTTGGCTCTTCAGAGCACATCAGCCTCTGGCAGTCAGACTTCTGCATGATGGCTGAGAGTTTGGAAAGCAAGTGTTCCAACAGACAAGGTGGAGTGACCTAGCCCCTGAAGTCAAATGGTAACTATGGTCACCTTTCACTATACTCTAGTGGTTCAATCAGCCATGCCCCACCTATATATAAGGGAGGGGATAGAGAGCCTATATCTTTATGGGACAAGTAAAGAAATTGCAGCTACATTTTAAAACCATCACAGACATATTTACATAGAGAAATGGGAGGATACAGGCCAAGGGCTTAACAAGGTACACCTCTCAGAATTCCTCAAAGCGAATTTTGTTAACCTATTATTTTAAGTCAGACTAATCCAAACATACCCTCCCTGGATGGCAAAATTTCACCTGCTTATTCTCATATGACACTGTAACATATCAGCAGAAATTCATTTTCTCTAGGTACACTGCATCAAGAATGACTAACAGCTTGCTTTTGACCCTAGAACCACCTGCTAGTCATAACCATTTACTTTTCAAACACAATCAAGTTCAGATCCACCCTCAAATTTAGGCTAAATCATATCCAGAAAGAATACAGAGAATACCTATACCAAGTCAGGAGAAGAAACTGCCAGCCCACTCCAGTATTCTTGCCTGGAGAATCCCATGGACAGAGGAGCCTGGCGGGCTACAGTGCATGGGGTTGCAAAGAATCGGACATGACTGAGCAACTAAACATAGCAAGTAAAGGAAGGAGAAGAGGATCAGGCCAACACTATGGTTGCTGAAATCAGAGGCCATTCCCTGTCTCACTGATTTCATGGGCCAAGAATAATTTCAGAAGTAAACTAAATGGGAGCAAATAAAGTTACTAACTTCTTATTTTCCAAAGTAAAAATATTTAGAAAGCAACTATTCTATTACTATCCTCACAGGAAAGAAAAATAGAACGAACAATTTCAAAATAAAGCATAATCACTTAGAAAGAATAGATTAAAAACTACATTTTTTTTTTCTCATTTCTCTGCTGACCTGCAGAAACTTCACTGTGGATGAACCTCAGTTCACATACTGGGGTGGGAAACCACTTGTGCATCTGACATTCTGGTCCCTTCCCTCACTCCCTTGCTTTATTCTAATAGTTCTAGAACTTCTGCTTGCTCCTAGAAATTCAATCTAAAAGACAAATAAGGAAATGATTTATAACACACAACAAGTGCTATAAGCATATGGGGAGCAAGGGGGAATCAAGGAAAGTTCCACAAATTATGTGAAAAAGATTTGTCCAAGAGAAAGAATGGGGAAGATTACTATGGATGCCAGTGACTGTAGCTGAAAGGCACAGGGATAATCTATGTATCCAAGGCAACCATACTGTGTACCAAAAAAGTAAGTAGTGATTATACTTGGTTGTAGAGTAAAGGTTACTTTTTTAAATTTTTCTATTTTCTAAAATTTAACAATGGAGCATGCATTAATTTAATGATCAGAAAATTTAAAAATAATGATTTCAATTTTATGTGTTAGCTTAGGAAGAACAAACAAAAGGCCCATTTCCCCTTAAAAAAGCAGTCTGTATTAAAAGAGGCCAGGTTGTAAAAAGGACAGACGACACTAGGGAAGACGACATTCTGTCAGTGCCTGCGTCAGAATCCTAGGCTGGGTATATTCAATACTGTAGGCCTTCTTGTTCATAGATGGTCATTATCAGAAATTCTCAGGTGGTAGGTATGGACAGATCCAATGCTTGAGTCAGATACCAAGGTTAGAATCCTGCCTCTACCACTAACAAGTTCAACGAGTTCCTCAAACTTTATCCTTAAATACTTGAATCTGTTTTCTCGTCTGTGACATGGAAAACTGCCTACCTTTTAGGAATTTTGCACAGATCAACTGATATAATGTAAGAAAAGCGCTTAGTACAGTGCCTGACCCTCACAAAATAACAGCTACAAGACATATTTGTGTATCAATTGAGAAGTAGCTAATTTGTTTGCTCTATTGGCTTACAAAGGCTTTAAGATCCCACCATTGTTTGCCTCAAAGCTTTGAGCACGTAAAACGTCAGTAGTAACGTAAACCTTTCGAAACTTAAATATATGCCAGTTTTTACCAAGTTCCAAATGCGAAAAGATATTCAGTACTGCTTCCAAAGTTAAGCTATCCCTAGAATGTTCTTTCGGAGGATCCCGAAATAACTAAGTGGCTCCACCCCCAGATTTTATCAATTGACACAAAACTAGGCGGACGTTTCCCATTTCCTCTTATTCCAGCGGACTCCCCTATCCACTCCCTGGGAGAATCGCAGATCTTTGGGTCAGAGAAAGGTTCAGCTCTAAGGTAATGGTTTCTTACACAGCCTTTTTTTTTTTTTTTTTTTACACAGCCTTTCTTAAAGCTGGAATACAGTCAGCAGAACAGTGTAGTAGGAGTTCCTCAAATGTTTTCAAAAGACTTGTACAGCTTGCAGAATCGTCCTGGGCCACTGAGCCAGCCGGGGCCAGCTGCACAACTTCCGAATATTTCGACTTCTTCCACCCTGGTACCTAGGTACGTGCCTAGAAGCCCCGCCCCCGAAAAGTGACCAATCACAGAACTAGAAGTGAGCCGGATGGGGCGGGCCTATCTTGCGCAGTGCTCGAATCACCAACCTCAGACAGCGAGGGCGGAAGCGGAAGCCCTGGTTTGGCCTTGGGTTCCGCCTTGGGGGAATGTCCCGAAAGAACAAGTGAAGAAATCCTGAGGCTGGTGGGTTGGCGTTCTCGTCTGTTATCTATCCGCGGAATCATCACTGACGCCTGCAGCCGCCGCAGGGAAGGGACACCACCACCCAAGAAAAGAGCGAGCAGGCCGGCAGCCGCGGGGCAGAAAAGAACTGAGTGCAGGGTCTTTACGGGCTGGTCCCTTTCGGCGCCGCTCCCCTTGAGGCCATGGTGCCGGCGGAGCTCTGGGCAATCCCCAGGTGAGGGCAGCGGCTCTGCCGGGGATTCCACCGCGGAAGAACTGGGTCGATGCTTTGTGGGGAAGAAAGAATGTTGCCCGCACTGCTCCCCGGTAGCCCCGTGAGCGGCCGCGTTTGTGGCAGCAGCAACACTAAGCACAGCGTGGGCCGAGGAGGCGGTTCAAGCTGCTGGTAGAGTCGCTTGTCGGCTCTTTTTCCGTAATATGCGAGACGAAAAAACAGCCCAAGAACAGGGCTCCGCGTTACCATCTACTTCGAGCTTCTTTTCCTTCCTACTCGGAGCTGATTTATGCGGAAACATGCCTTGCACTTGTACCTGGAGGAACTGGAGACAGTGGATTCGACCTTTAGCGGTGGTTCTCTACCTGTTGTCCATAGTGGTTGCGGTTCCCCTCTGCGTGTGGGAACTGCAGAAACTGGAGGTAAGAGGGTCCCGCACCATCAGCCTCCTACCCTTTTTTCTACCATCCTATCCATCTAAGGTAGCCTGTTTTTACCCGGATGCTCCATGCTTGATAGCCTGAAAAAGGTCATATAAGGAACCTATAGCAGAACCGATGTCTGGCTTCTGGTTGTTCATGGTTTTTCAGAGCGTGCTACTGGTGGAGGTAGGACTGAGAAAATAAAATATATTACTATAGCAGCTTCGGAGAGCGCTGTTTTGCAGGCAGTCATCCATTTCCGGAAAGTAGTAACTTTATTACTGAAATCTGATCTGTTCAAATACTGAACTTAATTATATCTACCTTAAGGACCAGGTGTAGAATTTTATTAGCATTTAACTAGCTTCTTGAATTGGAGAAGGCAATGGCAACCCACTCCGGTACTCTTGCCTGGAAAATCCCATGGACGGAGGAGCCTGGTAGGCTGCAGTCCATGGGGTCGCTAAGAGTCGGACACGACTGAGCGACTTCACTTTCACTTTTCACTTTCATGCATTGGAGAAGGAAATGGCATCCCACTCCAGTATTCATGCCTCGAGAATCCCAGGGACGGGGGAGCCTGGTGGGCTGCCATCTATGGGGTCGCGCAGAGTCGGACACGACTGAAGCGACTTAGCAGCAGCTTCCTGAATTAAAGGATTGAGTTGGTTCGACTTTGTTCTTACTTTAAAGTTGAACTCTTAGCCCACAAAGTTTTCAGGGAAAATGCCTTGTATGTTTTTTGATGTCATATTCTTATTATGACATCAGGAAAGTATTATAAGCTGAAAGACCCCAAAGTAAATGCTTAACTAAGCACTTTGTAAAAAAGTTGAACTTTCAAGTTTGACGTTAATAAAACCCAAGGGACTATTATTACTTAGAAACAACTGTTTCACAAGAGTTATGACAAGACTATGGCAATTTGGGGCCTTTTGTGTGGAAATATTTTTATATAATTAAACAAATTGTATTCAATATATGTTTGTTTTCTGTATGTTCACTCAGTTTTTTTGTTCACTTGCCCATACTAGCATAGTCCATATAGTTATTTTTAATGTTACTAGAATATTACACTACATTAAGTATTCTCATCCGTTAGAAATTTAGATTATTTCCATAATTTGTCTACCAAACTTCACATATAGACATCTTAATACTAGTAGAGATTCCTTACTTTAAAGTATTTCTCTAGAGTATTTCTTACTCTGAAATATAGGAACTATTTTAAAGATTAATTCTGTGTATCATAACCTAAGTTAAGACTTCTCTTAGTTGTTGGTGTCAGTGACAAATAGTAGTCAATCTAAGAAAGAGATGGAAAATTTTATTCAAGACAAACTGAGAATTAGAGCCTGGGAGACAGCCTGTCAGAGAGCTCTGAAGCACTGTCCTGAAGAGATACAGGGGAAGCCGGTGTATATGTGATTCTGGCTAAGGAGGCAGATGCAGGCAAGTACTCGGTAAAAGATCGCTAGTCACAAGGAACAGGTGTGAATTTAGTGAGTTTCTAAGTATGAAAAGATGCAAGAATCCAGGTTCATAAAAAATTTCTCCTGAAAACAGCCGACTGTCTGAAGGCCAGTTTTGCCAGTTTTCACAGAGTCTGCCCCGCCCCCCTCACCCCAAATTCCTTCCAGGGTGTATTGTAGGTCAGCGCCCACAGTGGCTAGTGACTGAATTCTCAAACAACTGGATGGGCAGTATTTGTTATTTTACAGTCCTTTCCCTTTCGCTCTTAATTTAGACCAAAGTTTGGGAGGCATTTTGCGACCAATTTGTCCCACGGGACTGGGAATGCTTGTTCTCAGGTCAAATGAGGATTTTCAAGTTAAGCCATTCAATGTACTGTTACTGAACTAAATCCTGTCAATAGTAACCAAAAGCCTCTGGGCCTCTGTCTTGTGTCCAGGAAATGGTTCCCTCTTGTTGCTTCTTCCCACAAGAAAAAGTTACACTGTCACAGTCATGGATCTTATATAACTATATATTGGGTCAATCATTTCAAGTGGCTTAATCATTAGTTTTATCGGAGATTCGGACACATTTGGTAGTGCCAGAACCAATAACCATAAACAGGCATAAATGCAAGTAATATAGTTAGTAACATTACTAAGGTTATAAGTTAAGTATTTAAGTTTGAACTTCGTTACAGCCCAACATCTCCCCATGTCTGACCACTCTTCAGCTCCAGTCACCATCTTTAAGGGGAGTGATAACGTTGGCATTGTACATAAAGCTCAGCAATGGACATGAACTTGGGCAAACTTCAGAAGATGGTGAGAGACAGGGAAGCTTGGTGTGCTGCAGTCCACGGGGTCGCGAAGAGTCAGACACGACTTGGCGACTGAACGAGTACAATAAAGCTCACCAGAGATGTCTGCACTTACAAGTCAGGTGCTGGGTCACCATGACCCCTTTCAGAATTGAGAAAGGAATGCTGTCTTCTAAGTAGAGGCCGGAAGGAGGGAAAGTGATCTTTATGTTTGAGCAAGTACTGCTGCCGCTGGAGAGGTCAGGCTAACACAGTGCAGACCCACATTGCACCCCAGAGGGGCGGGACGCCAGAAGGCAGAGAGAAAGTTCTGTGTGAAAGTGTTTCTTGTTTTGCCTTAAAATGCAAATTTTTATTTCATCATTGATGTCACCTCTACTTTTTCTGTACCAGCTTTGAAGGAATATTTTAATCTACAGTCTCCACTGCTAACACCCTGAGCCAGATTCTCATCCTGTATTGCCTGGACTATCCTGAGCGCACCAGCCAAACTACCTAGTGAAAACATAAGTCACGCTGTGTGTGTCCTCGTGAAGTTTTCCAGTCACTGCTAGTCCCGGATTAAAACCCATTATGTCCTTGACTGTGGCGCCAAGCCCCAGCATGATCTGAACCCACCCCCACCCCATCTCATCTGACTTTCTCTCCTTAGTTCCTGAGCCTCCTCCATCTTGCTTTGCTCAAACGTGTAGGGCATGCTCCCTCCTTAGGGCCTTGGCGTGTCATAATATGCCTTTCCCTAGATAGTATTTTTGTTCCTTTGTGTCCTTGAGGTTTTTACTTCAGTGTCACCCAGCTCCCCTGTTTAAAAATAACAAGCTTCTTTTCCTCAACTCTTCGTATCCTCTTCCCTTCTTTATATTTCTTAGGACTCTCCAGCATCTAACACGATTTATGGTTTACTTGTTTTCTCCTTTTGCCCAGATGTCTGATACTTAATAACTGATTGTTTGAGCCCCAGTGCTGCTGTATTCTGTATGGTTAGAGAGAGAAACATGGCTCCTGCTTTCCTGGAACTTAGTGATAGAGATCAATAAATCAGATCAAACAGATCAATAAATGATGTGAAGTGCTATGAGGAAATTTTAAAAGATCTAAAAAGTGAACAAGTGGGGCAGCATTGTTGCACACCTTCCAAAAACAACTCTACCGGCCTGTGGAAAATTAAGTGGAAGTGGAAAAAAGTTAGAAAGCTCTGCAAGGTGGTTCAGAGGTAGTGGGTGCCCAGGCTATGATGACTTACGGCCCAAGTCAGGATAGCAGAAATAGAGATGGAAAAGTGAATTTTAAGCATCATGGAAATTTAAGAAACAGAGCTTGACAGGGGATGTGATTGGGGAAGAGAGGCAGTGAGAGAAAGGGGGACGTCAAGAACCACTCTGAGGTTTCAGTCTTGAACAACAAGGTAAATGGTGATGCCAGTTCCCAAGGTGGAAACTCAGACTTGAGAGCACTTGAGTTCTGCTTGGGACACACAGTTCAAGGTATGTGAGAGACATTCACATGGGCTCGTCAGATCTGCATGTGCGAAGCTGTTTCAGTCGTGTCTGACTCTGTGCGACCCCATGGGCTGCAGCCTGCCAGGCTCCTCTGTCTGTGGGGGTTCTCCAGGCAAGAATACTGGAGTGGGTTGCCGTGCCCTCCTCCAGAAGGACAAAACAGTGAGAAGTCTGGTGCTGCTGCGCTGTCCATTGGTCTTCACAAGTAAGGGGGTCCTTTGTGAGCCTCGTCCTGGTTTCGACGGAAGCGTCGGTGGTGGTGGTGGTTTAGCTGCTAAGTTGTGTCCAACTCTTGCGATCCCCATGGACTGTAGCCTGCCAGCCTCCTCTGTCCATGGGTTTCTCCAGGCAAGAATACTGGAGTGCATTGACACCTCCTTCTCAGGGGATCTTCCCGACCCAGAGATTGAACCTGGTCTCTTGCATTGCAGGCAGACTCTTTACCGACTGAGCTATGAGGGAAACCCTGGAGGCATCCGGGCAAAAGCTAGAAATAAGTGTGGAGTGAAGAAGTGGTATCAGTATATGAAGACAGGTTTTTGTTCATTTTGTTTGTTTTGAGTATTTTTTTTACTCAGGGGAATGAATGGCACAGTAGATAGAAAGGAGTGTGGATTAAGGGGCAGGCTACTACTGTCCATGGGGTCGAAAAGAGTCGGACACGACTGAGCGACTTCACTCTCACTTTCCCCTGCCATTGTGTTTTGTTGTTAAAATGTTAGAAACACTAACTACAGCATGTCCCTAAGATAAGGTGTAATTTTCTTTAATCTTCTTTAAAGCCCTGAAACAGGAATTATCCCCATTTTACAGATGGGAAAACTGAGACTCATAAGTGGATAAAGTGATACCGTGCTAAGTACTTACTCATCACTCATTCTCATTTACTGGATGAGTTTATGTCTTTAAAATGCTTCACACTGTCCCCAGCACATAGTAGGTACTCAGTAAGCCCCGAATTACCACTGTTGTTTTAAAAATAGCACTGTTGTTATTGCTGTTTATTTGATATTTATTTGCTGTTGTTATTGTTATTGTTATTGTTATAGTGGGGCAGCAGTGTGATAGCGTTTTTGGATAGCATTTTCATTGGGATTAGGTTCACAACTGAGCACATAAAGCAAAGTTATTTGCATCTGATTAAGCACTGGAAAAAGTGGTTGACATGTTTAGAGCCAGTATTGTATGAAAAAAAAATACTTACCTTTTAAACACTACAGTCAGAATGCTCACGCTGTGAGAAGTCAGTGGGGACTGAGGTTGTAGAAAACTGGGGGTTCGGCTAGCCTGTCCCATGCCCATGAGGAATACTCTCAGGACTGGAGCGGCCAGGCCACCCTCTGCCGCCATCTGTGGCACTCTTGCTGGGCTGAGCGTGTATTAACATATATAAAGGTCATGCAAGGAACATGCCCCCGGGACACCGCACTGCCCTGCTAGTCTTGTGTCGCGAGTAGCCACTCTCTGGCAGTGCTCCCTGCTTCTCCCTGAGAAGTGAGCCCAGAAAACACCCTCCTGTGTCCCTCTTCTCTCTGCTCCGAAGGCCGCTGGCTGAGGGACAGCTGACTCACTGCTGGATGCTGGTCTTTAGTGGTTTTTTCTTTCCTCTCTGCTTTCTTCAAATTACCTTAGGAAAAAAATCTACACTACTTGTCTCCTTTTTTCTGAGCCCCAAAGTGGCTGATAAGTTTAATATTATTAATCACATCCTTCTATCAGTGTCTCAAGTGTGAATAATTTATTTAGAGAGAAATGTAAATTAAATGTAATAATCATTAATAATTTGTGCAGATACCTAGAGTAAGATCTTATTTTATAATATTATTTTAGTAGAACATATATCATTTTATTACATTTTATTATAACATTACATAAACATGTATACACATACGATAGGTTCAGTTTCTTAGGCATACAGCTTTTTAAATAGCTCTAAAACCAAAACAGTTATAAGACCAGTGATTCAAATTAGTAGCATTAATGTGGATGGATGATGCTTTTCTAAACCGAAATTACCACTTGCAGTGTAAAACTAGTACTAACTCTCCCATGCAAGATTTCTAAAGTTTGGAATCACCATACTGAAGTGAGTCAGTTCTCCAGTTACTTGTTTTATGATCATTTGAAGAAGAACTTTCTTCTTTACAGCACACTGAGGATGCTTGGCTTTCTTTAGTCATGAGCACATCAGTTTTCTCTCAAGTCTGCCACCAAGTCCTACCTTTTAGCACTAAAGCAGTCATGAAAACAAATGTAGGCGTTAAAAGTACTTGGCAATACTGTTCTCAATGATCACCTTATAATAAAGAAAATCTAGGGTATATTACTATTATTGCCATCATTAAAATGAGTGGTTGTTTAATTGCTAAGTCATATCCAACTCTTTTGTGACCCCATGGACTGTGTAGCTCTCCAGTCCCCTCTGTCCTTGGGATTTCCCAGGCAAGAATACTGGAGTGAGTTGCCATTTCCTTCTCCAGGGTGTCTCCTTGACTCAGGGATCGAACACGAGTCTCCTGCATTGGCAGGCAGATTCTTTACCACTGAGCCACAGGGAAGCCCAGTACTGAATTTTAAATGAAATTGAGCCAAGCAAAAATCTCTGGAAAATTATTGCTCAGACATTCTTTTTAGAATCTGCACCTCTGCATATTCACTTTTGACTTACTGTTTTATTAATTTCCAGCATTCAGCAAGACTTTTTAATCTCCTTTTCAAGTTTTCCATACAGTTGAATGTAGAAATTCATTGTTATAAAAATACATTTGTTCTCTATACTTTTCTACCTCTGTAATCTTTGGCTCTTGATGAAAAAAAAATCTTGTTCAAAACAGCAAAAGATAGAAGTTGTGGACTTCAGTTCTATTTCCATTAACTGTTCAAACTCCTCAAATACTAAAAATAAATTTCCAGCTTTTTTGCTTTAAAAAGCTAGCATTTGCTTTTTTTTTTTTTTTTTAATTAAAAGGATTCACATTCAGGAGTACAAGGAATAAAATTTATTCTGGGGGGCTCCTCAGATAGAACAGGGGTTCAAATAAAATTTTTTTTTACCAGAAAATGAGGGGATTACTTTAGCTCTGCCTTAGGATGAAGCAGTTCAAATGATACTTTTAGACATTGAGCTTTTAAAGGAAAAAAGTATTGATCAGATATTGACCTTAAAAAGAAATTAGATCTTTTGAAAATGTCTTGTCCTGAGTTGATAATATTGTGTATAAGAGACATGCACGTGTGCTTGGTCGTGTCCAGCTCTGCGACCCCATGGACTGTAGCCTGCCAGGCTCCTCTGTCCATGGAATTTTCCAAGCAAGAATACTGGAGTGGGTTGCCATTTCCTCCTCCAGGGGATTCTCCCTATTCAGGCATCAAACCTGCATATCATGCACCTCCTGTATTGGCAGGCAGATTCTTTACCACTGCGCCATGTGGGAAGCCCTGTGTGCTCTTACAGGGGCAATCTGTATTAGCATGGGTCCTCTGGACAGGTCCCTTGGACACTGGCAGTGCTTTAGCCAATGGGAGGATTAAAAGACATGATGCATGTAAAGAACTTAGCAAGGTTATCAGGCAAACAGCACTCAATAAGTGTTCTGTTCATATTTTGAGTAACAGTAAAATTTGCAGAAAACTTTGGTAAATTTTATCCCAACATAAAAGCAGAGGAATAAACCAGAAGAGTTTTAGATTTGACTTCTAGAATATTCTAAAATTTCTGTACATCCTTAATCAGAAAAATATAAAAGACCAGTAACAATCTGAGGGAAATGACGTGGGATTAATATGCTTAATCTATGCAGTGCTATATAACTAAAGACCATATGAGGAAAAATCCACCCCCTCTTTCCATAAAAGCACAAATAGGCTGTTATTGAAGAAGAAATAAAAATACCCACTAGTTATTTGGAAAATACTGAGTCTCAGTAATACATAAATTAAAATTTTAAAAAACACAGAAATCATATTTACCTGTTTAGCTTTAATATCAGAGAATTATACTAATATGTTCTTTGCTTCCTAAAGGTTGGAATACACACCAAGGCTTGGTTTATTGCTGGGATCTTTTTGCTGTTAACTATACCTATCTCGCTTTGGGTGATACTGCAACACTTAGTGCATTATACACAACCTGAACTACAGAAACCCATAATAAGGTAAGTCCTTACATGTTGGTTCTACTAGTGCTGTGTTGGCTAATCTCATAAAATGTAAGTTATATAAAATGTAAAATTTTTTTAATCATGTAAAATGTTTTAAATTTATGTTTTTTGCTTTCTAAATAGGATTCTTTGGATGGTACCCATATACAGTTTGGATAGTGTAAGTATGCTTCATTTTAACTCATTAACTAAAAACTTGTTTTATGATACTAACTATAATTAATGTAATAAAAGTAATGTTATTTGGCAGTAAGGAGTTAGGTTAATAAGTGTTTTTAATGTTAATAAAGAAGATAAAGTATAACCATAGAAAAGGCAGATGTTTTAAAATTTAAAATGAGTTGTTCTTATTCCTCTAAAGATTATAATACTTAAAATTACCTTATCATCCTTTTTATTTATTATAATATTTATTTGGACCAAAACAGAAATCTTCCCCAGTGGATCCTGGTATATGTAATTGTTACAAATAACTGCTTTAATATGGTTAAATATAAAGAAAATGTCTTTAACATCATTTTTCTATGGTCATGTCAAGAAGTTTTGGATTATATTCATATTGAAGAACTCAAGTACATAATATAACTTTTCTCTTCATATTCATTGTTTACCCCCCAACACAAATGTTTTTGTTTACCAATATGCAAGATGTTTATTGCTTTTAAAATTTCATTTCACTGATTGCCTGGTAGCCCTCATAACGATAAAATTTAGTAAGTTTGATATAAGTATGTGACAAGACAACTCAAGTTTTAAAATAGGCCTATTGCGAGTACCATGAATTGCAGTAGTAATTCCTTTTATTGTTTTTAACATCTGTTAAAACAACTGTTTTTAACATCTGTGCTTCTTCATAGTGGATAGCTTTGAAATATCCCAGCATTGCAATATATGTGGATACCTGCAGAGAATGTTATGAAGCTTATGTCATTTACAACTTCATGGGATTCCTTACCAATTATCTAACTAACCGCTATCCGAATCTGGTATTAATCATTGAAGCCAAAGATCAGCAGAAACATTTCCCTCCTTTGTGTTGCTGTCCACCATGGACTATGGGAGAGTAAGTATGTTTGGTTTTAATTCTTTAAGTTTGGTTTTACTTAAACAGATGTAAGTGTCATTTCTCTGCAGTGTGTTAAGTGCTATATGCAGGACAAAAAGTATAACACAGAGTCCCTGCCCTCATGTAGTTCATAGTCAAGTTTGAATACTTAAAAAACACATTTTTATAATCCACACATAAGAGTTAGTTTCTTTTACATTATTTACCGTAAATAGGAAACTGGTAAAGTTGTGGGGGTAAAAAACCTTAGGAATCATTTTATCAACATTCTTTTACGATTGGAAACCAGAGTCTGCAGAGATTAACTTCCTCAAATCACATAGCAAGTTAAAGGCAAAATTGGATCTAAGACTTGAGAAGATAGTGTAGGTGGGGAAACAGCATTGGACATGAAATAAGAGCAACAAATAGCAGTGTTTATTCTAGTTATATGTAAGTTAGTTGGCCTTGTTATTCATTCATGTAGGACAGAAAGGAAATAAAGCCTGCAAAGTTATGTTGAACCTAAGATTTCATTTACTCTATGAATGAACCACTGGATGTTTTTCAGCAGGAAACATTTGAAGACTGGCATTTTAGAAAGATTAATTTTAAAATACTATGCAGGATTCATTAGGAGAAGAGTCCAGAAGGGGAAATAAATTATGTTATTAGAATAGTTTATTTGTGAGATAAGCTGAAAAAGAGGGGTGTGGAATTGAAATTGAAAGGAAAGATAATAAGAGAATCCAATGGAGAATCAACAAGACTTGATTGCTGATAGATGGGGATGTAGATGGGTGGAATGACTTGGAGGATCAGTGTAGATATACGCCCTAGGGTTAGCTACGTTGCCTTTCATGCAATACAGAACCACTTGGAGGACATTGGCACCAAACGTGTCTCTCCTTAACACCCTTGCAGTAACAGGGAGCTGCCTGGCTATTTGAAATAATAAATTCGTGAGATTGTTTATTTGACAAATACATATTGAACACCTAGTATGTGCTAGTAGATAGGTATATCATAATACATGTAACAGATGTAGAACTCATGGAACTTACAGCTTGGTTAGGAATTAAGTGAAGACACAAATATATAGTTAGTTACTTCAGGAAACACTATGAAGGAGAAACAACTGGAGCCTATGAAAGAGGATAGTGAGAATAACGGTTGGGGGGGTGGAAGGATGTTGTACTCAACTCCAAGTACAATAAGAACAAACAGGGGTTTATAACCAAAGAGATTGGGGTGGTCACTGGGTGGAAAATTACTAAGAGGAGACATCAGGTTAGGGGAATTCTCTCTAAATTGCCCTAAAAAGAATGTTACTTAAGGCAGACCAAGAAGACATCAAGAGTGACGGAAGAGGAGCTGGATTTGATACCAAGGGTAATCAGATATTGGGGGGTAGGATGAGATGATGGAGGGGTGGTGGTAATAGGTGTCTTAGCAGGATTTTTGGCTTAGACTGGTTTCCCAGGTCAAGGACAGGGCCTTGCTGATGCCTAGTTGAAAAGAAGGCTAAGAGGAACCCCGTCTAAAGTTTGGTCCAGGAGAGAGATTGTCAAGTGAGAAGCCAATATAGGACGTTAAGCAAAGGGCTGATACCCAAGATTCTTTTTCAGAGATTACTGTACTCTTTGTATGCTGAACTGGAAGTGAGCATAGATGCAAGAGATTGCAGTGGTCTAGTAAATATGATGGTGGTGGTGGAGGTGGCAGTGGCAGCTTGGCTTTGATCAGGGCTCCTCTGTCAATACAGAGCCTGAGATGCTGCCCCAGCTGCTGCTTCAGGCTGGCTCATCCCAGTTAGCAGGTGGCCAGCTAAAACCCAGAGCCTTTTTGAAGGTTTCAAGGCAGTAGACCAAAATTTCCCTTTTCTGTGCTTGTGCAATTTATTTGTTCCTAACTATACAAGTAGTTACATTTATTCTTGTTTACATTTTTCTAAGCATCACTTTTATTCAGGGATAATTTTACATCAAATTTTTAATTTTTATATTTAATCACATTTTCTCTTTTTAAAAAACTATGTTAAAAGTTCCTGAGACTCTTGAGTTCTGACAGCTACTACCTGAATGATATCAGCAGTGTATCCATAACTATAAACCAGGTTTTCTTTCCTTTGAAGACTTTAAACATTACCAAAGCAGTTTGGGGATATGGTTTTAGTAATATGAACCTTCTCATTCTCTGTATATAAATACAGTTTAGGTTACCAGTCTCCTGTTGGATAACTGGTGTTATATGTCTGATCATTAATCAGCCTGTTGCTGTTGAGGATAATTCAGTATGATGCTTTGGTTTTAAGCATCATACTGAATTTAAGATGCAAGTTTCCAGTGTTTAGATGTAAAACTGCATCTGCTTTTTAGACTGTGATTTATGTGACATATGCAGTGAGCACAGTGAGTTTTCTTTTAATGAATGTTAGATTTTATGTATGTGAGTTTATGAGAGGAGGGGAACATTTCACCTAGTGAGTTAATGCTGTTAGGAAACAAATGTTTTCATGAAACAGTACTAACTCTTGCTGTGTATTCCCTTCCACCCTCTTGTTTTTAAAACTGAGTCATAGCCCACCGTGTTGGATTTACCACACTGTGAGAAAATCCGCTGTAGGGTGTATACCTTGGAGTGGGTATGCTGCATCTTTGGCCTTTGTGTGATTTTGTGATAAATTATTTGCTGAAGTGACAGTACCAAGTTACTCTCCCATTACCAGTAGAAAAGATTTTATAGTTACCAGCACTTGATGTTTGCCTGTCAAGAGGTCATCAAGGTTTTTACTGATTAGTAGTGCGATTAAACAAGTTTTCATATGTTTATCAGCCATTTCTGTTTTGCTTCTGAGAAGTGATTATTTCTGTTCCTCATGTTTTAATGGGTTGTCTATCCATAAGGGATCTTTATAGATTAAGATACTAATTATTTAATGCATGTTAAAAATACCGTTTTCTAGTTTTTGGCATGTTTTGGCACTTTTTTGAGGATGTTTATATTGTTGAATATATCAGTCTTATTTCAGGCACTTTTCGTCTGGTTCAAAAAATTCTTCCTGACCCCAGCATTATAAAAACAACTCTCCTGTGCTTTTCTTCTAAACATTTTACTTTTCCATTAAGACTTATAAACGTATATTGATTTCTTTTTCATATGTTATATGAAGTAGGAATGCGGTTTCACTTTATTCGATTGACTTGCCATCCTAGCACCATTCTCTCTCCTGCCTCACTGGTCTATGTTGCCATCTCTGTCATATAAAGGTTCCATATATGTGGGTCTATTTGTGATCTTCCCTTTTTCTGTTTTATTGATTAACTTTTCTATCCCTGGACCATTTCTATACATTGAGTACTATATGTTATTAATAAGTCTTAAATGGGCTATTCTTAACTTGGTGCTTTTATGTATAAATTTCTGATTCAGCTTGTCGGGTTACTTGAAAAACCCTATTGGGACTTCTTGATTGGAATTGAATTCAGTCTTCAATTTATTGAATTCAGTCTTCAATTTATTGACATCTTTATGATTATTTGAATCTTCTTATCTATGAATATGGTCTACTTTCTGCTTACCTAGCTCTTCATTTATCTTTCAGTAAAGTATAATTTTCTCATAAAAGTCTTGTACATCTTTTCTGACTTTTTAAATGTCTTATATTTTATTTCTATTGTAAATGACATTTTTAAAAAATTAGTTTAATTACTACCAGTGTATAGAAAGGCTATTGGTTTTTGCATATGGAGCCTATATCCAAAAACCTTGTTAATTTTTCTTATTCTATAGATCTTAAATTCTCTGTGTAACCAGTCACCTTCAAAAGGATTTGTTTCTAGTTTTTATACGTTTCTCTTCTCACTGTGTTGAGTACCTATAGACTTTCTTGTATCATTCCTGGTTTTAAAGGGAATTCTTATAAAATCTCACATTTGAATATAATGTTTCTAAAGATGTTTTGTAGGTATCCTTTATTAGCTTAAATAAACTCTTTTTTTATCCCTAGTTAAGAGTTTTTAATCATACCTAAGTACTGAATATCATCAAATACTTTTTCTATCCCTGTTGAGATGATCATAATTTTTTGCTTTTGACCTGTTAATATAGTGAATTAGACTAATGACTTTTCTAACATTATAATCCACTTGCATTTGAAAGACAAATTTTAAGTGGTTATGGTATATCATCAACTTTTCTACATTATAAGTTTTGGATTGCTAATATTTTGCTTAGAATATTTACATCTTTGTTCATGAACAAAATGAAGTTATGATTTCCCTTTCTTATACTGTCACTGTCTTCATGTCCAAGTTTTACTGCCTACACAAGAGTTACTGCCTTTACTTACATATTACAGGATGAGATGGGGTATTATATACCTTGAAAGATTTGCCCTGGACTTTTCTTTCTGGGAGGACAAGTATAGAACTATTTAGGCTTCCTGTTGTTTCTAGAACAAAAATTTTCTCAACTACACCATTTAGGAATTAGGCAGACTAAATGAAGTTTTTAAATGTATGGACATATGTTTGAACATAGACTTCATTTTCAAGCAAATGAACATGATCTTGGTTCACGTCCAAGGCAAACCATTCAATATAATAATAATTCAAGTCTATGCCCCTACCACCAATTCCAAAGAAGGTGATCAGTTGATCAGTTGAGAAGTTGATCAGTTCTATGAAGACCTAAAAGACCTCCTAGAACTCACACCAAAAACAGATGTTCTGCTCATCGTTGGGGATTGAAATGCAAAAGTAGGAAGTCAAGAGATACCTGGAGTAATAGGCAAGTTTGGCCTTGGAGAACAAAATGAAGCAGGGCAAAGGCTAACTGAATTCTGCCAAGAGAATGTACTGGCCATAGCAAACACTCTTTTTCAACAACACAAGAGACGATTTACAAAGACATCACCAGATGGTCAATACTGCAATCAAATTGATTACATTCCTTGTGGCCGAAGATGGAGAGGCTGTATACAGTCAGCAAACTGGAGCTGACTGTAGTTCAGATCATCCGCTTCTCATAGCAAACTTCAGGCTTAAACTAAAGAAAGTGGGGAAAACCACTAGGCCAACCAGGTACAACTTAAATCCCCTATGAATATGTAGTAGAGGTTATGAATAGATTCAAGAGATTAGATCTAGTAAACAGTGTGCCTGAAGAACTGGTCAGAGGTCTGTAATATTGTACAAGAGGCAGTGAACAAAACCATCCCAAAGAAAAAGCAAGGCAAAGTGCTTATCTGAGGAGACCTTACAAATAGCTGAAGAAAAAAGCGAATAGCAAGGGAGAAAGGGAAAGGTACATCCAACTAAATACAGAGTGTCAAGGAACAGCATAGAGAGGCAAGAAGGCCTTCTTCAATGAACAGTGCATAAAACTGGAAAAATACAACAGAAAGGAAAGACTAGAGATCTCTTCAGGAAAACTGGAAAATCAAGGGAACATTTTGCCCAAAGATGAGCACAATAAGGGACAAAAATGGTAGAGACCTAGTAGATGCTGAAGAGATCAAGAACTGGAAGGAATACACTTAAGAAATGTACAAAAAAATCTTAATATACTGGATTAATAGGATGGTGTGGTCAGTCACCCAGAGCCAGACATTCTGGAAAGTGAAATCAAGTGTGCAAAAGGAAGCACTGCTTTTATTTTATTTTAATATAAATTTATTTATTTTAACTGGAGGCTAATTACTTTACAATATTGTATTGGTTTTGCCATGCATTGACATGAATCCACCATGGGTGTACATGTGTTCCCCATCCTGAACCTCCCTCCCACTTCCCTCCCCGTATCATCCCTCTGGGTCATCCCAGTGCACCAGATCATGCATGGAACCTGGACTGGCAATTCGTTTCACATATGATAATATACATGTTTCAATGCCATTCTCCCAAATCATCCCACCCTCTTCCTCTCCCACAGAGTCCAAAAGACTGTTCTATACATCTGTGTCTCTTTTGCTGTCTCACATACAGGGCTATCATTACCATCTTTCTAAATTCCATATATATGCATTAATATACTGTATTGGTGTTTTTCTTTCTGGCTTACTTCACTCTGTATAATAGGCTCCAGTTTCATCCATCTCATCAGAACTGATTCAAATGTATTCTTTTTAATGGCTGAGTAATATTTCATTGTGCATATGTACCACAGCTTTCTTATCCATTCATCTGCTGATGGCCATCTAGGTTGCTTCCATGTCCTGGCTATTATAAACAGTGCTGCGATGAACATTGGGGTACACGTGTCTCTTTCAATTCTGGTTTCCTTGGTGTGTATGCCCAGCAGTGGGATTGCTGGGTCATATGGCAGTTCTATTTCCAGTTTTTTAAGGAATCTCCACACTGTTCTCCATAGTGGCTATACTAGTTTGCATTCCCACCAACAGTGTAAGAGGGTTCCCTTTTCTCCACACCCTCTCCAGCATTTATTGCTTGTAGACTTTTGGATAGCAGCCATTCTGACTGGCATGAAATGGTACCTCATTGTGGTTTAGATTTGCGTTTCTCTGATAATGAGTGATGTTGAGCATCTTTTCATATGTTAGTCATCTGTATGTCTTCTTTGGAGAACTGTCTGTTTAGTTCTTTGGCCCACTTTATTTTTCTGGAATTGAGCTGCAGGAGTTGCTTGTATATTTTTGATATTAGTTGTTTGTCAGTTGCTTCATTTGCTGTTATTTTCTCCCATTCTGAAGGCTGTCTTTTCACCTTGCTTATAGTTTCCTTTGTTGTGCAGAAGCTTTTAATTTTAATCAGGTCCCATTTGTTTATTTTTGCTTTTATTTCCAATATTCTGGGAGGTGGGTCATAGAGGATCCTGCTGTGATTTATGTCAGAGAGTGTTCTGCCTACGTTCTCCTCTAGGAGTTTTATAGTTTCTCATCTTATGTTTAGATCTTTAATCCATTTTGAGTTTATTTTTGTGTATGGTGTTAGAAAGTGTTCTAGTTTCATTCTTTAACAAGTGGTTGACCAGTTTTCCCAGTACCACTTGTTAAAGAGATTGTCTTTTCTTCATTGTATATTCTTGCTTCCTTTGTCAAAGATAAAGTGTCCATAGGTGCGTGGGTTTATCTCTGGGCTTTCTATTTTGTTCCATTGATCTATATTTCTGTCTTTGTGCCAGTACCATACTGTCTTGATGTCTGTGGCTTTGTAGTAGAGCCTGAAGTCAGGCAGGTTGATTCCTCCAGTTCCATTCTTCTTTCTCAAGATTGCTTTGGCTATACGAGGTTTTTTGTATTTCCATACAACTTGTGAAATTATTTGTTCTAGCTCTGTGAAAAATACCATTGATAGCTTGATGCTGCTACTAAGTTGCTTCAGTCGTGTCCGACTCTCTGCAACCCCATAGATGGCAGCCCACCAGGCTCCACCGTCCCTGGGATTCTCCAGGCAAGAACACTGGAGTGGATTGCCATTTCCTTCTCCAGTGCATCAAAGTGAAAAGTGAAAGTGAAGTTGCTCTGTCGTGTCCGACTCTTAGCGACCCCGTGGACCGCAGCCTTCCAGGCTCCTCCATCCATGGGATTTTCCAGGCAAGAGTACTGGAGTGGGGTGCCATTGCCTTCTCTGGTAACTTGATAGGGATTGCATTGAATCTATAGATTGCTTTGAGTAGTATACCCATTTTCACTATATTGATTCTTCTGATCCAAGGATTGCAAGCACTGCTTTTAATAAAGCAAATGGATGCTGTGGAATTTTGATAGAACTATTCAAACCCCTAAAGGATGATGCCATCAAGGTGTTGCATTCAATATGTCAGCAAATCTGGACAACCCAGCAGTGGTCACAGGACTAGAAAAGGTCAATCCTCATCCCAGCTCCTAGGAAGAGTAGAACTAAAGAATGTTCTAAACATCAGACAGCTTCGCTCATTTCCCATGCTAGTCGGGGCTTCCCTGGTGGCTCAGCAGTAAAGAACTTGTCTCCAGTGCGGGAGACTTGGGTTTGATCCCTGGATAGGGAAGAGCCCCTGGAGGAGGGCATGGCAACCTACACTAGTACTCCTGCTTAGAGAATCCCATGAACAGAGGAGCCTGGCAGGCTGTAGTCTATAGAGTTGCACAGAGTCAGACATGACTGAAGCGACTAAGCAGCAGCAGCCCATGTTAGTAAGGTCCTGCTTAAAATCTTGCATGCTAGGCATTATGCAAACCAAGAACTTCCAGATGTCCAAGCTGGGTTAGAAAAGGAAAAGAAACCAGAGGTCAAATTGCCATCATTCGCTGGATCATAGAGAAAGCTAGGGAATTTCAGAAGAACATCTACCTCTGTTTCATTGACTGCGCTAAAGCCTTTGACTGTGTGGATTAAAATAAACTGTGGAAAGCCCTTAAGAGAGATGGGAATAGCAGAACATCTTATTTGTCTCCTGAGAAACCTGTATGCAGGTCAAGAAGCAACAGTTAGAACCCTGTATGGAACAACACATAGGTTCAAGATTGAAAAGAGAGTACGAGAGGGCTGTCTGCTGTCACCCTGTTTGTTTAACCTGTACGCTGAGCACATCATGAGAAATGCTGGGCTGGATGAGTTACAAGCTGGTATCCAGATAGGCGGGAGCAACATCAACAACCTCAGATATGTGGATACCACCACTCTAAAGGCTGAAAGAAAAAGGAACTAAAGAGCCTCTTGATGAGGATGAGGGAGGAGAGTGACAGAGCCAGTTTAAAACTAAATATTAAAAAAACTAAGATCATGGCATCCGGTCCCATCACTTCATGGCAAATAGAAGGGGAAAAGGTCGAAGTAGTGACAGGTTTCCTCTTCTTGGGCTCTGGAATCACTGCAGATGGTGACTGCAGCCGTGAAATCAGAAGACAATTGCTTGTTGGCAGGAAAACTGTAACAAACCTACACAGTGTGTTGAAAAGCAGAGATATTACTCTGCTAACCAAGGTCTGTATAGTCTTGGCTATGGCCTTCCCAGTGGTCATGTACAATTGTGAAAGCTGGACTGTGAAGAAGGCAGAATGCCAAAGAATTCATGCCTTGGAACTGTGGTTCTGGAGAAGACTCCTGAAAGTCCCTTGGACAGCAAGGAGATCAATCAATCTTAAAAGAAATCAGCCCTGAATACTCGTTGGAAGGACTGATCCAGAAGCTGAAACTCCGGTGTTTTGGTCATCTGATGCAAACAGCTGACTCATTGGAAAAGATCCTGATGCTGGGAATGATTGAGGGCAGAAGGAGAAGAGGGAGTCAGAGGATGAGATGGCTGGATGGCATCACCAGTGTAATGGACATGAACTTGGGCAAACTTCGGGAGATGGTGAGGGACAGGGAGGCCTGACGTGCTGCAGTCCATGACGTCACAAAGAGTTGTACATGACTGGGCGACTGAACAACAACATATACCATAAATGAAATGACAACCACAAGAAGTCTATTTAAAATCTTATTGCCCCATGAATCGGTTTTCATATTTAACATTTATTTCATCCAGTTTAAGGTTTTTAAACTTCCATTTGGATTTCTGAAGTATATTTTAAAAATTTCCAAATATAAAGATTAAATTTCCTTTTTCATTTTATACATTTGCATTGTAGTCAGAGAATGTACTATGAGACAGTCTTCAAACGTGGTTAAGGTTTATTTCATGCCCACTAGTACATGATCAGTTTTTGTAATGGGTCTCTGTACGCTTGAAGAGAATGTGTATGCTGTGCTAATGAGTGGCTCTGTTATATTTATGTGCATGAGGTCAATCTTATTGTATTATTCAGTTTGTCTACATTTGTGTTGATTTTAGCTACTTGTTCTGTCAGCGAAAGAGATGTTGAAATTCTGTCACGGATAATTTGTCAGTTTTTTGTGTACTTTTGTCAGTTTTTGCTTTATATTTAGATGCTGTTTCTGTTCAGGAGGGCTCACACAATGGCTCAGTGGTAAAGAATACACCTACAATTAGGAGACACAGGAGATTGGGTTCAGTCCCTGCGCTGGGAAGATCCCCTGGGGGAGGAAATGGCTTATCACTCCAGTATTCTTGCCTGGAGAGAGAATCCCATGGACAGAGGAGCCTGGCAGGCTATAGTCCATGGGGTTGCAAAGAGTAGGACATGACTGAGCATGCATGCAAGTTATCTGTTCTGGACCTGTTTTTTGGTGGGGTTTTTTTTTTGGTCTTAAAGTTGCTTTGATATTAACAGATATCTTATCTTTCCTTTGTTTAGTTATTTGCCTGGCTTAACTTTCTCTGCCTTTTATTTTCAGGAGAAGATAGAGAAAATTAGGTGTACAACTTTGAGCGTTTTTAGGTGTATTACTTTTTTGGGGGTGAGCCTACACGGCATAACTCATAGTTTCACTGAGTTAGAGGTTAAAGCATCTGCCTCCAATGCGGGAGACCCAGGTTCGATCCCTGGGTCGGGAAGATCCCCTAGAGAAGGAAATGGCATCCCACTCCAGTATTCTTGCCTGGAGAATCCCATGGACTGAGGAGCCTGGTGGGTTGTAGTCCACAGGGTCTCAAAGAGTCGGACAGTCGGACACGACTGAGTGACTTTACTTACTTACACGGCATGACTCATAGTTTCACTGAGTTAGAGGAGGCTGTGTGGTCCATGTGATCAGTTTGATTAGTTTTCTGTGATTGTGGTTTTCATTCTATCTGCCCTCTGAAGGAAGTGACAAGAGGCTTATGGAAGCTGCCTGATGGTAGAGACTGACTGTGGGGGAAACTGGGTCTTGTTCTGACGGGTGGGGCCATACTCAGTAAATCTTTGATCCAATTTTCTGTTGATGGGCAAGGCTGTGTTCCCTCCCTGTCCTTTGACCTGAGACCAAACTATGGTGGAGGTGATGAAGATAATGGTGACCTCCTTCCAAAGGTCCCCTGCACGCACGGCCGCACTGAGTGCCCCCAACCCTGCAGCCGGCCACCACCCATCCATGCCCACCGGAGACTCCTGGACACTCACTGGCAAGTCTGGGTTAGTATCTCGTGGGGCCGCTGCTCCTTTCTCCTGGGTTCTGCGGCACACAAGGTTTTGTTTGTGGCTCATATCATGAACTCCTTATTGCAAAATTCAGACTTAAATTGAAGAGAGTAGGGAAAACCACTAGGCCATTCAGGTATGACCTAAATCAGATCCCTTACAATTATACAGTGGAAGTGACAAATAGATTCAAGGGATCAGATCTGATAGAGTGCCTGAAGAACTATGGATAGAGGTTCCTGACTTTGTCCAGGAGGCAGTGATCAAGACCATCCCCAAGAAAAAGAAATGAAAAAAGGCAAAGTGGTTGTCTGATGAGGCCTTACAAATAGCTGAGAAAAGAAGAGATGCAGAAGGCAAAGGAGAAAAGGAAAGATATAAACATCTGAATGCAGAGTTCCAAAGAACAGCAAGGAGAGATAAGAAAGCCTTCCTCAGTGATCAGTGCAAAGAAATAGAGGAAAACAATAGAATGGGAAAGACTAGAGATCTCTTCAAGAAAATTAGAGATACCAAGGGAACGTTTCATGCAAAGATGGGCTCAATAAAGGACAGAAATGGTATGGACCTAACGGAAGCAGAAGATACTAAGAAGAGGTGGCAGGAATACATAGAAGAGCTATACAAAAAAGATCTTCATGATCCAGATAACCAGGATGATGTGATCACTCACCTAGAGCCAGACATCCTGGAATGTGAAGTCAAGTGGGCCTTAGGAAGCATCACTACAGACAAAGCTAGTGGAGGTGATGGAATTCCAGTTAAGCTGTTTAAGGCAGAGGAAGTGAAGTCGCTCAGTCGTGTCCGACTCTTTGCTATCCCATGGACTGTAGCCTACCACGCTCCTCCATCTACCGGATTTTCCAGGCAAGAGTACCGGAGTGGGTTGCCATTTCCTTCTCTAGAGGATCTTCCCAACCCAGGGATCGAACCTGGTCTCCCGCATTGTAGGCAGATGCTTTACCATCTGAGCCACCAGGGAAGTCAGGAAATAGAGACCAAATTGCCAGCATCTGTTGGATCATCAAAAAAGCAAGAGTTCCAGAAAAACATCTACTTCTGCTTTATTGACTGCGCCAAAGCCTTTGACTGTGTGGATGACAACAAACTGGAGAATTCTTCAAGAGATGGGAATGCCAAACCACCTTATCTGCCTCCTGAGAAATCTGTATGCAGGTCAAGAAGCAACAGAACCAGACGTGGAACAACAGACTGGTTCCAAATTGGGAAAGGAGTACATCAAGGCTGTATATTGTCACCCTGCTTATTTAATTTACATGCAGAGTACATTATGCGAAATGCCAGGCTGGATAAAACACAAGCTGAAATCAAGATTGCCAGGAGAAATATCAATAACCTCAGATATGCAGATGACACCACCGTTAGTGCAGCTCCTGGACCACCTCCACAGGGGCACTCAGTTGTCAGTGGGAGTGAACTCCCTCGGCACAGAGAAGGCTCTCAGCATGTGGAACCCCCCTCAGTTTTTAATTCAATCCTGGTAACCCCGGGCCTCAAGGTGTGTGTGTCAGACTCATTCTTCTCAGTCTAGATGTCATTCTTAAACTAGGGGACTTATAATACATAGACTTGATAAAGGAGTGTTAAACATTTGCCCTTAGAGCATCTTGGTCTTTTTAAGAAAGTTCCACAAGGCTCTCAGGTAGCTGGCCTTTTTTTTTCTTTGGTAGTAGCTGTTTGGGGACTTTTTTGTTTTGTTTTTCTTAGTGAATTTTCCCCTACATTAAGTGAGCTCAGTGATTAAAAACTGTTTTATGCAGGATCTTTGTTTTGTTTTTTCAGAGTATCTAGTCAGTGATACTGTCTGGAATGATACATATATATAAAGGCCAAGCTTGAAAGGAGACTGAATCCTAAATGTGAATATTATTTTCTCAGTACACTTCCATATATGCAAACCTACATGTAATTTATCTGTTACTTGGTTTTTCTTCCAGAAACACACAGGGACCCACTTCCATTCTTTTTGTTCCTGTTCTGTGCTGCACTACTTGGGAATTTGAAATTAGACATAGAAAGGGAAATCTTTCAGATGTCATTGTTAAATAATTTAAAAAACAGTATTTAAATAATGTGTTTGCTTCCATCCACATTCTTCCCCAGTAGCCATTTAGAATAACTAAATTAAAAGAATTATTCTAAAAAGGAGATGTATGTATATGTATAATTGAATCACTTTGCTGTACAACTGAAACTAACACGACATTGTAAATCAACTATACTACAATAAAAATAATTTTAAAAAATTAAATATAGATATGGCATCATTTGTCAGAATGATTTTAATTTGGGGGCTTTGGAGAAAACCTGATAGTATGAAATGAGTAATTCAAATGCTAAATTATTTTTCTTTGACAGAGTATTGCTGTTTAGATGCAAACTGGGTGTGTTACAATATACAGTTGTCAGACCATTCACCACCATCATTGCTTTGTAAGTACACAGAACTTACATTATTTTGTTTTTTTTAATTCTCATGCTCTTACCTAAGTGAGACAACTGAGTAGAAGGCACATAAAACTTGTTACTTGTTTATAACACATCTAGTCTTAAGTATGTATAAACCCTACTATGTTAGAATAAATAAGGTGACCATAGGAATGGTCCAAGGAATCACCACGTAATTTTTCTAAGTAATATTCCCTGTAGAGATTTCTCGAAAGCGTTTTCAAAATAGTCTTTTTCAAGTATTAATATTCACACAGCTTTACAGAAACATCTAGTATATGAAGTATGCCACTTCAGATTCATTACATGGCTTTATTTTCTTATGAATACTGTATTTTAAAGAAGAAAACATATCTTTCCTTTTTAAAACTTCTGTCAGGTCTTAGCATTTGAGGTAAAATGGGGCGTCATTAAGCTGCCTGGTAACAACTATTCCCTAAGAAGCTAAGAGCCTCAGATAGATTGTGCGTCTCACCTGCTTGTCTTGCTAGCATGCTGTCTGCTCACAAGAATGGGGAGAAAGCTGAGAGAAGCATCCAGCTCTTTATTCTGCTTTTGTGCCAGCAGTTCTTTAGCAGCATTTGCCTTGGAATTAAGATTAATTTAATTTACCTTTTTTTAAGGCTACTTTATTTCTCTGCTGTTTAGAAATTGGATAACCATACAAGTAAATACTTAGATCTGGGTTATCATAAAAGTTGCCTGCAAAACAGTTCGGCAGAAAAAATTATAGTTTAGTTATAAACCTGCATTACATGTTTTTAAAATTAGGCAGCATCATTTTTTTTAATCTAATAATTACCCTTTCTAATTCAATGTTTTTGTCTTTTGGATTTATTTCAGATTGGAGGGATAATCATATGGTAACATCTCTAGAAAAATGTTTTTAATTTTTGAACCACCTCTGTGGCCAAAATCAAGTGATTATCTACAGAAACTTTGAAATAATCATACTTCTAAATTTAAGTATTGGGGCTTCTCTAAGCGGGCCAGTGGTTAAGACTCTGCACTCCTAACTGCAAGAGACATGGGCTCAGTCCCTGGTCAGGAAACTAAGATCCCGCATGCCATGTGGTAGGAGAAGGCAATGGCACCCCACTCCAGGACTCTTGCCTGGAAAATCCCATGGGCGGAGGAGCCTGGTGGGCTGCAGTCCATGGGGTCGCTGAGGGTCGGACACGACTGAGCGACTGCACTTTCACTTTTCCCTTTCATGCACTGGAGAAGGAAATGGCATCCCACTCCAGTGTTCTTTCCTGGAGAATCCCAGGGACAGGGGAGCCTGGTGGGCTGCCATCTGTGGGGTCACACAGGGTTGGACACCACTGAAGCGACTTAGCAGCAGCAGCAGCAGCCATGTGGTACAGCCAAATTAATTAATTAATTAAAGTATTGCTGTCAGTGTTGTATTTTAAAATATATTTTTGACTTAGTTATTCATAAAGTCTCATTTTTACCATCTTTTTTAGAGTCTGTGAGTTACTTGGTATATATGATGAAGGGAACTTTAGCTTTTCAAATGCTTGGACTTACTTGGTTATCATAAACAATATGTCTCAGTTGGTAAGTAAATATTCATCTTAATTGTACTTCATTTACATCTATGACTAAAATTTTCCAGGGAAAGTTTCTTATGGAGTAAAGTTTAATTGTAACTTTAATATTGAATTTGATTTGTAGGAAGAACTTGAAGAAACTTTCATATAAATCTTTATACATATGTAAAGATATAATATGTTAATTATCTTGTGACTTATACATTGAATTGTTTATGTAATGTGGCTCAAGGGCACAGTGTTTTTTCTTTTAAACACCAAAACGTTTTGTATTGGGGTATATATAGTCAGTTAACAATCTTGTGATAGCTTCAGGTGAATAGTGAAGGGACTCAGCCATACATATGCATGTATACATTCTCCCCCAAACTGCACTGAATTGTTGATTGTATTTTTTCGTTGATTCTGGTATTCATTGCATAGTTCTGTGGATATGCCATTAATAAAAGCATAATGCCTCTCCTTAAAAATCCTAGGTATATCCAATAAAAAAATGTCTTACTGGTATATGACAGCATAGGGTTTTAATAAAAGTGGGAGAGTAAAATTCTCTCCTTTATTTGGAATTGAAAATTGAGAATGCCAAGTGTTTTAAAATGTTATAGAAACTGAAATGAAATGAATCCTTTCAACTTAAGAATGTGTACTTTATTGAAAATCTATTAATATAAATATTGAGATTTTTTAAACTGGAGGATAATTGCTTTACAATGTTGTGTTGGTTTCTGCCATACAACAACACGAATCAGCCATAAGTTTTAGATACATACACACACATCTTCCCTCTCTCTAGAGCCTCCCTCCCTCTCCTATCCCACCCCTCTAGGTCATCACAGGACACCATACTGTGCTCCCTGTTACACAGCAGCTTCCCACTGCCTAATTATTTTACACATGATTATGTATACATGTCAGTGCTACTTTCTCAGTTCGTCCTAGCCTCTCCTTCCCCTGCTGTGTCCACAAGTCAGTTCTCGACATCTGAGTCTCCATTCCTTCCCTACAAATAGGTTCATCAGTACTTTTTCTAGATTCCATATATATGCATTAATATACGATATTCATTTTTCTCTGACTTACTTCACTCTGTATAACCGACTCTGGGTTCATTCAGCTCACTACAACTGACTTAAATCCTTTTTTATCGCTGAGTTATGTTCCATTGTATATATGTATCACATCTTTATCCATTTATCTGTCGATGGACGTCTAAGTCGCTTCCATGTCCTGGCTATTGTAACTAGTGCTGCAGTGACCATTGGGATACATGTGTCTTTTTGAATTGTGGTTTTTCTCAGGGTATGCCCAGGAGTGGGATTTGCTGGGTCATGTGGTGGTTTTATTCCTAGTTTGTTAAGCATTCTCTGTACTGTTCTCCATAGTGGCTGTATCAATTTACATTCCCATCAACAGTGCAGTAGGATTCCCATTTCTCCACGTCCTCTCCAGCATATATTGCCTGTAGTTTTTTTGATGATGGCCATTCTGATTGGTGAGAGGTGTGCTGAAAATCTTTAGTGCTTTCTCCAAAATAATAGTTTAGGTACAGTGGCACGCATGTGAGTTATTAGAGATTTATAATAAAAATTAAATGTTTGTGTATTCTAAGCTTTTCCACGTTTGTATTTTCTGGAACCAATAATTCCATTTTGGGGAATGCCTCAAGAAATGGCCAGAAGTACTTTTGCTTTCAGTATGTTTGTATAGAAGGCCTGTTGTTTGCAAAAGCCTGGAAACAGACTTTGGACTGTGATGAGAACTGGTTAAATATTCTGTGTCCTTCCATTGGTCAAAACAGTAGGCAGTTATTTAATCAAATATATGGAAGGGGGTACTTTAAGTGGAAAACCATAAGGCAACAAAATTTTATATTTATGATACCTGTTAAAAACCACATTATGTGTAGAAAGGAATGGTTGGATGATGGGACTGTGAACAACTTTATACTTTGCTGCTTTCATATTCTAAAATATTTTAAATGAGCATTTTATGGTGGGGAAAAGTAAACTTTTAGAAAAATGTTTATGCTGTGCAATGCTAATTACAACTGATTTTTTAAAATAATTGAGCACTTACCTTTAAAAAGTAAATTCAGCAGGATTAACATCCCGCCCTCAAGAAAAATGGTCTCCCTGATTCCTTACTTTCTGATTTCATGGGCATAGTTTTACTGAAATAGTACTTATTTAATGTATTCACTTACAAATAATATATGTACAGTTAGTAGTAAGCTCAACCCTTATAAAATGAATGGTAACTTGTATATAAAAGCTGTTAATAAGCAGACAGATGTTTTTATTTTGCTTAAATGAGAGCCTTTTCTTCCATTCACAGCAGTCACTTCTTACTGTTTTTTGTGGGCCCTGTCAATGAACAATTAAAATCATTTTCAGAGATGATGTTTCACGTCTCTTCTGAGAAGTTTCATATTGGATATTTTCATCCGTAGTAAACTATTTAAAGCCTCTTGTCTATCTAAAAGGAGCATAATAAAGCCTAGAAGATTTTGCCTGAAAACCACTCTTTGCCTTCGGCATCCCTGATGCCGTATTTATCCTTACTGAATATGCTTGGTCGGTTGATTGTTTCCAGTTCGCCATGTACTGTCTCCTGCTCTTTTATAAAGTGCTGAAGGAAGAGCTGAGTCCAATCCAACCTGTTGGCAAATTTCTTTGTGTAAAGCTGGTGGTGTTTGTTTCTTTTTGGTAAGTGTTGCTTTCTCTTGCATGTTGCCATTTTCTAAAGGGCAGTTTAATGAAAATTTGTAAGTCTTAATATGGAAGAGGAATTAAATTGTCTGCTTCCCTTTTAAAAAGTTCATTATTTTAGCCATCCTTGGTTTTTCATAAAGAAATAATCAAATGGCCCCATAACATTTATAAGAAGAAAATAATTTGAGACACTAAATGTCAACACTAAGGGAATCATTAAAATAAATCATGGTTTTTTCATAGTAGTTTGGAAGATAACACATGATATAGAATACTTAATAATGTGAGAAAATGTTCACTAGTATAAATTTTTAAACAGACGACAAAACTGTACATGGTCCCAGTTTAGTAAAGGGGGGGTGGGTGATAGGGGCCTGGAAACAAATATACCAAATATAACAATATACAAATAATACAAAGGGGGGGGAAATCCTTGCAATCCCACCACCCAAAATGAACGACATTGTGGTCCACATCATTTATAAAACCACAGAAAGAGCGTCATACTGTAAAAACTTGTAGAACTCAATGTTTAGTAGACTGTAGTTATAGTTCTTTGTAAATACAGTGAGAATGTAATTTTGTTGTTATTGGGTTTTCTGCTTTTGCCACACACAGTATTCTAATGTATGGATACAATTTTTTAATCAGTTTCTTATTGACATGTAGGTTGTTCCTAATTTATTTTTTTACGATTACAAGTAATATGGAAGTGAATATTCTTGCATATAGATATATGAAAACTTATCTCATTTTAGCTGTTTAACAAGACTGGTTCCAAAAAAAAAAAAAAAAAGATTGGTTCCAAAATGTTCTTTAAAATAATCTAAATAACCAATTAATATGTATATAAATTAACATTTAAGTATCTTTTATTTCATTTTAAATTCCTATTGTGTAAGGTGTTAGGCATGGTCTGTGTATGGGACCAACTTAAAATATAATGACTTGTGCACACTTTCAAAACAAAAAAAGACTATAAACCAAGTACCGAAGTTCTAGGAATACATAATCAAAATTCACATGATGAAACTGTACTGGACGAGTCAGTGTGTAAAGCAAACGTATCTAATACAGTTATACAGTCTCTTCGGGAATATGCTGTAAAGGCAGGGTGGTTGTGGTCCACAGGTTGTGCTGGGGTTTCACTTTTTAAATGGCATATTTTTAAACAACTGCTGGTTTTATGCTTGATATAGATTTGGCGTTTACCTTTTCCTAACATATAGGCAAGCAGTAGTTATTGCTTTGTTGGTAAAAGTTGGCGTTATTTCTGAAAAGCATACATGGGAATGGCAAACGGTAGAAGCTGTGGCCACAGGACTCCAGGTAAGCAGTGCTCTCTGACTCCCAATAGAACTTTGCTGTTTGTTCAGCGTTTTTACGTATTATCTCCTGAGCCTGACAGCATGTGCATATGCAGGCTGAGGGGCTACTGTTCCCTCACTTTACACGTGAGGAAATGGGAACCCCACAGAAATTGGCCATACTTCCTGGTTCTTCTACAAACTAGTAACAGAACCTAGATTTTGTTATTCCTACTCAGTTTCTCTTTTCTGCATTTCTCCTCTAAGTCCTTGGATAGTGGAAGAGAATACATTGTACTTGGCCAAGAAATACTTGTGGTGACTCAAGTAGTACAAAATTGAGTTAAACTTCTGGCATTTTGTGTTTTTATGAAGAGGTCAAAAATCATTATTTTGGAAAATGAAAATATGAGGACAGTCTTGTGAGGGAACAAACAGCTGTTGATACTCAAGTATTTTTGAAGAGAGACATAGTGCTTTTTGCCTGCAAAACTAGATGTAAAATCCAATATGGCTGATGATGATGTTGATGTTGTTGTTGTAGGACTTTATTATCTGTATTGAGATGTTCCTTGCTGCTATCGCTCATCACTACACTTTCTCATATAAACCGTATGTCCAAGAAGCAGAAGAGGGCTCATGCTTTGATTCCTTTCTTGCTATGTGGGACGTTTCAGACATTAGGGATGATATCTCTGAACAAGTAAGGCATGTTGGTAAGTACCAGCCATTTTGTTTATTCGAATAGCCTATTGTAGTTCTCCTGTCCAGTCTGTAGAAGAAGTTTTTGAAAAGATTTTGTGTAAAACAGTACCACAGTAAGGCTCTCCAAATTGGGAGGGGGGAAAAGAGCTTAACGTTTAGCATGGCAACATCATAGTAAATTTAAAAATAACCTAACTTTTGGCTAACTCGGACACTTTTATTCTACTTTAAAGGAAGGACAGTCATGGGACATCCTCGGAAAAAGTTTTTTCCTGAGGATCAAGATCAAAATGAACACACAAGCTTGTTATCCTCATCATCACAAGATGCACTCTCGGTTGCCTCTTCAGTGCCGCCCTCACCTGTGGGCCACTATCAAGGGTTTGGACACACTGTGACCCCCCAGACTACACCGACCACAGCTAACGCACCTGACGACACAGGGAACGATGCTGCAGGAGCGAGAGAAGAGCCGTCAGAGAAGTCCGTGGCCTCCTGAGCAGTGTGCAGAAGCAGACTCTGCTGCTGCCGTGTTACTTCATTACCTGGTGTCCCGTTGCTCAGGATTTTGTGCTTAGGACAAGCCATTAATGATGGAAAATTTGAACACAACGGCGCAAACCAGGTACAACCACCGGATTTATACAACTAGGTTTTGTATATCACAAATAATCAGTCTAAATATCCTAGACTTAGACTTGACTTCTTAACACTACAGAGTATCACATCCTCAAATGGTAGACAATGACTACTAACCATTCCTGACATTACAGTACTTTATCAAGAGGAGGACATTTTAAAAAATCAGTGCTTCCTACCACTGCTGCATGAATACAATGCTCTGGAACTAGCAGAAAGTATAATTCAGAAATGCGAATTAGTGGACCTCAATCATAATCATGTGCCATATATGCTTACCTAACAATTATTTCTCTATTTCTCAAAGAATGTCTTTCAATAAATGAGAATTTATCATTTATTTTCTGCAACCTTTTATGTCTCTTGTGATTAGAGGCACAGCAGAAAAACTTAAGCCCCCAAAATTAAAGGGTTGAAAATCGTATACCTACAGTGAGAGATGCCTGTGTCTGAACATTCCTACTAGGAGAAATGTCTAGGACCTAATCTATTAATCTTAAAATAACTACTGTCTAAAAAATCATTATCTGCACCAAGGCGAACAGATTAATAGGTGATCTAGGACTTGGAGATGAAAAGAATAAACTGGACAAAAGAGTGGAAGAATAAGAAACTTGTGATAGAAACAGAGTCGGCTTTTCTTTAAGGCTACTAAAGGTGTCAGCAAATGTAAATCTGGGCTGAGTAGTCCTAACTGTTTATCAAACCACAGTCACAAGACTTGCAGATACTTTCTGGGAGAAATTTACTACTTAGGTTAGATAGAGTTCCTCTCATTGTTAATCACAACCCCTTGCACCTAACATTTTACACTGAAAATAAATATAGAAAGTGCCAGAGCAGTATGTGGCAAATAGCAAGGGTAAGTATTTATTTCTCAAAATCTATGCTTTATATATTTAAGCGCGTGCGCGCGCGCGCGCGCACACACACACACACACACACACACACACACACAGAGGTACACAGTAATTAGGTACAAAGTTTTTATTGTCTTATAAATGAAATGTTTCTACTGAAAGTAAAGTTGGGCAGTATAATCCTAAAGGCAAGGAGAACAGGCAGTGTGGAGAGAAGTTACATCTTATTTTCTGCATGGCTTACCTACAGAGCACACAGTATATATAAGGCATGATAATCTGTATTAATCTCCCTATTTCAGGTCTGGATTTTTTTCTTTTCTTACTATGTATTCACATCAAAACTTTGAAAAATACTGGTTTAGGTTTAACTTTCTGAATTTATCAGCTTTAAAATTTTTCTTTGCCAAAGGGAGACCAGGAAAATTTTTGTCCTCCTTTTATTCTTTAATTACATTTAGTCTGTAGCTTAAACATCTTATTCAGATTTGCATTCCCAAAACACAAAACTGAGAAGGTGGTTCAGAAGTATTTCAACGTTTACAAGAAGCAAGCTTAGAATTTACAGGTAAACATAAACCCTCAATCTTCAGTGGAAACCAACTTTTTGAGGTATCCTCACCAAAAGTTCAGATTTAAGGAAAATAGCCAAGATGTCTAAAAACTGAATAGGAGACTCAAAATTCCTTATCTTTACAGTTTTAGGGTACAGACTATCAAGTTTGGCGAATTTTAATAAGTAAAAACAAGCAATAAAAAGTTTCTAATTTGAAAAATTAATGACAGCCTTTGCCAGAAAGGAAGTCTACGGCAAGATTTCTATAATAATGCTACTCTTTAGTTAGGGTCTTTAAATACACTTTATTAATGTCAGTGTTTTAAAACTGACCATTTCAAGGACCTAAATACGCCTCCATCTTACGGCTGCGACCCCACTACTAGCTCAGCCTAGAACTGGAAGCCCACTGCTCCACTCCCACATTTCCCATTAGCAACCTGCTCTTCATTGCTTCACGGTGATGCTGACGTTGCTTTTGTGGTGCTGGATGTTGAGTGCAAGTTCGTCTCCCATTTCCACTTGGATGGGATTATCTAAAACAACTGCAGCCTGTTTCCAGTGAGAGGCTTCATTCGAAGTATCTAACCTAATCTCATCGTCGAGGTACATATGATACCAAAATGGAATGGCGGTCACTTGTCCAGATTTACAAATGCGTACCTGTGAAAATTAAGAAATCGCAAGAATTTCATCAGATGGAGTAGACTTGGATAAGTCTTTGTCTTTTTAGTAAGTTTTAGATCCAAATTTTATAAAGAAATACATTTAACCACCCAATTCAGATTAATACCAACCTATTCTAGAAACTGATATTTACGCAAACTCAGGTCTCGATACTGTTTAGAAAGTAACATTTAAATTCAAAGAAAGTGGCTAAAGCTATTTTAAGTATGTAAAGTATTACATAATTTAAGATAGTTCTGAATATGACAAGAATAATCATTTTACCTTTACTTCTCTGTTAGAGGTGTTCAGATAGGGCGTCATTAAGTCTAGTCTTAAGAGTTCCACTGGTTTGCTTAAAGGTACACAAGGCAATGACGACAGGTCCAAAAATACACGTATAGGTACCTAAAGAAAGTATAAAATTTTTGCTTTTAATTCAGTCCTTTTTGTGACCCAAGTTTCTTGCTTTGTACTTAGCTCAATGATATGGTGCTTTTTATATCAATTACCTTACTTAATTGCCACATCAACCTTAAAGCAAAAAAAGACTTCCACAATTCCAGTTTTACAGGAAGAATGAACAAACCAAGTTTTATACTTGTTAAATAATTTTCTATGATTTCAATTACCTGTAGGTTCTTTGCTTGGATAAAAGCAGATTAAACAGCTCCCAAAATTGTTAAACAAGGATGTGCTTATGTGTGAAGATGAACTAATAAGCAAACAGCACAACATTAATTATCGTACTATTTAAGAAAATATGCCAAATTCTACTGAACAATTAATAAATTTCATTTTGAAAATTGTTTATTATCTAGAAGACAGTGGTTCTCAACTTTTCAAATTATGATTAAAAAAAAAAAATCAATCACTTAGTGGCTCAGACAGTAAAGAATCTGCCCACAACGCAGGAGTTCTATCCCTGAGTCAAGATTCCCTAGAGGAGGGAATGGCAACCCACTCCAGTATTCTTGCCTAGAAAATTCTACGGACAGAGAAGTCTGGCAGGCTACAGTCCATGGGGTCACAAATAGTCGGACATGACTGAGCAACTAACACTACGATAAAATCTTGCATCAGTTTTAGTAACAACTGAGAAAGTGCAAGTTGCTCAGTCGTGTCCAACTCTTTGTGACCCTGTGGACTATACAATCCATGGAATTCTCTAGGCCAGAATACTGAGTGGGTTCAGTTCAGTCGCTCAGTCGTGTCCGACTCTGCGACCCCATGAATCGCAGCACGCCAGGCCTCCGTGTCCATCACCATCTCCTGGAGTTCACTCAGGCTCAGGTCCATCGAGTACGTGATGCCATCCAGACATCTCATCCTGGGTCATCCCCTTCTCCTCCTGCCCCCAATCCCTCCCAGCATCAGAGTCTTTTCCAATGAGTCAACTCTTTGCATGAGGTGTCCGAAGTACTGGAGCTTCAGCTTTAGCATCATTCCTTCCAAAGAAATCCCAGGGTTGATCTCCTTCAGAATGGACTGGTTGGATCTCCTTGCAGTCCAAGGGACTCTCAAGAGTCTTCTCCAACACCACAGTTCAAATGCATCAATTCTTCAGCATTCTGCCTTCTTCACAGTCCAGCTCACATCCATACATGACCACAGGAAAAACCATAGCCTTGACTAGACGGACCTTAGTCAGCAAAGTAATGTCTCTGCTTTTGAATATGCTATCTAGGTTGGTCATAACTTTCCTTCCAAGGAGTAAGTGTCTTTTAATTTCATGGCTGCAGTCACCATCTGCAGTGATTTTGGAGCCCAGAAAAATAAAGTCTGACACTGTTTCCATTGTTTCCCCATCTATTTGCCATGAAGTGATGGGACCGGATGCCATGATCTTCGTTTTCTGAATGTTGAGCTTTAAGCCAACTTCTTCACTCTCCTCTTTCACTTTCATCAAGAGGCTTTTTAGCTCCTCTTCACTTTCTGCCATAAGGGTGATGTCATCTGCATATCTGAGGTTATTGATATTTCTCCCGGCAGTCTTGATTCCAGCTTGTGTTTCTTCCAGTCCAGCGCTTCTCATGATGCATATAAGTTAAATAAGCAGGGTGACAATATACAGCCTTGACGTACTCCTTTTCCTATTTGGAACCAGTCTGTTGTTCCATGTCCAGTTCTAACTGTTGCTTCCTGACCTGCATACAGATTTCTCAAGAGGCAGGTCAGGTGGTCCGGTGTTCCCATCTCTCTCAGAATTTTCCACAGTTTATTGTGATCCACACGGTCAAAGGCTCTGACATAGTCAATAAAGCAGAAATAGACGTTTTTCTGGAACTCTTGCTTTTTCCATGATCCAGCAGATGTTGGCAATTTGATCTCTGGTTCCCCTGCCTTTTCTAAAACCAGCTTGAACATCAGGGAATTCACAGTTCACGTATTGCTGAAGCCTGGCTTGGAGAATTTTGAGCATTACTTTGCTAGCAGGTGAGATGAGTGCAATTGTGCAGTAGTTTGAGCATTTTTTGGCATTGCCTTTCTTTGGAATTGGAATGAGAATTGACCTTTTCCAGTCCTGTGGCCACTGCTGAGTTTTCCAAATTTGCTGGCATACTGAGTGCAGCACTTTCACAGCATCATCTTTTAGGATTTGAAATAGTTCAACTGAAATTCCATCATCTCCACTAGCTTTGTTCGTAGTGATGCTAAGGCCCACTTGACTTCACATTCCAAGATGTCTGGCTCTAGATTAATGATCACATCATCATGATTATCTGGGTCGTGAAGATCTTTTTTGTACAGTTCTTCCGTGTATTCTTGCCACCTCTTCTTAATATCTTCTGCTTCTGTTAGGTCCATACCATTTCTGCCCTTTATTGAGCCCATCTTTGCATGAAATGTTCCCTTGGTATCTCTAATTTTCTTGAAGAGATCTCTAGTCTTTCCCATTCTGTTGTTTTCCTCTATTTCTTTGCATTGATCGCTGAAGGGTTTCTTATCTCTTCTTGCTGTTCTTTGGAACTCTGCATTCAGATGCCGGCGGCCGGGAGGAGCAACCTGAGGAGTGGTGGCTGCTCAGCACAGGAGGGCCTAGAGGAGCTATCCCACTGAGTGGGTAGCCTTTCCCTCCTCCAGGGGATCTTCCCAACCCAGGAATCGAACCCAGGTCTCCTGCACTGTAGTTGGATTCTTTACCAGCTGAGCCACAAGGGAAGCCCAAGAATACTGGAGTGGGTAGTCTACCCCTTCTCCAGTGGATCTTCCTGACCCAGGAATCGAACCAGGGTCTCCTGCATTGCAGGCAGATTCTTTACCAACTGAGCTATCAGGGAAGCCCTTAGTAACAATGAAACCTTCCTATTAACTTTTAGCCTTCTCATTTGAAATGGAGAAGGTGATGGCACCCCACTCCAGTCCTCTTGCCTGGAAAATCCCATGGACAGAGGAGCCTGGTAGGCTGCAGTCCATGGGGTCACGAAGAGTCGGGCCTGACTGAGCAACTTCACTTTCATTTTTCACTTTCATGCACTGGAGAAGGAAATGGCAACCCACTCCAGTGTTCTTGCCTGGAGAATCCCAGGGCGGGAGAGCCTGGTGGGCTGCCATCTATGGGGTTGCACAGAGTCGGGCACGACTGAAGCAACTTAGCAGCAGCAGCAGCACTTGAAATAGAAAGGAAACTTGTTTTAAAAGTGCCCTCTTAGGGGTTCCCTGGTGGCTTGGGGTAAGGAATCCACCTGCCAATATAGGGAACACGGGTTCAATCCCTGAGCCGGGAAGACCGCACATGCTGTGGAGCAACTAAGCCTGCGTGCCCCGACCACTGAGCCTCTGCTCTAGAGCCTGTGTGCCACAGCTATTAAGCCTACATGCAGCAGCTGTTGAAATCCAGGCACCCTGGAGCGCATGCTCTGCAACCAGAGAAGCCACCGCAGTGAGAACCCCACACCCTGCAACTACAGAGTAGCCCCCACTCTCTCGCACAGCAGTGAAGACCCAGTGCAGCCAAATAAATAAGAGGGCCCTGTGTGCCTTGAGTAATGTATTAGAGAACAGCTGTTTGCAGGGAAACAGGACACAGATCCACCGACCATCCCTACCCGTGAACACGCACAGCAATCCCAGGCCCTGCCAGGACTGCTGCCCTGTGTCACTCCCATAAGCTGCACGCTAACCCTCACAAGCGGCATCCATCCCTCCTCTGTCCTCACTGCTGCTTCTCCAGCAGCCTACTGGCTTCTCCTGTCCTCATTCCTTCCTAGGTTTCCAATCCAGAGCTCATCACTTTGGGAGTTCTCTAGAACTTCGTTCTCGACTCTATATTCTCTTTCTACACATCCCCAAAGTGATTTCATCCCAGTCTTACGGCTTTAAACATCATCTCTAGGCTAGCTATTTCTCTGAATTCTTATCCCGACTGTCTAATGACCCCATAAAAACACAAGCACAGGCTGACCCTCCTGCTGTTTTCCCCTTATCAGTATACAGTAACTGTCCTTCCAGGCGCTTTCTCATTCCCCAGGTCCAATCTGTGACAAAGCCTACCTTCAGAGTACGCCAGCGGTCTCAACTGTGCACCACGTCCATCGCTACCACTCGCCTCTCTCACGTCTCCCCTGGATTACGGCAGTAACCTCGTGCCTTTGCCTGGTGGCTACCGCAGTCTCCAACACAGCAACCACAGCAAGCCTTTCAAAACAAGTCACACCTTATCCCTCCTCTGGCCAATACCCTCCAGTTTTTCCCCACCCCTTTCACAGTAGAAGCCAAAACCCCACGATCCCTATAGGAGGCTCCACAGGATCTGGCTCCTGACACTCTTCTTAGCACATCCTTCACCTGACTCTTCCCCATGGTTTCTGCCATTTCTGAGAATTCCAATCATGCTCTGGCCTCAGATCTTTGCACTTGCTGATCTTTGGACTTTTATAATGTTTGTTTCCTGATTTCTCTCTGATCTCTGCTGCTGCTAAGTCACTTCAGTCGTGTCCGACTCTGTGCGACCCCATAGACGGCAGCCCTCCAGGCTCCCCCGTCCCTGGGATTCTCCAGGCAAGGACGCTGGAGTGGGTTGCCATTTCCTTCTCCAATGCATCAAAGTGAAAGTGAAGTCGCTCAGTCGTGTCCGACCCTCAGCTACCCCATGGACTGCAGCCTTCCAGGCTCCTTCATCCGTGGGACTTTCCAGGCAAGAGTACTGGAGTGGGGTGCCATTGCTTGAATATCACTAATTATCCATGAGTCCTTTCCTTAGGCATTACATAAATAGAACATCCCATGCTTCCAACTCCATTATCCCCTAACCTCACGTCTCATTACCTATCATACTAATCTTTTCACTCCTTTGTTTATTGTCTCTCTCTCGTTTATTTACAGTCAATTTGAATACTAGCTCCATGAGGGCAGAAACTTCTCTCTTTAATTTCATGACTATATTCCCCAAACCTAAAAGAGCACATGGAGAAGACATTTGTTGAATGAATAGATTTCTGCTGTTTGCTGTATAACTTTTTTACAGCCTCTCATTGTGTATCATTGGTTCACTCGGTTGTCAGTGTAGTAGTCAGCTAATCATCACATCAGACTGGAGAAGGGCATGGCAACCCACTCCAGTTCTTGCCTGGAGAATTCCGTGGACAGAGGAGCTCGGCGGACTACTGTCCATGGGGTCATGGAGTCAGACACGACTGAGTGACTAACACATTCATAGAGTAAGTGGGGCTTTCCAGGTGGCTCAGTGGAAGAGAGTCCACCCGCCAATGCAAGAGATGTGGATTTGATCCTTGGGTCAGGAAGATCCCCTGGTGGCGGAAGTGGCAACCCACTCCAGAACTCTTGGCGGGAAAATCCCATGGACAGAGGAGTCTGATGGGCTCTAGTCCACGGGGTTGCAAAGAATGGGAAAAGCCTGAGTGACTGAGCACACCACAGAGGAGAAGACGAGACAACAGCTCAGAAAATGAGCAAGCGGACTAGGAAAGGCAAAACTGCCCAGCGAGTTCATGGAGCCTCTTGAGATGCCTGGTCATACGCTGAAGTGAGGCCACAGTCAACATGCTCAGCTGCAGGGGTACCGGTGTAGAGAAGGCAGAAAGCTGGGTTTAACCAAGGTGGGACTGCCCCCAGGCCAGCAGAAAAAGGGCAGGGAAAGATACATGAAAAACGTATCGACCGTGGAATATAAGCTGTTCAGGAAAGGAGGATATGAGGTGGGGGGGGCAGGGGGAAAAGACGGCAGGATTAAAATATTGTAGATTGTGATGGAATCAAAGAACTGTTGACGTCAGGATCAAAGAAAAGCTAGACAGACAGTAGAAGGTGGTATTTCTGGACTACAAGCATGTCTTCTGGTAAGTACATTTTCTTTATTAAACTCTCCAAAAAACTGAGACCATTAAATAAACTCGAAAACTTTAGCCTGCTCTGAAAAAAATCATTTCCTCAAAAAAATTATATTTGTTGAGCAAATACTGTTCATGGAAGATCTAATAATGCATATTCAAGAGCTTACTACCACCTACAGGCTCTAGATATCACTCCTTTAATTCAGTACTCAACACCCCACTTCCCAAAGTGCTGTTCTGGCTTACTCAGCAGATTCCACCTCTTTCCAACCCCAAGCCTCTTCCCTAGACATTCCATCTGTTCCACAGTTACAACTGACAAATTCTACTTGCTGCTGGTACTTTTGCCAGCACTATATCCTTGTTTTCCAAACAGTAACTCCCTTTCCTTGCGCTCCTACACTCACTCCTGCTCCCTGCGGTCTGAATGCCCGGAGAGAGCTGCTCCGCCTTCCCCTGCCAGCCTCCAGCCTCAGTGTGATTAAGGGCTCCTGTTAAGAACAGAGGTCTCCTGGTGGCTGCTTTTTTAGACAAGGATCATAATTTTTCCTAAGACTAAACCCGGTACCCTATTTTTCATTTACAACAGTGGTTCAGAACAAGAGTCATAGACTTCTGTCAGGAACAACAGAAATCTTGGCTATACTAACCCCAAGGTTTGATTTTTACCACTAGTAAGTTCCTTGGCTCTAGAAAACTGAGTACCAGAGCAATCCAGTTAAACACAGTGACTATAAACCTAGAGAGAGACTGTGGGTGACAGCCACCGGGCTGAACTTCTGTTCTAAACGCTCACCTGAAACTGGTTAATGAAAGGCGCTATGTTGAAGCCAAGAGTTCGTTCTGTGCCCTGCACGGCACTCTCCTCCAACAGAGTCTGCGATTCCACGAGCAACCCAAACATCAGCACATACTGGGGAAAAATCTTGCCTCCAGACTGTAGCAAACACCTGGAGGAAGGACAAATGCTTTAAAAAGTATCTTGATGCCCTACATTTTATAAATACCAGTAACTAAATCACTGGGGATCTAAGACAGTATACAGTGTAACGGTCTTTAGACTGGTAGTTGGCTGGTAGTTCACAATGGCAGACTGGTAGACCCCCTGAAAAGTAACCAGTGAGCTGGATGAGTACAAGTTTTCAGGTTCAGGAAGAGTCATCAGTGGCTATTAAAACTAGAGGCTGAAAGTTTAATTAGGACAAGGATATTTAAGAGTCTCAAAGTTTCACCCCCATAAAGGACTTATTACAAAGGAAAAATAGCAACTTAAAGAGTGGAAAAAACCTGATGGATACAACTTAAACCAACTGATCTAAATTCATATCCACAGATCTAGGGTAAAGCAACATACATGCCTCCTAACGTGACCAAACTTCTGTGGTCTCTCAGATGAATAGTCCGACTCCAGCAAGAAACACGAGGAACATTCTACAAAATAAAAGGCCTCCACTTTTCGAAACTGTAAATGTCATGAAAGGCTGAGCAACTGTTGCAGAATAAAGGAGACCAAATGCAATATGTGACCCTGGACTGAATTCTGGACCTATGAAGGGCATTCCTGCCACAAATGGTGGAATATCTGAGAAAGACTGTTTCCCCTAGATATCAGTACTATGTCCATAGAGATTTCCTCGTTTTGGTAAGTGTGATGATTACAAAATACACATGGAAGTATTGAGGGGTACAGGAATACGGTATCTGAAGCTTAAAGTGTTCAGAGAGAATACTAAAGCGTATGTGGCAATATAGTAACAATCTGTGACCCTGGATGTAAGGTTCATGTGTGGTTTTTTGTACTATTCTCTAACTTCTCTGTAAGCTTGAAATTATTTCAGAATAAAAAGTTAAAACACTCTGAAAGGAAAAAAAAAAAGGTGATTAAAAATCCAAATACTGTAGAGTAACGTGTATGAATAAAGGGCTAACAAAACACCTCTTCCTATACTTACCTTGGATTCACTTTGTTTCCCTGGAAATTCTATAAAGGTGGAATGTCAGTTGAGTTATCAACAACACTGCTTATGATTTAAAAAAAGAAGTTTTTACATGTTTCTTAATGGGTAGATGCATGTGGACTAAGAAAACTGTGAACTACAGATGCCTGATGGGAAGGACATCACCTCTGGGCTTCCCTGAGTCGGGGGTAACTTGTAACCACGTGTTCCTATGGCTAGAGCTTGGAAGCTATGCCTATGGGAGAAGTTCCCATGTGAAATATGAGGCTCTTAGGCCAAGGCAGTTCCCACATCCACATATACAGTCTTGTTTCCACAGCCCTGAGCTCTGTGGGAGGTGTGAGAGCAGTGCGGGGTGGGGTCCGGGGCAGGTGGTCGGGGGCAGTGGGGGGGGGGGTGGGGAGGGGGTGGTCACCTCCTGCCCTCAAATGAAACAGACATGGAGGATAGTTTAAGGCACTTTAATCATTTGCCACATTTGAAATCAAACATTAAATCCCTCATTCTTACTGAACAATCCAAACTGGTTTCCATTTGAACTTCTAGACAGGCTGCTACTATAGACAGCTGGACTTCATACTATCATATATACCTTTCGTAGTAAGCTTTTACTCTTAAATATTTCTAGTCAGTAAGGATCTATTTAGAAAAATACAAGACAAAGTTTTTGACCAATATATTTCTGCATACCTAAAAAATCAGTTCCTGTAAGTTTCTAAAATTGTTTGCTATGCAGTTTTCCTGAATAGATCATTAAAATCTTGACAAACTATAAAACATCACATTCCTCAAAACCACTTTGGCACTTCGGCTCTTAGTTTAAAATTATTTTAATATGAATTCTATTTTTACTAAACTGATTTATCTCAACCATTTAAAATGATCTAAAACCAGAATATCAACTGAATAACAGTCAAAAGACATGGCAACTAAATGTAATACAGACCCCTTGATTAGAACTTGACTGGGGAGGAAAAAAAAGCAATGGAGTATTACTGGCATAAGCAGGGGAAATTTTAATACAGACTATCTGTTAAATAATAGTATTTGATCCGTGTTAAGCTTCCTGAGTGTGATCATCTTACTATGATATGTAGGGGAAAGCCCGTGTTCTAAGGAGACATGTGCTGAGCTGTTAAAGTTAAGGGGGAAGGTTAGGAGGCCAACAACCATCATATGGTTCAACAGAGAAAACAGTCTTGTGTTTGCTGTTCCTTTTCTTGCAATTTTTCTTATGTTTGAAATTTTTCAAAGTAAAAAACTGACAGAGAAGTTTACAAAAGTTAAACAGGCTGCTCTCATAATAACTTTCCCTAAAGACTAGCTGATAGGAAGTCAAATCATAACTAGGTCATTTCATGAGCAAAGAATCAGCAAAGAGAGAGAGGAATCCTGAGTGTAATGGCATCAGACTGACTGAGACAAGTCTTCATCAGAAATCAGGAAGATCTGTCTTCACTAAATATAAATACATGATCATTTAAGTTGTGATAAGTGTTATGCTCCGAGCCCGCATCTCCGAACCGACCGAGAGAGAAAGCAAGTCCACCACAGTAATGCAAGGGCAAGAAGGGAGTTTATCTCTAGCGCGCTAGGGCCCAAGTCTCATCCCACACAAGGGAATCCGACAAGAGCCCCGAACAAAGGAGTATGGCGGCTTATATACAGGCAGTTCTTTGTCTCAGTTACAGGAGTAGCTGGCGTTACATGATTGGCCAGGCAGGATGAGCGCATATCCTGTCTCTTTCTGGTAAACACGACTCAGGTCCTAGAGCCCAACAGGACCAGGACAGCTCAGCTGGGCCGTCTTGTCGATGACCCAGCTACTCTGCTCCGGAGCTGCCAGTGTGAACCCGCATGAACCCGTCAAAATCACCTGAAAGCTGCAAAATAGACTAACACGTGAGATGCTTAACTCCACCACCGCAATACATCCACCAAATACTTGGTGGCCAGACTTATACTTTGACCTTAAGCCGGTGGTAAATGTACCCTGGAAGAGGGGCAAGCTCCGAAATCATGCATTCTGGGCATGTCCAGGTGCGCCAGGCATAACTTAAAGATCTGTGGTGAGATACAGGGGGGACTCTGTGCTGCCCTAAAAAAAAGAGTGTTGTTTTTATGCTGATCACACAAAAATAGTTTAAAAATCTATGGCCAAAGTAAGAGAGGGACTAGCCCAACGTAAACTAAAACTTGAGGCTCAACAAGGATGGTGTGAGTCTTTGTTTCAACAATCCCCTTGGTTGACCACCCTAATCTCCACCTTGCTGTGACCCCTGCTAATACTTCTACTGATGCTTACCTTGGGCCCAGGTATTATCAATAGACTTATAGCCTTTGTAAAAAAAACGCATAAATACAGTACAGCTGTTTGTGCTTCGACAATATCAAACCGTGTCTCAGGACCGAGAGGAAGATTCCTCTATATGATCTAAGGACAGGGGGGAATGTTAGGAACCAAACAACGGGCTCTAAGACCTGAGTCATGTTTACCAGAAAGAGACAGGATATGTGCTCATCCTGCCTGGCCAATCATGTAACGCCAGCTACTCCTGTAACTGAGACAAAGAACTGCCTGTATATAAGCCGCCATACTCCTTTGTTCGGGGCTCTTGTCGGATTCCCTTGTGTGGGATGAGACTTGGGCCCTAGCGCGCTAGAGATAAACTCCCTTCTTGCCCTTGCATTACCGTGGTGGACTTGCTCTCTCTCTTGGTCGGTTCGGAGATACGGGCTCGGAGCATAACAATAAGTTCTTACATAAATTAGCCTAAAAGTGGTCCCCACTGACCCCAATGCTTTACTCATTTTCATTATTCCTGTCCTACCAACTTTTTTTAGCATTTTAGGTAAAGTCTAGTAGAAACTGAATCTCACACAATTAGTAAAATTACATACATACCTCAAAATCACACAGCTCTTAACAAAATTCCAATCTATGCCTTTACCAAATCATATACAATTTTAACATCTCCCTGAAGAACTGAAAAAACTTACCCATTTCCCTCAAATGGATCAAGTTTAATCCTGACAACTCACGGTACTAAATTTTCTGAACTGAAGTTATCTGCTAATTGTGATCCATTTAAAGGAAACCAGATCTAATTTTTCTTAAGATCACCAAGTCTTAAATGAGATACTAAGCCACAGCGCTGCCCGATGCTTGACTAATTCCCTCCACCCCTATACAGCCACAAGAGGGTAGTGTTCGATGAAATCGGTAAACAAAAAGCACACAGGTTAATAACAGCCAGCCTTCTAGCCATAAAATCTATAGGAGAGAGAAGAGGAGGGAGGGTAATACAGTTAAATCACTTAGGGAGTAACCAGAAGATCAGGCTAAACAAAGTGAAAAATATATCAGTTTTGATACCTAAAAAGAAAGGTTTGCTCATGTACTAAAGCCATGCCAGAGATAAAGACTCCACAAAAGCAAGCATGCAAATTATTCTAAAAGGCCATGTTCACACTATTTTAATCTAAAATCTTGCACAAATCCTTCTTAACTCAGTGTTGCCATTACTAACTGGAATGCGTCTTAGTTATGTGTAGATAAACAGTAACTCCCTGAAGCTCTGCTTGGCTTTACTGACACTGTTTTGTCATCACACCAAGGCAGCTGCCAGACTCCTCAATGGAATCCTCTGCAAAGCCAGTAATATTTCTGAACCATCTGTGCCTTCAAAGAAAAAAATAAAAATTGTTCTAACTCAAAAGTCTAACCATAAATGGCAAAAATTCTGAAGAAACTCTTCACTGTTTCCTTGTGATCCAACACAAAAGTGTTTTAGAACGGGTTTAAATTTAAAAAAAGTTCACCAAGCTTTTAAACTGTCTCCGGTATTTTAATCTAGTGGGACTGAAAAAATAAATAAATAAACATTTTAAAACAGTAACAACAAAGGAACTTAATAGTTTGTGAAATGGCTTGTTTTCTCCTTGACCTTTCTTCGGGAGGGTTGGTATCCAGTGATGGGACAGACGCCTTTTATCCTTATCCTAAAAACAATCTCTCCTCCCAACCCTGAACTTCATTCTCTTTGACCGGTCCTGAGGCCTCTCTGCTGTCAGTAACTAAAGATGATAATGAAAAGCCTGGGGCAGAGTGTGCACACCACTGGCCCCAGGACCAAGGGAAGCCATGTCCACCTCCAGAGGAGCTGGTAAGGAACCTGTGCACAAGCTTAGGCTGAAGGGGCGGAGTGCTGGTTCTCTCCCCTGCTACTCAGGAGGTGTCCCGAGGGAAGAGCGGGAACACTGGCTAACACGCTGATCAAAGGGCTGCGAGCCTTTTTTTAACTGATGTATTCATTCTCAGCTGTGCTGGGTCTGCGGCACAGGCCTCTCTCTAGTTGCAGACAGCGGGGGCTTCTCTTTTTGCCGAGGATGGGCTCTCGGGCTCGCAGGCTCTCGAGTACAGGCTCGGCAGATGTGGTGCGTGGGCCCAGATGCTCTGCTGCATGTGGGGTCTTCCCTGACCAGGGGCTGAACCCGTGTCTCCTGCACTGGCAGGCGGAGTCCTGGCCACTGAGCCACCGGGGAAGCTCGCTCCTAGCACTCAGTTCCCAGAGGTGCCAACCTTCCTGCAACACACTGTCCCCATCCCACGTCTCCCAAAAAGCCGTCCCACCCAAACCACTAGTAGGACCCCTCCCTCTACTGAGAGACACACCGAAGAGGAATTGTAAGCAGCATGTAAGTTGTTTCCCACTAAAATAACTCATCAGTCCATCTATGCGTGGATAAGCAAAATGCAACAACATAATACATACAAAGGAATATTATTCCACCTTAACAAGGACGGAAATTCTTACATCTACTACAATATGGATGAACCTGGAGGATATTATGCTAAGTGAAATAAGACAATCACACACCAAAAACTGCATGATTCCAGTCATATGAGGTAGAGTAGTCGAACTCACAGAAGCAGAGAGTAGAATGGTGGTTGTAAGCAGCTGGGGGGAGGGTGGAATGAAGAATTATTGTTTAATGGGTATAAAGTTTCAGTTTTACAAGATGGAAAGAGTTACGAGAATGACTGCAGCTAATGACTGCACAATATTACTAAAATATTTATAATAATACCATTGAACTTAGAGATGGCTAAGATGAAAAAGTTCATGTTATGTTCATTTTACCACAACTTAAAAAAATCAGAAAAAGAATTAAATCAAAACTAAAAATAAACCATTAGGTAAACAGTACAGTGATTCCACAGTGATTCTGCCAATAAGTCAGACCTCATTTGTGTGACAAATTCAGAGAGCTAAAATGCCTTCAACGGCATCTAGTCCAGCACTCCTCGTTTTATAACTGAAGACAAGAGGTATTAAATGGCGTACAGAAAATTTCACTACTTTAGGAATTCAGGGACAAATTCCAGACTACTAACCCGTTCAGCTCCTTGTTGTACCGTCTGTCTAAAGCACACCTGTTTAACATTTTGAGAGAGAGAGTGTGAGTGGGTATTTCTATGTCTGCATGCATGTCAGACCTCTATATCCCCATAATCTAGGGAATGTACAAGTTTGTTTTAAAGAATAGAAAATGGTAGTGATTTTTACTGGTTACCTCACATGAAAAGGTAAGTGTGGTCAACGAAAGAAAATGTATATGAAACCTAAAATATAGTTCACTATATACGCAAATGCTTTTTTCCTAACAATCTGCCTTCTGCTGCCACAACGTGGTCTGTATTCTCACCAGTGCTCCTATACTGTTTGTATAACACAGAAGTTAAAACCTGTAAATTCAGGGGGGATTCCTTTAGGGGGAAAAAACACAACTCAATAGTAACATGCACAGAAAAAGAAAGACATGAAGTCACAGGTCGTGAAAAGCAAAGCTTCAGGAACACACAGTGATCGTGACTCATTCACGCAGCTACGCCATTAAGGAACTGAAAGAGTTCACATGAAGTCTGAGCTCACACAATCCATAGGTTGTAGTTTGGTGTTTTACCTGGATATTGCAGCCTTTTCCATTATTTCCTGCTGAATGAGTCCAGATGGCTCAATGACATCCAATATAATTATACTCCACAACTTGTCTGATTTTGGCCTTTGCAACACAGCAGATTCGTCTTCCACATGTCTCAACCAAAACTCAAGTGTGTCTTTAGGAAAGTGACTGGCTTCACATATGAGGTCCAGGGTCGCACGATGCTGGTCCTTCTCCACAGAACTGTAAGGTTTGACCCGCCCGAGGGTGCCAGCAATTACAGGGAGAAGAGAGAAGCCCTCAGACACATCTAACACATACAAAGGCTCAGGGGTGCTCTGGTGAGAATTACTCGGTCCATTTTCACAGCTCATCTCGTTATTCTGACACTGAGTGTCCATGGCCTGACCCAGCTTCTCCGGAGTCAGTGAAGACAACACTTTCTCCATTGCCATTTTAAAGCCTTCGTGGTATGGGATGTTATTAAGCAAAGCAATTTCTGTGGATTCCAATACACATATCTGCTCCACAACATCTGGCTTACTGGTCTGAAGGTTGGCCAGAGCACTACAGAGTTCAGCCTCGTTTCCGAAAGACAGCAAGTCTTTATTCCTGGTAAAACTTTTCCCGACCTCCATCTCATGTTCTGAATGATAGACACTGATACTCTGGATTCTTAAGTAACAATCTTGACAAGACACTTCCATCATCACCTGGTCCCCAGGCTTTATCCAGTAGTCTTTGTAAAACAGGAAGAAAGAAAAAGAAAAAAATGTAATCAATGACTATGAGTGTTAAGCCCGAGGATCACACAAACACGTTGGTTCTCCCCCCATTTTTTAACAACTACAGGAAAGACTACATTTATGGACTTAATTACAATTAAGTGAATTAATCTATGTTTTAAAAAAAAACCTAGGGAAACACCTTCAGCTTTACGTAAGGAAAAAGTGAGGTTTGAAGAGCCAATTAACTTACAGCAAAACAGATTCCACAGCTCATTATTTGACCCTAACTAACGAAGAATTGATGCTTTTGAACTGTGGTGTTGGAGAAGACTCTTGAGAGTCCCTTGGACTGCAAGGAGATCCAACCAGTCCATTCTGAAGGAGATCGGCCCTGGGATTTCTTTGGAAGGAATGATGCTGAAGCTGAAACTCCAGTACTTTGGCCACCTCATGCGAAGAGTTGACTCATCTGAAAAGACCCTGATGCTGGGAGGGATTGGGGGCAGCAGGAGAAGGGGACGACAGAGGATGAGATGGCTGGATGGCATCACCAACTCAATGGACTTCAGTTTGGGTGAACTCCAGGAGTTGGTGAGGGACAGCGAGGCCTGGCGTGCTGCAGTTCATGGGGTCGCAAAGAGTCGGACATGACTGAGTGACTGAACTGAACTGAACAGCATTACTGTGCTTTTACTGTAATCACCACATATCATCAATGACCCCAAAATAGAGGGTGGGGGAAGGACTACAAGACACTCCCAATCTTCTTTGTTAATGAAGCCAGAAATAACAAAGATAAATGAAATTCAGAAATCAATACCAAACCTCACTTTAGCTTAAAGGGACATTCTTTTCTCTAGAGAAATTTCTGAAAGAACAAGGCAGCCTTCAATAGCACCTTATCAGTAATATTTCTTAACTGTAAGTATTTAGATACCCTTGAATGTTTAGAAATTTGAAAATGTAAGGAAGGACTAAGTCCTACAATAAAAACTACATCGTGGACTTCCCTGGTGGTACAGTAGTTAGGAATCTGCCTGCCCATGCAGGGGACACAGGTTCGATCCCTGAACCGGGAAGATTGCACATGCCGCCGGCTCTAAAGTCCACCACTACTGAGCCCACACTCTAGAGCCTGTGAACTGCAGCAACTAAGCCCACAGGATGCAACTCCTGAAGCCCGTGCGTCTGGGGCCTGTGCTCCATAACAAAAGCAGCCACTTAAACGAGAAGCCTGGGTGCTGCCAAAAAAGAGTAGCCCCCTCTCACCACAACTAGCAGCGAGGACCCAGTGCCACCAAAAATAAATAAATAGAAGTAATAATAATAGAAAGACTGTATTGTCCATCAGCTTTCACACGTGGCAAAGCTTCAAAGTGTAAACATAGAATTGCTTTTCCTTCTCAGCCATAGAGCCAGCTGAAAATACAAGTTACCTTTCCTGTGTTTACATACTTAAAATATCCTTTCCCTAAGGATTTTTTTAATGCCATCTAAGTTACTGAGAGTTAGAATAAACAAACAAAATGTTTAAATGTTACTTACTCAGTGCTGGTCACCATGGTAGGTATTTTACATGCAGTATGTCCATGAAGTTTCCTAGCACTACAGACTAGGCATCTTACACGTGGTGTGTCTAATAACTCCTACTACAATCCTGCAAAGCAGACAGAACTGGCATCCCCCTCACTTTTCTTTTTCTTTTTTAGCACGACTGCAACACAGCTTACAGGATCCTAGTTCCCTGACCAGGGATTGGAACTGGCGCCCCCACAATGAAAGCTGGGAGTCCTAACCCCTGGACCACCAGGCAATTCCCAGCACCCTTCCGTTTTTATAAATCGCATAACGAAAGTTCTCAGAAATAACCGGCAAGACCAGCGAAGGAGTCAGTATTAGCAAAGATTCGATTTCAAATTTACCCGATTGACTCCAGAACCATACGATAATATACTATACTGATTCCATGACTTAATGGCCTTGCCAAATTAGATCCTTGGTTGAGAGACTATACAGAAGTAAATATTACCTTCCAGTTATAAAACAGTAGAATTTTTCTATGTAACACAGCTGCTGTAAACTATACTGAACCACATCAAATTACTAGTAAAACCTTTCTTTATAGAAAAGTTATCTTTGGGACGTCCCCTGGTGGTCCCGTGGCTAAGACTCCACGCTCCCAATGCAGGGGCCCAGGTTCGATCCCTGTTCAGAGAACCAGATCCCATATGCCACACCTAGGAGATCCCACATGATAAAAAAAAATTTTTTTTTAAATAAGTAAATAAAAAGTATCTTTAACGTAAGACTTCCCTAGGTAAGTCCATGGATTCATGAACTCTAAACTGCAAGATTTTGTATTTATATGAGTGTGCATATTTTTAGGGCCTGGGGCTCCTCAGATGCCATCAGATTCTGTGAGCGATAAGAACTTCTGCTCTGTAAGCAATATTTCTCCACTGTGTTCCAAAAAAGTGGACTAGCATTTCTCTCATCTACTCATAACAAGAATAATCAGAGCTGAAGAAATGATTTAATGATAGATATTTTTGAGTGGTATGCAGCAGATTTGTGTTTTCACCTTTTTTTTTTTAATATTGGAGTATAGTTGATTAACAATGTGTTAGTTTCAAGTGCACAGCAGTTATACATACACACCTATCTGTTCTTTTTCACGTTCTTTCCCCATTTAGGTTATTCCAGAGCATGCAGCAGAGCCCTCTGTGCACTACAGTGGGTCCCTGTCGGTTATCTAGTTTAGAGCAGTCTGTACGTGTCGATTTTAGTCTCTCTTCTTAACCACACATATTACTTAAAACTACTTTTAAAAAACAAACAGAAAATTCTGAAAGATTTAACCAATCTCCCTTGACTGGAAACTTCATATTCAAAGTGAATTTTTGACACTGACTCAAATCCTTAGAGGATTAAGACAACGTTTTTTTTTTTTTTTTTAAAGAAAAACAACAAAAAATTAGACAAGATATACCTGCAAGATCATGAACAGGGTATACAGCCTGTTCCCAGCACGTTTCCTCACTAGGACTTGTGGATAAACTGTGTTCGTCATCAAGCTGGAGTACAAACCAAACCACGATGGCATCAAGCATGCCTTCTTTAATAACGGGGACACCAACCTTCTCAGGTTTTTTAGTTGCAAGGCTTTTTAATTCCTGACCAAAACGTAGAAGGAATAAGAGGATTTTAGACATTTAATACATGCATGCCCCAGTGTCATACCACTTGCCATCAGCCCTGCCCCGAACCCTCAGGGGATCAATATCACAGCATAACTACAACCAAATAAACACACTGAATGGGAAAACGTGATATGCAATATATGGTGGTGAATACCGTGAGTTACTACAATGAGGCAGATACATATTACTGATGTAGAAAAAGTCCATGACATACTGTTGAATGAAGGCAAGTGGTGAAGCAATCAGGATTATTCTATTCTAAAAAATGTGTGTGTGCATTCGTCTGTGTGTGTGTGTGTGTGTGTGTGTGTGTGCACGTGCAGATTAGAAAAGCAAGTCTGAAAAAATATATTTCAAGCTGGTGACCTGGGGAAAGAAGGAGCTAGATTTTAAAAAGCAAGATATATACTTTTTTCTTCTTCCTTTTTAATGTATTACTTGAAAATATTAAACAGGCAGATATTACTTTCAAATTTCGGGTCTTAATAAGGTGGTTTTTTTTGGGCGGGGGGCTGTTGCGGAGAGGAAACATTAAAATATTGGAACACTTGGTGAACACCTGGAGATTCGAGGAGCACGATGCTCTTGGGGACAGCACGGGAGCACTGCTCGCCTTTGCTCACCCCTATGCCTATGCATCTCCTCCATGTGACTGTTCCCAAGATACATCCTTGTCTAATAAGCCTAATAAGTAAAATGTGTAATAAGTAACGCTTAAGAGCCTAATAAGGAAAATGCTTCCCCGATTCTGTGAGCCACTCTAGTAAATCAATAGAACGCAGATCATTGGAACTTAACAATTTATGGACTATCACTTTGTAAAGAATCCACCTGCAATGCAGGAGACCCCGGCTGGGGAGAGGTCAATTCCTGGGTTGGGGAGATCCACCGGAGAAGGGATAAGCTACTCACTCCAGTATTCTTGGGCTTCCCTTGTGGCTCAGCTGGTAAAGAATCCACCTGCTATGTGGGAGACCTGGGTTCGATCCCTGGGTTGGGAAGATCCCCTGGAAAAGGGAAGGACTACCCACTCCGGTATTCTGGCTTAGAGAATTCCATGGACAACAAAGTCCAAGGGGTCACAAAGAGTCAGACCTGACTGACTTTCACTCACTCTGAAGCACAGATGTTAACCTGGGTTTGTGTCTGGAGACTGAGGTGGGATGGGGGGAGGGGTAAGGACTGAGGAAGGGAGGTGTGTAGTCATGCAGGGATGAGGACTTAAAAAGAACAAAAAAAAGTTGTAACACTGTTATATCAGAAAAGAAATACTGGCAAAGCTCAGCCTCAGCAATGCCAAAGTATTAATTTAGTTCCAAATCACCTCAAAACAAAACAAAACAAAAAACCTATTAACAACTAATAGGGGAAAGCTTTTACTAAATTATAAAGATCTTAGGTGAAAACGACACTCACAAAGTCTTCTGTCCCCTGGCAAGTTTCACCTCAAAATCTTAATGTACTTAAGGTTAATATACTTAAACATCTCTGGTGATCCTTACTTAGATCACCAGAGATGATGATCAGAGATTATCACCAGAGAAGGACTCGATGCAACTTTCTCCAGCTCCCTGGGCTCTTTCTTTGCTCAGCACAGGGCCCTCACACACACACAGATACATCAGGATGATACCAGCTTGTCCTGTTTTGCCCAAGACCATTTCTCAGGAGCCGCTCAGTCCTGCGCAAGTCAAGGTGGCTGGTCACCCTAACACACAGACAACCTAGAGATCTGAGTTGTTTCATTTCAAGGAATATTACTAATCTGAGATGAAAAACACAGAGAAAGGCTGGAAGACCTAGGTTATAATCCCTGCCCTTGCATTCGTATCTGGGGAGGGGGGCGGGAATTAACGTAACAGCACAAGGATAATTATAACTGTATTGCAATGCTGTTCTAAGGGCAACCTCAGGACTTCCTTGATGTTACAGTGGATAAGAATCTGCCTGCCAACGCAGGGGAAACGGGTTTGATCCCTGGTCTGGGAAGATCCCACATGCCGCGGGACAGCTAAGCTCTCACGCGGCAACTACTGAGGCCTCCAAGTCCTAGGGCCTGTGTGCTGCAACGAAAGACACGGCAATGAGAAGCCCATGCTCTGCAACAGAGAGCAGCCTCCACTCGCCACAACTAGAAAACGTCCACGCACAGCAACGAAGGCCCAGCACAACCAAAAAATAAACAAAGAAGCGAGCCACCTAAGAATACATGTGAAAGCACCAGGTACGCTGTACAGTCCCAAAAACCTTAGGGATTTTTTTCCTGTGTATTTAAAAGTAAAGCAAATAATCATTTTCCTTACATACAGGAAGTGGAATTCCACGCCTACTCATAAGACTGTCCTATGTATTAACTATTTTAAACAATGCGTGAAATTTAACACTTAAAACCAGTAACTAAATTTTTATTTTTACCTGAAGATTGTTGAAATCTACTGTCATAATTTCAAAGCACTCTGTCAAAGCCAAATATCCTCCAGGAACTCGACTCATCTTTTCGGTTGTATAAGGTTCAATTGTTTCTTCTCCATCTACAGAAGAATATGCTGGGCTCTGAAATTTCACATTGGTTGGCAAACAGATTCCAGCAACGTCCTTAACACCCACCCTGGTGAGGAGAATGAGAGAGGAAAGGGAAAAGGGAAAGGGAAAAAGATGGGTTGGTTTCTGTTTTTTCTTTTTCTTTTTAAAAAATCAAGTAACACCGTCTAATACTGAATCCAGCAAAAATAAGCATAAAAATACAATAAAACATCATAGACAAAGGTTTCTTAAACACACTGACAGACAGAATCACTAACTATAAACAAAAACAAACAGGTGTACATTAAAATTAAGAACTCCACTCATCAAAAGATACCCAGGAAGAATGTTAAAGGCAAGCCACTGAGTAAAAGAGATTTGTAATACATCTACTCAACAAAGGACAAATATCCAAAATATATTTTTTAGTCCCCACAATAAAAGAAATCCAAAAATGGGCCAAAGTTTCGGACACTTCACAAAAGAACAAATAGCCAATATGAAGAGTCAGTCAAGAGGGAAATGAAGTTAAAGCCATGCTACCCGACGAACAAAACGGGGAAAATAAACAGTCCATACCAAGTACTGATAAGAATACAGTCTTATATACTACTGGTAGGAATATAAAATTAAAAAGACCACTTTGGAAGAGTTTCATAGTTCCTATTCAAGCGGAACATGACTATTATTTTAGATTCAGTCTTAATATGGGAACCTCAAGGTGTCTAGCATTTGCAGTTCCAGAAATATGGCTGAGGGACATTCATATATACAACCACCAAAAGAATGTTTAAGAATGTTTACAGCTGTGCTATAAACACAATACTCCCCAAACTGGATATGACCTAAACATCCATCAGCAGCAGAATGGAGGAATGCACTGTGGAGTATTCATACAACAGGCATACTCCACAGCAATGAGAACCAACAAGCTACACACAAGAGCACAGACGTGTGGAAAGAAGGAGGCAAGCATGAGCATTCATACTGTATGATACCATTTGCATGAAATTCAAAACAGGCAAAATAATCTATGGCGTCAGAAGTCAAGACAGTAGATACTCTTGGGGGTGTGGGGCACTGGTAACTGGAAGGGGCTTCTTCCTAAGGACCTGTTGGGGTGGGGGCAGTGTTCTGGACCTTGATCTGAGCACTGGGACACACTGCATCAACTTCATGAATCCATCATAAATGTATGATTTATGTGCTTGCTCTAACAATGTTTGATGTCAGTAAAAATTTACACTGGAAAAAAACACTTCATGAACATTTAAAAAACACCATCTTGTAACAGGAAACACTTCGACCTCCTCTCATACACACTCATTTATTAGCCTATCTGTCTTTACAGGGCTTTAAACAGTCTACTAATAGAAATTATTTTGTTATATTCTAAAAAGATGGATTATCAAATGGAAGTATTAACGAGTTTAACAATAACTAAATGAGAAATCACAAGTTACAGAAACAAAAAGAATGTGACAAGTTCCCTTTCAATTTCTTACCAAACACATGAATATAAACTTACTGTCAAAACTTCAAACAATGTAGTAAAAAGTGAAAGTCCACCTTCACAGCATCCATTTCCGCCCTGTCAGAAGTCTGGTGTCTATTCCCCTCCCACCGTTTTCTTTACGTGTGCACTATCTGTGTATACTGCCTCAGACCCACTGTTCTTATTTTCCTCTGCTCTTAACTCTTTATTTTGAAAATGATTTCAAGTTTATAGAAAGGCTTCCAGTGTCGTCTAAAGAACTCTCACATTCTTTAACCACATTCATCAAGCTTTTAATAGTCTACCACACTATTTTTATCATATTCTCTCTCTCTCCACATATATTCTTTCTTCTGAACCATTTGAGAGAAAACTGCATTCATCATACCCATTTATCCTTTCATAGATATACTTCAGTGTATCTTTATTATAAACGAGGATATTTTCTTAATTATAACAGTTATCAAATGCAGTGTTATTTCATCTTCATATTAGAATATAGTTCATATTCTATATTAACTGAATCAATAAATCAAAACTAACTTCCGCCCACGAGTCCCAATACAGGATCATGATTTCAATTTAGCTGTCCTATCCTTTAATTATCTTCAATCTTTGTCTCTCATGATGCTGACAATTTTATTTTGTTTTGGCCATACCATGTTGCTTGCAGGATCTTAGTTCCATTTATTAATCTATTTGTTATAAATAGGGATTTATGGATTCTTACTTTATTCAATGCAACTGCCGTTATATATCTTGGTGCTGAAACTGTCCAAGATTTGGCCAGCGGGAGACACTTCCAAACATGCTTCTGTGACCTTTAACCACCCACATCATTTTCTTCGGCAGCTCCTTAAATTTCTGCCCCAAGTTATTTCACAGTCATCTTCAGTCTGTTCTGCCCCAGTCTGGGAAGCAGCCATTTCTCCAGAGTTATAGTTCCCCGTGGTGAGGAATGGTATTTAAGAGCCAAGATTTGAGGGCTAGGTATGCTCACTGCTCCTAGAATTATGGCTTGTCTTTTTCACTAACCATCATTAACTCCCTTCCCTCTCTACATGTGCACCTTGACTGTTTCCTTTTGCCACCTGCAAAGTACTGCACCGGGTGAATGTTTTATCAGACTGCAGTAAGTATGCAATTGGTTTTTTGTTTTGGTTTTTCCAATTACAGTGTTATAGTAAGCATCCCTGTACACATGTTTATTATTAGGACAAATTATCAGAAGAAGAAACATCACACGAAAGACTATGCACACCTTTAGTTTTGTTAGATAACGCCAAGCTGAGCTACTAAGATGATGCACCAACAGGGTATGCAGTCTCCCATATCTAAGAGAAAACAGGCTTCCCTGGTGGCTTGGTGGTAAAGAATCCATCTGCCAATGCAGGAGACCCAGGTTCAATGCCTGGGCCAGGAAGATCCCCTGGAGAAGGGAATGGCAACCCACTTCAGTATTCTTGCTGGGAAATCCCACCAACAAGGAACCTGGTGGGCTACAGTTCATGGGGTCTCAAAACAGTCGGACACAACTCAGCAACTAAACAACAACATGAGAAAGTAGGATCTTATCTCTTTTCTGGGCCACACTGTGGGGCTTGCAGGATCTCACTTTCCCGACCAGGGATCAAACCTGGGGCCTTGGCAGTGAAAGTGTGGAGTCCCAACCACTGGGCCACCAGGGAATTCCCCTTATCAATCATTTTTAATGTTTCAGAATGTAAACAGTTAAAAATGTTATCCTATTGATTTAATTTCCATTTCTCTCATTAATAGACAATTGCAAATATGTTTCAGTTCAGTTCAGTCGCTCAGTCATGTCCGACTCTTTGCAAACCCACGGACTGCAGCACGCCAGGCCTCCCTGTCCATCACTGACTCCCGGAGTTCACCCAAACTCATGTCCATTGAGTCTGTGATGCCAGCCAACCATCTCATCCTCTGTCGTCCCCTTCTCCTCCTGCCCTCAATCTTTCCCAGCATCAGGGTCTTTTCCAATGAGTCAGCTCTTCGCATCAGGTGGCCAAAGTATCGGAGTTTCAGCTTCAACATCAGTCCTTCCAATGAACACCCAGGACTCATCTCCTTTAGGATGGACTGGTTGGATCTCCTTGCAGCCCAAAGGACTCTCAAGAGTCTTCTCCAACTTAGCTTTATTCTAAAAGCTGGAAATTTTACCTCAGATTGTCATCTGCCTTTTAACTTTTTACTTTCATCAGATATTCAGTTTTTTTTAATGTGTTAAATTTGTCAATCTTTCGTGGCTTCTGGATCCTCCCTCTGTTTTGCTTGGAAAGCCTTCGCCACTTAATGGATTTTTTTACACTTAGATACTTAATTCATCTTGGAATTGAAAGTAAAGATCTAACTTTAACTATCTGAAGGACCGGGAGGCTGGCGTGCTACAGTCCACAGGGTTGCAAAGAGTCAGACACAACTGAGCAACTAAAGAACAACAGCGGTACCCCAGGGAAGCGCTTCATCTCCGCTTCCTGAATAGTTTATCTTTTCTCCACTCATCTGAAATACCTCACCTGTATCACATACTAAATCCCTATACAGTCAAAGGGTATCTAGAGTCTTTATTGTGTTATACTGATCTATGTTTTCTATTTCTGCATCAATAAATTACTGTTTTTTATTTCTAGTTTTTATAGCTAATAAACCAAGTTTCTTAAACCTTAAAACCTCTAAACTCTGGGAACTGTAACACTAGGAAAGTGACTTTTAAGAAATCATGGAGCGCATCTATTAACATGAAGAGGCTCACTAAAGCTAATATATTTACTGATATTTTAATATATTTACTGCTACTGATCATTTTTACTGAAGCAAAATTAAATTTATACACACACACATTTGCTTACACAGAGCTGCCAACCAACTAGCTCACTCTAATTCAGCCAATCTGCTGGCAAAGGCCACTTTTTCGTTAATGCCTGTGCTCTGCTGCTGCTAAGTCGCTTCAGTCGTGGCCGACTCTGTGCAGCCCCATAGACGGCAGCCCACCAGGCTCCTCCGTCCCTGGGATTATCCAGGCAAGAACACTGGAGTGGGTTGCCATTTCCTTCCCCAATGCATGAAAGTGAAAAGTGAACGTGAAGTCGCTCAGTCACATCGGACTCTTAGCGACCCCATGGACTGCAGCCGACCAGGCTCCTCCGTCCATGGGATTTTCCAGGCAAGAGTGCTGGAGTGGGGTGCCATCGCCTTCTCCGTCCTGTGCCCTACCAATCACTAACTACTTTTATTTATCACCCTGTAGCATGCATTGAGGTGTGTAAGAAGATAAACTATAAAGATGAGCATTAGTTATCTACCAGGGAGGCGTTCAGGATGATTATTTTCTTCTTTCCATCACCAGTATTTCCTGAAATATTTATGTGTTACATTTACTACTACTGAGTTATCAGATGGAGGGCCTCCTTAAGAAGTCCTGAAACAATATGGATCAATACTTTAGCAAAATAAAAAATTCATTAATGTTCAAGAAAAAGAAGTAACCAATAAGTTTTTCTAACTGAAAAAAATTTTCACCTGTATCACACTGCATAAATCCCAGAATCTCAAGGGTACAAAGATTATGAAATTTCATCCCACCTACCAACAAAACATTACAATGTCAAGTTATTAAGAACAGAAAACTGGGAGAAGTAAAATTATTTTCACAAGGAAATTTTTATTTCACTCTAAAATTAGTCTGAATTTAGTATTTTTCTCAGGAATCTATCACACATCAAAAGGATACTATGTTGTATCAAAATTAAATTTTCCACTAGGAAATTGAAAGCTGATTGTTAATCCAAGAGTCTTATTTTTGAAGAAAGTTTTAAAGACACAAAACCAAAAAAAAAAGGCAAAAATTAAATTAAGACTGGATTAAATATCATGAATTTAAAGGTCAGAAGATGATACATTCTCATCCGAATGTCCACTAAATAACCTTTTAAGTACAGGCAACTCCTCAAAATTACTGAAATATTTTTTAATATTTACTATTTAAATAATCACTTACCTATGATGTCTTCTTATCTCTGCACATTCTACTGCCATCCCAAATATAACAGCACTTGCTGGTATAACTTTCCCATATTTTTCACAATTACCGTTTTCACCTTTGGTCTAAAAATATAACAGTGAAAATTATATTCTGCTACACTGATGTCAAAATATTTTTGTCAAAATATGTGTGTATGACGGCAAGCTATGAAAATTTATCAGAAAGCTTAGAAAAACAATAGTTAATGATAAGCAGATTAAGGTTTTTTTTCCTTTAAAAAGTTTATTTCCATTTATATATATGAATGTATATGTATAAGTATACATATATCATATATACGTGCATGTGTGTGTATATATACGTATTAATTTTTTTCTTTTTTTAAGTACTAGTAGGAAGAAAGGGAGGGAGGGAGGTGGGAGCTAGAAGCCTCTAAGTTTGCACACAAGAAAAGATCTTTGAGTATGACTTTAATCAAGAGGCCAAAATCACCATTACCTACTTGAAAAACAAACTGCTCTTCTTTCAACCTTTCATTAGCTATTTTAAGTCCAAATAATTTTCTGTAAGTAGTCGATTCTTATTACATGTTAAAATCCTTTCTTTCATAATACATATATCAATAGATACATGAAAGCTACAGTTTACAGGCCACAAGTAAAGGATTTCAATGTAAAATACAACTTGGCAATTATAAGAGTCAATTATGTCCAGCCTAGGTCCAAGTGGTACCTTAAAATCATAACATACCAGTTAACCCACTACATTCCCTTTTGGTAAACTTGCCAAATATACAATATGAGCAGTGAAGCTGTAAAGCTCAAAATATTTCCATTTCTCAACCTCACTCAAGAATTCCAGTGTCAATCCCTTCATCACATAATCTCAATTCCTAAGAACTCCTTCCTGGAGTATTTTTTGCCTGTATACCCCATTTGGGCACACAAGAATACACTGCACTATGTAATTAAATGTTTTTTGTTCGCACAGATTTCTTGCCAGCTAAATAGTATGTACCTCAATAGTGAGACGCATCTCCTATTGCTTTGCAACTATGCTAGCGGCTCAACGAGCCATCTACTGAAAAATGAATTCTTAATCAAATTTAAGTGTTTTCATGCTGCTTACCTTTGGCTGCAAAAGTAAATGCTCCCATGCATGAATCAAACTCTCCACAATTCCTTCTCCAAATAAACCTGCATCGACAGTTTCTGTTACAACTAGGGACACTCTATAGAATGATTTTTTAAAGATATATGTAAGTAAAATATCATGCTATTTATGTAAAAGATGTCAAAGCTGAGAGAAGGAAGAATATATTATAGACACAGCACAAATATAAAATTTTCTCATACATTTCATGTTTAACATCTACCCTTGAATCCTAAGGAACTCTAATGTTTCTCTAAAGCTCCTCTGTTCTCCACTGGCAGCTTCCTGGCGGGGACAGCAGGGGTCACAGACAACCTTCACTTTACCTGCTGCCTCCTGGGTTATTCTTTCACTGCCTAAACCCTAAGGATTTGTTCATATCCATTACTTTTACCAGTCCCCCTCCTTAACCCTGAGTAACTGAACATCTATCCCCAATATTCTACGAAAATACTTTCTACTATCAGTGACTCCCTACAGACAACAGGTAGTGCAGTGAGAAAGCCTACCCCTCCAAGCCCTCCCTCCACTTCCATTATCCGTGTTTATCTCTTATATGTTCATTGTCCCTCTCCTGTCACCTCTCGTGCTTTACCCACACCTGGAGTTTTCACCAAAGCCTAACCCACAGGGTTCTGGTCTCTGTCCATTCTTTCTAGAAAATCCACTCAAAAATACACCAAAAAAAAATCTCTCCCTTTGTCGAACTTCTTTAGTATTCACTGCCAGTATCATTCATTTCTGTAGTTACAAGAAAAAGATATTCTCAAGAACAATCCTTATTTTCCTATCTTGACTACAGCTGCCTTGATAACAGAAAGCAACTTTAGTATCCTCTACGGTGCCCATGGGCTTCCCAGGTGGCACTAGCGGTTAAGAACCACTTGCCAATGCAGGTTAAAAGTAAGACACGTAGGTTCAATCCCTGGGTTGGGAAGATCCACTGGAGAAGGGAATGGCAACCCACTCCAGTATTCTTGCCTAGAGAATCCCATGGACAGAGGAGTCTGGCAGGCTGTGGTCCATGGGGCCACTTCAGCTGGACACGACTGAAGCACAATATGGCACTGTGCCTAAACCCAGTATTGTATATACATACACAAGTTTTCAGTATTTATGATTGCATGTATTTAGAATGCAAAAAGCATCTCAAATCATCTGATATCTTCAAGTCTCTAGATTTGCCCAAGGTAAAAATAAATCATTATTAATTATTATTATTGGGCTTCACTGGTGGCTCAGCAGTAAAGAATCCGCCTGCAATGCGGGAGACATGATTTCGATCACTGGGTCGGCAGACCCTCTGGAAAAGGAAATGGCAACCCGCTCCAGTATTCTTGCCTTAGAAACCCCAAGGAGAAAGGACCCTAGCAGGCTACAGTCCACAGGGTCGCAAAGAGTTGGACACAACTCAGTGACTTAACAACAACAAATTATTATTATTATAACCATATCTCTTCATCCAAATCCAATACATCCTTTCTATAATACTATGTGTGAGAAAAAAGTGGATTACGGTAATGAAACTTTGATTCACACTATGTACTGAATTGGGTACCGACCAAAAATCACACTGAAGCTCTAACCCCCAGTATGACTGTATTTGGAGATAGATCTTTACGAGGTTAATTAAGGTTCAATGAGGTCATGTCCTAATCCGATGGGACCTGTTTCCTAATAAAAGTGGAAGTGATCACAGCAGTGATCTCTCTCTCCTCGCAGCTACGGAGGAAAGGCCACGTAAGGACACAGCAGGACGGCCATCTGTAAAGCCAGTAAGAGAGCTCCTGCCGGAAACCAAATCTGCCAGCACCCACAATCATGGACTTCCAGCCTCCAGAGCTGTAAGAAGATAAACGTCTGTAGTTCCAGCCACCTAGTCTGTGGTATTTTGTTAACGGCAGCCTGATCAGTCTAAGACAATTGAGGATACTAATTCTATACAATGTATTTAATACCTGCCTAAAGAATCCAACAGGACTTCAGGAAAACAAAGCCAGAGACAACTGAAAAGTGTAACCATCATGCCAATCTAAATATTCTTATACATACACGGAAGAAGACTTTTCAAAATCATAGTCCCATGTATGACAGAGTGTAAACAGGCCCCGTTTCAACGTGAACTGAATCTCAGTGAGATGGAAAGAGAGACGACCCAGGGGAAGTAGTAACACGAGTGCTACACAGAGAAAACTGTGCCTAAGAATGATAGTTTGTTGGACCAGACAATGTTTAAATCCCCTCTAGCTCTAAAATTCCATCCCCTTGTGATATGGATCAAAACGAGTAACACTAAAAAGCTGAGACTTACGACATAATATTCAAAGCAATTGAAGAGGGGAAGTCAAAATACATTGACAGCTGATGCTTCCAAAGCTTTCATTTTAGCCAAGAATATTAACACCGAATGTGATTAAGTCCATCAAGCTTAATCTACTCACGCATTACGTTTACAATTTTTAAACAGCTATGGACCACATAGGAGGTATGATCCATTTTCACAACTAAATACTAGAATGAACAAAGATAAAGTAACCTGCTAAAGCTGAAGTTTATTGATTAAATCCCTTGCTGCATATTTTATTTCTCAAGATCTTTAAATCTTGTCAAGAATATGACCTTATTATGAAAATCCATCTTATGCTGAACTATCCTATATCTGTACCTTTACAATATAAAGGTTTCAGCATTTCTATTTGGACTAGAAGCTAGAAATGTGAATATCTTAATTCTTAAGAAATAAAATAGTGGAGTATAAACAGCAAAATTAGTTCATGGCGTAATACCTTTCAGGAATGTGTTTTGGAATTTTTATGTCAAGCGACTTCATGTGTAAGAGTTTGACCCCTTCTTCCATCTTGTTTGCTGCCACTACATCACAGGCCAGTTCATACATGGTCTTGGATAACTCACAGGCATACACAGAATGTGCTCCAGCTTTCCTAGCAAACATGCTGCAAGGGGAAAAAGTGCTCCATCAAAAAAATAATCTGCTGTTTTCAAATTTCAGTGAAATTATGAAACGTGGGGTTTTCCTTTTATTCTTTACCACCACCATTATTCACTCTGCATTTGGAAAAAAAAATGAGCTAATATTCTCTCCAAGAAACAAATAAGACAATAAATCATAACATCCACCTTATTAAGACAACTGTCATGCAGAATGCTAACAGACTTTTAAAAACTAGACTCAATCAGAATGTTAATGTAAAACCTACTCGTAAAAGCATTATGCAAAATTTCAATAACTCTGAATGTTTCTTGGTGGCTATGTCAAATTCTTAATAAAGTAAAAGTTATAGTGAAAATGACAATAATAATAGTTGCATGAATAATCATAACAAGATTCTGAGAAATAATCTCTATTTTTAAATTTCACTGTCAAAATTTTCCACATTTGATAAAATCTTTAATTTACATTAGTATACATCTATATGTAATTAAAACACAGTTCCAACAAACCTTAGTATTCCAGTTCCTGCTCCAATATCCAAAACACTTTTGGAGCCCGAACACACTGCCTTTTGGATCGCTGCGTTATAAATCGTATTCCTTTTGGTGTCATTAAGCATGATAAAGTGCCAGCGTTCCACCAACCAGTTTGCAACACGATAAAAATTCTCCTTTGCATCACTGAAATCAGGGTTTAGCTTCACTGCTTTATGAAAATACCCAGCTGCTTCATCTCTAAAGCCCATTCTAGAATGAAAAATGACAAATGAAACATTCAACTCTACACCATCAATGCCCTGGTTCATGTCACTCATCTAGCCTGAGAACCCCTCTCCAGCACCCCAAATCCTACCCAACGCGAGTGTCGTCTCCTTGGGAAGCCTTCAGTGAGGACTGTGAGTCTCATTTACTTCTCTCCTTTCTGAATCCCTATTATATTTATGCATTCCAGGACACTAACAAGGAACCTGACTATGAAATACTACTTTACTATCGTGTAGTAGAAGCTCTCCTAGTCATCTTCCATTTAAACAACTTTCTAGAACACCAGGATTCTAAAAACCACTTCCACTGTAAAAGATACTAATGCCTATGGCTAGCAGGTGCCTCTCTACTGTGCTTTCAACTGAGCAGAATGGTCATCAAGAGTTAGCCATATTTGCAGCCAGACCAATTTACACTTGTTACTAAAATTATATATTTTGTTGTACTTGTTACTAAAATTATATATTTTAATTAAAAATAACTGAAACCAAGTGAATATGACTGCAAAAAGAGAGTCATTGTGTCCGAAGGAAAAAACATCAAAGGTGAGTCACCAAAAAATTACTACTGAATTATATGTGAGCAAATCAACAATAAAAGACAGAAGGAAAAACCTATCAAACCACCCTGCTTCTTACACCATCCAAAAACTCCCTGTCTTTGTAAAATAGCTCCCCATCTGTAGACCAATACACTTGTACTGCACAGAGTTAGCTGCTGTGTAGCTCCCAGACCAGATTTCACAATGGCCCATACTCTTCTCAACGAGTGAGTTACCCGACCACGTGCTTGGATTTACCGCAAACTGCTATTCAAACTTCTAAATGTTTACTCACAATTTCTATTTTTATACCTCACTGTTCAGTTCAGTTCAGACGCTCAGTCGTGTCTGACTCTTTGCAACCCCATGAACCGCAGCACGCCAGGCCTCCCTGTCCATCACCAACTCCCAAGTCCACCCAAACCCATGTCCATTGAGTTGGTGATGCCAGCCAACCATCTCATCCTCTGTTGTCCCCTTCTCCTCCTGCCCTCAATCTTTCCCAGCATCAGGGTCTTTTCCAATGAGTCAGCTCTCCGCATCAGGTGGCCAAAGTATTGGAGTTTCTGCTTCAAAATCAGTCCTTCCAATGAACATCCAGGACTCATCTCCTTTAGGATGGACTGGTTGGATCTCCTTGAAGTCCAAGGGACTCTCAAGAGTCTTCTCCAATACCACAGTTCAAAAGCATCAATTCTTCAGCGCTCAGCTTTCTTTATGGTCCAACTCTCACATCCATACGTGACTACTGGAAAAACAGCCTTGACTAGACGGACCTTCGTTGAAAGTAACGTCTCTGCTTTTTAATATGCTATCTAGGTTGGTCATAACTTTCCTTCCAAGGAGTAAGTGTCTTTTAATTTCATCGCTGAAATCACCATCTGCAGTGATTTTGGAGTCCAGAAAAATAAAGTTAGCCACTGTTTCCCCATCTATTTGCCATGAAGTGATGGGACTGGATGCCATGATCTTAGTTTTCTGAATGTTGAGCTGACTGGTAGTTTACACACCACACTAGTGTATGGTCCACATGATGAAGAGAACTGAGTTAGTAGAACCCTTTCATACTCATACTTCCTTGCAAGCACCTCTAAGCATTCCACCAATTTTAAAGAAACGGAATCAGACTATTCATTTATGGCATAAGCAAAAAAACATTCTAGAACCCAAACAGTGAATGGCACTCTTACGAAAGGAAATGGCAAGTTTCCAGGAAGCTCTGGAGAACAGGTTTACAAGAAGTTTCCCCAGCAAGGGACCACAGTGACTTCTCTGCCACCCTGGGAATCAGGCTATGTCCTCTCCAAAAAAGTCTGTATATCTCAGCCCAGGGAAAGGAACTCTTTCATGGATACCTGATCTCAGCCCCAAGGGCAGCAGCTATTACACAGTATATGATGTAAAATTATTATATAATGTATCTACTACTCCTATATGCTTTTGAGTTCTCTTTACTTCTCACTAACCAACTCTCTAGTCTGATCCCTTTAAAGTTAATAATTCTTTGGAGTAAACTTTCCCTGCTCAAATTACTGTACTATACATTTATCTAATCCAGACAGATCCCGAGTAGTTCTGAACTTGTAATACTGAAACCACTGCATACCTGAAGAGATGCTCCCCCATACTGTTGCAAATCACTTCATCATCAGGAAACAGTTCCAAGGCTTGCTCATAGCAGCCAAGTAGGTCTTGTGTTCGACTGAGAGCATCGAGTTCTTCAGCCCATCTGAAGAGCGTATACTGAAAAGTTTCCTTCACAAAAGAGAACATAAATCAGTCAACAACATAAATGATGAAAGAATATTCAACACGGGTTGAAGAGTCCACAGAAAATAAAACTTAATGACAATTGAAAATCGCCTTAAGTCTTATTTGGCTTTAATAGACCCTGTTTGCGGCATAAATGAGTAAATTTTATCACCTACATGGTAGTAAAAGGCAAAATTAAGACAATCTGACCACTCTCCAAACTCTCTCCATACTTGGCCTCCTCATCACATTCTCCACTGACCCCTTTTTTTGAGGATTCCTATGTTTAGGAGTAAGGCCTTGACCCTCTTTTCTTCTCATTCATCCCCAAGGCATCACCTACATGTTGATGGATGCCACATCTACATCTCAAATCAAGACCCTCTCTTTTGAACCTCCGGCCCACAGATACCACTCCCCGGTAGTCATCTCAACCAGGGGCTGCACCCCTACCCAACCTCAAACTCAGCTCAACCCAAACATTTCCTGACCAGTGCTCAGAGAAGAGCACTGAACATCAGTCCTGTTCCTATCCCGACAGAGGCCTCCCAGAGAGAAATTCAACATACAATTTTGAAAAAAATTAAAAATGTTCTAAACTGAACCCATAACATTCTTCTCACAAAGGTTAAGGCACCACCCAACCTCAGGCCATGAAGTCACCTTATAATGCTACCTTAACTCCAAAACAATTAATTTCAAACCCAGCCAATTCTCTCTCATTATCTTTAAATCTATCACCACCTCTCCCCGCACTGTGGCGGCCTTTCACTCATACTTCATGCACCTCTGCACCCAATACAATGTGGGCCTTATGACCACTTGTGCAACAACAGCAATCGCCTTCCCACAGACACCCTCACTCCAGTCGCATCTCCCTCCCAACATTCTCCACACTGCAACCCAGTGCAGACAGAGAAGCCTGCAGTCATTCCAGCTTTATTACTGACAACATTTATATCATCTTCACCTATTTTCCACAAGAGTTAAACCTGAAACAGAATTTTAATAGAATTCACTAGAGAGACGAGGATAGCATGAAGACTCTAGGGTCTGGGAGAAAAAAAAAACACAGATTATACTAAATGGACTGGGGAATTTATAGGTAAGGAGCTTGGTGTGGCTGAAGAGTGAGGATGGGAAGTAGAAGGAAATAAGACTAAAGAAACAGATCTTTCACAGAGGCCCATGAAAAGAAATATGGGGCTTTGTTTTGCAGGAAATAGAGCTAGTTACTTAGGCCTACTAAACATCAGGAATTGAAATACAAACTTTATATGTATTTGTAATACACACTGTCCCTGTTTTACCAGAGGAAACTAAGGAACAAAGCACTGAGGAAAAAAGCACTTGGACGGATCCATTATTTTACATCTGCCTACCTAGAAGAGCAAACTCAATCTCAAGGTAACACTTTCTCCTCCTTGAGGCTAGCTGGTCCTGAAATTTACACTAAGTTTTTGTGAACTACAAATGTCTATATAAAATTGACATCTATTGGGAAGAAGTTGGGGATTCTAGGATCCTATCCAAAATATCAACAGTCTTGAGGTTGAGAAACCTTGCATGAAATAAAGCGAAGTAGCTTCAGGTTGAAAACTGAATGCAAAATTAAGCTAAATCATTTTTCGAAATTTTTCTAAAATAATCTGGGGGGGTGGGGGGGAGGAACGTACAGAACTTCAACAGAGTAACTCTCACAAATAATCTAATTATTGAAACTTAAAAGAATGCATCACCAAATGATTACTTCAGGCTAATTCCAAATTTAATTCAGCATTCTCTCCACCCAAGAGTAGAAAGGAGAGACAAGTGCAAACGTCCTGGGGCAGGAACTTGCTAGAATTAGATACAGGAGATGACTGAAGATCACTGAAGGCCTCGTGCGCAATATAACCTTTGGAATTTGATTGAAGTGAAAGTTTTGAAATAGAGGAATGACACCATCCGGCTTTTGCTATGAAGTGCTCACGTTGGCTGTGTTGCAGAAGACAGTCTAGTCTCCCGAGCCAAAGCGTACTGCAAAAGTCAACAGGAGATGGTTGAGGCTTGAATCAGGGTAGTAAAAAAGAAAGTGGTGAAAAGAAATACGATTCTGGATGTAAATTTCGAGGGTCACCAAACAATATTTTTTAATAGGCTGGTTGTGGTTGCGAATAGAAGAATCAACGGTAAACAGTAAACAATAATAACAACCACCAGGCACTTAGAGACCACACTCCCTCCTCCAACTACCTACGTATTCATTTACTTACACAGAACAGAGGATCGACCTGCGAGAGAAGGGCCCTCCTCACCTTTACATCGTCTTTCAGCTCCGGCGCCAGGCTGAGCACGAGGAGGTAGTGGGCATAGGCGGTGCCGAAGTCCTGGGAACCCAGGCAATGCTCTGCGCTCTGCAAGGACCGCGACACCAGCTCGTCCCGCCCAGGTGCCCCGGCGCCACTCCCGGCGCCCCGGCGGGGCCTGGGCCGCGAGTTCGGCATGACAGAGTCACCGACCGAAACCTGCGCCACTATCACCAAAGGGAAGATGCTCTGGTAAACGGAAGGAGCAAAGAGTCTCGGGGACACCACTTCCACGTAACTAACCGGAGCGCCAGAATCTGCGCAGGTAACCTATTCCCGGGCCACCACAAGCTCGCCCACCTTCGCCAGGCAGAAGCCCCGGAGGGGCGGGTCCCATTGGCTGGCGGCGCACGCTGCGCAAACGTCAGCACGCCCGACGTGAGCACGTCGCCCCCCTCCCCGTTTAGGCGATAAGGCGCGAGGCGTCCATCGCGCGTGCGCTTAGGGGACTTTCGTTAATAACTTCTTTCTTGTTCGGGCGTCTGACGAGAAACAATAATAGCTTTCTCCCTCTTTTCTGACTTCAGGAGTGTGTGACTTCAGCTGGGACACCCAAACTCGGCCGACCCAACCAAGCCGAAGCTGCACCTTCCCGCGAGGGAGGTGATAACGTACGAGGAGAGCGGTCAGGCGTTTATGGTGATGTGTAAGGCATTTGAGTTGTAATCACCAGATCGCGAAGTGGCGAAAGTGAAAAGAACTCGGAAATAGCAAAAGCACCCCAAATGGGGTAGAGGAAATGCTTTCACCGACGTTTTAAAAATCATCCTCACAGAACCTTGTGAAGTGTACCTCTGGATTATTCTCATTTTACAGACTGGGAGGGATATCCTGAGACGGCACTTGCCCAAGAAAATCACACACAGGCAGGGCTCAAATTCGAGTCCCTGGCTTCCTGTTCAGTTTTCTCTAAAACGAACTTAGGATTTATCTCAACTCTTCGGGGTTATCACTGCTGTATACTGAGTACGTTATTACATTTTAAAAGTTTTTCTGCATTCAAGTATGGACCCTAAGGGGTAAATTCAGAACTTTTAAACCGGAGGGCATCAGTTCACTTCAGTTCATTAGCTCAGTCGTGTCCGACTCTGCGACCCTATGGACTGCAGCACGCCAGGCCTCCCTGTCCATCACCAACTCCCGGAGCCTACCCAAACTCAGGTCCATTGAGTTGGTGATGCCATCCAACCATCTCATTCTATGTCGTCCCCTTCTCCTCCTGCCCTCAATCTTTCCCAGCATCAGGGTATTTTCAAATGAGTCAGCTCTCCGCATCAGGTGGCCAAAGTATTAGAATTTCAGCTTCAACATCAGTCCTTCCAATGAACATCCAGGACTGATTTCCTTTAGGATGGACTGTTTGGATCTCCTTGCAGTCCAAGGGACTCTCAAGAGTCTTCTCCAACACCACAGTTCAAAAGCATCAATTCTTTGGCGCTCAGCTTTCTTTATAGTCCAACTTTCACATCCATCCTAAACGGAGGGGGTGATGCATAGGAATTACAGCTGAAAAAAGTCATTCTTTTCCCTAGTTTCATACATGCAGATGGTGAATGATTACTTAAGGAACAAAAAAAGGAAACATTTTGCATGTCAAACTGACAGACTTTGGGGACTCCAGTTCTCAGAAACACATCATTTACTTGCCTTTATGCCTTCTCTTTTGACCTGGTTGTCTGAACCACCCTTCCTCACAGCACACAGGTAAATTCTAATTAATTCTTCAAAATCCGGGTCACTAGATTGTGGCTTGCTGTGGTAGTCAGAAAATTCCTCAAGGACAGGATTATTTTTAATAATTTTTTAACTGTGTACCTGCCAGAGTCTGGCTCAAAGTAAGGAATTAGATTTTTTTTTAATTTTGGTGGAAACTACATCACCCCACTCCTTGGTTTTGCACTTTAAGACTTAACCATTTAAAGTCCTATTTCTCTCTCAATCTCAATTGCTACTTTCTGTACTATATTTAAGATTGAACTGTATTTATTTCAGTATATGGGGGGAATCATCAGTAACTGATCTACAATAAGAATAGACGAGATTTTCTTTTGAACCAAACAGAATTAACTGCCTGGGAAACAGGCTGTTGGATAGCTCTGAGGAACTGTTTCATGGAAACATGGTTTCAGCACAGTTTTATATATTGTCAGAACAAAGAGTATCAAACATGACAGAGCTGCATTCTCTCAGGTTTCAAAAGAGACAGAGCCGCACATACACAGTGAATCAGTACGGCCTTGTGTTCGGGGAAGGGAGCCTTATCATCGATAGAGTACAAATACTGACCATTGACGTTCCAGGAAGAGAGAGGCATTTCTATCTTCAAAATGGACATTTTTCCTCTGGACAATGGCCCCTTTTCTTTAAAGGTTACAGCAAATGTACAATGTATGTTTAAATAGGCCAGAAAGCAGGCTGTTCTGGTTAGCACAAAGTTCTAGTTAAATCATGTATAGGCAAGAAGGACTTCCCCATACCTCAGTATGTGAAAATTTTTTTCCTTCATCACTTCATGCAACTGAAATGCTAAGGGCTCTTTTGTCCCAGTAGGATGTAGTAGAAGATGAAGACTACTAAACTGAAAAAAAAAGTACATTCTAGTCCAAGCTTGGTCCTTCCTGGCCCATTCAAGAACCATTCCTTAAGAGTATTTGAAAAAAGACCTAACAAAGCTGCTTCTACTTTGCACACAAGGTGGACTGGACCATCAAATGAGATGGTATATGTATCAGCATTATGTATATAACATATATGTAATGCTATGCATTATTATTCTTATGTAGACTCATTTAAAACATAGCTGGGTTATTAAAAATTAGATCACTAATACCTTTGAGCATTTGATCAGAAGTCTAGACAACTCATATCTTTTAAGAGACCATTGTAATAGACTACTGGGACCATGCTCTAGAGCCCGTGCTCTGCAACAGGAGAAGCCATCATGATGAGAAGCCCTTGCACCACCACTACAGAGTAACCCCCACTCACCACAGCTAGAGAAAGCCCACTTGCAGCAACAAAGACCCAGCACGGCCAAAAAATTAATTTTTAAAAAGAGTACTTGAAATGATTGCTAAAACTAAGAAAAGTGTCACAGGTAAAAAAAAAAAAGTCAAATGTAATTGGCTGGACTCTCTCTCCAGAAAGCAGAGGGAGACCTCCTAACCATTCTCTTCAGAGATTTTGGTTTGGGGGAATCACTTTAGACTTTATCATTCTGTCAGCTCCATGAGTCCCTGCTTCTGCTGAATTAGGCAGGACTTCATTTCACAGATGATTTTGTACCCCAGGGTACGCTTTCCCATTCCACAGGGCAAGATTTCTTTTCTCTTGTTTTGCCTTGTTTTCGTTTTTTTTTTTTGGTCTGTTTGGCTTGTTAAGATAACCAAACTACTTAAAACATTTAGACCACATGAAACTCAAAGTGGACATATTATTACCAAGTCAATATAGGCTGAGATGGAGGGAAAACTTGACAGAAAGTGAGAAAGGGCAGAAAAGAAAAAAGCCAACTTCAGTTGTTTCGTCATCTCCTATAGTATCAACCTGTGGGCAGTGACTACTGCTAAAAAAAACAAAAAGCTAAGGATGCTTCCTGTCCCTTCTGAAAAACTTCAGATAATTTTCTGAGCTACTAAGACGCTTACTCCTTGGAAGGAAAGTTATGACCAACCTAGATAGCATATTGAAAAGCAGAGACATTACTTTACCAACAAAGGTCCGTCTAGTCAAAGCTATGGTTTTTCCAGTGGTCACGTATGAATGTGAGAGTTGGGCTGTGAAGAAAGCTGAGCACTGAAGAATTGATGCTTTTGAACTGTGGTGTTGGAGAAGACTCTTGAGAGTCCCTTGGACTGCAAGGAGAGCCAACCAGTCCATCCTAAAGGAGATCAGTCCCAGGTGTTCATAGGAAGGACTGATGTTGAAGCTGAAACTCCAATACTTTGGCCACCTCATGCGAAGAGTTGACTCATTGGAAAAGACTCTGATTCTGGCAGAGATTGGAGGCAGGAGGAGAAGGGGACGACAGAGGATGAGATGGCTGGATGGCATCACTGACTCGATGGACATGAGTTTGAGTGAATTCTGGGAGTTGGTGATGGACCGGGAGGCCTGGCGTGCTGCGGACTGATCGACTGAACTAAACTGAACTGAAGTCTAACTTACACTGAATGTTCTAGATAGAGAAATCACAGGTTATTTGCATTTCTTTGTGGTTTATCTTTAACTCAGACACTCTCTTAGACACTAGGGAAAGTCAGTTGAAAGAAATGGAACTGACACAAATAGCATGGGGCATTTGCGCACCACAAGAAACTGAGATAGAAAACATATTTCAAGTACTATTTTTTCTTCCTTTATTACCTCATTCATGAGACTTAAAATTCCTCAAGGCTATATATGTTTATTGAAGGCTAACTATATTTATTGAAATTACTTTTCAGTTGTTTTGAAAGAACTGAAAGAACTATGAAACATAGTTTGAAAGAACTATCTATGTTTGATCACAAAGAACCCTGAAGTATGATGTGAATCATATGCACAATGTACATTTTACTTCTTGGTCCTTAGTCAAAGGTTTCTTTGAAAATATTGAAAGCATCATTCCTTTGTTCACAATAGCCTTCCTCCTCTCCAACCAAAACTGTAATCTTTAACGACTCTTAAGAGTCTGATTCCTTCATTTATATGTTCTTTTTTGCACCCTCTTTTAAGGTTCTAAGAAAAACCTCACTGATGGGGAAAACCACTGCTGACTCAGAAGCAGGTTTAATTGTGGTTATCTTTCACCATGTTCTAGGCAGCTTGTCAACAAACCACATATGCCAAACAAGGAAGCAAAACCAACTGAAGGGCTCTCAGCTTTCCAGTGTGCAGGAGTTGAAGGTTAACAGGGGGAAGAAAGCTCACAGGAACTTCATTAACAAGGGGTTAAACAGTTTACTGGACACAAGGTATCTTGGGTTTATATCTTCAGAGAAGACTCGTATGTTTTTCGCACTATCTTGTATGTTCTATGATTTGGAGTCTTGTTCTCAGCTCTGTGCATTAGGGTCATTTTGGCAGCTTTTAAACAATACCCACACCTGGGCCTCATTTCCAAAGATGCTGATTTAATTGGCCCGGAGTGGAGTCTGGGAATGAGTCTTTTTAAGAGCTCCCTGGAGAGGCTAATGTGCATACCAGGAATGCAGGGTATGGGGCAGGTTGTCTTCTTTTTTTTAAACTGGAGTATAATTGCTTTACAATGTTGTGTTAATTTCTGCTGTAAACTGAAGTGAATCAACTATATATATATATACATATATCTGCTCCCCCTTGAACCTCCCTCCCAACCACCCCCATCCCACACCTCCGAGACAGGGCACCAAACTGAGCTCCTTGTACTGTGCACTGGCTTCCCGAAAGCTATCTGTTTTACATATGGTAGTGTATAGATCGGAGAAGGCAATGAATGGCACCCTGCTCCAGTACTCTTGCCTGGAGAATCCCATGGACGGAGGAGCCTGGTAGGCTGCAATCCACAGGGTTGCGAAGAGTCAGACACAACTGAGTGACTTCGCTTTCACTTTTCACTTTCATGCACTGGAGAAGGAAATGGCAACCCACTCCAGTGTTCTTGCCTGGAGAATCCCAGGGATGGCAGAGCCTGGTGGGCTGCTATCTATGGGATCGCACAGAGTCGGACATGACTGAGGCGACTTAGTGGCAGCAGCAGCAGCAGTGCATAGATGTCAATCTTACTCTCCCAGTTCATCTCAGTCTCCCGTTCCTTGGGGAAGGCTTCTATAGGGTTGCTGGTGTGTTTGAAGTACGTGGTGTAGGCAGTATAGGCATAAAGGCAGTTTGGGGAGTGGGAAATAATTTGTTTATGGCTTAACAAGAATTGTGAAGAGCCAACTAAATTCTTTGGAGTTCAAGTGGTTGTTGTATGATGAAAAACAAAATGTTCATCATATTGAATTATTTGTTGGAGAGAAAATTTTATAATTGAATCAACAAAACACTGCAGCCATAGTACAACTGCTTGGCTATTAAAATATGCATTAATGGATTCTCACTAAATATTCCCAGTTTCTTCCATTTTTTAAAAAGCTTTTACTGTAATTAGGATTCTTATTGCTGTTGTTTACATAACCCTTTCTAATTGCTCCCTGTACATTTCAAAATCTAGAACTCAAAGTTAGATGTAAAACTAACAATGGCAAAACCAATGCTGAGTTGAAAATCTGAGTGTACAGGGGCCTTTAGTAGTGTGACAACAGTGTTCAGAGGCAGTGAAAGAGAAAATCCATGTATCAACCATGCTTGGTTCTAGAGAATCTGCCTGAGTCTCCTGCTGGAAATACCAACCAAAATGTTGGTGCCAAAGATGGATTCCAAGTAATCTGAATAGAGTATGTCCTGACAAAGCATTCAGAAAAATGCTAAAAATCCACTTAGAGGAAAAAATCTAAATGTGGGAGTCACCTCAACTCTTTGCACTCCTCTCCCTCTTCCCCATCAATCATGACTAGTCCAGGTCCCAGCAGGATCAAACTCAGAGGGCTTATCAATTAAACAGAGTTTTATCAAATGACTGTTGACAGAGGTCAGGGAGGTTCAGGGAATCAGCAAAGCTTGTGAGGTGTCCAGAGACCAGCAACGCCTGGAAGCTACTGCTATCCTTTGTCCTGAAGAAGCAGAAGGAGAGGACTACATTACCCAGACCCAGAAAGAGTTGTAAGTATGGAAGAGAGGCCACCTAACCGGAAGTATCGCCGTCAGCAGAGGAGAGAATTCCCTGACCTTTTTCTCCCCCTACCTACCAACCTCTTATTGATGCCTCCTACTAGCAGAACCCAATCCAAAGGGAGCTAGTAAGGAATCTTAGATGACACAGTCCAGAGAGTCAGTCACCCTCCAGGGCACAGAGAAGGACAAAGAAAGGTAGAAAATGGTTCTGTAGCAAATGGAGGATAATCAGTGAAATTACCAAGTTTTACCTCTTGGACTTCCTAAATCAAAAAAAACCTTCCCCCTCCTCTGATTGCTTGCTGCCCTTGCCTGCATTCATCATTTTAACCTTTCCCCTTGTCTGTTATAATGGCCTTTCATCCCCCAGGCTTCGGTCATGCACCTCTTAAATTCATCTTTCATCTTCATTGCTGTAGCTGAAATGATCTAAAAAGCAAATTTCACAATTCATTGGCTCCCCAACACCTAGAGCTGTGTTTAAACTTTTTAAGCAAATAAGTTGTGTAGAGAATCATTCTAAATCCTAATCAAAGGTTTCCCTCAGGAGAGGAAAGGCAAGAGTCATGTTGAGCATGTAACTTTCCACACTGAGATTGTACTAGATTGTACTAAGTGTGGATTGTACATTCCACACTCAGAATGTACTATTTGAGAATACATTAAAGATCTGGGGTTCCTTAGTAGCTAAAAGCCCCAAGAATGTCTACTTATAGTGTCCTCCCTGAGCAAAATAAAATAGTTGACCCAATTAGAGTTTAGACCTGTGGAAGTAAATGAGTTGATAAGGGCACAGTTTCGACTTCTTTTTGTAGCAACCTTGGAGAAGAAAATGGCAACCCAGTCCAGTATTCTCGCCTGGAGAATCCCATGGACGGAAGAGCCTGGGAGGCTACAGTCCACGGGGTCGCAAAGAGTTGAACACGACTGAGCGACTTCACTTCTTCTAGAGCCTGGGAGCTGCAACCACTGACTGAAAGAGAGAAGGCGCCACAGTGAAAAGCCCATGCCCTGCGACTAGAGAGTAGCCTCCGCTTGCCACAACTAGAGAAAAGCCCATGCCGCAAGAAGGCCCAGAGCAGCCCCAAAAAGAGGCCAACCCCAGGTCCCAGGCTAGGCTTTCTGATAGTGGCTTTTTATACCCTTTACATCAGAAGGCTCTCTGTAAGGAGGTGTTTTAGCTCAGTCATTGTCAGGGCACGTAACAGGAGGCTATTGTCTGAATCTGAATCCTAGCCCTGCCATTTACCACTGAGGCATCTTGAACAAGTTAAGTTACTTAACTTCTAGACCTGAATTTCCTTATACATGAAATAAGGATCATCCTGTACCTATCTCTTGGCTTTGTTGTAACGATTAAATAAGTTAATAGTAGTACTAGTAATGTTAGTCTCTAAGTCAGGCCTGACTCTTTGTGACCCCACGGATTGTAGCCCACCAGGCTCCTCTGTCCATGGAATTCTCCAGGCAAGAATACTGGAGTGGATAGCCATTCCCTTGTCCAGGGAAATCTTCCCGACTCAGGGATTGAACCCGAGTCTCCCCATCATGGACAGATTATTTACTCTCCGAGCCACCAGAGAAGCCCATAGTTATAGTACCCAGATCACGTTAAGCCCTCAGTAAGAGTTACGGAGAAGGCAGTGGCAACCCACTCCAGTACTGTTGCCTGGAAAATCCCATGGACAGAGGAGCCTGGTAGGCTGCTGTCCACGGGGTCGCACAGTGTCGGACACGACTGAAGCGACTTAGCAGTTTAGCAGCAAGAGTTACTTGTTCTTACTCCAGCTTCCTCTGAAGGGGAACTCATGGTTCTCAGAAGAGTGAGGCTTCCATCCAAAAGGAGCTGTAGCGCCTGCCAGTTACCTGAGTCTTACTTGGACCTGGAGACCTATAATGGGGGTGGGGGGAGGGGGGAGAAGGGAAAGGAGACAAGAAGTCTTTCCTCCTCTTCCTACTGCCCCCCAAATAAACTGACATCTGCCTTAAGAGCTGTAAGTGCTTAATTCAGTTTTCTCCCACGATTGAGTTTAAGAAAGGAAGCAAATACAGTGTTTTTCTTGGTGCAATATAAAGGATAGATCTTAAATTGTGGTGACAAACCCACAGGTTTTTTAAACTTGGTGGAAAGTAATGATCACAGAAGATTCTGTCTTCTGTGATGGAAAACCTAGTCTTTGTGCAAGGTACTCATTGGATGTGAACCAGATTATTACAGGCTCTGGGGAAATAGTAACTCATCTTGTGATCTGTCTTCAGAGCAGTTGGCTTAAACTATTCAGGACTCATGCTTTCCAAGCCAAAGATACCCTCTCCATCCCCCTTACATGTAAGATTTTGATCAATACCCAACACCTTTAGGTCCGGGAACTATTTTGCCTATGATAGGATAATGGTTAGGAGGCTTCCTATGTGGTGCTAGTGGTAAAGACTCTGCCTGCCAATGCAGGAGACTCAAGAGACTCGAGTTCCATCCCTGGGTCAGGAATATTCCCTGGAGAAGGGAATGGCAATCCAGTCCAGTATTCTTGCCTGTAAAATCCCATGGACAGAGGAGTCATAAAGAGTAGAACACGACTAAGCAACTGAGAAGAGCAGCAGAGGGATAAAGCTTAACTGAGCTGGCCCCATTGAAATAGACGTCAGAACCGAAGCTGTGACACCCAGTTGGCCTCCCACGCCCTCTTCCAAAGCCTAAGGGGCTTTGTTGAGCCCAGTTTGAAGCCACTCCCCTGTAAGGTTAAGTCTAAGCTCCTTAAGTAAGCCCAGGCTACATGAGTTGGCTCCCACTTAACCCCTCTCGCCTCAGTCTCCAACATTTCCTGCTTCACTGTCCTCATTCACGTTTTTGCTAAGGTAGCTCTCCCCCCTTCATATAATGTGTTCCGTCCTAGTATGCTCTGCTCATGCCATATCATCTTTACTTAGTTCAAAATTCTCCACTTCTCCAAATTGCTAATTCAGGCAAAGTATTCTTTCTCTGATTTCTCATAGTCACCTACCCATAACTCAATTTTAGCATATTTGGTTTTGGTTTTAGTCACTAGGTTGTGTCCAGTTCTTCTGCAACCCCATGGACTGTAGCCTTCCAGGCTCCTCTGTCCATGGGATTTTCCAGGCAAGAATACCGTTGCCATTCCCTTCGCCAGGGGCTCTCCCTAGTCTCCTGCGTCTCCTGCATTGGCAGCTGGATTCTTTACCACTGAGCCACCAGGGGAGCCCTAGTTGTATAAATGAAGTGATGTGTTTATCCTCTTGACTAGAAAGTGAGTTCCTGGGACTCGGGAAGTATGCCTTATTCATTCTTTATCTGAAGCATTCTGAATAACAACTAGAATTAATGAAGTCATTAAATGTCTGATGAGGGCTATCCTGGTGGCCCAGTGGCTAAGACTGCACTTCCAATGAGTTGCCAGGACCAGCTGCTACTGCTAAGTTGCTTCAGTCGTGTCCAACTCTGTGCAACCCCATAGATGGCAGCCCACCAGGCTCCCCCGTCCCTGGGATTCTCCAGGCAAGAACACTGGAGTGGGTTGCCATTGACAAAACTGGAATGGCTTCAATGCAGAAACCAAGGGGTTTCCAATGCCCATGGATAAAGATTTGCCCAAGCAGATTCTAGAGGACATGTACATAATTTCAAGAAGTGAGCTGCAAATGCAAGAGAGTTTGGGTCCCGTTAATGTGTACCTTAAAAAGAGAAGTTTCATAAACATTCTTGAAAAACATCTGCTTCTCTTTTCCAGGTACTTGCAACCTCAAATAAAGCAGCACAGAAACACAGCGCAGGAAGAGTTTTCTCTGAAAAGATACCTGGACCAGAAAGTCTTGGTTCTACGCTATCTGCCAGAGACTCACCTAAATCCAATTAGGGTAGCAGCATACAGAATAAATAGAATCCGAGGAATATGAATAAATTATGTTTTCTCAGTATATTGTAATTTACCTTTAAAATGAGAAATTTTTTTGACTCACTGAAAGTGGGAGTTGGACAGTTAGATTTTTTTTTTCCTCATCGCACTGGGTCTTTATTGCTATGTGGACTTTATCTAGTTTCAGTGAACGGGAGCTGCTCTTCCTTGTGGTGTGAGGGCTTCTCATTGTGATGACTTCTCTTGTTGCAGAGCACAGGTTCTAGACCTTGCGCTCAAGAGTCATGGCCCATGGGCTTTTGACTGTGATGTGTGGGATCTTCCCAGACCAGGGATTAAACCCGTGTCCCCTGCATTAGCAGGTGGATTCTTAACCACTGGACCACCAGGGTAGTCCAGAAAGTTAGGATTTATTGATACAGATACAGGGGTGTCTGTATTGAATGCATTCTATATTGTAGGGACTGTTTTAAATAATTTAATGTCTCATCAATCAGCATCTTCCCTCTCTTTTTCTGGGACCTGTGTTAGCTTTCACCAGGTTATTGGGTTTCCCAGGTGGCTCAGTGGTAAAGAATCCGCCTGCCAATCCTGGAGATGCAAGAGTCAGGTTCAGTTCCTCAGTAGAGAAGATCCCCTGGAGGAGGGCATGGCACTCCACTCCAGTATTCTTGCCTGGGGAATTCCATGGACAGAGGAGCCTGGCGGGCTACAGTCCATGGGGTTTCAAAAGACTTGGACACAACTTAGTGACTAAACGACAAGAACAATACAATTCACCACACTTTTCTTCTATTGTCTTGCTTCCCTGGTAGTTCAGCTGGTAAAGAATCCACCTGCAATGTGGGAGACCTGGGTTTAATCCCTGGGTTGGGAAGATCCCCTAGAGAAGGGAAAGGGAATCTTTCCAGTATTATGGCCTGGAGAATTCATGTCACAATGAGTTGGACACAACTGAGCGGCTTTCACTTTCACTTTCTTCTATTGTCTTAAGCCCCGTAGATCCTGTGGGAAAATTGCATGTTCTTTCAAGTTCCCAATCCTTTGGCCACAATTGATTTCTTCAGGCTTGAGGGTATAACCCAAACATTTTCTAATAGGAAGTAAGAATGAAAGGGGAAAAAAGTAGACTCTGATAACCAACTTCTAAGATGTAAAACCTGGGAGTTATCAATGACCATGTTCCTCATTGTATGGAGGAAACTAGGCTACAGTTGCAGGGGACGGAGCTAATAGAATAAAGCTGAATAGGGACAAAGAGGAAGGCATTATGGGTTGGTTGTTCAGTCATTCCTTGGATCCTGTGAATCATGAAGTTTTGCTTTGTGTCTAAGCTAAAGCTGAATTTGTTTCTGTTATTTGTAATGAAATCATGATTCACGCACCTGTGTAATTCCACTTAATCCTAATACCAATACTTTTAAGCAGTGACCATAATTGACATTTTACAAATGAGTCCCAGAGTTAGAGATGGACGTTCTCCCTGGTACCCTATCTTGAAGAAATATTTTACAATAACACCCAACTACATTATTCTCAGACCGTCAGCTCCTTATTGCAAAATTCATGCTTAAGTTGAAGAAAGTAGGGGAAACCACTAGGCTATTCAACAACAACAACATGCATGCTCAATCATGTCCAACTCTTTGCAGCCCCATGGACTATAGCCTGTCAGTCTCCTCTTTCCATGGGATTTTTCCAGCAAGAGTACTGGAATGGGTTGCCATTCAGGTATGACCTAAATCAAATCCCATATGTGATTATACAGTAGAGGTGACAAATAGATTCAAGGGATTAGATCTGGTAGACAGAGTGCCTAAAGAACTATTAGCAGAGGTTCATAACAGTGTACAGGAAGCAGTGACCAAAACCATCCCAAAGAAAAAGTAACGCAAGAAGGTAAAGTGGTTGTCTGAGGAGCCTTTATGAATAGCTGAGAAAATAAGAGAAAGACAAAGGAAAAAGGGAAAGATATACTCCACTGAATAAAGAGTTCCAGAGAATAGCAAGCAGAGATAAGAAGGGCTTCTTAAATAAATGGTGAAAGGAATAGAGGAAAACAATAGCATAGGAATAACTAGAGATCTCTTCAAGAAAATTGGAGATATCAAGGGAATATTTCATGCAAGAATGGGCATGGTAAAGGACAGAAATGGTAAGGACCTAACAGAAGAAGAGATTAAGAAGAGGTGGCAAGAATGTGCAGAGAACTGTACAAAAGAGGTCTTGTCGACTTGAATAACCACGATGGTGTGGTCACTCACCTAGAGCCAGACATTCTGGGATGTGATGTCAAATGGGCCTCAGAAAGCATTACTATAAATAAAGTTAGGGGAGGTGATGGAATTCCAGCTGAGCATTTAAAATCCTAAAAGACAATCCTGTTAAAGTGTTTCACTCAGTATGTCCACAAATATGGAAAACTCAGCAGTGGCCACAGGACTGGAAAAGGTCAGTTTTCATTCCAGTTCCAAAGAGGGGCAATACCAAAGATTGTTCAGACTGCCATACAGTTACACCTATTTCACATGCTAGTAAGATTATGCTCAAAATCCTTCAAGTTAGGCCTCAATAGTACACGAACCAACAACTTCCAGATGTGTAATCTGGGTTTAGAAAAAGGCAGAAGAACAAGAGATTAAATGGCCAATATTTGTTGGATCATGGAGAAAGCAAGGGAATTCCAGAAAAATATCTACTTCTGCTTCATTGGCTATGCTAAAGCCTTTTGACTGTGTGGATCATAGCAAACTGTGGAAAATTCCCAAAGAGATAGGAATACCAGAACACCTAACCTGTCTCCTGAGAAATCTGTATGCAAGTCAAGAAGCAATAATTAGAACCAGACATGGAACTACTGACTGGTTCCAAATTGGGAAAGGAGTATGACAAGGGTATATATTGTCACCCTACTTATTTAACTTCTATGCAGAGCACATCGTGTGAATTGCTGGACTGGATGAATGACAAGCTGGAATCAAGATTGCTGGGAGAAATATCAGTAACCTCAGATTTGCAGATGATACTACTCTAATGGCGAAAAGTGAAGAGGAACTAAAGAGACTTTTGATGAGGGTGAAAGAGGAGAGTGAAACTGCTGATTTGAAACTCAACATTCAATAAACTAAGATCATGGCATGCAGTCCCATAACTTTAAGCAATTAGAAGAGGAAAAAGTAGAAGCAGTGACAGACATTTTTCTTGGGCTCCAAAATCACTGTGGGCAGTGATTATAGCCATGAAACTAAAAGACGCTTGCTCCTTAGAAGGAAAGCTATGACAAACTCAGATAGCATATTATAAATAAAAAGCAGAAACATCACTTTGCTGACAAATGTGCATATAGTCAAAGCTATGGTTTTTCCAGTAGTCATGTATGGATATGAGAGTTGGACCATAAAGAAGGCTGAAAAAAAAAATGTAGTCACTCAGTCATGTCCAACTCTTTGCAGCCCCCTGGACTGTAGCCCACGAGGATCCTCTGTCCATAGAATTCTTTAGGCAAGGATACTGGAATGGACTGCCATTCCCTTCTCCAGGGGATCTTCCTGACCCAGGGATCAACCCCGGGTCTCCTGCATTGCAGGCAGAGTCTCTACTGTCTGAGCCACCAATGAAGGCTGAGTGCCAAAAAATTGATGCTTTCAAATTGTGGTGCTGGAGAAGATGCTTGAGAGCCCCTTGGACTGCAAAGAAATCAAACCAATCAATCCTAAAGGGAATCAATCCTGAATGTTCATTGGAAGGACTAATGATTAAACTGAAGCTGAAGTTCCAATACTTTGGCCACCTGATGTGGAGCCAACACTTTGGAAAAGACCCTGTTGCTGGGAAAGATTGAAGGCAAAAAGAGAAGGGGCAGCAGAGGATGAGATGGTTGGATGGCATAGCCAACTTGATGGACATGAGTTTGAGCAAACTCCAGGAGATGGTGAAGGACAGGGAAGCCTGGCATGCGTCAGTCCCTGGGGTTGAAAAGAGTCAGACACAACTTAGCAACTAAACAACAACAACATTATTCTACCCACCCTGCTTGCCAAGCAATTTTTCAGCTTGCTCTCTTCCAAAGGTACAAACACACTGGGAAACAGTGACTCCAAAATGATCAGATGTTGATTGTCTTGTCAGTAACAGTTCACATTATGAAATAATTTGTTGATATTATTATTTATAAATTAGGTTATTATGAGTTTGGTTAGTATGAATCATTTCTGAGAATTGGACATAATGCTTTAGAGTTTAAGAATCTGAAAAGTTGAGGGTCATATTAGACTAAACCTTCTTAGGGACTGGTTTTGCCTAGAACACTTGTACAAACTCTTTCTAGACATCTTAGCTGCACAGCTGCCATAAACTAAGATTCTTTAAGATGCCAAAGATAGAGGTTCCATCAGCAATTGAGTCCTAGCCACAAAATTGAACTCTCTAGTCAGCTGTATCACAACAAAGATTTTTTTTTAATTATTAGTTTCCTACAGTGCTTTTTGTCTCTAGATTAGCTATTATCAAGGTTTAAAATGGGCTGAGGTGACATCAGTGAAAATAGTAAAATGAGGAACTCCAAATTCCACCCCTCCATAAGAACAAAGAAAACTAGACAAAAGACTGTCAGAATCAACTTTCTTTGAACTCTGGAAATTAGCCAAAGGCCTGCAACAACCTGGCAACAGTATTTTTTCAAGGAAAATAGCTAGTTCTTAGTAAGTACTAATGGGATTCCAGTCCCATCACCCACTCCTTATATCAGTGGTAGCTGGGAAAATAACAGCCTGCATTTCTGGTACCAGAGTGAATAAAGAGTTGTTATTAGTTATTTGTTCTGATCTGCCTGGTGGCTCCCTAGAATGGTGACTCAAAGGCATATATCTATTTTGCCTAACTCCAACTTCCCTGGTGGCTCAGTGGTAAAGAATCCACCTGCCAATGCAGCAGACACAGGCTCGATCCCTGGGCCAGAAAGATCCCTTGGAAAAGAAAATAGCAACCCATTCTAGTATTCTTGCCTGGGAAATCCCACAGACAGAGGAGCCTGGTGGGATACAGTCCATGGGGTCACAAAAGATTCAGACACAACTTAGTGACTAAACAAGAACAACAGCAACTAGCCTAGTAATAAAGCTCCTTCCCAAGGGTATTTGTTGAAAATCCTTGTAGTCTACTGTCTTAGGTTGCTGCTACCAAGGTGATCATTAACAACTGGGGCAAACAGTAGACCAAACAAAAAGCTTGTGAGGAAAATGAGTGTCCTGTAAGGACAAAATCTTGAGAAGGTCAAAGGCCAAATGCATGCATAAGATTGTATGCATGCTCAGGAAGACCTAAAAAAAACTCTGAAACTCTCACCTCCTACTGATTTTACAGCTCTAAGGCTAGTGTTGAAAGTAGGCCACAATAAACACCTATGGGTCCTCTGCAAAGGCTGGAAGATTGTTTGGTTCCAGGTACAGGCATACCTTATTATGTTTCACTTCACTGCACTTTGCAGACATTACATTCTTTGCAAATGGAAGGTTTGTGGCAACCCTCCATCAAGCAAGTCTACCAGCACCATTTTTCCAGTAGCGTTTGCTCATTTCATGTCTCTGTGTGTCAGGAAGATCCCCTGGGGAAGGGAATGGCAACCCACTCCAGTACTCTTCCCTGAGAAATCCCATGGACAGAGGAGCCTGACAGGTTACAGTTCATGGGGTCACAAAGAGTCGGACATGACTGAGCACAAGGCACCCTGATGTCACATTTTAGTAATCTCACCATTTTTCAAACCATCTCATTATTATTATGCTTCTTATAGTGAGCTGTGACCAGTGATCTTTGATGTTACTATTTTAATTGTTTTGGGGCTCCATGAACCAGGCCCATATAAGGCAGAGAACATAATCAATAAATGCTGTGTGTGTTTTGACTGTCCCATCAGCCAGCTGTTCCCTATCTTCCTCCCTTTCCTAGGGCCTCCCTTTTCCCTGAAACACAACAATTTTAAAATTAGGATAGTTAATGATCCTACGATGGCATCTAAGTTTTCAAGTGAAAGGAAGGCTTTGTCACTAAGTCATGTCTGACTTTTTGCAACCCTGTGGACTGTAGCCCGCTAGGCTCCTCTGACCATGGGATTTCCCAGATAAGAATAAGGGATCGGGTTGCCATTCCCTTCTTCAAGGGATCGTCCCAACCCAGGATTGAACACGTGTCTTCTGCAGCTCCTGCCTTGGTAGGCATATTCCGTAGCACTGCACCACCTAGGAAGCTTCACATGTCTCTCAATTTAAATAAAAAATTAGAAATGATTAAGCTTAGTGAGGAAATCATGCCAAGGTGACAGCTAGGCCTCTTGAACCAGTTGCCCAAGTTGTGAATACAAAGGAAAAGTTCTTATAAGGAAATTGAAAGTGCTACTCCGGTGAATACATGAATGATAAGAAAGCAAGACAGCCTTATTGCTGATATGGAGAAAGTTTTAGTGAATCAAACCATCCACAACGTCCCCTTAACCCAAAGCCTAATGCAGAGCACAGCCCTAACTCTTCAGCTCTATGAAGGTTAAGAGAGGCACGGAAGCTGCAGAAGAAAAGTCTGAAGCTAGCCAAGGTTGGTTCATAAGGTTTTAAAAAAGAAGCCATCTCTATAACATAAAAGTGGAAGGTGAAGTAGCAAGGACTGTTCTAGAAGCTATAGCAAGTCATCAAGATCTAAGATAATTAATGAAGGTAGTTACACTAAGTAACAGGCTTTCAATGTAGATGCTGCTGCTAAGTCGCTTCAGTCGTGTCCGACTCTGTGCAACCCCGTAGACAGCAGCCCACCAGGCTTCCCCGTCCCTGGGATTCTCCAGGCAAGAACACCAGAGTGGGTGGCCATTTCCTTCTCCAGTGCATGAAAGTGAAAAGTGAAAGTGAAGTCGCTCAGTCGTGTCTGACTCTAGTGACCCCACAGACTGCAGCCCACCAGGCTCCTCCATCCATGGGATTTTCCAGGCAAAAGTACTGGAGTGGGGTGCCATTGCCGTCTCCCAATGTAGAAGAAAAAACCTTAAATTGGAGGAAGATGCCATCGAGGACTATCACAGCTAGAGAGAAGTCAATGTCTGCCTTCAAAACTTCAAAGGACAGGCTGACTCTTTTGCTGGGGCCAGCACTGCTGGTGACTTTAAGTTGAAGCCAATGCTCACTTACTATTCTGGAACTCCTAGAACCTTTAAGAATAATGTTAAATCTACTCTGCCTGTACTCTGTAAATGGAACAACGAAGCCTGGATGACAGCCTATCTGTTTACAACATGCTTTAATGAATATTTTAAGCCCAATGTTAACAGCTACTGCTCAGAAAAGAGTTTCCTTTGAAAATATTCCATTCATTGACAATGAACCTGGTCATCCAAGAGTCTCTGGTATGGATTTACAATGAGATTAATGTTATTTTCTTTCTTTTTCAACAAATTCCTAAAATTATTTATTTATTCTTATAATTTATTTAAATTTATTTTTATGAGCTTCCCAGGTGGTGCAGTGGTAAAGAATCTGCTTGCCAATGCAGGAGATACAAGAGACTCATGTACGATCCCTGGGTAGGGGAAGTCCCCTAGAGAAGGAAATGGCAACCCACCCCAGTATTTTTGCCTGGGAAATCCCATGGACAGAAGAGCTTTCAGGCTACAGTTCACGGGGTCACTAAGAGTTGGACATGACTGAGCACCACCACCCATTATTTATTTGGCTGTGATGGTTCTTAGTTGGCACTTAGAATCTTTAGTTGTGCCACGTGGGATCTAGTTCCCTGACCAGGGATCAAACCCAGCCTCCCTGCATAAGGAGCAAAACGTCTTAACCACTGGGCCACCAGGGAAGATTAATGTTGATTTCAACAATGTGCTTACTAACACATTTATTCTCCTGTCCACGAATCAAGGATTAATTTTGACTTTTAAGTCTTATTTTAGAAATACATTTTGTAAGGCTATAGCTGTCATAGATACTGATTCTTCTGATTGATCTGGGCAAAGTAAATTGGAAAACTTTAGGAAGGATTCACAGTTCTAGATGCCATTAAGAACATTTGTGATTCATGGGAAGAGGTCTTAATGCCAACATTAACAGGAAGATAAAAGAAGTTGATTCCAATCCTCATGGGTAACTCTGAGGGAATCAGGACTTCAGTGGAGGAAGTAACTGCAAATGTGGTAGAAATAGCAAGAGAACTAGAATTAGAAGTGGAGCCTGAAGATGTGACTGAATACTGCAAACTCACAATAAAACTTTAATGAATGAGGAGTTGCTTCCTAAAGATGTACAAAGAAAGTTTTCTTGAGATGGAGTCTACTCCAAGTGAAAATGTTGTTTGAACAACAAACTATGAGGTTTGTTGAACAACAGGATTTAGAATAGTATATAAACTTCACTGATAAGGCAATAGCAGGGTTTGAGAAGCTCGATTCATTTTTTAAGTTCTGTGGGTAAAATCCTATCAAACAGCGTTACATGCTACAGAGCAATTGTCCATGAAAGGAAGAGTCAATCAATGTAGCAAACTTCATTGTTGCCCCATTTTAAGACTTTGCCACAGCCACCTCAGCCTTCAGCAACCACCTCTCCGAAAGGTCAGCAGCCACCAACAATGAGGTAAGCATATATACCTGCACCAGCGAAACTATTACAGCTTCCTGAAGGCTCAGATGATGGTTAGCATTTTTTAGCAATAAAGGTTTTTAATTAAGGTGTGTACATTTTTGTTTTTTTTAGACGTAATGCTATTGCATAATTAATAAACTACAGGGTAGTGTAAACGTGACTTTTATATGTACTGGAAATCAAAAAGTCTGTGACTAGTTCTTTTGAGATATCTGCTTTATTGCAGTGATCTGGAACCAAAGCTGCAATATCTCTAAGTTGTGTATATATTGAAGGAAGCTCTGCCCAATCATTAGCTGACCACTAAGATAATATAACGGAGACTCCAGGGGCCACATAAAGCAAAGAACAGACTATAGAATTAGTCTGTTTAGAAAAGTCACTAACCAATAGCAACTACAATAAGCAGCAACAGCAAAAAATCCTAGGGAATGGAGAATTAACACAATTATTATCATCCAAAGTCTATAATTTACAGTAAGATTCATTCCTGGTGCTGCACATTCTATAAGTTTTGACTAATGTATAATGACATGTATCTAAAATTACAGTATTGTGCAGAATGGCCCTAAAATTCCTCTGTGCTCTGCCTATTCCAAACTTTCCTCCCTCTAACCCCAGGCAGTTGCTCATCTCTTTATTGTCCCTATAGTTTTGCCTTTTCTAGAAGGCCATATAGTTGAAATCATATAAGATATAGCTATTCCAGATTAGCTTTTCTCACTTAGTAATATGTGATAAAGTTTCCTCTCTGTCTTATCCTGGTTTGATAACTCCTTTTCAGTGCTAAATAATATTCCATTTTCTGGATGTACCAGTTTATTTATTTGTTTACCAACTAAAGGGCATATTGGATGCTCCCAAGTTTTGGCAGTTATGAATAAAGTTGATATAAACATCCATGTGCAGGTTTTGTGTTAACATAAGTGTTTAACTTCTTTGGCTAAATATCAAAAGCATGATTGCTAGATTTTGTGGTAAAATTATGTTTAGTTTTTAAGACACCACCAAATGTTTCCAGAGTGCCTGTACTATTTTTCATTCATGAGAGTAATGTATGGGGCTTTCCAGGTGGCACTCGTGGTAAAGAACCCACCTGCCAATGCAGGAGGCATAAGAGACGTGGGTCAGGAAGATCCCCTGGAGGAAGAAATGGCGACCCACTCCAGTATGCTTGTCAGGATAATCCCATGGATAGAGCATCCTGATGGGCCCATGGGCTTGCGAAGAGCTGGACATGACTGAAGTGACTTAGCACACAGGCAAACAATATATGAGAGTTCTTGTTGCTCCATATCCTGGATAAGTTTTGTTGTTCTCAGTATTTTGAATTTTAATTATTCTAATAGATGTATAGTGATATCTTGTTTTAATTTTCAAGTTCCCAATGAAATATGATGTTGAGCATCTTTTCATATGATTGTTTGGTAACTGTACATCTTCTTTAGTAAGGTATCTCTTCATATCTTTGGCCCATTTATAATCAAGTTTTGTATTGTTGTTGGGTTGTAAGAGTACTTCGTATATTTTGGATAAAAGACCTTTAACAGAGTTGCCTTTTACAAATATTTTCTCCCACTCTATGGCTTGTCTCCTCCTTCTCTTCACAGTATCTTTTGCAGAGGAGAAACTTTCAATTTTAATGAAGGCCAGCTTATCAGTTCTTTCATGGATTTTGCCTTAGGTGTTATATCTAAAAAGTCCTCACCATACCTAAGGTAACACAGATTTTTTCCAGTGTTATCTTCTAGGAGTTTTGCAGTTTTGTGTTTTACTGTTAGGTCTGTGATGTATATACTTAAGTTAATTTCCATAAAATATATAATGTCTGTGTCTAGATTCATATTTTTATATATCGATGTCCAGTTGTTTCAGCACCATCTGTGGAAAAGTTCATCTTTACTCCATTGTGCTGTCTTTGCTTCTTTGTCAAAGACCAGTTGCTTATATTTATATGGATCTAATTCTGAACTCTCTCGGCTCTTCCATCAATCTACACGTCTTTCCTTTTGCCGACACCACACTATCTTGATTACTGTAGTTTATAGTAAGTTTTAAGTTCAGGTTGTGTCAGCCCTCTGATTTTTTTTTCTTTTCCTTCAATATTGTGTTGGCTATTCTGGGTCTTTTATCTGTGTACGTTTATTTACTTAAGTTTCTTAAATTTTATTTCATTTATTTGTTTTGGCTGCACTGGGTCTTTGTTGCTGCAAGCAGGCTTTCTCTAGCTCTGGGGAGCAGGTACCACTCTCTCGCTGTGGTACACGGGCTTCTCATTGTGGTGGCTTCTCTTGTTGCTGAGCACAAGCTCTAGGCACATAGGCGGCCGTGCAGCACACAGGGCTTAGCAGCCCTGCAGCATGTGGAATCTTCCTGCCGCAGAGATCCCCTGCACTGGCAGGAGGATTCTTATCCACCGGACCACCATGGATGGCCTCTGTGTACATTTATAATCAATTGTTGATATCCACAAAGGAACTTCCTAAGGTCTTATTAGGATTGCATTGATTCTATAGATCAATATTGAGTCTTCCTGTCCATGTGTATAGAATATCTCTCCATGTATTTAGGTCTTTGAGTTCTTTCAGCAAAGATTTGTAGTTTTTTTAACTAGATGTTGCACATATTTTGTTAGATTTATACCCAAGTATTTCATTTTAGAGGTATGCTAATGTATGTGCTATTTTTATAAATGTTAAATTCCACTTGTTCATTATTGGTACATATATACTTCTGTATGTTAACCTTATATCCTGCAGCTTTACTACAATTGCTTATTAGTCCCAGAAAGATGTTTTTTGCAATTATTTCAGATCTTCTGTATAAACAATCATGTCATCAGTGAACAAAGAATGTTCTATTTCTTCTTTAAACTCTATAACTCCCAACTCCACTCTCTCCTCAGCTGCTGGCAACCACTGTTCTCTCTCTGCTTCTGAGTTCGGCTGCTCTAAGTACCTCATGGAAGTAGAATCATACAATATTTGTTTTTGCGTGTGTGTCTTTAGCATAATGTCGTCCAGATTAATCCACGTTGTAGGATATGTCAGAATTTTCTTCCCTGTTAGGGCTGAATAATACTCTATTGTATGTATATTTCACATAGAATGTATTCATCCATTACTGGACACTTGGGTTTCTTTCATGTTTTAGCTGTTTTGAATAATGCTGCTATGAAAATGGGTACAAAACATCTCTTTGAGACCCTGCTTGCGGTTCTTCTGCGTACATAACCAGAAATGGAATTGCTGGATCATATGGTAATTCTATTTTTAATTTTGCGGGGAACTACCATATGTTTTCCACAGCAGCTGTACCACTTTACTTTGTCACCAACAGCACCCAAGAGTTCCAATCTCTCCAAATCCTTCCTAGCACTTTTTATTTTCTAGTTTTTTGATAGTAACTGTTCTATCGGAAGGGAAATGGTATCTCATTTTAGTTTTAATTTGCACTTCCCTAATGATTAATGTTGTTGATCTTTTTTTCATGTGCTTATTGGCCATTTATTTATCTTCTTTGGAGAAATATCTATTCAAGTCCTTTGCTGATAATTGTATCAGATTGTTTGGGGGGATTTTTTAATGACTTTTAGGAGTTCTTTATATATTCTGAATATTAATCCCTTACCTGATATATGAGTCCTGGGCTTGAATTCCACATCTACCACTTATTAGTAATCTGAACTCAAGCAGAATTTTGAAACTTGGTTTCCAGATTCCCTGAAGAAGGGAATGGCGACCCACTCCAGTATTCTTGCCTGGAGAATTTCATGGACAAAGAAGCCTGGTGGGCTGTAGTCCATAGGGTCTCAAAGAGTTGGACATGACTGAGCAACTAACACTTTCCTCATCTGACAAATGGATAATATAATAAACCCCACTTTGTGTGTTCTTGTGAGATTAACAATACTATATATAAAGCACCTGGCACACAGAAAGTGATTATTACTTCATATTATTTTAGTGTGCTCTTTTCCCTTTTGAGCTGTTTTAGTTGCATAATTTAGTGGTGTAGGGTGAGATAATTCTAGAGTGGTTTTTATCCCAGTGAAAAATAACGAGACCACTTAGTGCTGTCCCAAGGGATAGAGAGAAGGAATAGGGGATGGGATACAACTTCATGGGATGCTTTATCTAGCTTTTTGATAAAAGAAGAAGAGAAAAAAAAGGACAGAAGAATCAATTATGTTTAATTTTGGTTTAAAAGTTTCCTTCTTGGTCCAACATGTATGGTTTCAAGCCATATGTTTGAGGACACTGACAGAAGGAAGGAGTAGAGATTCCAGACTGTTCTTCACAGCAAATGGAAATATAGTAAGAAGAATAACTTAATAGCAAGTCTTTGTCTTTCTCTATGGCATATTTGTTTTTTGTTGTTTAGTCCCTGAGCCGTGTCTGACTTTTGTGACCGTCATGGACTGCTGCTCTCCAGGCTCCTCAGTCCATGGGATTTCCCAGGCAAGAACACTAGAGTGGGTTGACATTTCCTTCTCCAATGGCATATAATAAATATATTAATATATATGAATCTGAAATTTTATTGGATGTTCAAATGTATAAAACTATCAAATTACCTTTGAGTGTGAATGTGGTACACAAATAAAATTTTAGAAAAATATTAAAAACTATAAATATATATAAACAGAGCTATAACAATTGTCCCTCTGAAAGAGATGATTAAAAAAACAACCTATGGGGTGGGGTGAGGTAGAAAGTGGGAAGGAGTTTCAAGAGGGAGGGGACATACATATACCTTTGGCTGATTCATGTTGATATGTGGCAGAAACCAACACAATATTGTAAAGCAATTATCTGCTATTTTAAAAAAATAATTTTTTTAAGTAAAAATAAAAAAGAAAGTATAGAGCTTTGTTTGATAACCCATCATGTCCATTTTGCTCCTAAAAATAGTAAATATTTTAAAGTATAAAAAGTAATATTTATATTCCATAATGAAATTTTTAGTAAAAATGGATGAAACCAAAGAAATCAGATTATATATACATATATATATATGTATACAGGATATACATGTATACAGGATTAAATGCTGTTACTTAATAATGCATTTAAGTTAACAGTGATAAATTCATTAAATATCACCATGTATAACATATTTTTATGGAAAATAATTGTATTTTCAAAAAAATTGCAAAAACAGTGGCATTGTTTTACTTTTTTTCCCCCTAACTTTTGGCCTTGCTGTGAAGCATGCAGGATCTCAGTTCCCCGACCAAAGATCAAACCCGCACCCCCTACAGTGTAATGGCAAGCGTTTAACCACTGGACTGCCAAGGAAGTCCCTGTTTCACACTTTCAAATCTCATTAATATCTAATATAATCAAACATTCTCATATCTTCCTATTTTATGAATGCAATATGTTGCTTTAGTAGAGTTTTATAAAGAAAACCCAGTCTGACATAAATATGTTGCTATAAAAGTGAAGAGTAATAACATTTTTGTATATTTGAGGATATTTTTCTTTGAAACAGTATTCAACAAGGAATCGTTTCTTAAGGCTAGTTACAGCATGAAGTCTGAAAATAGATCAATGACCTTAAAAAAAAAGTCATCTGGCTAGAACCATTATCATTTCAGAAATAAGCATACTATGTAATTTGAGGTGACTAGCATAGTTATATCTGGATTACTATAATAAATATCTGTCAGAAGCAACAGTCATCATCTCAATAATCATACACATTTACTTTATTCATCAAGAACTTGCACGAATAATTCTTCTGCATCAAAAAACTTACAAATGTCACAAGAGAGGTAAGTAATGGTCTACACAGGAGAAAAGGAAAATTCTGTCAAGGAAAACTGTGAAGAAATTTTTTTCCCCATTACATTTTTTATTGGTATAGTTGATGAAGAAAGCCTGTTTTGCCTTCCTTTTTAGGCTTCCCTGGTTGCTCACATGGTAAAGAATCTGCCAGCAATGCAGGAGACCTGGGTTCAATACCTGGGTCGGGAACCGCTAGAGAAGGGAATGGCAACCCACTCTGGTATTCTTGCCTGTAGAATCCCATGGACAGAGGAGCCTGATGGACTAGAGTCCACGGGGTCACAAAGAGCTGGATGTGTGTGTACTTGAGTGCGTCCGTGTAAAGTGGCTTCCATAGTGTCCGACTCTGTGCGACTTAGGAGCCTGCCAGGCTCCTCTGTCCATGGGATTCTCCAGGCAGGAATACTGGAGTAGGTTGCCATGATGAGCAACTAACAGTTTGGTGCTTAGTCTGAGAAGGAACACAAGAAACTAATTCTTAGGATTAAAAGCTGCTTTCAAAATCTCAAATGTAAGCCACAAACAAGCCTTTTTATATTTATTTTTATTTATTTACTTATTTGGCTGTGCCAGATCTTAGTTACTAACATGAGGGATCTAGTTTCCTGACCAGGATTGAACCTGGGCCCCTTGCACTGGGAACACAGAGTCTTCACCCATGGACCACCAAGGAGGTCCCACAGACAGGCTCTCTGATAGAAGCGTCAAAGCTTAAAGAGAGGAGAAAGACAAGTGTGTATTCTATAAAGTATTTCCAAAAATTCAGCAATGATAAACACACCATTTGTATACTTGAAAATACAGTATTCATGTTTTGAATATTTATCCTGAGAAAAGTATTGACTATTTTGTTCTAAGATTCAGAAATAAAATTTACACATATATATTATGTATCCAGGACTATGGATATATTATGTACATCAGGAATTCTCCATCTGATTAACCTTCTGGACTGTATAAACAATGTCAAACAATGAGAAACCAAACATGACCACAGTTCAGTTCAGTTCAGTTGCTCAGTTGTGTCCGACTCTTTGTGACCCCATGAATCACAGCACACCGGGCTCCCTGTCCATCACCAACTCCCGGAGTTCACTCAGACTCACGTCCATCGAGTTAGTGATTCCATCCAACCATCTCATCCTCTGTCATCCCCTTCTCCTGCCCCCAATCCCTCCCAGCATCAGAGTCTTTTCCAATGAGTCAACTCTTTGCATGAGGTGGGCAAAGTACTGGAGTTTCAGCTTTAGCATCATTCCTTCCAGAGAAATCCCAGGGTTGATCTCCTTCAGAATGGACTGGTTGGATCTCCTCACAGTCCAAGGGACTCTCAAGAGTCTTCTCCAACACCACAGTTCAAAAGCATCAATTCTTCGGCGCTCAGCCTTCTTCACAGTCCAACTCTCACAGCCATACATGACCACTGGAAAAACCATAGCCTTGACTAGATGGACCTTAGTCGGCAAAGCAATGTCTCTGCTTTTCAATATGCTATCCAGGTTGGTCATAACTTCTCTTCCAAGGAGTAAGTGTCTTTTAATTTCATGGCTGCAGTCACCATCTGCAGTGATTTTGGAGCCCCCCAAAATAAAGTCTGACACTGTTTCCACTGTTTCCCCATCTATTTCCCATGAAGTGATGGGACCAGATGCCATGATCTTCGTTTTCTGAATGTTGAGCTTTAAGCCAACTTTTTCACTCTCCTCTTTCACTTTCATCAAGAGGCTTTTTAGTTCCTCTTCACTTTCTGCCATAAGGGTGGTGTCATCTGCATATCTGAGGTTATTGATATTTCTCCCAGCATTCTCAATTCCAGCTTGTGTTTCTTCTAGTCCAGCATTTCTCATGATGTACTCTGCATAGAAGTTAAATGAGCAGGGTGACAATATACAGCCTTGACGTACTCCTTTTCCTATTTGGAACCAGTCTGTTGTTCCATGTCCAGTTCTAACTGTTGCTTCCTGACCTGCATGCAGATTTCTCAAGAGGCAGGTCAGGTGGTCTGGTATGCCCATCTCTCTCAAAATTTTCCACAGTTTATTGTGATACACACAGTCAAAAGCTTTGGCATAGTCAATAAAGCAGAAATAGATGTTTTTCTGGAACTCTCTTGCTTTTTCCATGATCCAGCGGATGTTGGCAATTTGATCTCTGGTTCCTCTGCCTTTTCTAAAACCAACTTGAACATCAGGAAGTTCATGGTTCACATATTGCTGAAGCCTGGCTTGGAGAATTTTGAGCATTACTTTACTAGCAGGTGAGATGAGTGCAATTGTGCAGTAGTTTGAGCATTTTTTGGCATTGCCTTTCTTTGGAATTGGAATGAAAACTGACCTTTTCCAGTCCTGTGGCCACTGCTGAGTTTTCCAAATTTGCTGGCATATTGAGTGCAGCACTTTCACAGCATCATCTTTCAGGGTTTGAAACAGCTCAACTGGAATTCCATCAACTCCATTAGCTTTGTTCATAGTGATGCTCTCTAAGGCCCACTTGACTTTACATTCCAGGATGTCTGCCTAGGTGAGTGATCACACCATCATGATCATCTGGGTCATGAAGATCTTTTTTGTACAGTTCTGTGTATTCTTGCCACCTCTTCTTAATATCTTCTGCTTCTGTTAGGTCCAGACTATTTCTGTCCTTTATCGAGCCCATCTTTGCATGAAATGTTCCCTTGGTATCTCTAATTTTCTTGAAGAGATCTCTATTCTTTCCCATTCTGTTCTTTTCCTCTATTTCTTTGCATTGATCGCTGAAGAAGGCTTTCTTATCTCTTCTTGCTATTCTTTGGAACTCTGCATTCAGATACTTTTATCTTTCCTTTTCTCCTTTGCTTTTCGCTTTTCTTTGCACAGCTATTTGTAAGGCCTCCCCAGACAGCCATTTTGCTTTTTTGCATTTCTTTTCCATGGGGATGGTCTTGATCCCTGTCTCCTGTACAATGTCATGAACCTCATTCCATAGTTCATCAGGCACTCTATCTATCAGATCTAGACCCTTAAATCTATTTCTCACTTCCACTGTATAATCATAAGGGATTTGATTTAGGTCATACCTGAATGGTCTAGCAGTTTTCCCTACTTTCTTCAGTTTCAGTCTGAATTTGGTAATAAGGAGTTCATGGTCTGAGCCACAGTCAGCTCCTGGTCTTGTTTTTGTTGACTGTATAGAGCTTCTCCATCTTTGGCTGCAAAGAATATAATCAATCTGATTTCGGTGTTGACCATCTGGTGATGTCCATGTGTAGAGTCTTCTCTTGTGTTGTTGGAAGAGGGTGTTTGCTATGACCAGTGCATTTTCTTGGCAAAACTCTATTAGTCTTTGCCCTGCTTCATTCTGCATTCCAAGGCCAGATTTGCCTGTTACTCCAGGTGTTTCTTGACTTCCTACTTTTGCATTCCAGTCCCCTATAATGAAAAGGACATCTTTTTGGGGTGTGAGTTCTAAAAGGTCTTGTAGGTCTTTATAGAACTGTTCAGCTTCAGCTTCTTCAGTGTTACTGGTTGGGGCATAGACTTGGATAACCGTGATATTGAATGGTTTGCCTTGGAAACGAACAGAGATCATTTTGTCGTTTTTGAGATTGCATCCAAGTACTGCATTTCAGACTCTTTTGTTGACCATGATGGCTACTCCATTTCTTCTGAGGGATTCCTGCCTGCAGTAGTAGATATAATGGTCATCTGAGTTAAATTCACCCATCCAGTCCATTTCAGTTCGCTGATTCCTAGAATGTCGACGTTCACTCTTGCCCTGTTTGACCACTTCCAATTTGCCTTGATTCATGGACCTGACATTTCAGCTTCCTATGCAATATTGCTCTTTACAGCATTGGACCTTGCTTCTATCACCAGTCACATCCACAGCTGGGTATTGTTTTTGCTTTGGCTAAAAAGAGCACTGAGAAGGAACACTGGAAGAATGAATCACCTATGTCTGTGTTTTCTGCTCAATGCTTTTGATAAGTTCAGTGGACAAATGTATCCAGACAGCCAGGCCCCTCTCACTGGCTCACCACAGTTATACAAGTTGTTGTTGTTCAGTCACTAAGCTGTGTCTGACTCTGGAGTGAAGCATGCCAGGCTTCCCTGTCCTTCGCTATCTCCAGGAGTTTGCTTAGGTTCATTCCTGTTGAGTTGGTGATGCTGTCCAGCCATCTCATCCTCTGTTGCACCCTTCTCCCCCTGCCCTCAATCAGCCTCAGGGTCTTTTCGAACGAGTTGGCACTTTGCATCATGTAGCCAGTGTACTGGAGCTTCAGCATGAGTCCTTCCAATGAATATTCAGGGTTGATTTTCTTTAGGATTGACTGGTTTGATCTCCTTACAGTCCAAGAGACTCTCAAGAGTCTTCTCCAGCACCACAATTCAGAAGCATCTAATTCTTCAGTGCTCAGCCTTCTTTATGGTCCACACTCACATCTGTACATGACTACTGGAAAATACATGACAGTGAAAGTGTCAGTCGCTCAGTCGTGTCCGACTCTTTGCTATCCCAGGGACTGTAGCCCACCAGGCTCCTCTGTCCAGGGCATTCTCCAGGAGTGGGTAGCCATTCCCTTCTTTGGGGGATCCTCCCAACCCAGGGATCAACCCCGGGTCTCCTGTACTGCAGGTGGATTCTTTACCATCTAAGTCACCAGGGAAGCCCAGAAAAGTCATAGCTTTGACTATACAGACCTTTGTTGGCAAGATGATGTCTGCTTTTTAATACGCTATCTAGGTTTGTCATAGCTTTCCTTCCAAGGAGCAAATGTCTTATAATTTCACGGCTGTAGTCACAATCTACAGTGATTTTGGAGTCCAAGAAAATAAAATCTGCCTCCGTTTCCATTTTTTCCCCTTCTATTTGCCATGAAGTGATGGGACTGGATGCCATGATCTTAGTTTTTGAATGTTGAGTTTTAAGCCAGCTTTTTCACCCTCCTCTTTCACCCTCATCAAGAGGCTCTTTAGTTCCTCTTTACTTTCTGCCATTAGAGTGGTATCATCTGCATATTTGAGGTTGTTGATATTTCTGCCAGTAATCTTGATTCCAGCTTGTGCTTCATCCAGTACTACATTCTAAATATTTGAAGAAAGTCTGCAGTTGATGCTTTACTCCTCTCCAGTCTCTATGTCACTCAGGATTGTTTCTTAATATTCTATGTTCCAAAAAAAAGTTCAGGTAAGCGCAAGCTTACTAAATTTCACTTAACCAAATACATTTTAAAATAGAGGAAACACTTCACTTCTCACAACACAAACCTTAGTATTTATATTCACTAAAAATTTTATAATTACCAAACATGAGAACTGGGGATGTGTTTGTTTATTTGGCTGAGAACTACTAAGTTTATTTTCTGAAAGAAAACCAGGCCTGAAGTATCAAGTTACTGGAACATTTGAAACATGTTGAAAAGTTCTTTTCATACTGTTACATTAAAATTTCATGTCTGTCTCACAACTTTAATGGATCTTTAACATATGCATGATTTTGTAGCATCATGCATTGGTCATTTGGAAGACAGTTCACTGAGCTATATAGATCTTCCAAATGTTGGCACACTTCATTACACAACATGGAAAAATCACATTTGCTAATATTGCCACCAATCTCATCAGAATTTTTGTGTTTTGGGAAGCTATCAAACTAACAGATTTTTTCAAAATTCTATTTTTTGCTTGAAAGTTTGAATTTTATCATTGGCAACAAATACTGCCAGTTATTTTCCTGGAAGTATCAGAATTACTGGGCTCATTTCCAAAAAAAATCTGCCCGTTTTCAAGTCTAGGAAACCATAGTTCATCTTTCAGATATTCTTTCAAGGAAAGATGAGATTTCATTTAAAAAATTGACTAGTTTAGCATACAATTTCAAATAATCACATATGATTTCCTCAAGACAACCATTGTATATAAAAGTTAATAATTTGTGAAGTGAAGTGAAGTTGCTCAGTTGTGTCCAACTCTTTGCAGCCCCATGGACTGTAGCCCACTAGGCTCCTAGGCCCATGGGATTTTCTAGGCAAGAGTACTGGAGTGGGTTGCCATTTTCTTCTCCAGGGGATCTTCCCGACCCAGGGATTGAACCCACATCTCCCGCATTGTAGGTAGACGCTTTACCATCTGAGCTACCAGGGAAGCTCAATAATATAATATTATATATTATTAATAATAGAAATAATAAATTGTATCGCTCTGTAAATGACTGCTTAAAGGAAACTGGCTTTTCTTTTTTCTTTCAAGTGTGCAGTGTGGAGAATACAGTAACTTCTAGCAATTGGCACCACAACCTTGATTCATGCTAAGGCACTTAATTTAACCCACCAGTTTTTTGGTACCATCAGTGCAAATGTGAACACACCGAAAAAGTCAAATAATGCTTTAGTATTATTAATAAAATGTTTTGACCTTTTGGATACTCTGAGATATTTTTCAGGGGCCACACATTGAGAACTGATAATCTAGAATGTGAGCTCTGTGAAAACATTGAGTTTATTTTGTTTACTGTTATGTTTTCAACACTGTTGTATCTAGAATAACGCCTGACACACAATAGATGATTAAAAATATTTCCTGAATGTATTAATAAAGCAAGGAAAAATGAGAGATTGATCCTTTGTGAAAAACAGAATAACAAAATATATGTGTATATATTTTACTATATATAGCTCAATAATTAACCAGCACTTGCCACAAAATGACATGGTAATCTAGTTTCATTACTGCCATCTCCTCTGAAGAGTCCACTTACTTCTAAATTATGAACAAAAGAGGCTAAAGCACTTTTGTCAAGAAAGAAATGTAAAGTGTGTCCGAAATGCAGAACAAATGCTATTTTTTTTCTGTAGAAACACAGAGCTGACATGCTGTTAGAGATCATTTAGCCTCATGCTTTCATTTTTACAAATGAGAAAACTAAGCTGTTGGGGTTTAAAGACTGGCCCAAAATCATGCTTAGCGATGAGACTAAAATATAGGCTGTTTCACATTTTCTCTTGCACATAGCAATAATAGGAGTGGGGATGAGAAGCAAGAGAAGAACTTTGGTAAATTTTACGCGTAGGAGACTGGTCAAGCAAGCTCAGAGACAAAAACTCAAAGCACTACACTGGTGAAAGAGGAATGGGAAATTAAAGGGTGAGATAGCTAAATGTACCTCCCATCCAGCATCTTGCTCCTCCCCCAAACAGCTCAGGTCCGAGAGATGCAAGTCCTCACTACCTGAGGACTGTGGGCAAGAAAGGAGTCAGGCTCTCAGAGGTGAGCAAAGAGGGCCCTGGAGCCTTCCTGTAGGGTAAGAGAGACGGGGCCAGAGGCTGGAAAAGCCCCCAAAGAATGTCTTTGGCATTTTTCAGCAGGGAACTATTGGTATTTTGCATGGCATTGTCCTGCGATTGCAGGATATTTACCGTCCTTACCCTCACCCACCAAATCCCTAAGTCCCTGTGACCACTAAAAATGTCCTGCACGTTTCCAAATGCCCACTAGGGGGTTCCTATCACTCCTGATTACCGTTTCCCCCTTTACTTAATAGCAGTCATCACTCTAGAATGAGTGCTCATAGCCCAGGATGAAGAGAACAACTAAGTTTCCAAATAAGATTTTAACATCAAAGCTGAAATAGTAGGCTTTTCTTATACGGCAGGTTTCTTGAAAGAGGAAACGTGTTTTTGAGTTCTACATGAATAAACATTTGAGAGGACTCAGGACGTTTACATCATAAACCAAAGAGGAAGTATGAAGTTGGCTATGGAAAGGAAACAAAAAGAAGAAAATCTGAGGGCAGGTGACTAGAATTTAGAATCTGAGAGGGGCTTCCCTGGTGGCTCAGATGGTAAAGAATCTGCCTGCAAGGCAGGAGTCCCAGGTACAATCCCTGGGTCAGGAAGATCCCCTGGAGAAGGAAATGTCAACCCAGCATTCTTGCCTGAAGAATCCCCATGGACAGAGGAGCCTGATGGGCTACAGTCCATGGGGGTACAACTGAAGCGACTAACACTTACACTTTGGTGCCTAAGAAAAGACTGTTCCCTCTGTCCACTCTCCGCAGTCAACTGAGAAGATGAGAAATCCCCTGCAGGAATACCGAGGGTAGAGAGGATCCTCAGCTTGCTTCTAGCAGACCTCCGTGGGTGACTAAGACACTTCCCAGCACCCTGCAGGACAGTGAGCATCCAGCAGTTTTCTGAGCTCCCCAAAGCACCCAGGAGTGGCTGAGAGAGGGATGGTAGAACAGGAGGGGCCCTGTACTCAGGGCAAACTTGGCAGAGGTGGATGGAGACATGGGGCAGCAAAGCACAGGAGCTGGCGACCAGACCAGGGAATCACCCAGCTCAGCAGATCCTGGACCAGGGGCCTCTGAGGTCAGAACAACATGTAAATCTCTGGAAAAGAGAAGGAAAATGGAGAGGGGGAGAAGCCCTGGATTGACTGAGTTTAATCTGTAAATTGCAAAGTTCACACAAAAGGTTAAGTTTAGGCTTTTAAGTGGAAAGGGGACTCAGCAACTAAGTGCAGTAATAAGGTCACAGTCCAAGAAATTCTCTCTCTCTATTTTCTTTGCCAGTGTGGCATGCGGGGTCTTAATTCCCTAGTCAGGAATGGAACCCATACCCCCTGCAGTTGAAGAGCAGAGCCCTAACCGCTGACATGCCAGTGAAGCGCCCCTCGCCCCCAAGAAATTTATTTTCAATACATTAGTGAATATTCCAGAGACTAGCAAGGAGAGATAAGAAGGCCTTCTTAAATGAACAATGCAAAGATATTGAGGAAAACAATAGAATGAGAATAGTTATCTCTTCAAGAAAACTGGAGATATCAAGGGAACATTTCATGCAAAGATGGGCACAATAAAGGACAGAAACGGCAAGGGCCTAACAGAAGCAAAAGAGATTAAGAAGAGGTGGCAAGAATACACCAAAGAACTGTACAAAAATGTCTTAATGACCTGGATAACCACAATGATGTGGTCACTCACCTAGAGCCGGACATCCTGGGGTGTGAAGTCAAGTTGGCCTTAGGAATCATTCAGTTCAGTTCAGTTCAGTCGCTCAGTCGTGTCCGACTCTTTGCAACCCCATGAATCGCAGCACGCCAGGCCTCCCTGTCCATCACCAACTCCCGGAGTTCACCCAGATTCACATCCATTGAGTCAGTGATGCCATCCAGCCATCTCATCCTCAGTCGTCCCCTTCTTCTCCTGCCCCCAATCCCTCTCAGCATCAAAGTCTTTTCCAATGAGTCAACTCTTTGCATGAGGTGGCTAAAATACTGGAGTTTCAGCTTTAGCATGATTCCTTCCAAAGAAATCCCAGGGCTGATCTCCTTCAGAATGGACTGGTTGGATCTCCTTGCAGTCCAAGGGACTCTCAAGAGTCTTCTCCAACACCACAGTTCAAAAGCATCAATTCTTCGGTGCTCAGCCTTCTACTATGATCAAAGCTAGTGAAGGTGATGGAATTCCAGCTGAGTTATTTAAAATCCTAAAAGATGCTGCTGCTATAGTGCTCCTTGGAAGGAAAGTTATGACAAACCTAGACACTGTATTAAAAGTAGAAACATCACTTTGCTGACAAAGGTCCATATAGTCAAAGCTATGGTTTTTCCAGTAGTCCTGTACAGATGTGAGAGTTGGATCATAAAAAAGGCTGAGCACTGCAGAATTGATGCTTTAGAATTGTGGTGCTGGAGAAGACTCTTGAGAGTCCCTTGGACTGTACAGAGCACAAACAAGTCAATCCTAAAGGAAATCAGTCCTGGGTTTTCACTGAAAGGACTGATGCTGAAGGTGAAGCTCCAATATTTTGGCCACCTGATTCGAAGAGCGTACTTATTGGAAAAGGGGATGCTGGGAAAGATTGAAGGCAAAAGGAGAAGGGAGTGGCAGAGGATGAGATGGTTAGATAGCATCACTGATTCTATCCATTCATGTCCATGCATCAGTGAACATGAATTTGAGCAAAGTCCAGGAGATAGTGGAGGACAGAGGAGCCTAGGGTACTGCAGTCCATGGGATGGCAAAGCATCAGACACAACTTAGCAACTTGACAACAGTAAGCCTTTTTAATTTCAGGATGTATCTAGGGGCCAAATAAGAGTTATTGTTTGTTTAGGGTTGGTTATTTGTGTGGCTTTGATGACTGTATATTGGCAGATGGGTCCTCCTTTTACTCCTCTGTGACTGTAAATATCACTGAAGTAGCCCCTACCTACACAGAGGGTGCAGATCTGTTAATTTTGCCATTATCGATGGATGAGAGACTTGAGCTGGCATTTGTTCATTTTTTAATCAGTGAAATATTTATTCTCTATTTTGTGCAAAGCTTAATTTTAAAATTAAGTGTTGGGACTTCCCTGGCAGTCCAGCGGCTAAGACTCTGAGCTTCCAGTGTCTAGGTTCAGTCCCTGGGCAGGGAATTAGATCCCACACGCCACAGCTAAGAGTTCAAATGTCAGAACAAAATACTTGGCACAGGTAAATTAAACAAGTAAATACCCTTCACATTTTAAAAGCAAATAAAATTAACTGTCATGAAGAAAACAAGCAACTTAGACTTTAGGATAGTTTTCTTGTAACACCCTCCAAAGCATTATAATTCTTAATTGAGAACCATAGTAAATTCAGGGAGAGAAATTCCACCTTAGATCTGACTAAATATCTAGGAGCAAATTGGAGAAAGCAATGGCACCCCACTCCAGTACTCTTGCCTGGAGAATCCCATGGATGGAGGAGCCTGGTGGGCTGCAGTCCGTGGGGTCGCTAAGAGTCAGACACGACTGAGCGACTTCACTTTCACTTTCCACTTTCATGCATTGGAGAAGGAAATGGCAGCCCACTCCACTACTCTCGCCTGGAGAATCCCAGGGACGGGGGAGCCTGGTGGGCTGCCATCTGTGGGGTTGCACAGAGTCGGACACGACTGAAGTGACTTAGCAGCAGCAGCAGCAGCAGCAGCAGCAGCTAGGAGCAAATGATTTTCTCTTTGTTCACACTCTTAGAGAGGTTTTTTTATTGATGTCATTACCATTTTTATTTTTTTATTTGCTAGATACACCCAGGTGGCTCAGCATTAAGGAATCTGCCTGCAATGCAGCAAACGTGGGTTCAGTCCCAGGGTCGGGAAGATCCCCTGGAGAAGGCAATAGCAACCCACTCCAGCATTCTTGCCTGGGAAATCCCATGCACAGAGGACCCTGGTGGGCGACAGTCCATGGCGTTGTGAAGAGTCGGCCATGACTGAGTGACTAAACAACAGCAAAAGCAACGAATGTGCTATACAGACTCAACCCGCCCATGCAGATGAGCAAAACGGGCACCCCTAGCCTACTGCACACATTCACTCCAGCTAAGCCTGGAGCGGATTTCCTTGTTTTGATATAGGTAGAAGCTCATATTCTACATTAGGTAATTTCTACCTCTCTCTCTTTCTCTCCAGAGAACAAGAGAATTTTAGTTTGTTCTCAAAGAATCCCAGATGAAAAAAAAATAAAAAGAAGAAGAAAGCCTTAAGCTTATAAGCACATAATCAGATCTTCCTGCCTTTCATGCAGATGGTTGTTTGGTAAATTTCTGCTTTATGTTCCAAAAGAACAAAGTGGCAATGTTCTCACACAATTCTAGTTTTGCAACAAAGTCTGGTGAAATGTCATGTTCTCAGTATTCAATATGTGGGTTTTTAAGGGCAGTCTCCTTGCCTTAATGTTGAAACCAAGTGTTAAAACAAAGGAATGTGCTGAAGCCAGCCTATTTTTTTGCATACCTGACACCTTTTGTGGTTGACCTTATTACTTAATTCACGAAAAAAATTGCAAGCTTGGCTTTCGGGTCATTTCTGATCGCCTTGTGGTTTCTTCTGCTACTTAGGAACTTCGTAGTCTGCTTTTCACTTGTTTGTTTTCCTTTTCAGTGAAAATGCGTTGGTAATTTGAATAGTACCTATGCTTCAGTTATGTAAAGAAGCAAGAGAGATGACTTCTTAAGCTTCTGAATGGTATCAATGTGTTCTTGGGTGAAGATCTCTGAGGCTGAATAGAATAAAAAAGAAATGCAGTGTTGAATGTAGAATTTCTTTTCCTTTGATTACTTCATTCCATAACTAACAAGACATATGAAACATAAAATTCTAAGAACTAACTTTTAAGCTCAACGTTTAAAAGTCAAACTGTAGATTAGAAACTGGATATTAGTCACCGAGCTTGCCAAGCATCTTACTTCCTGCACTTGTAACTAGTTTTTTCAAACAGGTTAAAAACTGATAAGAAGCTTAGGAAACTCTTATCAGTCATTGCAAAAAAAAAAAAAAAAGTTTAACCTGTTCTAATCTGGCAAGACTTAAAAGGCCTAAATTCCTTAAAGTATTAGGGGATTTATTTATTTATTTTTCTACTTGCTAAGTATGCAGTATAAGAATCATTTTTGTTACCATAAATTCAGATTTAAATATCTTCTTATGTGATATACTGTATGAATGCATCTAGAGGCTATAAACGGAGAAGGCAATGGCACCCCACTCCAGTACTCTTGCCTGGAAAATCCCATGGACGGAGGAGCCTGGTAGACTGCAGACCATGGGGTCGCTAAGAGTCGGAAATGACTGAGCGACTTCACTTTCACTTTTCCCTTTCATGCACTGGAGAAGGCAATGGCAACCCACTCCAGTGTTCTTGCCTGGAGAATCCCAGGGCCGGGGGAGCCTGGTGGGCTGCCGTCTATGGGGTCGCACAGAGTTGGACACGACTGAAGCGACTTAGCAGCAGCAGAGGCTATAAAAGAGATGGTTGCTTAAGCTGATACAGTAGAATGTGCAGGAAGTGCTGATTAGAATTTGCACGTTTGCTCTGAGTTTGTGAATTCCAAGCAGGTTTGCTAACAGGAAGTAGCAGCCCTTCCACGGCTGTGTAGCTCTAGATCACGGCCACCGCCTGTGTCTGTTTCCCATGGATGACGCCCTTTGATATTTTGGTGCATATCCTTAGTGTCTTTTTCTCTCTTCTCATGGACATTTTTTAATTTGCAAAGTTAATCTCAGACTGTACTGTTAGTTCATAATCTTTTTTCATTAATAGTGTGTTACTAATTTAAAAAATACATATATATGGTCAGGGATTTCCTGGTGGTCCTGAGGTTAAGAGTCCACCTTGAAATGTAAGCGACAGAGGTTCGATCCCTAGTCCCACCTGCTGTGGAGCAGCTAACTGAGATCACACCTTGACTACTGAGCTCGGGTGCCACGACGAAAGACCCTGCAGTGGAAGATCCCACATGACGCAGCGGAGACCCCACGTGCCTCAACTACAACCCGGCACAGCCAGATACATAATAGGCAGATAAATTTAAAATTTAAAAGACAAGGTTAGCCATGCCAGCTAACCCATCATTTGCTATAATAAATCTGTATGCAGGTCAGGAAGCAACAGTTGCAACAGTTAGAACTGGACATGGAACAACAGACTGGTTCCAAATAGGAAAAGGAGTCCGTCAAGGCTGTAGGTTGTCACCCTGCTTATTTAACTTCTATGCAGAGTACATCATGAGAAATGCTGGACTGGAAGAAACACAAGCTGGAATCAAGATTGTCGGGAGAAATATCAATAACCTCAAATATGCAGATGACACCACCCTTATGGCAGAAAGTGAAGAGGAACTAAAAAGCCTCTTGATGAAAGTGAAAGAGGAGAGTGAAAAAGTTGGCCTAAAGCTCAACATTTAGAAAATGAAGATCATGGCATCCGGTCCTATCACTTCATGGGAAATAGATGGGGAAACAGTGGAAACAGTGTCAGACTTTACTTTTTTGGGATCCAAAATCACTGCGGATGGTGATTGTAGCAATGATATTAAAAGACGCTTACTCCTTGGAAGAAAAGTTATGACCAACCTAGATAGCATATTGAAAAGCCAAGACATTACTTTGCCGACTAAGGTCCATCTAGTCAAGGCTATGGTTTTTCCAGTGGTCATGTATGGATGTGAGAGTTGGACTGTGAAGAAGGCTGAGCGCCAAAGAATTGATGCTTTTGAACTGTGGTGTTGGAGAAGACTCTTGAGAGTCCCTTGGACTGCAAGGAGATCCAACCAGTCCATTCTGAAGGAGATCAGCCCTGGGATTTCTTTGGAGGGACTGATGCTAAAGCTGAAACTCCAGTACTTTGGCCACCTCATGCGAAGAGTTGACTCATTGGAGAAGACTCTGATGCTGGGAGGGATTGGGGGCAGGAGAAGAAGGGGACGACTGAGGATGAGATGGCTGGATGGCATCACAGACTCGATGGACGTGAGTCTGAGTGAACTCTGGGAGTTGGTGATGGACAGGGAGGCCTGGCGTGCTGCGATTCATGGGGTTGCAAAGAGTCGGACACGACTGAGCGACTGAACTGAACTGAACTGAAATGATTAGGCTACACTTGACCCTTGACTAACACAGATTTGAATGGTGCAGGTTCACTTATATGCAGAATTTTTCAAACAGGAAGGACCACAGTACTACCTGATCCACTGTTGGTTGACTCTGAGAATACCGAACTATGGATATAGAGGAGCCGTGGATGTGGAGGAACCATGTGAGAGGGGGGTCAACAGTAAGTTTTATTCGGATTTTCTACTGCAAGGAGGGTCAGCAACCCTAACCCCATAATTAGTCAAGGTCAACTGTACTTCCCTATTGTTAGCCACTTAAACTATTTCCAATTTTTACCTAGTGTAAATATTGTTGTGACTAGCATTCTTGAACATATATCTTTGGGCATATCCTATTATTTCCTGTAGACAAATTACTAACAGTAATATTGTTGGGTCAAAAGGCAAATAGTTTTAAATAATCACATGTAATATTACCACCCTAAGATAAACCCTGGCAACAGTTTGATGCATATTTATACAGTCTTTTAAAAAATGAATATGTATGTGCAGGAATACATATGTAGTTTCTGAAAAGTTGTTATTGTGTTCTGTATGGGAGGGGACCTACTGAAGAATTTTAAGCAGGGGAAAGATACAACTTGATTTTCTTTTTTTTTTTTTCTTTTGGCCACTCCATGTGGCTTGCAGAATCTTAATTCTCCGACCCTGGATTGAACCCCAGCCCTGGCAGTGAAAGCGCTGAGACCTAACCACTGGACCACCAGGGAATTCCTGGTTTTCTCTTCAGAAGGAGCAATCTGGCTGACCTGTTGAAGACCGACCATCAGCAAGCCAAAGCAGAGGCAGAACACAGGTGGAGTCTGTGGCAGTGACCCCGGAGAGAGGCCGCAGTGGCTTGCAGCAGGGGGCAGCGCTGGGGGAGTGAACGGTGGTCAGATTCTGGATCTCTCTGCAGGAACACAGACGGTACGTGGAGGGCGAGAGAAAGAAAGCAGTGCAGGTTAAACTCCACGTTCTGGTGGTCTGAACACCTGGAAGGATGGTGCAGATGTCGAGTGACAGGGGAAAGGCGTGGGGAGTCCATCTGGAGAGAGTGAGTTTGAGATGCCTAGTACATAGCCAGGTGGAGAGGTCCAGTAGGCTGTTGAGTATGAATCTGCAGTTCCAGGGTGAGCAGGTGCTGAAAATGTATGTTGGGAATCATTGGCACATAAATGATATTAAAAGCCAGGAGAGTGGGTGAGATGACCAAGGGAGGGAGTACAGACCAAGAGAAGAGGAAGTACAGACTGGTGAAGGGGAGCGGGGCAGCATGGGAGCCCTTCTTCTGCACCGGGCACTTCTCTCCATGTTTTGCAGAGATTACAGGGTGACTCGTTTAATCTCAAAAAAATCCTCAGCGAAGGGATATGATTATTATCCCCATTTTACAGAAGAGGAATCTTGAGGTCCAGAAAGATTGAGTCAGTAAATCAATAACTATTTCCTGTTATGAACTGATGAAATAAGTTTTACCTACCTCTTTAAATAATGCAAACATTTTGAAATAAATCATGTGAACTTTTTCTGCACAGGCTGTGTTCATCATGTCTCAAAAATCTTAGCAATTATACATTCCAGTTATACTTTAAAGAATCAGCATGACTAATCTGTTCAAAGGTGCTTTTCTTTCCATTTCTTTCCAGCTGACAACACATTCTAGAGTGGAATATTGAGAGATCGAAAGGAGAGGAAAAAAAAGCTTCTCTTCAAAGAGGAGAATCATTTTTTAGTGTCCAACATTTCTTTCTCTTTTTGTTTTGTTATTAGTTTTTGGCTGCACCTTCTGGCATACAGGATCCTAGTTCTCCCACCAGGCATCAAAGCCACGCCTCCTGCAGTGGAGGAGAGTCCCAACCACTGGACCACCAGCGAAGTCCCAGTGTTCAGTATTTCTTAAGGATATTTTCTTTGTGTTCATGTGTTTCTCCCTCAAGGATCATGCATTCCCTAATTATATTTGAAGATGGGAGAGGCAAGTTGATAAAGGAAAATTGTCATCATTCCTACCACCTCACCTCAACATATTCAGAATATCTCAATGGGACAGTTTCTAAGGCCATTGTTACTTTTAACAGAAATGTGCAAAAGACAGGGAAAAACAAAAGCACTATGGTGGGTTTAATCATTACAGAAGGCTTCCAGAAAATATATTTGAAAATTTCCCCAGCTATCCTGGAGAATCTTACATCTTAAAACAAGGATGCAGATGAACGAACCTGCAGTATGATTTTATACCTTCTCTTCTTCTTTGGGAAAAGGATTATTGTGAATGGGGAGGTGGGCAGAAGAACTTGTAAGATAGCTTTTCAAACAGATCAATTTTAGGCAAAAGACCAAATGGAAATTGTGGACCTGGAAATAAAATTTTCCCTGCCAAAAGTAATTTTTGGGAAAATTTTACATACTTTTGGGGTTCCTGTAAGTCAAGTTGAAGGTGATTGCCTTGAATAATTCCAGTAGGGGGATTTCCCTGGTGGACCCATGGGTAAGACTCTGCACTCCCAGTGCAGGGGGCCTGGGGCCCACCCCTCGTCAGGGAACCAGTCCCCATATGACAGAGCTTAGAGTTCCCGTGCCACAGTTAAGACTGGGCACAGCCAAATAAATGAATACTTACAAACATAACAACTGCAACAAGAAAGAAAGAGCAATATCTTCAAAAAACCAGGAGTGTGAGCAGACGCATTCCTCTACTGTGCCAAAAATATGAGATAATGGATAGATGTGTACATTTATCTAAATACCAGTGAGCAGTATGTTATTTAAGCACGACCCTTAACTAGCAATATCTGAAAAAGCAGATCCAGAATGAGCCTAAGCTCATTTCATCTCTAAAGATGTGAAAAATAGCAGAAAAACAAAAAGGGTCCTTTTAAGGTCATGTTCATAGCAAGAACAAAAACATGAAGACTCTGGGGAAAGATGATGTAATGTGAAAAAGATAACAGAGAAGGAGAACTAACGAAACACTCTTTTCCTCCATTCTTCTCTAATAATTACCTTCAGATGGAAAGAGGAAAACAAGTTATGGCAGGACAGAACCAAAATGCAAGAAAGGTAAGAAATAGGAGATCTTCTTAAAATGTATTTTAATGAGTTTGTTTTTATTCCCAGATAAATTGTATCCTGAGATATTTAGAGAACTTTTAATTGTAATCATGCAACCATGGTTAACAATCTTGGAAAATAATTTCATGAACAGAAAGTCAGCATACGTTCATTAAAAATAAATACTAGGACTTCCCTGATGGTCCACTGGGTAAGAATTGCCGTGCAATGGAGGGAACTCAGGTTCAATCCCTCGCTGGGGAACTACGATTCCACATGCCACAACTAAGAGTTTGCATGTAATTATGGAAGCCCACATGCCACAACTGAGACTCAGGACAACCACATACATAAATAAAATTAAAACAAACAAACAAAAATCAATACTGTCAAACTAAACGTATATTTAGGAACTCACTGCTCAAGAACAAAGATTTGTATTTTTTTCACTTAATATTATATTGGAGCAGTTCTCCAGTATTCCTCATTAAACATTCGTCTGTACTACAGTTCTAAATAGGTACATCAGTTCAGTTCAGTTCAGTTCAGTCGCTCTCTCATGTCCGACTCTTTGTGACTCCATGAATTGCAGCACGCCAGGCCTCCCTGTCCATCACCAACTCCCGGAGTTCACTCAAACTCATGTCCATCGAGCCAGTGATGCCATCTAGCCATCTCATCCTCTGTCATCCCCTTTTCCTCCTGCCCCTAATCCCTCCCAGCATCAGGGTGTTTTCCAATGAGTCAACTCTTCGCATGAGATGGCCAAAGTATTGGAGTTTCAGCTTTAGCATCAGTCTTTCCAATGAACACCCAGGACTGATCTCCTTTAGAATAGCCTAGATGGATCTCTTGTCAGTCCAAGGGACTCTCAAGAGTCTTCTCCAACACCACAGTTCAAAAGCATCAATTCTTTAGTGCTCAGCTTTCTTCACAGTCCAACTCTCACATCCATACATAACTACTGGAAAAACCATAGCCTTGACTAGATGGACCTTTGTTAGCAAAGTAACATCTCTGCTTTTTAATATGCTATGAAGGTTGGTCATAACTTTTCTTCCAAGGAGTAAGAGTCTTTTAATTTCATGGCTGCAATCACCATCTGCAGTGATTTTGGAGCCCCACAAAAATAAAATCAGCCACTGTTTCTACTGTTTCCCCATCTATTTCCCATGAAGTGATGGGACCAGATGCCATGATCTTCATTTTCTGAATGTTGAGCTTTAGGCCAATTTTTTCACTCTCCTCTTTTACTTTCATCAAGAGGCTCTTTAGTTCCTCTTCACATTCTGCCATAAGGGTGGTGTCATCTGCATATCTGAGGTTATTGATATTTCTCTTGGCAGTCTTGATTCCAGCTTGTGCTTCTTCCAGCCCAGCATTTCTCACGATGTACTCTGTATATAAGTTAAATAAGCAGGGTGACAATATACAGCCTTGATGTCCTCCTTTTCCTATTTGAAACCAGTCTGTTGTTCCATGTCCAGTTCTAACTGTTGCTTCCTGACCTGTATATAGGTTTCTCAAGAGGTAGGTCAGGTGGTCTGGTATTCTCATCTCTTTCAGAATTTTCCACAGTTTATTGTGATCCACACAGTCAAAGGCTTTGGCATAGTCAATAAAGCAGAAATAGATGTTCAATTATATGAATATACCTTAAATTATATGACCAATTCCCTGTGGCCCACTGTTTCACATTTTTAGCTTTTAAAAACTGTGCTAGGGCCATGATAATTTTATATAAAACTTTGTAAGTTATTTTTTTAATTTTAGGTCAAATTTCCAGAAGAGGAATAAATGAATCAAAGGGCTTCCTATCAAAGGCCTTGTTTTTATCACCAAAATTTCATCCAGAAAGAAGTACCTATTTATTCTTTCAACAACAATATATGAATGCCTATATTTCCAACCCATAGCATTACTGGAAGATTTTGATAGAAAAAATTTGGGGTTTTTTTCTAATTGTGGCAAAATATACAAACATAAAATTTATCACTGAAACCATTTTTAAGTGTACAACTCAGTAGCATTGAGAGCATTCACAATGTTGCTCAACCATCACCACTATTGCCAGAATTCTGTCATCATCCCAAACACATCTCTGTACCCATTAAATAAAGAAAACTAAATTTTTTGAAAATTGGCCTTCTCTTGCATATATTATTCAATGCTATTAGCGACATTCTTCCCCCTACCTAGGATCTTGGAATTCTTCTGTGTTAGGATAGGACAGGCTATACCATGGTAACAGTCAACTCCCAAATCTTGCTGCTTACCACACAAGAGTTTATTTCTTACTCAAGTTACTTAATCTATGCAAGTCAATGAGTGTATCTGCTTCTCCTGGTCTTTCAGAGGTTCAGGCTAGTGGAGGCCCAGTCATCTCATTTCTTCACATTTTGGAATATGAGGGCTTCGTGGTTAACAAGGCAGAGCAAGAAAGCCTTGCGCCAGGAATTAAATGCTCCAATAGATAACTGGGCTTTCCTGGTGGCCAGTCCTTAAAGGATTTGCCTGCAATGCAGGAGACCAGAATTCTGTCCCCGTGCTGGGAAGATCCCCTGGCAGAGGAAATGGGAACCCACTCCAGTATTCTTGCTGGAAATATCCCATGGACAGAGGAGCCTGGGAGGCTACAGTCCATGGAGTTGCAAAAAGAGTAGGACACAACTGAGCAAGTAAACAACAAACAGTTTTCTATTCTAGCTCAGCCAGATAACCAATTCCAAGTGCCCTACAATTTCCCTGAAGGCCCATTGTCTCCCACTGCCAATGTAGGTAAATACCGTTCTTCCTGGGTTGCAAAAAACAAAACAAAACAAAAAAACCCTGATTTTGGCAACTTAAGCAAAGTACGTGGGGTGCTAAAGGAAGACTGAAGAACCATCCTGGGAGTAAGAAGCTGGGTAGCCTGCCAGGCAGCAGGTCTCTTTCGACACTCTTGCCTGGACAGACAGTAAAGCCGGTCTGTGTTTTACTAGGCTCAAGAGTCAAAGTCCTGGGAAAGAGAGTGTGGTTGGCTGAGGGCAGTCACGTGCCCAGCCTTTGGCAGTGGCAGGCCTGAGAGGAGGGATTAGCAGGAGCCTCCACAGCTCTCTTTGGGTTTCCTGGTATGAAGTAGGCACACGCATTCTACCGAGACACCATGTTTTGTGGGAAAATGATCACCCAGGTGGAAATCAGAGTGCTTTGGGGGAAGTGGGAGTGAAGACAGCCTTCCAGTGTCCACTACCAAGAGCAAAAACGTGATCATATCAGTGGCATCAAAGCCCACAAACACATGAGTCTGCTAAGCTGATATCTGCTGATTTAATATTTTCTATTATTAGATTGATTCCTTCTTTTCCTCTGCAACAAATAGCCCTAAGTGTATATATCTAAAAAAGTTATTTTGAGACTTCTCTGGCAGTCCAGTAGGTTGACTCTTTGCTTCCACTGCAGGGGGCACAGGTTTAATCTCTGGTCAGGGAACCAAGATCCTGCACGCCACATGGCAGAGCCAAAATAAATCTTTTTTCCCCTTGGGACAAGTTGCCAGGTCTGGAATCATTGCATCTGAAGACATGAGTATTTATATGTTCTCATTTTTTATTTCACTGAAGTGCCCATGGACTCTGAGAATATGCCCCTATTCATGGCAGATCAGCTTTCTAGCGACAGAGTAACTGCCTGGTTGAAGGTCACCCTGCAGAAAGCTCTCTCTGGGTCATGCCAGGATCACTTGGGCTAGTGGGGAGAAACATACTCTTTAGAGCTCTTCTTCTTCCTTCCACATTTTTTTTTTATAACCATTATTCTCTGGATAAAAGATACTGCAAGGCCACTGGCTTGGGTCATTTAACCCACATGTTATAGGAAATAGGGCAGCATTTGCCTGAGGGGCCCAAGGGCAGTGGGAGTGCCTCCAGATATTGCATCAGCAAATGCAAGATGGTGTACTCAGCTCCCTTTTCTCCACAGCAGGCCTCTCCAGAAGCTGGGGCAGGGGAAACAATGATTACAAAAGGGCAGGGCTTGCCACCTGGGGAGGGTACTGCCTGTGTGTCTTGACCCGGGTCTCTGAGCCAGCCCAGTTCTTCTAACTCCAATCTTGAAAAGATAATTGTCCCAGATTTCTTCAGAGGATTGTAACTCCCATGTGACAGAATTGGAAAATCTCTCTCCCTTCCCTGCCAGCACACTAATTTCCAATTCCCCCATCCCAGCTTCACTGGGAACATCCATTTCTCAGCCAGACCACCATGCTGCCTGGGCCAAGCAGTGGGGTGCTTTTTTTTGTAATTACTCACGGGTCGGCTTGAGCACGTTAGAGTGTAAGCATCTTGAGACTGGAGGCTGTCTGGCTTTAGTGTTCCTTGCAGGACTCTCCACAGTGCATTGCCCATTCCAGGTGGTTGTTCAGTTTCTCAGTTGTGTCCGACTCTCTGAAACTCCATAGACTGCAGCACCCCAGGCTTCCCTGTCCTTCACTAGCTCCCAGAGTTTGGCTCAAACTCATGCCCACTGAGTCGGCGATGCCATCCATCTCATTCTCTGCCGCCCCCTTCTCCTCCTGCCCTCAGTCTTCCCAAGGAGGAAAGATGCTTTTTCCAAATGCATCGGGGTCTTTTTCCAATGAGTTGGCTCTTCACATCAGGTGGCCAAGGTATTGGTGCTTCAGCTTCAGCATCAGTCCTTGCAATGAATCTTCAGTGTTGATTTCTGTTAGGACTGACTGGTTTGATCTCCTTGCAGTCCAAGGGACTCTCAAGAGTCTTCTCCAGCACCACAGTTCAAATCAATATTTGCTGACTGAATATCCTTAGTTAACTAGAGTCATTCTAGAACTTCCTTGGGATTCCAAACTCTTCCAAGTTATGATGTCTAGGAGTGTTGGGAAAAGTGAGCTCTTCCTAGAAGCAATCAGGGAACCCTGGAGGGGTTCTGAAACCCAAGCTTAATGTTGTTGAGTGAAGAAGAGAGCCTGGTGCAGGAGCTGAGGGGAAGGGCCTTCGCGCCACCTTGGGGCGACTGTAGCTTAGCCCATGGTGCTTCAGCCCCAGGGCCTTTCCTGTGGCCAAAGTATTGGAGCTTCAGCTTCAGCATCAGTCCTTGCAATGAATATTCTGGGTTGATTTCCTTTAGGACTGATTGGTTTGATCTCCTTGCAGTCCACGGGACTCTCAAGGGTCTTCTCCAGCACCACAGTTCAAATCAATATTTGCTGACTGAATATCTTTCCCTGGGGACGCTTCTTCCCTCTGCAGGTCTCATCCATTTCATGTCTATCCATTAACTTCTCACCCCGCAGTTGTCAGCTCAATCGTTAGTTCCTCAGTACCGTCTCAGAATAGGCCAAGTTACCCTGTTTAACACCTGTGCATCTCTTCCTCAGCACTTATCACGATTTTCATGAAGTATTTATATTTGTGTTTGTAATTATTTGATCCATGCTTTCTCTCTGACTGGAGACTGCTGCTCCATGAGGGCATGAATTGTACTTCTTGTGTTCACTGTTGTCTTCCTGGTTCTAGCATATTTCCCAGCATAAAATGGAAGGACAGTTACTACTAGAGGCAGGAGTAACAAGTTTTCTATACCACGTGGGTTTACTAGCTGCAATCCTGGAAGATACAGAGTGTATTAGTCAAGGTTCTCTAGAGAAGCACAATCAACTAATAGAAGATAAAATATATCTATGTCTATATACAGGCTTCCCTGGTGGCTCAGCAGTAAAGAATCTGCCTGCCAGTGCCGGAGTCACCAGTTCCATCCCTGGGTCAGAAAGAGCCCCTGGAGGACAAAATGGCTACGCAGCCCAGTACGCTTGCCTGGAAAATCTCCATGCACAGAGGAGCCTGGAGGGTTACAGTCCATGGGGTTGCAGAGTCAAACAAGACTTAGCCACTAAACAACAACAAATACCTATGTACCAGTAGATATCACTATACTAATATCAGTGTATTCGTATAGATGGGCTTCCCCAGGGGTTCAGTGGTAAAGAATATGCCCTTGTAATGCAGGAGACACAGAAGACATGGGCTTGATTTCTGGGTTGGGAAGATACCCTGGAGGAGGGCATGGCAACCCAGTCCAGTATTCTTGCCTGGAGAATCCCATGGACAGAGGAGCCTGATGGGCCACAGTCCATAAAGTTGCAAAGAGTCAGACACAACTGAAGTGACGGAGCACTGCTCGGTATAGACATAGATGTATATGGAGAAAAGGAGAAGGAGAGGAAGGCACATTGACTGATTGTGATTTACTACAGGAATTGGCTCATGCAGTAATTACGGAGGTCAAGAAATCTCACAATCTGCCATTTGCAGGCTGAAGATCCAGGAAAGCCTCGGTGTGAGCCCCAGTCCAAGTGTGAAGCCAGAGAACAAGGAGCATCAGTGTCCGAGGGCAGTGGGGGATGGAGGTCTCAGCTCGAGAAGGAAGAGAGGGTATTTAGCCTTCCTCTGCCTTTTGTGTTCAGCCCCTCAGTGGGTTGGATGATGCCCACCTGTACTGGTGAGAGCCATCTTTCTCACTCAGTCCACGGATTCAAATGTAATGACACACCCAGAAGTAATGTTTGCCAGCTCTCTGGGAAGCCCTCAGCCCAGTCAAATTGACACACAGGGTAACATCACACAGAGAGCCTGGCTGGACTCTCAGTGGAGCTTGTGCAACGCGCTGCTCTCAGAATAGAATTTCTCAAATTGCATTACCCACATTGCTGGTTCACGAGCTTTCAACAGGGTTCTGTGAAGAAAACAGTTCTTTAAAAAATACAGATGTAATGAAAATACCAAGCACATTTAGACAGCTATTATTCTGTGATAACTTGTCTTTAAGGAAACATACACTCCAAACTGCTAACATTGGTTACGTATGGGAAGGGGTCTTTCACTTTTCCTTCATTATGCTTTATTTATTTATTTTTTTATTGTGGGGAATGCACATTACAAAATTTACCATCTTAGCCATTTTTAAGTGTACATTTCAGGGTACATGTCAATAGATTAAGCATTTCCATATTATTGGGCAACCATTGCCATTATATTTTGTAGATTACTAGTTCACAAAATTTATTGTGTGCTATCCTGATATCCTGGTGAATTAACCCACCCCCAACTCAAAGGGTGGCCTCTGGGTTGTCTGAAGCTACTTGGAATTACTCCCACATTTGCCCCAGTGGTTAGTTGAAGGACAAGCCTCCAGGTTTGCTTTTTTAAAACATTCATTTATCTTTTCCGCTTTGTCAGGTCTGAGCTGTTGGCACACAGGCTCAATAGCTGTGGCGCATGCGCCTAGTTCCGCCTCGCCACCCCCCACCCCCACCCCCGAACCCTTGTGCCCCTGCACGCAAGGCAGACGCTTAACCACTGGACCACCAGCAAGCCTCTTGGCCTACAGGCTTAAGTGAGTGAGGCTTGGCAGGCTCCTAAATTCGTTCGATGTCCAGACTGAAGTAGTTACGATAGGCAGCATCTTTCTAGCACTGGAAGGAATACTATTTTATAGGTAAACCTGGAAACTTTGAGGCGTTTTGGTTCTCATGAAGGAAGCTTTCTGGAGACTGAAGGTAACACCAACAAGGGGGAAGAGCTGAGAGAATCATACAAAAATAAAGTTGGAGTGGTGACAACTTCAGAAGCCTATACCTTACTTCTCCAGGGAGGTTTTCTATGTTATGATCCAATAATTTCTTGTTTATTTTTGCATTTTCCCTCATTAATACCTGTGAGAGAAACCAGCTTGGAATATATAGCTTGGAAGATACTCAGAAGATTAATATTCTGTTTCTTCTCATCCTATCATTTATGTTTTGCCATAGCTATAATCTATGTACCTCACTGACAAAGTGTCAGCCTGAGCCAGAGGCTCCCAGGTTCCTGCTCAAAATTGGTTGTCTCTTTGTAAGAAAATTCAGATTTCATTTAGAGTGGCGGTGTACCTGGACAAAAGACCACACTTTCCATTTTCCCTTGTAGGGAAGTGTGGTCATGTGATTAAGTTCTGGCCTGTGAGATAAAAGCAAAATGTTGTCTAAGACGTGCAGAAAGGCTGAGAAAAGATGCTGATTCAGCTGGGGGAGGTGGGAGGGGTACTTTATCTTTTCCCTTCCTCCTTCACAACAGGAACTCTAGGAGACTGGGGACTATGAAATCAGGTTAGATTATTTACTCATGGATGCAAGAAAGACGTAAATTTCTTATTATTTAAATCACTGTTACTTTGGATTTTCTGTTATAATGTATCTGAACCTAACTGACTCACTGCCTGAAACATATTCAAAGATTCAGGAGAAGCCATATTTGACTTTACAGGTAGCAACTTTGTGACTCATCAGGGGACACTATTGTATGTAGCGGAACCTAGGGAACCTACATAAAAGGAAGGTTTCAAGGAACCTGCATAAAGGGAAGGTTTCATCTGAGTGAACCTCTGTTTTATCTAGACAGAGGAACCTGACCAACTTCCATTGATTCAAATCCTTTACTCAGGACTTCCTGGTGGTCCAGTGGTTAGTCTCCACATTCCCAATGCAGAGGCTAGGTCCCACATGCCTCAACTGAGTTCAGATGCCGCAACGAAAGATCCCGCATGTGGCAACTAAGATGCAGTGCAGTTAAATAAATAAATAAGAAGTGAATAAGACTTCCCTGGTGGCCCAGTGGCTAAGACTCTTTGCTCCCATTGTAGGGGGCCTCGGTTCGATATCTGGTAAGGGAACTAGATCCACACACCACAACTAAAGATCCCACATGTTACAACTTAGACCTAGCATCGTCAAACTAAATAATTTTTTTTTTAAATTAAAAAAAGATAAAAGTCTTAATTCTTCCAAGCACTGAGTGAAGCATAAAAACGCCCAGCTGACATATGTACTTGAGTCTCTCTCGGGCACCTAATGAGTCTGAATTTGAAACTGGTTTTGCCCATCCCAGTCACCACCACCACATGAACTTCTGTCTCTGGTTTTCTTTGCAGTCGATGTTCAGTAGCGTTCATAGCCATCCACCTCACTTATCATGCCAGGAGCCTGGGGCCATCTTTGTCACTTTCTTCCTCATTTCTATATCCAGGCTGCAATCAGGTCCCAGTGTGCTGTGCGCTAAGTCGCTTCAGTTGCGTCCAACTCTTTGCAAGGACTGTAGCCTGCCAGGCTCCTCTGATCCATGGGCTTCTCCGGGCAAGAACACTGGAGTGGGTTGTCATGCCCTGCCCCAGGGGATCTGCCTGACCCTGAGTCTCTAAGGTCTGGTGCATTGGGAGGCGAGTCCTTACCACAAGCGCCACCTGGGAAGCCCTATGAAGTCTCAGAATCTCCCTCTAAAATACATCTTGACCTACTCCTCTCTGTCTCCACTGTCACTTGGGTGACAGCTCTACCATTTCTTGCCCAGACAACTCCAAAAGCCTTCCCTCTGGATTCCCATTCCCCACATAGCACCCGGAGAGGAAACCCAAACCAGATCACTTTACCACCATGCTGAAAACTCTTCATAGGCTCCCATAGCATTAGGATATAATCCCAAATCCTATTGGTGATGAACATAATCAACACACGATCTACAGTAGGAAAAGAAAAGAGTTTTATTTGAGCCAAACTGAAGAGTATAGCCCAGAAGACAGCCTCTCAGATAGCCCTGAAGAACTGCTCCAAAGAAGCATGATGTTCAGCACAGTTTTATGTCTTGTCAGAACAAAGAACATCAAATAAGTCAGGGATACATTCTTTCAAGGTCTCAAGAAAAATGAAACAAACCAGATCAGCACGAACTCAGTGAGTCAGTACAGCCTTGGCCTGGGAAGGGCGTCTTATCATCAAAGGAGTACCAGCACAGGCGTCCCAGAAAGGGAGGTGTTGAATCTCGATTGTTTTTTTTTTTGGCTGTGCCACCCAGGCATGTTGGATCTTAGTTTCTCTGCATCTTTCAGTTGGAAGCACAGTCTTAACCACTGGACCTCCAGGGGAGTCTCCTGAATCTTTAACATGGACATTCTTCACTTCTGGTCAATTCACCCTTTTCTTTAAAAATTCAAGCAGATGTACAATGTACATTTGATAGGCCACAGACAGGCTGTTTTAGCATAAAATTTGAGTCAATTCATGAAAAAGCCAGTATGACTCCCCCATACCTCAGTATGTGGAAATTTCATCACTGTATATGGCCTCTGAGACTTTGCCAGGTCTGATCCCTGCTCACCCTCCAGCACCCAGCATCGTCGTCAGCTAGTTTCTCTCACTTACTGGGCTTGATGCCTGATTTTCTCTTTCAGTCTCCAGAATGTACCAGACTCCCAACCCAGGGGCTTGCACAGGCTGCTTTCCTGCCTGGATTCCTCTGCTCCCATCTGCTATTTTGCAGCCAACCCCTACTGATCCTTCTCTTCACTGTTTAATGACTCCTTCAATAAGACCTTGACCCCACTCCCGACTTATATCCGGACACTTCATATTGAATAATATTACATGTGGTGTTTTGTGGCTGGCTTCTCTCACTTAGCATGGTGTTTTCAAGGCTCATCCTGTTGTAGCATGCCTCAGTACAACACTCCTTTTTATTGTAGATGAATTATTCCATTGTAAACACATGCCTGCTAAGTCGCTTCAGCCATGTCTGACCCTTTACGACCCCATGGGCCATAGCCTGCCAGGCTCCTCTGTTCATGGGCTTCTCCATCAACAATACTGGAGTGGATCTTCCCAACCTAGGTATCGAATCTGTGTCTCTTAGCCTCCTGCATTGGCAAGAGAGTTCTTTACCACTAGCGCCACCTGGAAAGCCCATTTCATTGTATGTCAAAGTGTTTGTGAAAGTGTTAATCGTTCAGTCCATCTCTTTGTGACCCGATGGACTGTGGCCCACCAGGCTCCTCTGTCCATGGAATTTTCCAGGCAAGAATACTAGAGTGGGTAGCCATTCCCTTCTCCAGGGGATCTTCCCCACCCAGGGATGGAACCCAGGTCTCCTGCCTTGCAGGCAGATTCTTTACCATCTGAGCCACCAGGGAAGTCCATTCCATTGTATAGATACAGATTTATCCACTCGTCAGCTGGTGGACATTTGGGTTGAGCCTACTTTTTGCCTATTATGAACACTGTTACCAAGAACAAGCATTTGCGAGGACATATGTTTTCATTTCTCTTGGTTATATGCCGAGGGAGTGGAGTTGCTGACTCAGATGTTTACTGGAGGTGTCAGCAGCCCCTTTTTATGAGGAAAGGTTTAGGATTTTGTCCAGAGGATCCGGTGCCTGTCAGTGTTTGGCTGTTTGGTTAACAGCCAACTGTTTACATCCCTCCTATTCTTGTCTTTCCCTTTTTTATTTGCCTCTTTTCTTTTCTGTAGATTCCAGCTCCCCTGCAGATTGTAGCCAGCACCAGGATTTTCAAGGGGTAAAAGTTGTTTGTAAAACATTTTGAACTCTCTGTAGGATGGACATTAAAGTAATAATGTTTATCTGTTTAATCTGTGGGCTAGCCATTTGCAGGCTGTTTTGTAACAAAAAGAGCTTATTGAGTAGGAGGCTTTTAAAACTAGTTCCTGAGGGTAACACTCCTACAACAAACTGCTCAGAGTCTCAACTACCCAGCTAGCAATCTGCACCTTTTAAAGAACCACTTTGAAGTCCCTTGGTGATATTAACATCACAAGTGAACCTATATATGTAAACATATGTTGTTCCCAAGCTTGTAAAAATGTATACAGAGTTCCTGGTGTGTGCCTGGCAGATAATAATTGTTTAATAAACTGTTGTTGCTGTTGTTTAGTCGCTAAATTGTGTCCAACTCTTGGCGACCCCATGGACTGTAGCCTGTCAGGCTCCTCTGTCTATGGGATTTTCCAGGCAAGAATACTGGAGCGGGTTGCCATTTCTTTCTTCAGGGGCTCTCCCCCACCCAGGGATCTAACCTGGGTCTCCTGCATTGCAGGTGGATTCTGTACCAACTGAGCTACCACGGGCCCCTAATAAACTGTTAGCTGCTATTATGAACAGCTACTCTAATGAACAATCGGTTTGAGGTAAGGATTTCAGTCATTCAGAATGTCTATTAACATTGTGAGGACACAATGAATTGTTTGAAGACACATTGAAAAGTACCCCTTTTCAGGGTGCACTGACAGATTCTCATTTGATCGTCACGCCCATCTGGTGAAAACCACAGAGAACCTGGCAATTGTTCTCAGGTGCTCATTTTTGGTATAATAAAGATCGACTCAATCTACCCTGGCAAATTTAATCTGCTGACTACAGCAGAAACGACTCTACCGTGATCTGACACCCTCTCCCCTACACCAAGTCATTCGGTGTGATTACACAGAAGAGTGTAAGAGCAGCTGCCCGCCCCGCAAGAAAATGCTCCTTGCCCTTAAAAAGCTTTCAGTCTAAGGTGTAGATTTACAGGCATTTTACTTTAGACGAGGGCCGAGAATGGGGGAAAAAAGGAGCCCTGCGTGTGCGTCCATTCACAGTTCAGGGTCCGTCCCGGGAGGATGAAACCTAGAAGTCAAACCTTTTACCCCAGCAAGCCAGACCTCAGAGTCGAGCCGTCCGGCTGCGGAGTATTACAGATGCTCTGAAGACACCCCTTCCTGGTCCCGGTCAAGTTCCCCCGCATCAGGGAGCCGACGGTGAGTCACTCCGAAGAGGGCAGCCAAGAAAAGGGGAGGCGCTCGCGCCTGGGGCTGGAGGTGAGCCGCAGGGCGAAATTATACACCAAGGAAGCCTCGGAAGGAAGAGGAGGGGCCACTGCGCGTGGGGAAGAGAAGGAAAAGAAGGAAGAGCCGTTCGGGGAAGGCACGGAGAGGAGGAAGGAGGAAGGCGGAGGAACAAGACAGGGGCGCGCGCGGGGTGCGGCGGGGCGGGCCTCCGGGAGGGCGTGCGGCGCGGGGCCGGGCGGGGCGGGGCCGCGGCGCCCGAGCTTCGGCGGGGGCTGCCGGGATCCCGGCGCCGCGCTCTCGCTCGCCGCTGCCGTGCTGCCGCGTGCGGCCCGGCTCCCCTCCGCGGGGCATGTGCGCGCTGCTCTCGCCGCACGCCCGGGGCTCCTAGCTTCTCCGGCGCTTGCTACGCTTGCGGCCCCTCACCTCGGCCGGGCGCCCGGCTCGGGCTGTGCGCGCGGACCGCCGCCGTCATGGGGCTGCAGCCCCTGGAGTTCAGCGACTGCTACCTCGACAGCCCGTGGTTCCGGGAGAGGATCCGTGCCCACGAAGCGGAGCTGGAGAGGACCAACAAGTTCATCAAAGAGCTCATCAAGGACGGCAAGAACCTCATCGCCGCGACCAAAAGTAAGCGGGGCCCCGGGGCGAGGCCAGCAGGAGCCTCTGCCAGAGGGACACCGACCCTCCCGTGCCTGGGGCCGGCAGCCGGAGGATCAGGGGATTCATCCGGCTCCGCGAGGCCCCGGGGTCGTTCTTCCTCGGCTCCTCGGGCAGCCGGGGCGAGTCCCTTTCCCGCCCCTGCCCCCGCGCGGCGGCCCGAGCCGGGAGCCATGCGCGTAAGCTTGCCGCCGGCCAGACCCGCAGCTCCGGCCGGGCGCCCTCGGTGCCTGCGTTCTCCGCCGGACCCGTCGGCAGGCAGGTTCTCTTGCCCCCTAGAGCTGCTCTGTCTCGTCTGAAACACATCAATTTCACGGGTCTTGTCTCGTGATCCTTCAGAAGAACTTGCCTGAGGATTCTTTGCAAACCTGCTGAGTTGGTCAGAAGTCCCTTAAGCCGTACCCTTTCTGTGTCTTTTTCGGATCCGCTGCGACAGTCTCGTCCCAGGCGCCTTACTATGCTAAACCCGCAAGTCCACCTGGCGTTGTGCAAATTCCTTCCCTCCTGCTGCGCCGAGGAGGGCTCACAGATTGGAGCTTGTGAGGCTGAGCAGACAGCCTGCCCTCTAGCCCCAGCGAGCCCTGCCTGCAAATAGGGAATTCCACCCCGGCCAAGCTTGCTGCCTTCCAACCCTGTTCGTCTCTATCTTTTGAGCAACTCAGAAGTGGCCACAGGAAAATAAGAGATGTATCCGCATATAGCGTCTGAAGAGAGTCTAGGAGGGAGGTGGCCTGAAATGCATGCTGAAACACTGAGTTGGTGATGCAGCTGGAAATAGGAAAAAATTAGCTTGAGTGAGGAGCCGGGCCTCCTGAGCACACATGTAACCTATACCCCATCCTGAGGATGCCGGTTGAGTGTTGGCTTTTCCCTCTTAAAAAGACCTATCTATGCAGCAGACTGGGAAAAATACCCCATGTCACCGCGTGCCCCCCACCCCAGTTCCCCATTTTGCATTAAGGAAGATGGAAACGTACTGACTGAATTATCTCAGGTACCCAGCCCAGAGCCTGGAACAGTGCAAATTCAGTGAATGAATGAATTGAAAGAAATATGATTTCATGAAAAGAACTCAGTGAGTGAGCCATCTCTAATTTTGGAAGCAAGTCACTCAACTTCTCTAGGTGATGATCAGGGTTCGTTTTGATTCTGTGACCCCTGGTGTTGCAAAATGAGGATTGGGAATCACTTTGGGACATGTGGCTGGTGGGCTATTGCGTTGGTGGCTCTCCAGTGTCTTGGCGTTGTGTGTGTGTTGGGATGGGGATGGGGAGGGGTTGTAAATATGTAGGTGTAAACGGAGAGAGGAGGAGGCGAAAAGGACGTGGGATGTGTGTGTGTGTGTGCGCGTGTGCGCACGCACGCGCGTGCAGTGGACATGAGAAAGACTTTCCTTTTGTAGCTTGGTCCTCACTAGTGTCGCTGGCTGGGGGAGTGTCCTTTCTCACTGACTCTAGCAGCTCCCTCTGGCTCGAGGGGTATGAGGAGGGAGGCTTTGGTGTGGAGAGAGGCAGATGGCAAAGCCAGTTTGGCCACTGGTGGAAAGCTATTTATGTGACTGCATATTCGCTCTTCTGCCAACAGGACACACGCCTGTGTTCCAGCAGCAGCCAGTGCATCTGGGGGCCCAGCTGTCAGCCCTCCTCTTCAGAATGTAGACTTTCTGGCTTTTGCGAATTGACTCCTTACTCCTTTTGATTCTTATCCTTTACTGTAAGAACCATAACTTATGCTTATGCTCTAGAGATCAACCAAAGTTTCTTTTTTCTCCTTTTCCAGAGAAGGACAGGAACACAGCTTTAGCTCACATGCCTTTGGCAAGTTAGGAAGGACCTGGCCTTTGCCCAACTTGCCCCAAAAAGTTCACATGGAGTTCATATCAAGGCTAAGATCGAAAGATGTAAGTTGGGACACCTGAGTGTAATTCGCTTCACTGTTAGGGCCTGGCTGCAGGAAAATTAGGCAGGTCACTTTTGAGTTCTGTTTCTCTTGTTCTTTTTTTAAAAAAATTTAATTTATTTATTATTTATTGTTATTTTTTAACAACTGATTATTGACTTATTAAAAAGGTTGATTTACATGAGTTCCCTTCTAAGAGGCATCAGTAAGATTCTGCAGTGTTCAGCAGTGACTTGATTAGGTAATTAGAAATTACAGTCGAGGTCAATCATTGGCATAATCAGTTGAGCTTTTCTAGAACATCTGAATCAAGAGGTGGAGGAGAGACCTGAGACAGAGGGAGTAGCTACGGAACGGGGAACAGTCAACTAGCTCAGACTGTGTTTTCTGACACTTTAGGGTTTGTTTTGCAAAAATGGCATTTTCAGAATTGTGCCTTCAAGGGGTTTCCGCTTTTAATTGCCCTGTGTGATGCCTCCTGCGTTCACTGCATACTTGTCAGGTTTATGTAACTTTGTTTTTGCTTTTTTTTTTTTTTTAAATGTCTTGGTCGTTTGTGAAGGCGTAATCTCTGAAAATTATGAAAACACCCCTATTACCAATACGTTTCTAAATACAGAGCTGACAACCAAATTGTTACTTCTGTGAAGAATGTATTGAGGCTTTGAATAATCCACAGATTATTAAAGAAGTTGGAGATGAGTTCTGTAGGGCCTGAATGTTTACTCCTGAGTTCAGTTAAGTAGCCAGTCAACAAGTGCTTCGCATCTACAGCTTGAGGATCAGGCTGGAGACACAGAGAGGAAACCAAGCGGAGGCCCTTGTCCCTGAGGTTACTGTCCTGTGGTTAAAGTTCAGCTCAATCTAGGAAATGCATTTGAACTCCTGTACACATTGTGCTTAGTTCTTGAAGAAACAAAGGATACACAGACACACAGGTTAAAAGATTCAGAGGATTCAGTGACAGGTTTTCTAACTTGATCAGAAACAAGAGCACGTTTGCAAGTTAGAGTGGAAGTTTGGGGACTCTGGTGTTTCAAGGAAGGAATAGAACCTGGTCAGATTGGAAACAGCTGGGAAGAAACCAGACCCCTGTGTTTGAGTAGGATGAGGAGACCAGTTCGGCCGGAATGGCAATTTCATTTGAGGGAGTAGATGAGATTGGTGGAAAGGTCAGTTTCAGATGATTGAAGCCGTAAAAGTGGGCTTGGAATGTGGGCTTCATCCTGTGGCGAATCACTGAGGGTTTTGCAGCAGAAGCCTGACATAATGGGAAAGAGCTGCTTTAGAGGGATGGTTTGGTGTCTGTCTACGTATGGGGAGTAATTTTGGAGATAGCAGTGGGGGTGGGGAGGAGCAGAAGAGAGGAGAGTCTGGGATCATTGATTTATGTGATGGATTTGGAGATCTTTCATTGAGTTCAATGGACTCTTTGTTTAGATGGCTTTTTTAGCACTTTTCCTTTTTTTCACTCCTTTCTAGAATAATCAGTGTCTTCTTTCAATACAGTTTAAACTTTCGTAAGCCATTCCTGTGATGTCTGTGTAGTTTCAGATGCTTATGTTTCCTAGTGATGTGTATTTATCAGAAATGGCAATAAACCTTATATGCTTTTGCTGTAAAGTTTATAGTTAGTCATTCTTGAGAGAATATGTTCTGTGCTAGAGGAAAACATGTATGTTTTAAACAGATAGTCCTTACAGTCCTTAAGCACTTACATAGCTGAGTAGCAGGCTCCTTAGTAAACTCAGATTGTCTGGGGGTGTGTGTCTGTGTGTGTGAGCTGGAGGGGCCCTCATTAGCCTTCTCTCATCACAGACCTGGGGAATCGTGTTACTGGTGGCCAGAACTAGAACTCGAGTCTTTCAAGTCTTTGTTTTGGTACTTCTTTTAGTCCTTGATATTTTAATGATTTTTACTTTGATTTTCTTAGGAGCATAAAAGTTCCCCTTTGCTGTCTTTGTGTTTCTTGTTCCAGAGACACGGTTCACGTGGTAATTCCTTTCGGGGAAGTTTGTCAAGTTGCTATTGCATGGAAGCATAGGGAGATTTGGAGGACTTAAAAGAATTTCATTTAGTAAACTTGAGCCTTAGTCTCATTTGTTAAACGGGGTTGTTGCCTATAGCCTTGAGCTTGAACCACACGTGCAAGTGTTTTGAAAACACAAGTGTAAAGCGGTTGTGTAGGTGTTATTGTTTGCCCAGCTAATGTTTTTTCCCTCTGACAATCCAAATTTTGTCCAGATGTCTATGCTGTTTCCCAGATGACTTACAGAAAGGTGTTTAGGGATGATTCTGGTTAGCCTGACTCAGTGGTTCTCAATCCTAATCCTGGTTGACCATTAGGATCACCTAGGGAGCTGTAAACACGCGCGGTCAGGGTTGAGAAGTGCTGAACTCTTAACAACTCAGCATAGTACACCTGTTTTCTGGGCTGGTAATTAGATGAATGAGTGATTGGTATCTCACTTCTGACCAGGGAGACCTGTTAGGAAGTCTGCTGCAGACACTGGGAAAGGTTTTCTTTTTTGAGAGGGGAGACTCGTATGAAGGGTTCTTGCCTTCTGCGATGTGTGTCTGTGTTGCCTGGAGCTGTTCCCGCCATCTCGGGAGGGTGAGTAGAACCAAGATAAGGAGTGGCAACTGAATCTGGAGTTTTGATGCTGTAATGAGAGCCACAGGTGGTCCTGTGCCTGCCTCTCTGGCTCTTCAGTCGCTCGCTCGTGTCAGACCCGTGCGATCACATGGACTGTAGCCCACCAGGCTCCTCTGTCCCTGGGAGTCTCCAGGCAAGAATACTGAAGTGGGTTGCCATTTCCTTCTCCAGGGGATCTTCCCAACCCAGGGATCTAACCTGGGTCTCTTGCACTGCAGGCAGATTCTTTACCGACTAAGCTACAAGGGAAGTCCAACAAAATGGCAAGCCAGTTTCAGTTGGGTTTTCTGCTACGTAACACTCTAACTTTTTTGTGTTTTGGTTTTTTGGGGCTGCTCCTCATGGCTTATGGGCTTCCCTGGTAGCTCAGCTGGTAAAGAATCTGCCTGTAATGCAGGAGATCCCAGTTCAGTTCCTGGGTTGGAAAGAACCCCTGGAGGAGGGCATGGCAACCCAGTCCAGTATTCTTGCCTGGAGACTCCCCATGGACCGAGGAGCCTGGCGGGCTACAGTCCTTGGGGTCGCAGAGTCATATATGACTGAGTGGCTAAGCACAGCAGAGTACATGTCTTGCAGAATTTTAGTTCCCCAACCAGCGATTGGAACTGGATCCTAACTAAGCTTTGAAAGCATGGACTCCTAACCGCTGGACCACCAGGGAATTTCCAACATCCTGATTTTGATGAAGTGGGATAACTGTAAATTGTGGGCTGATGCTCTGATTAAGTGGAATTTAGTGAGGCCCGGAAGTAAAATGCTATTTAAGAAGTTAATAAATATAATTTTACCCTGAACGGAGGATACTCATCTATATTCTTTGCCCCAGAGGAATTACTGTGGCTCCCCTACAGTTCAGGGCATCACTTGGGGGTAAGTCTTAAACTCTCACTTGGGGTTTTACTAGTAACCTGGTCTCTAGTGCTAGGGTAGACTTGCCATGAAAAGAATTCCTATCAGTCTTGACCTGGAATGTGGACCCAGACAGGCTTTAAAGGCTTTCAATAGTTTACTCACTGCAAAGGTGGTTCTTGTCTCCATTTAGAGCAGTTCCTATCAATATTTAGTGCTCTCCACCAGCCGGCCCTGTTTGTGTAGGATGTCCGCCAGGTCAGTGCTCGGGGTCTTCTGCTGGGTCATCTGCTGCTCTGGGTCTTCCTGCCGAACTGCTTTTTCCCTGCCCTCCCATTTGCTGCCTCCTACTGAGCTTTCTTTGACCACCTCCTCTTCACTCTGTTTTTTTGGGGGGCGGGGGGGCGGGGCACCGGAGAGCATCGTTGACTTCCGGAAGAGGGAGAAGGCAGAGGAGGACGTTTTTGTGTTTTAAGTTTTAATATAGCTGGTGAGAGAGTGTGGTATAGGAGATGAAGAGCATGGCCAAGGCGCTGCCACTCATTCACCCTGGGACCTTAGTCATGCCGGTTAGCTTTTCTGTATCTGTGTTGTCATCCATAAAATGGAGATGATGAAACTTTCCCGGGAGTTGGGTGGTTAAGACTCCGTGCTTACACTGCAGGGGGCGCAGGTTCAACCCCTGGTCAGTACACTAAGATCCCACACGCTGCAAGGTATGGCCAGAAAGTGAAAAGAAAAAAGAAAATGGAGAGTGTTTCAAACAAGCACTCGAACGTGAACAATTATGATGTATTGTCTAATTTGCGGGTATACATTTTTTAGTATAAATTGAATTGGAGGCCAATTACTGTACAATATTGTATTGGTTTTGCTATACATCAACATGAATCTGCCACAGGTGTACACATGTTCCCCATCCTGAGCCCCCTTCCAACCTCCCTCCCCATCCCGAGCCCCCTTCCAGCCTCCCTCCCCATCCCATCCTTCTGGGTCATCCCAGTGAACCAGCCCTGAGCATCCTGTGTCATGCATGGAAACTGGACTGGTGATTCGTTTCACATATGATATTATACATGTTTCAATACCATTCTCCCAAATCAACCCACCCTCTCCCACAGAGTCCAAAAGACTGTTCTGTACATCTGTGTCTCTTTTGCTGTCTCGCATACAGGGTTATTGTTAACATCTTTCTAAATTCCATATATATGTGTTAGTATACTGTATTGGTGTTTTTCTTTCTGGCTTACTTCACTCTGTATAATAGGCTCCAGTTTCATCTACCTCATTAGAACTGATTCAAATGGATTCTTTTTAATGGCTGAGTAATACTCCATTGTGTATATGTACCACAGCTTTCTTATCCATTCGTCTGCTGATGGACATCTAGGTTGCTTCCATGTCCTGGCTGTTATAAACAGTGCTGCAATGAACATTGGGGTACACGTGTCTCTTTCACTTCTGGTTTCCTTGGTGTGTATGCCCAGCAGTGGGATTGTTGGGTCATAAGGCAGTTCTATTTCCAGATTTTAAAGGAATCTCCACACTGTTCTCCATAGTGGCTGTACTGGTTTGGATTCCCACCAACAGTGTAAGAGGGTTCCCTTTTCTCCACACCCTCTCCAGCATTTATTGCTTGTAGACTTTTGGATTGCAGCCATTCTGACTGGCGTGAAATGGTACTTCATTGTGGTTTTGATTTGCATTTCTCTGATAATAAGTGATGTTGAGCATCTTTTCATGTGTTTGTTAGCCATCTGTATATCTTCTTTGAAGAAATGTCTATTTAGTTCTTTCGCCCATTTTTTAATTGGGTTGTTTATTTTTCTGGAATTGAGCTGCAGGAGTTGCTTGTATATTTTTGAGATTGATTCTTTGTCAGTTGCTTCATTTGCTATTATTTTCTCCCATTCAGAAGGCTGTCTTTTCACCTTGCTCATAGTTTCCTTTGTTGTGCAGAAGCTTTTAATTTTAATCATGTCCCATTTGTTTATTTTTGCTTTTATTCCCAATATTCTGGGAGGTGGGTCATAGAGGATCCTGCTGTGATTTATGTCTGAGAGTGTTTTGCCTATGTTCTCCTCTAGGAGTTTTATAGTTTCTGGTCTTACATTTAGATCTTTAATCCATTTTGAGTTTATTTTTGTGTATGGTATTAGAAAGTGTTCTAGTTTCATTCTTTTACAAGTGGTTGACCAGTTTTCCCAGCACCACTTGTTAAAAAGATGCCTTTTCTCCACTGGATATTCTTGCCTCCTTTATCAAAGATCAGGTGTCCATAGGAGCGTGGGTGCAGGCACACATTTTAGCATGCAGGCTGTTTTCTTGCCCCACAGAATGGCTGCTCTGGCCCAGAGATGAGTGTCTAATCTTTAGTGCCCGTTCTCCCTAAGAATGTGTTCGTCCAAATCATTGTGACCAGTGGCCAAGAAGAAAGACTTAGTGGTCTAAGGTTGGTAAGGCTTCCAAAGCTTGAATGGAGCTCAGGATGCTAAGAAATCTGGCAGGTTGTGAGTGGATGAATCAAAGCTAAGCGGTGTCTTGGGAGAGTATGTCCCAGAATCTGTTTCTGATTTAGAAAGGCCTGAGGGTGATGTGGAAGGTGTCACTAAGAATGTTGGCGATCTAGCCCAGTTGTCTGCAACTCTCAGGCAGGCAGCCCCAGGCTTGCCATCCAGGGGATTGATAAGACAGAGCCCAAGAGGGCAGGAAGAGCTCTGCTTGAGAAGATAGGATAACATCGTCAGAGGATGGAGCCCGCAGATTCTTGAAAAAATCACAACGGTGTTTTTAGAGGATATTCATCTTAGTGTCTAACATGCAGGAGACCCTAACAATTTAGTGGCTAGTGTTTGTGTTTGCTGTGGGAAATCCACCAGGATTATACAGGGCAGCCAGAGACAGTCTGGAGGAGTTGTTACATAACCTCTTTTCCGCCAAACGATACTCCAAGTCCCCTGGACAGATTGCCAAAGAAGCTGTTTTGAATTCTGACTCCCAATAGCTATTTATCACCTTTTGATTTCATTTTTTGGGGGAGAGGTTGAGAGGCAAGAATTACGAAGGAGATAGAAGTACTGTCTAGTCCTCTAGGTACTGTAAGTTGTGCTTCAATGATTGCTGACTGTGTGTGGTCGTGGCTAGGTCCAAGTGTTTACCTCTGACCGTGGGGCTTCCCTGGTGGCTCAGAGTATAAAGAATCTGCCTGCAATGCAGGAGACCCGGGTTCAATCCCTGGGTCAGGAAGATTCCCCTGGAGAAGGGAATGGCTACCCACTCCAGTATTCTTGCCTAGAGAATTCCACGGATAGAGGAGCCTGGTGGGCTACACCGTCCATAGGGTCACAGAGAGTCAGACATGACTAAGTGACTCACACTGTCACTTAACGTCTGACCGTAGTTAATATCATGTGGTGTCTGTTGTCACTTTTTAAAAGTTTAATGTGAGAAGCGTAGCTGTGAACGCACTGCTCTATGGGGTTCAGTATTATTTTGTACTGCCTTTGATTTTTCTACAACTTGTTTAGAGAACACTTGTCAAGGTGGCTTTCTTCAGGAGTTGTAGGAGAGTGTTTAGATATTTGTAGATTATGATTCTGATTGACTGTCTCGGATGTTTTTTGCTTGGTTCCTTTTTTTTTTTTTTTTTAAGATTGCTTATTTTTGACTGCGCTGGGTCTTTGTTCCTGTAGTTTCTCTATTTCGACGCATGGGGGTTGTGGCGCTGGCTTCTCTTATTGTGGGGCTTAGACTCCAGGCCCGCCAGCTTCCGTAGTTGTGGTTACTAGGTTACTTTAACAGAATTACATATCAGAGACTAACAGGCAGTTTGCAACTTCAATTGAAAACTGTTATTTGAAATGAACGTCATTTAAATTATTTTAACAATGGTAGCTAACCTTTATTAAGCATTTACAGTTTGGTTTCAGTTCAGTCTCTCAGTCGTGTCCGACTCTTTGCGACCCCATGAATCGCAGCATGCCAGGCCTCCCTGTCCATCACCAATCCCGGAGTTCACTCAGACTCATGTCCATCGAGTTGGTGATACCATCCAGCCATCTCATCCTCTGTCTTCCCCTTCTCCTCCTGCCCCCAGTCCCTCCCAGCATCAAAGTCTTTTCCAATGAGTCAACTCTTCGCATGAGGTGGCCAAAATACTGGAGTTTTAGCTTCAGCATCATTCCCTCCAAAGAAATCCCAGGGTTGATCTCCTTCAGAATGGACTGGTTGGATCTCCTTGCAGTCCAAGGGACTCTCAAGAGTCTTCAATACCACAGTTCCAGAGCATCAATGCTTTGGCGCTCAGCTTTCTTCACAGTTCAACTCTCACATCCGTACATGACTATTGGAAAAACCATAGATAGCCTTGACTAGACGGACCTTCGTTGGCAAAGTAATGTCTCTGCTTTTGAATATGCTCTCTAGATTGGTCATCACTTTCCTTCCAAGGAGTAAGCGTCTTTTAATTTCATGGCTACAATCACCATCTGCAGTGATTTTGGAGCCCCCTAAACATGAAGTCTGACACTTTTCCCACTGTTTCCCCATCTATTTCCCATGAAGTGCTGGGACCAGATGCCATGATCTTCATTTTCTGAATGTTGAGCTTTAAGCCAACTTTTTCACTTTCCTCTTTCATTTTATTCAAGAGGCTTTTTAGTTCCTCTTCACTTTCTGCCATAAGGGTAGTGTCATCTGCATATCTGAGGTTATTGATATTTCTCCCGGCAGTCTTGATTCCAGCTTGTGTTTCTTCCAGCCCAGCGTTTCTCATGATGTACTCTGCATATAAGTTAAATAACCAGGGTGACAATATACAGCCTTGACGGACTCCTTTTCCTATTTGGAACCAGTCTGTTGTTCCATGTCCAGTTCTAACTCTTGCTTCCTGACCTGCAAATAGGTTTCTCAAGAGGCAGGTCAGGTGGTCTGGTATTCCCATCTCTCCCAGAATTTTCCACAGTTTATTGTGATCTACACAGTCAAAGGTTTGGCATAGTCAATAAAGCAGAAATAGATGTTTTTCTGGAACTCTCTTGCTGTTTTGATGATCCAGCGGATGTTGGCAATTTGATCTCTGGTTCCTCTGCCTTTTCTAAAACCAGCTTGAACATCTGGAAGTTCACAGTTCACGTATTGCTGAAGCCTGGGTTGGAGAATTTTGAGCATTACTTTACTAGCGTGTAAGATGAGTGCAATTGTGCGGTAGTTTGAGCATTCTTTGGCATTGCCTTTTTTGGGGATTGGAATGAAAACTGACCTTTTCCAGTCCTGTGGCCACTGCTGAGTTTTCCAAATTTGCTGGCATATTGAGTGTGGCACTTTCACAGCATCATCTTTCAGGATTTGAAATAGCTTAACTGAAATTCCATCACCTCCAGTAGCTTTGTTCGTAGTGATGCTTTCTGAGGCCCACTTGACTTCACATTCTAGGATGTCTGGCTCTAGGTGAGTGATCACACCATCGTGATTATCTTGGTTGTGAAGATCTTTTTTGTACAATTGCTCTGTGTATTCTTGCCACCTCTTCTTAATGTCTTCTGCTTCTGTTAGATCCATACCATTTCTGTCCTTTATCGAGCCCATCTTTGCATGAAATGTTCCCTTGGTATCTCTAATTTTCTTGAAGAGATCTCTAGTCTTTCCCATTCTGTTGTTTTCCTCTATTTCTTTGCACTGATCGCTGAGGAAGGCTTTCTTAAACAGTTTGGTTTACTTTGTGGTAAATCCTCTTATTTATTGTGAAAACTTCCTCAATGAGGTATGTTATTTACCCCGTTACAGATTTGGAAACTGAATTTAGCGAGGTTAACAGCTTGTTCCAGTCACACAGTTCGTCAGTGGTGGAGCTGGAATGTGAACCCACATTTGTCGGACTCCAAAACCCTTAACCACAATAGTAAGCTGTCTCTCTAAAGGGGTGTAACTGCGGTCTTCCGTTAGGAGAAGTTACTACAGTAAGATCTGCTTATCTGGCAAGCGTTATACATTTCACGATATAGTTAGGAGACTATGCTTATTAGCTCAGCTCAAGGACCATGATTTAAAATTTAAGGCCACCTGGGATGGCTACTGTAAGTAAAACTGATTGTTAATTTGTGTAGTAAGTGTGGATATTCAGAGATTGGGATGATTTAGGATCAGTTGCTACTTGTAGATGTCTCTCTCCCTGCCTCTTAATCTCATCTCTTCCTTTCTCGTAGTGTCTCTTTTCCTCTCCATTTCTCACCCCAGCTTTTAGGAGAGTAAATTTCAATTTTGTTATGTATATATATACACACATATATATACACGTATATATATGTATGTATATACATATATGGGTTTCCCTGGTAGCTCAGATGGTAAAGAATCCACCTGCAATGTGAGAGACCTGGGTTCAATCGATCCCTGGGTTGGGAAGATCCCCTGGAGGAGGGGATGGCAACCCACTCTAGTATTCTTGCCTGGAGAATCCTCATGGACAGAGGAGCCTGGTGGGCTGCAGACCATGGTGTTGAAAAGAGTCAGACACGACTGAGCAACTAAGCACAGCACACATATATGTATATACATATATGTATTTACGTGTGTGTATATATATTGTTTGGCCACACCACTGGGCTTTGCAGGATCTCAGTTCCCTGACCAGGGATTGCACCCTCAGCAGTGGAAGTGTGGAGTCCTAATCACTGGACTGTCAGGGAAGTCCTTTGTTCTCATATTTTAGTATTAGGCTTTTTCCTAATGTCGAGTCAGTTTAGAACTGTAAAATGATACAGAGAGTCTCATCCTAAACCTCTCTGTGTTTGCCGTTCAGCTTTGAAATAAAAGCTTCCTGTCTGCCTCTTCCCAATGGCACCCTTTCCCTGAAGAGGTGCAACTATCTCAAATCTGGCATACATTATTCCCAGGTATTTTAACTCATTATTGACTGGAGGATTTTTGTGGAAACTAATGCCTGTGGCCATTGATTTGTTACATAAGTGATATTGGTATGTTTCCAATCAATAATGTTCTGGTAACAAAAGATGTATTGATACGTTTCCAGTTAATAATGTGTTAATACATTTGCACACATTCCTAAATAAAAGATAGTATGTTTTGTGTGTTTTTAGCACTGGGTGTTCTTTGGAAGGAATGATGCTAAAGCTGAAACTCCAGTACTTTGGCCACCTCATGTGAAGAGTTGACTCATTGGAAAAGACTCTGATGCTGGGAGGGATTGGGGGCAGGAGGAGAAGGGGACGACAGAGGATGAGATGGCTGGATGGCATCACTGACTCGATGGACATGAGTCTGAGTGAACTCTGGGAGTTGGTGATGGACAGGGAGGCCTGGCGTGCTGCGATTCATGGGGTCGCAGAGTCGGACACGACTGAGCGACTGAACTGAGTTATCATATAATGGATTCATACTACATGTGTTCACGTGTGCTCAGTTGTGACTGCCTCTTTGCAACCCTATGGACTGTAGCCTGTCAGGCTCCTCTGTCCATGGAATTCTCCCAGCAAGAATACTGAAATGAGTTGCTGTTGCCTTCTCCAGGGATCTTCCTGACCCAGGAATTGAACCTGGGTCTTTTTCATCTCCTACATCGGCCGGTGCATTCTCTATCACTGCACCACCCGGGAAGCCCATATAGGTTCTTCTGCAACTTTTTCCCCTTGACATCCTATTTGTGAGATTTATCCACGTGGATACATGTAGCTCCATTTCATTGAGTTTGACCTTTTTCCTACAAGTGGCATTTAAAAAGACTTGGTTAATTGATGTTAATATAGATACTCTAAGGTGTTTTATGATGTACCTTATTTACATGCAGTTTTTGGATTGTGAGACAATATATTTGGAGAATTTATTCAGTATGAAAGCCCTGGTGTTATTTTTATAAACTTTGAAACACTATGTCTGGGGACTTCCTTGGTGGTCTAGTGGTGGGACTCTGTGCTCCTAATGCAGGGGGCCTGGGTTCAATCCCTGGTCAGGGAACTAAGATCCCACATGCCGCAACTAAAGATCTGCATGCTGTGACTAAGACCCAGTGCAGCCAAATACATTAAAACAATCCAAACACTAACTCTAATAACCAGCAGATAACAAATTCATGAATTTTAAAGATATTTAATAAAATGTCTGTTTGATATTTAATGTTACCAGCTTGGCATGGGCAATCAGAACAAATCAGTTTAAATTTCAAGACTGGAAAAAATAACTGGCCTGAGTCACACAAAATCTTCAAGGCCTTTCTGCCTTACTGAAATTAGATTTTCAGTATTAGCATGTTAAAAAAAAAATGGTGATCTTCATAAACACAGTGCTCTTTAAGCACTCTGGAAACTGTCAGTCTGGTTAGGTCAGATGAGCATGATTTTTAAGGCAGGGATTGGTTGGTATTTTGATAGGCCTCTGTGCAAACAGCCTGTTTATTTAATTACCCTAATGTAGGAAATGTAGGGACATAATTTATAGACTTGCTAGGGGGATGTTTTTCTAATTAGAAAGCTTTGACATCCTTCTCTTTAAATAAACAGGCACACTGAAAAAAAAAACCCTGACACTTGACATTTTAAGCACAGACATCTCTTTAAGCCCCGAGATCTGCTGGGATTGCTGCTGCAATGCTGCTGCTAGGCCTGCCTCCCTGGTCAGACTAGAATTTCCTCCCTGCGCTTCCTGAGGAAGATGTTAATCTTGTGCCACTTAATATTTCAACAGGGAGTGTGAGTTTTCTTTCCTTGTTGCCTGGTTCACCCGCAGGCACTGTCTGCCCTTTGCTCCGAGGTTCCATCACCTTCTGGTAGCGGACGAGTCATGATTGGGTATGTGACTGGAGGAAAAATCAGTTTGGCCAGAGTGATGTCACCTCTGGCCTGAATACTGGATATATTTAGGATTCTCATTAAGAATGTGCTTTAAAAAAAATTCTGACTATAAAGTTAGCTCCACCACTGATTAGGTGACCTTGGGCAAGTTAGTGAAACCCTCAGTGGCTAATTTTCTGTTTGTTAGTAAAATGGAGATACCAAGAACTCTACCTCAAGGGATGGTGATATTTAATCCTCATGTTACTTATGAAAGATCTTAGAGCTCTCTCTGGCCTGTGGTAGGTACTGTCATCATCACCATTATCCCCCTGCTCCCCACCATCATTATCATTATTGGAAGATGACTTCCTTTGGCTGAACTTGAATATGGTTGTGGCTTTACCCGTAGTAACAGTGGAGATCGTCTGCGAACACGTGTTCTTTTCTGTCTTTGGGGCTCACGATATTTTGAAATTCAGGGCTGATACAGGCCTCTCATTTATTAAGCAGGAGAAACCTTCTGTAACAGGTTGTTGAAATCCAGCATATTACTGAAGATCTTGGCTTGAAAGTTTTGGAAACAAAGCCAACAAAGTACAAGGGAGCGGAGTGTCATTGACACGTCATTTCTTATATTTGAGAACCTGGCAGATAGTACTTCTATCGCTCTGACAGATAGTTTTGTTTTTCTTTTGTGAAATGCAGGTCAAAGGCAGCCCAGCCAAATGTTAAGGATCATGATGTTTGAAGTCAGATCCATTTACTGTGTGACCTTGGGTGACTTTGCTTGACTTTTTTGTGCCTTAATTTCCTCATCTGTCAAATGTGGATATTAATTTTATCTCCCTAAATGTTGCTAAGATTAAATTAATTATTTGTAAAGTGCTTAAAAAGATGGCCTGGTCTATAGTGAGCCCTATATGTGTTTTCTAAGTCTAGGAAAAAAATTTAAAAATCTCTTTACTATTTAGTTATCACTATAATAATCTCATTTGTCACAGTGGAAGACAGGTGTCATCTGAAGCCACTGAACCCAACCTGTTGTGGGGTTAGTTGCTAGAGGGTTAGGGGCTTCCCTGGTGGTGCAGAGGTTAAAGCGTCTGCCTGCAATGTGGGAGGCCTGAGTTCGATCCCTGGGTCGGGAAGGTCCCCTGGAGAAGGAAATGGCAATCCACTCCAGTATTCTTGCCTGGAGAATCCCATGGATGGAGGAGCCTGGTAGGTTACAGTCCACCGGTTGCAAAGAGTTGGACACGACTGAGCGACTTCACTTTCACTTTCACAGCAATAAGGAGAGCTGGTATATCTATGCAGAAGTTAGCCTTCTCATAGGGGAGATAGATTAATTAAGCAGTGTCATTCACACTGTTGAGTGACAATGGAGAATGGGGGTGCTGTAGCCATAGTTAATAGGACTAACTGGTTGAGGGGGTCAAGGAGGACTTCAAGAAATTAGAAACTTCTCAGAGACTTCCCTAGTGGTCCAGTGGTTAAGACTCTGGTCTTCCACTGCAGGGGGATATGACCTTGGTCCCTGCTTGGAGAGCTAAGATCCTACATATGCAAGGTGCAGCCTATAAAAAAACAAAGAAGTTGGTAACTTCTACGCTGAGACCAGAAGGAGGTCTATGCTGCGGGTAGGGAAGAAGGATGTTCCCCATAGTGAAATGCAGGCGGGTGGCCTGGAGGCAACAGCGAGCACGTAGGTGTGGCTACGGGACCAGCAGGGATGGGGTGGGGCCTGGAGGTGGCGGCGGGGGAGCAGGAAGAGGGGGCTACGGTGCAGGGGCAAGGGCGGGGAGGGTCTGGTGAAGCAGGTTGGGGACTTCAGACCCCTTATCCAAAGGACGGTAGAAAGCTATGGTATGTCACCCCTGTCTTTGAGCAGGGGATCGGCCACATCCGAGTTGTGTCTTAGAAAGGTTTAGGAAGCCTGCAGCCGGGAGAATGGATTTGAGGACCACAGGCCTGGAGGGTGGGCGCTCACTCATTCAGGCCGGAGACTTTGGTGGACGAGCGAGGCTGTTAAGGAGCCAGGATTCTGGGGCTTTGGTGGCCGCTTGGGTCGGGATGCTGAGGAAGGATGCATTAGAGATGACTCCTGGGTGCCTGGCCTGGGCAATGAGGGCCGTGTGCTGAAGTGGGCCAGCCAGAGGAACGGGTTTGGTGGGAACGCGGAGGTGTTCGTGGTTCCGGCTGCGTAGGCGGCGGTGCTTCCGGGTTCTCCTCTGGCTGTGCTTGAGAGGTATTTATTTCTTTTATGAGTGCGTATTGCAGAACATCTACTTCTGCTTTATTGACTACGCCAAAGCCTTGGACTGTGTGGATCACAACGAACCCTGGAAAATTCTTGAAGAGATAGGAATACCAGACCACCTGACCTGCCTCTTGAGAAACCTGTATGCAGGTCAGGAAGCAACAGTTAGAACTGGACATGGCACAACAGACTGGTTTTAAATTGGGAAAGGAGACCAACAAGGCTGTATATTGTCACCCTGCTTAATTAACTTATATGCAGAGCACATCATGAGAAACACTGGGCTGGAGGAAGCACAAGCTGGAATCAAGATTGCTGGGAGAAATATCAATAACCTCAGATATGCAGATAACACCACCCTTATGGCAGAAAGTGAAGAAGAACTAAAGAGCCTCTTGATGAAAGTGAAAGAGGAGAGTGAAAAAATTGGCTTAAAACTCAACATTCAGAAAACGAAGATCATGGCATCTGGTCCCATCACTTCATGGCAGATAGATGGTGAAACAGTGGAAACAGTGTCAGACTTTATTTTTGGGGGTTCCAAAATCACTGCAGATGGTGACTGCAGCCTTGAAGTTAAAAGAGCTTACTCCTTGGAAGAAAGGTTATGACCAACCTAGACAGCATATTAAAAAGCACAGACGTTACTTTGCCAACAAAGGTCCATTTAGTCAAAGCTATGGTTTTTCCAGTAGTCATGTTACAGTTGGGCTATAAGGAAAGCTGAATGCCGAAGAATTGATGCTTTTGAACTGTGGTGTTGGAGAAGACTCTTGAGAGTCCCTTGGACTGCAAGGCGATCCAACCAGTCCATCCTAAAGGAAATCAGTTACGAATATTCATTGGAAGGACTGATATTGAAGCTAAAACTCCAATACTTTGGTCACCTGATGTGAGGAACTGACTCATTGGAGAAGATCCTGATTCTGGGAAACGTTGAAGGCAGGAGAAGGAGGAGATGACAGAGGATGAGATGGCTGGATGGCATCACTGACTCGATGGACATAAGTTTGAGTGAACTCCGGGAGTTGGTGATGGACAGGGAGGCCTGGCGTGCTGCAGCCTGTAGGGTCACAAAGAGTCGGACATGACTGAGCGACTGAACTGATTGCAGAACAGGGGTCACAGCTGAAGAGACTGAAGACGTAGCATCAAAATAGGAAATGACGCTGGCAACTGGATCACCAACCTGCTGGAGCGAAACTGTGGAGGAAGAGGCAGGGTGGCTCAGGGCAGGTCCTGGAGAATGGAACTGAAAAAATTTTTTTGTTTGGCTGTGTTAGGTCTTAGTTGAGGCATGTGGGGTCTAGTTCTCCGACCAGGGATTGAACCCAGGCTCTTTGCATTGGGAGCTTGGAGTCTTAGCCACTGGACCACCAGGGAAGTCCTGAGAATGGAATTTCTAAGGAGTGGGGGGTAGAAGAGGCTGAGAAAGACATTTGAATAGTAGCTATTGAGAGGGAGGCAGCGGGTGGAAAAGGCCAGACAGGATTGCACGAGCAGAAAGATAGTTTCAGAAAGTAGGGACTAGACAGGGCCATGCTGTGGAGATGTCAGGTCCCAGGGCCCCAGGTGACACTGCGTTAGCAAGACAGCGGTCATTGACACTCCTATGTATGAGATGGCTAAGTAACAGTGACTTCAGGATAGCGTGGGGAACTCTGTAATCGCCTGTATGGAAATAGAATCTGAAAAAGAGGAGATACGTGTATAGCTGATTTACTTTTCCGAAACCAGCACAACACTGTAAATCAACTATACTCCAATAAAAACTTTTAAGAAAACAACAGCAATTTTGTTTTAAGTTTACTTTTATTTTTGCTGTGCTGCGTCTTAGTTGCAGCATGCAGGATCTTTTTATTAGTGGCATGTGGGATCTAGTTCCCTGACCAGGGACCGAACCTAGGCCCTCTGAATTTGGAGCGTGGAGTCTTAGCCACTGGACTACCAAGGAAGTTTCAGTGGATGGGATTTGAACATGCCAGCTTAAGTGTCCAACAGAGAAGAGGAGATGGAAGGTTCAGGGGATAATCCAGCCAATACAGTGCTTCTGAACAGTATAGAAGTTGGGATTCAGATTCCGGGTGAAGGGGAGGCGCATCTATTTCAGTAACAGAAGGGGCAGAAATGATGGGTGCAGACCCAGCTCCATTTGTAGCTTTGTGTCAGGACATTGAGGAAATGACGAACTGATGGATTTATGCTCTCTATGAGGTTGACAGCAAGATGGTTTCGGTAATGAACTGTGTTTTAATTTTTCCCCACCACATTCTTTTTCTGCTTAATAGATAATAGACAACTTGTAAAAGTTTTGTCTCTTTCAACTGGATATGATGGAATAAAGTTGTTAAACTGAGGGGAAATGATGAGAGGAGAAAAAAATAGGAATAAAATGTCTGGAAAAACAGTCCTCAAGACACGTGTCTGTTTCAGAGTTCTGCTGGCACCTCAGGTTGAGTACTTCATTCAGACACTGTTTAATTTTTTTAAACACGCTATTGACCTGGGAATTGTTGCAGAAACTAATGCCTGTGGCTGGTGATTTGTTATGTAAGTGACTATTGATATATCTCTGGTCAGTAACGTTCAAGTAACAAAAGATGTATTAATATGTCTCTGGTTAATGAGTTGTTAAGCAGTCAGTGGAGATGCCTTTTTTCTTTTTCACTGAGGACCACTGCTGATGTTTCGATGTGATCGCAGTGGAGTCATGCTGGTTCTCTTTGAATGTCTGCAGAGAAGAAATTTCTCTTGACAACACTGGAGAAGCGATTCTAGGACTTCAGGTTCAGAAGAGAACCTGTAAGAATTAAAGGTTGTAGTCAGTATCAGTGATCGGAACATTTCTTTTCCAGTTAACTGCTTAGTTAGGTTCTAACTAGTTTAAGAAACAATTTATGGCCATCCCCTTCCCTCAGGCCCCTGATGAATAGGCTCTGGGCATCTGGTACCATCAAGGTTGGGAGATGTGGAGACTTTCAGGTTCTTCAGTGTGAGGGCTTCTAGGACTTGGTGAAGTTCATTGCCTGTGTCCCTAGAGCTAGAGTTGGTGGCCTGTTCTTGTGGAAAGCAGTAGGATAGGGTTCTGATTCTTTTTTTTTTCCCCTCTTCTTGACAGTTCAGAATTTTGGCATAAAACATGCTGTGTATCCTCATGTGTTGCCTTCAGTAGCAAGTGAGAGAAATCCAACTAAAACTAGTTGAGGCAAAAAAAGACTTTCTGGGTCATGTGAGCCAAGTCTCGGGAGTGGGGCTGCTTTAGATACATAGGCAGCCAAGGCTTCAAGCAATGTCATCTGGTCTCTCTTTTTGCATCCTAGCACTTGCTGCAGTTGGCTTGATCCCAGTGGGCGCTCTTTCCCTAAAGTGGTGATAGCTTAGGGTTACTTGCTCCTTAAGGTTACTTTTTAAAAGAGCTTTCTTTCTTTGTTGGCTGTGATGAGTCTTCATGGTCGCACGCAGGGTTTCCCTGGGTGAGGCAAGTGCAGGCCACTCTTACTGGAGTGCGCAGGCTTCTTGTGGTGGCTTCTCCTGTTGTGGAGCACAGGCTGTAAGTTCACGGCTTCAGTAGTTGGAGCACGTGGGTTCAGTAGCTATGTTGCATGGGGTTAGCTGCCCTGTGGCATGTGGAATCTTCTGGGACCAGGGACAGAACCAGTGTCCCTTGCATTGCAAGGCGGGGCGAATTCTGAATCACTGGGCCACTAGGGAAGCCCCTGCTTGTCTTTCTCATTGCTCCGGGGGTTCCAGAGAACAATGCCTCCTTTTCCTTAGGGCGGATGTTCTCAAACAGATGATTTTGTGATGCCCTGGAGACGTTTTTGTTATCATAATTGGCATAGATGGCTGCTGGCATCTAATATGTAGAGGCCAACGATGCCCTGAGGCTGGAATAGCCTTTGATGCACAGGGGCTACTGCCCCTGCTCTCCCTGCCCCCGCCCCAAGAGCTTTCTAGCTCAGAACTACTTGCACTGAGGTTGAGAGAGAGACTATGTCTTGTGTCTATCAGGATGCTTTTGGGCATAAAGTTCTGCCAGTCCAACAGGCATAAACTGATCTTGTCCTAGGTGAACCTGAACATGTGGTTGCCCTCCCTGAAGGCCCTGTCTCTCCTGGGTCACTTGTCCAGCCTGGAGCCGTCACTCAGTGTGGGGGGTGGGACACCTTGGCCAGCTTGAATCCCATGCCTACCAGTGGGGAGAAGAAGCAGGCGACCAGTGATGATCTGCTTCATCAGAACGCCATGGGTCCTAACGAGAGATGTGCAGACCGTAGAAAAAAGCTCTGTTCAGTGTGCAAGAGTATATGCATTTTCTAGAAGCTTTCTAAGTTCTTTAAAAAAATTTTATTTTTGTTGTAGTTGATTTACAACGTTGTGTTTCAGGTGTATAGCAAAGTGTTTCAGTTATACGTATATATGTGTGTATATATATATTAGATTCTTTTCTCTTATAGGTTATTACAGAATATGCTATTATAGTAGGTTCTTGTTGGGAACGTGCATCTTGGAAAGTATCTTTACTAAACCTGGTTTTTCTGGGCCTAAGGGTATGTATGGTGATTGCAGCCATGAAATTAAAAGACGCTTACTCCTTGGAAGGAAACTTATGACCAACCTAGATAACATATTAAAAAGCAGAGGTATTACTTTACCAACAAAGGTCCGTCTAATCAAGGCGATGGTTTTTCTAGTGGTCATATATGGACGTGAGAGTTGGACTGTGAAGAAAGCTGAGTGCCTAAGAATTGATGCTTTTGAACTGTGGTGCTGGAGAAGACTCTTGAAAGTCCCTTGGACTGCAAGGAGATCCAGCCAGTCCATCCTAAAGGAGATCAGTCCTGGGTGTTTTTTGGAAGGACTGATGCTGAGGCTGAAACTCCAATACTTTGGCCACCTCGTGCAAAGAGTTGACTCATTGGAAAAGACCCTGATGCTGGGAGGGATTGGGGGCAGGAGGAGAAGGGGATGACAAAGGATGAGATAGCTGTATGGTATCACCAACTTGATGCACATGAGTTTGGGTGAACTCCGGGAGTTGGTGATGGACAGGGAGGCCCGGCGTGATGCGATTCATGGGGTCGCAGAGTCGGACACGACTGAGCAACTGAACTGAATGGAATCGAAGGGTATGTGGCAAACGGCTCTGTGAGATTAGCGAGTCAAGATAAGAGTGGCTTCTCTTTTTTTCCCTATTGCTTGGTTGATTCATTTTAACCAAAATAGAGAAGGATGGGAGAGATGAGAGGGTGGAAACAAAGACTCTGGTCTGTGCAGCTCCTCTGGATACAAAATCAAGGTTGTTGATTCTCTGCTGTGCTGAGTGTCTGTACTGAGCAGCATTTAATCTCTGAGCTCTGGAGTAGCTCAGACACTTGCGGTCATTGTGGGAAAGCTGAAAGTAGTTAACGTTTACAACATCTTGTTAGAGTCCAAGGAAACATTTTCAAGTTAAATAGTGATTTTTCTGGGATTGTTTAGATTTCTGACACTCATAGTGTTCTTGTTTAGTTTTGGAGAAGGTATTGTTAAAAAAAACAACAACAACTGATCTTTGTGCGTGTAATTCATCTGGCAAAAGGATTGAGTAATTTTATGTCCTTTTTTTCCTTTTTAAACAAAATTCTTGAAGAGAAACGAGGGCAGATTTTAAAAACTTCTGATTTTCTGTATTGCTAGCTTAATTTTAATTTTGAAACCATTTGAGAAATCCTGTAAACACCTAGAAAAGTTGTCCAAATCAATTTATTTTCTTTTGAAATTGTGTGATAGTCTCTGGAAATACTTTCCTTGTCTCTGTTTTATTGTGTGTGTTGCTTAGCATCTAAAACAAGACTTTGGAAGTAGGTAAGTGACCTATTTGGACTGTTTTCTTAGTAGTCTGGGGAGTTGAGATGGTTAAATGTTTATGATGTGCACTCTGAAATCTTTTAGAATTGACTGCCGTGTCTTGATGGCTGAAAGGCTTGCAAATTAACCTGGTAAGGAGCAGTCCCGCATCCACACACTGGAAGTATCACTTAACCACAGTTAACAGGTTTTTGTTGCTCTGGGATGGTCCAGTGCCTTTTGACAGTGTCTCCGGGACTGATTTATCTCGACACTCATCAAACAAAACGGTTTTTAAAAGTGCTCCTCTGTCCCTAGACAAAGAGGCAACTTTGTAAAGACCTTCACATTTTGTGACTTGGAAGCTTTCACTTCCAAAAGCTTTAAAGCTGTAAGTAGTTTCGAGTTAAAGGCACTTCCTCAGTGTAATCTCTGGTGAGAGCGTAGCTGGCGGGGGTGGTGGTGGGGAGTGGAGATGACTGGGTTTCATGGTGGGAGCTAGTGCACTGGTGAGCATTTGACCTTTGGAAGGTGTGGGAGGGCACGGTGGAGCAAAGCCTGCTAGACTGTGGCATGGTTAATGCCTGTGAACCCAAACCCAGAGTTTATATTAGGAAGAAAAGATGGAATGGAGTGGAATGAGTGCACATCCAGCTCTGTGGGTTTACATGGTGTGTGTGTGTAATCTAATCACTCTTTAGATGTAACTAAACAAGAGGGATCAGAGATGGTTCCTTTATTCACTCCCAGCCTACTTTTTGTGTGTCGGTGAGTATCCATTAAATTTTTAAAATTGAAATACAGTTGATTTACAGTGTGTTTCAGGTACACAGCAAAGTGATTCAATTATATCAGGTTCTTTTCCATGATGGTTAATTACAGGATGTTGAATACTGTGCAGTAAACCTTTGTTGGTTTTCTATTTTATGTATAGTAGTATGTATCTGTTAACCTCATACTGCTAATTTACGCCATCCCCTTCTTTGGTAACCATAACTTTGGTTTCTGTGTCTGTAAGTCTGTTTCTGTTTTGTAAATAAATTTGTGTCTTTTTGGCTCCATGTTTCTCAGTTTGGCTTTATCTTTTCTCGGTCCGTCCATGTTGCTGCAGATGGCATTCTTTCTTTATTTTTTTTTGCTTCTGAGTGATACTCTGGAGTGTAAATGTGCTGCGTCTTTATCTGTCTGTGTCTGTCGATGGACATTTAGCTTGTTTCCATGTCTTGGCTCCTGTGAATCACGTGTGATAATCCACTTTTATCCACTGCTGCTGCTGTTCAGGTGCTCAGTCGTGTCCCACTCCTCGCTACCCCATCAACTGTATCCTAACAGGCTCCTGTGTCCATGGGAGTTTCCAGGGAAGAATACTGGAGGGGGTTGCTATTTCCTTCTCCAGAGGATCTTCCTGACCCAGGGATTGAATTTGTGTCTCTTGCTTGGGAGACGGATTTTTTTTTACCACTGAGCCACCTGGGAAGCCCTTTGTATATCTTAGTTGGTTAAATGAAGGTGCATATAACGTATCTAACGTTTGAAACAGCAATGGGTAGATTACTACAGTCTCTCAAATTAGAAATATTAGATTTTATTTTCATTTGCCTTATAATCTATTTATAAGTTTAGCTCTTGGTAAACATCTGAGATGTACTAACACAAAGTTTAAGTTTGCTAGAAGTCATGATAATAAGTGGTGGTGGTTGTAGTCTTGGCAGCAGTCAGTAAGGTTTTAAAATTTATTTTTTAACCCCAGTGTAAGGGGACAAACCTTTACGTTAATTAGCATTTGCTTCTCACAACAGTCCTGTTTGGTGGTTTCTCTTACAGTAGATATTATTTTGCAGTACAGGAACCTGGGTTTGGATGTATTAACAAGTTTCTCTCCCCAGGGCCCTAGCCTGGGAAGCCAGGTGACCTCCTCCAGTTTCACACTGTCTCTAAGACCTTTAGTTTTCTAGAAGAGTAAACATTATTGCCGTTGGTATAGTATGTATTTCACATGCCTTATTTGTGGTGTTGTATAAAGACTTGAGGGGGCGTTATATCTGCAAAGCACACTTTAGGAAATTTAAAAATTTCCCATGAAGGTGATAAAAGCTTCCTTTAAGCTATTTAAAGTCACAGGAAAGGAAGTCATTTTCAGATGGTCTGAAATAGTGGCTGTGCGATTCAGTTTGTATTGCATAAAATGAAAAGGATTTTGCCATTGTTTGCTCTTTAGCCAAAGCAGAATCTAGAGAGTAATGCCATTGTTCATGATCCAAAGGGCACGCTGGGTCTGAAAGGTGCTGACAGACGGATGCTGCCATTTCAGCTTCCATGTCTTACCGATGATCAACAGAGCATTTCTCTCCTTAAAGGAAAACACCTTGCTTGTTTTGTGAAATGCATGCTTTGCTGTCAATGCCAGTTTGGACCCTTGTTAATATTTGCTGCTTATCTTACGCTCCCAAACTGTACTGCTATTTAATTTTCTTCACAAATAGCTGTTTCCTTTCTTTCTAGATGCATTTTCTTTTTGGTGATGGTGTTCTGCCCGTGTTTACCCTGAAATAAATTTTCTCCTGGTTCACTGGGGAGGAACTTGCTGCCCAGAAGAGTAAGAATTTTGCCCAAAGCCAGATGGCAAAGCCGGAGACAATGTTGATGAAGACAGCGTAATTGATTTTAAGAGTTTCAGGGTTTGTCTGATCTTCGGTTTAGTAAATCTCAGTTTCCCCGTAGGATGCTGGAGTGCGAGTTCTGCTCTCCTGACTCTTGTGGAGCGGGAAGGACTGCTCAGTCCTCTTCCTCTAAGACTAGGAGACATGACCCACGTGCCCACTCAGATAGTCTGTTGGTTTCATGAAGCTCATTTGTAGTGTTGAGTCTCCATTGAGCTCATTTTTCTACTCTGTGTATTTGCAATATTAGTGAACAAATAGGGAAGAAATCCTATTTAAAGGGTGTTTCCTGCCCCCTTTGGAAACAGATTATTTCCATGATGCTCATGTTGTATTCATGTTCATCAAAAATTTAGATACGGGGACCTCCGTGGTGGTCCAATGGCTAAGACTCCGTGCTCCCATGCGGGGGTCCGGGTTTGATCGCTGTGTGGGGAGCTAGACCCTACATGCTGCAGCTAAGACCCGGTGCCCCCGAAGAAATAAAACAAAAATTAAATCTGGAGGAGAGAAAATACAAGGTCAAGAGGATGGTTACGGCATGCCAGTAAGGTTCCTACTTCGAAGGAGGTTTGGAGTAAAGCCTCTCATCTCTCTTTGTGACCCCATCAACTGCAGCCTACCAGGCTCCCCTGTCCATGGAATTTCCCCTGTCCAAGAATACTGGAGTGGGTTGCCATCTCATCTCTCAGGGTCTCATAAAAGCTCCTGACCTGACTACCACTATCAGGTATTTTGCAAATATTAATTATACTTCGTCTCCTTCTATTGAGATAAGAGATACTGATCCCGATTCTCTGATCTATAGGAGTGCATAAACTACCTTAGTCCCAAGTATTAAGCCTAGTTCAATAATATATGCTGTTTTTAATCTGAGGTTCATAAAGACCTTCAAAAGGAATCCTCAACCTTCCACCATTGAATTATTCCTATGAGTGAGAGCCCTTCCTCTTGACACCTCCTTTGAAGTTGAAGTAGAGAAATTAATGAGTTGGACAGAGATGTAACATTGCATTGTTTTGTGCTTGAGGCTTCCATTCACCTGCTGTGACTGGCTGTAATAAAGCCTAGACATTCCTGAAGATGTCCTGTCACTCACCTTGCTCCTGTTCCAGGCCCTAGTAGATGGTGAGCCCCTTGAGGGCAGTATCTGATTTTGGTCCCCCACTACTGTTGAGAGCTATATCTGGCTCTGAGGTTTTGGATTCATACTTGCTGAGTAGATTTCTGTCTGGCTCCTTGGATATTGGAAGCCTTTGAGGTTCAGAGGTTGGATGATATCAGGAAAGACGCAGAGGAGAAGATGAGAATCCAGGGCCTCTGATGGCAGGCCTGTTCTTGAGCCACAGATGAAAGTAGAAACAGCCTTCTGTAACTTTGGACCAAATGTCACTGTCTCCCATCTCAGCTCCTCCACAGATTCCTGCCAGGATACTTTACCTCTGATGAACACAGTCAAAATCAGAACTCTTCAGGTGGCGAGAGTTAGAAAGTTGTTTTGACCTGAGTTGAACTGATAAATCTTCAGAGTATGAAGACAGGTCTAGGAGGAGTTAGGGCACAGTTTGGGACAGCATTCAAGGTTCCAAACTGCCTCCAGATGGAAAGAAAAGCTCAGAGTGTGGTTAGTGCTTTCTTTCTTTTGGCTGACTTTCTATTGTCATTCCTTAATAGCTGTTTATATTTAAAATGCTGCAAGTTGTATATTGTATACAAGTTATTCTTTAGCCTGTCTCCGTATAGAGATAAGTAGCATTGGTAAATTTTCACTGTTGCACACGAGTGAAGTAGGGTGTTAATGTTTCATTTGTTTCACATCAAGTTAAAAGAGAACACAAATAAAAATAGTGATTTTCCTACACAGTCCAGTTGTACATTCTTTTGTTAGATTTAGCAGAACAAGGTCCCTGAAGGAATGTTAAAATCCGTTCAAAGTGATAGCTTTAAATTCGCAAGCAGTCATGATAAAATACAAGCAGTTATACTATTGAACTGTGATATGAGAAGTCCTTGTTATTTTCAGTAGAGCACAATGTCATATTTTTCCTTACTAATTTTTTTTTTCTTACATAGCGAACTCTTGTGATAAACTTGGTCTGGATGTTCTGTGTTCATGGCATCACTTTCCATTTGATTTCTTCTAGAAAATTAGGGTGCATTCCATTCCTCTAGCTGCTCTGTACTTGGTGATGGCTTAGCGTCGAGACTGGTGTCGAACAGGGGCAGGGCCTCTGGTCTCAGCAGGCAGGAACTCTGGCTGTAGGAAGGGACCCCAGGACAGTGTTATCCAAAAGAGAGAGGGCTCTTTTTGGGAACAGTGACATCACTGGCCTTTTCCTTGGTAAGCTGCTAGTAAAATATTGTAGGGAGTGGCTCTCCTTTTGATCATACAGACAGAGCAGAAAGAGACCGCCCTCTTGTGTGGGTCTCCTGGCCTTATTAAAGAACGGGATATTTTTCTCTGTCTCCGTTAGAAACTAGACTGTCACTGAAGACGGTAGGGCTGTGTGGGGGTGTATATGTAGTATATGGTGAGTTAGCCTCTGTGACTGTTTGCTGTGTATTTTGCCCTTGGTTTATAGTATGTCTTTTTAAAACAATCTCTTTTTTAAATGCATATACAGTGAGTCCAGAAGGGTGGTACTGATGAACCCATTTGCAGGGCAGCAGTGGAGATAGAGAGAACAGACTTGTGGTCACAGTTGGTTAAGGAGATGTTGGGACGAATTGGGAGAATGGCATTGAAACATACACGTTACCGTATGTCAGATGGATGCCCGGATGGTGCAGGGAGCTCAGTGGTGCTCTGTGACAACCTAGATGGGTGGGAGGCTCAAGAGGGAGAGAACGTGTGTATACTTACGGCTGATTCATGTTGATGCATGTCAGAAACCAACACCATATTGGAAAGCAGTTATCTTCCAATTAAAACTTTTCTTTCTTTCTTTTTAAAATTGAAGTATAATTGATAAACAGTGTTCTGTTAGTTTCAGGTATACAGCAAAGTGATTCAGTTACACGTATATAAAATGCTTTTAAAAAAATGCTGTTTTCCAGTATGGTTTACCATAGGATATTGAATACAGTTCTATGTGCTATACAGTAGGACCTTGTTGTGTATCCATCCTGTATGCTGTTGTTGCTGTTCCGTTGCCCAGTTGTGTCTGACTCTCTGCGACCCCGTGGCCTGCAGCACGCCAGGCTTCTGTCCCTCACCATCTCCCGAAGTTTGCCCAGGTTCGTGTCTGTTGCATCAGTGATGCCGTCCAGCCATCTCATCCTCTGACGCCCTCTTCTCCTTCTGCCCTCACTCTTTCCCAGCATCAGGGACTTTTCCAATGAGTCAGCTGTTCTCATCAGATGACCAAAATACTGGAGCTTCATCCTCAGCATCAGTCCTTCCAGCGAGTATTCCGGGTTGATTTCCCTTAAGACTGACTGGTTTGATCTCCTTGCTGTCCAAGGGACTTTCAGGAGTCTCTTCCAGCCCCACTTCGAAGGCAAAGATCCTTTGGCACTTTGCCTTTCACAGCTGTACATGACCACTGGGAAGACCATAGCCTTGACTATACTGACCTCGGTTAGCAGAGTAATGGTCTCTGCTTTTCAACACGCTGTCTAGGTTTGTCATAGCTTTCCTGCCAAGAAGCAGTCATCTTCTGATTTCATGCCTGCAGTCACCATCCTTGGTTATTTTAAAGCCCAAGAAGTGGAAATCTGTCACTATTTCCACTTTTTTTTAAAAATATTTAAAAAAATTTTTATTTTTACTTTATTTTACTTTACAATACTGTATTGGTTTTGCCATAACTATTTCCACTTTTCCCTTCTATTTGCCATGCAGTAGTGGGGCTGGATGCATCGATCTTAGTGTTTTAACATTAAGTTTTAAGCTGGCTCTTTCACCATTCTTCTTCACCCTCATCAAGAGGCTCTTTAGTTCCTCTTCACTTTCTGCCATTTAAGTGGTATCATCAGCATATCTGAAGCTGTTGATGTTTCTCCCACCTGTCTTGATTCTAGCTTGTAACTCATCCAGCCCAGCATTTCTCATGATGTGCTTAGCGTACAGGTTAAACAGACAGGGTGACAGCAGACAGCCATGGCATAGGCCTTTCTTAATCTTGAACCAATCAGTTGTTCCATGCAGGGTTCTAACTGTTGCCTCTTGACAGGCATACAGGTTTCACAGGAGACAGGTAAGATGGTCTGACATTCCCATCTCTTTAAGAGCTTTCCACAGTTTGTTATGATCCATACAAAGGCTTTAAAGTAGTCGATGAAATAGAGGTAGGTGTTTTCCTGGAATTTCCTTGCTTTCTTTACGATCCCACAAATGTTGGCAATTTGATCTTTGGTTCCTCTGCCTTTTCTAAACCCAGCTTGGACATCTGGAAGTTCTTGGTTCGCATAACTCTGAAGCCTCCCATGCAAGATTTTAAGCATGACCTTACTAGCATGGGAGATTAGTGCAATTGTCTGATGGTGAGCAAATTCTTCAGTACTACTGTTTTTGGGAATTGGTATGAGGATTGACTTTTCCAGTCCTTTGACCACTGCTGGGTCTTCCAGATTTGGTGACATATGGAATGTAACACCTTGCTGGCATCATCTTTTGGGGGTTTTAAATAGCTCTACGGGAATTCCATGGCATCCATTAACTTTATTAATAGCAGTGCTACCTTAGACCCACTAGACTTCACGCTCCAGAAGGTCTGGCTCTGGGTGACTGGCCACACCATTGTAATCCAGTTCATTAAGATCTTTTTGGTACAGTTCTTTGTGTCTTCTTTCCATCTCTTCTTGATCTCTTCAGTGTCGACTAGATATCTGCCGTTTCTATACTTTATTGTGCTCGTCTCTGAGTGAAATGTTCCTTGATTTTCCAATTTTCCTGAAGAGATCTCTAGTCTTTCTGCTTCTGTTGATTTCTTCTAGTTTGATGCACTGTTCATTGGAGAAGGCCTTCTCGTCTCTCTGTCCTGTTGTTTGGAAATCTGCGTTTAGGTGAACGTGCCTTTCCCTTTCTCCCTTTCTTTTTGATTCTCTTCTTTTCTTCAGCAATTTGTAAAGCCTCCTCAGATGACCACTTTATCTTCTTCCTTTTCTTTTTCACTTGGGGTGATTTTGTTCTCTGCCTCCTGTTCAGTATTACAGACTTACACCCATAGTTCTTCAGGCACCCGCTGCTAGATACAATTCTTTGAATCTATTCGTTACCTCTTTGTGTGTTCATAGGGGATTTGATTTAAGTCATACGTGATTGACCTAGTGGTTTTCCCCACTGTCTATAGTTTAAGCCTGAATTTTGCTATGAGGAGCTGATGATCTGAGCCATAGTCAACTCCAGGTCTTGTTTTTGCTGACTGTATACAGCTTCTCCGTCTTCGGCCAAAAAGAATGTCATCAGTTTGATTTCGGTATTGACTGTTTGGTGGAGTCCGTGTGTAAAGTCGTCTCTTGTGTTGTTGGAAAAGGGTGTTTGCTATGAGCAGTGCATTCTCTTGGCAGAATTCAGTTAGCCTTTACCGTGCTTCATTTTGTTTTCCAAGGCCAGACTTGCCTGTTAACTCCAGGTATCTCTTGACTTCCTGGTTGTTGCATTCCAATCCCCAGCGATGAATAGAACATCTGTTTTGGTGTTATTTCTAACAGGTCTTCTAGGTCTTCACAGAACAGATCAACGTTAGCTTCTTAAAATGCATGGTAGGGGCAGAAACTTGAATTACTGTGATGTTGGATGGCTTGCCTTGGAAACACACCGAGATCATTCTGTCATTTTTGAGGTTGCACCCAAATACTACATTTCAGACTCTTTTGTTGATTATGAGGACTATTCCGTTTCTTCTATGAGATTCTTGCCCACAGTAGTAGATATAATGGTCATCTGAATTAAATTCACCCTGTCCTGTCCATTTTAGTTCACTGGTTCCTAAGATGTCAATGTTTCTTCTTACTGTCTCCTGCTTGACCGTGTCAAGTTTACCTTGATTCATGGACCTAGCATTCCAGGTTCCTATGTAGTACTCTTCCTTGCATCAGATTTTACTTTCGTCACTAGACACTTCTGTAACCGAACATCGTTTCTGCTTTGATCCAGCCGCTTCTTTCTTTTCTGGGGCTATTGGTAGTCATCCTCCGTTCTTCCCCAGTAGCATATGGGACACCCTCTGACCTGGGGAACTCATCTTTTGATGTCATATCTTTTTGTCCTTTTATACAGTTCATGAGGTTCTCACGGAAGGCATACTGCGGTGGTTTGCTTTTCCCTTCTCCAATGGATCACGTTTTGTCGGAAATCTCCGCTATGACCCGTCTGTCTGGGGTGGCCTTACACGGCATGGCTCATGGCTTCATTGAGTTAAGCAAGCCCCTTTGCTACAACAGGGCAGTGATCTGTGAAGAGGGGATCCATTGTGTATAGAACAGCTTAAATCTGCCAACCGCGAGCTCCCAGTCCATCCTGCCCCCTTTGCAAAAGGAGGGCCCTTGTGCAATGACAGGTCTGTTCTCTGTAATTTCGGTTCATAGGTAGGGTCATCTGTGTCATTCTAGATCCCACATATAAGTGATATTACGGTATTTGTTTCTCTCTTTCTGACTCACTTCACTTAGGATGGTGCTGTCTGGTTCATGCATCATGCTGCAAATGACGCTATTTCGTTCTTGTTCTGAGTGTTCCCTTGTGCGCGCCGCATCTTCTTTACCTGTTCCTCTGTTGATGGACATTTAGGTAGCGTTCAGGTCTTGGCTCTTGAGGACAGGGCTGTTACGAACATAGGGATGCATGTATCTTTTTGAATTAAGAGTTTTGTCTGGATATATGCCCAGGAGTGGGAGTGCCTGATCACACCATCATTCTATTTTTAGTTTTCTGGAAACTTCCATCCTATTTCCCATAGCGGCTGTACCAATTTACTTCCTTCTAACAGTGTAGAAGTGTTCCCTTTTCTACACACCCTCTCCAGCATTTGTTATTTGTAGAGTTTTTAATGGTGGCCATTCTGACCAGTGGAAGGTGGTACCTCGTTGTAGTTTTGAGTTGATTTCGCTGATAATTAGTGATGTTGAGCATCTTTTCCTGTGTCTGTCTGGCCAGACAGACTGCTTGGCTGCTCTTGGATCTGGTGCCAATCCCTGTCTGGCCAGTTGTTAGCTGTCATAGAGAACAGGTTTGCTCAAGACTGCCCGCCTCACCCAGGCCTGGGAGAGGAGGACTGGGCTGGCTAGGGGCTTGCACTGCGCAAGTACAAACCTGGTCCTTGTGCCAGAGCTGGCTTGGTGTTTTGTAATTATTTCTTTATCAGAGGGAGCTGTTTTCCTTCTCACACTATACAGAGTGTGGTGCAGTTACATATGAATAAACTTTGACTAATCTTTTTTTTTTTTTTTGGTATTTTTTTTAACAGCTTTACTGGGACATAAATTCATACACCATATGATTCACTCACTTAAAGTATACACTTCAGGGACTTCCCTGGTGGTCCAGTGATTTGGACTCTGCCCTTCCATTGCAGGGTCACAGGTTCAATCCCTGACTGGGGAACTAAGATCCCACATGCTGTGCAGCTCGGCCAATAAGTAAATAAATGAATACTAAAAGAAAGTGTACAATTCAGTGTTCAGTTTCTATGCTCCCAGATTTGTGTAGCCATCCCACGCCAGTTTTAGAAAACATTCATCGCCCTGAAAAGAAGCCCTGTATCCCTTGGCATAATATTTTTTGATGCTGATAATGGGTATCATGCTTGTTTACTAGCATGCTGTTCTAATGAGGCTGCTGACTTTCCGTATTCTCCCTTCCTCATTCTTCCTCCCTCTTGCTGACTGTTATGTACCATAGTACGTAGCCCTTTCTGTGTGTTTTTACATTTCTTTTCTTTTCTTTTCTTTTTTTTTTTAATATAACCTGGAAAGTCTTTTTTTAAAAACCACTGTTAATTCTGTTATTTTTAATTTTTTGTCTTTGGTGGTGCTGGATCTCCGTTGCTGTGTGCAGGTTTCCTCTAGTTGCAGTGAGCAGAGCTGCTCTTCCTCACGGTACACGGGCTTCTCATCTCGGTAGCTTCTCTTGTGGAGCGCAGGCTCTAGGGCGCGTGTGTCTCAGTAGTTCCGGCACATGGGATCTTCATGGACCAGGGTTTGAACCCATGTCTTCTGCAGTGGGAAGCGGATTCTTTACCACTGAGCCACCAGGGAAGCCCTTTACATTTCTATTTTAATGTTTGTTTTTCTCAGAATGTAAGCTTTATGGAGGCAGGGATTTCTGTCTTGGTTCAGTTCAGTCGCTCAGTCCTGTCCAACTCTCTGCTGCTCCGTGGACTGCAGCACGCTAGGCTTCCCTGTCCGTCATCAACTCCTGGAGCTTGCTCAAACTCATGTTCATTGAGTCGGTGATGCCATCCAACCATCTCATCCTCCTTTGTCCCCTTCTCCTCCCGCCTTCAATCTTTCCCAGCATCAGGGTCTTTTCCAAGGAGTCAGATCTTCGCATCAGGTGGCCACAGTATTGGAGTTTCAGCTTCAGCATCTGTCCTTCCAATGAATATTCAGGACTGGTTTCCTTTAGGATGGACTGGTTGGATCTCCTTGCTGTCCGAGGGACTCTCAAGAGTCTTCTCCAACACCACAGTTCAAAAGCATCAATTCTTCAGCGCTTAGCTTTCTTTATAGTTCAACTCTCACATCCATACATGACTACTGGAAAAACTATAGCCTTGACTAGATGGACCTTTGTTGGCAAAGTAATGTCTCTGCTTTTTAATATGCTTTCTAGATTGGTCATAGCTTTTCTTCCAGCGAGCAAGTGTCTTTTAATTTCTTGGCTGCAATCACTAATCTGCAGTGATTTTGGAGCCCCCCCCAAATAAAGTCTGACACTGTTTCCACTGTTTCCTCATCTATTTGCCATGAAGTGATGGGACCAGATTCTATGATCTTAGTTTTCTGAATGTTGAGTTTTAAGCCATCTTTTTCACTCTCCTCTTTCACTTTCATCAAGAGGCTCTTTAGTTCTTTGCTTACTGTTCTTGCCCACAGGAGTAGATATAATGGTCATCTGAGTTAAATTCACCCATCCCAGTTCATTTCAGTTCACTGTCTCTTAAAATGTTGATGTTTACTCTTGCCATCTCCTGTTTGATCACTTCCAATTTGCCTTGATTCATGGACCTAACATTCCAGATTCCTATGCAATATTGCTATTTACAGCTTTGGGCTTTACTTCCATCATCAGTCACATCCACAGCTGGGTGGTGTTTTTGCTTTGACTCCATCTCTTCATTCTTTCTGGAGTTATTTCTCCACTGATCTCTAGTAGCATATTGGGCATATACTGACCTGGGGAGTTCATCTTTCAGTGTCCTATCTTTTTGCCTTTTCATACTCTTCATGGGGTTTTCAAGGCAAGAATACTAAAGTGGTTTGCCATTTCCCTCTCCAGTGGACCACATTTTGTCAGAACTCTCCACCATGACCCATATGTCTTGGGTGGCCCTACATAGCATGGCTCATAGTTTCATTGAGTTAGACAAGGCTGTGGTCCATGTGATCAGTTTGATTAGTTTTCTGTGATTGTGATTTTCAGTCTGTCTGCCCTCTGATGGATAAGGATAAAAGGCTTACGGAAGCTTCCTGATGGGAGAGACTGACTGAGGGGGGAAACTGGGTCTTGTTCTGGTGGGCGGGGCCATGCTCAGTAAATCTTTAATCCAATTTCCTGTTGATGGGCGGGGCTGTGTTCCCTCCCTGTTTGACTAGGCCAAACTATGTTGGAGGTAACGAAGATAATTGCGACCTCCTTCAAAAGGTCCCATGTCTAGGTCCCATTTTAGATAGTTTTTTGTCTTAAAATATCTAGAATACCATAAGGATTCAGATATTTGCTGAATGAATGATGAGTGATCAGTTTGTTAATTTGTGCTAAGAACTTGCTTGAGAGCTACTGTCTTTATTTTATTCCCATAAGAATTTCAGCTCAGAGGTGAAATAACTTGCCCCAAGTAGGTAACTGGCAGAGCAGATTGGTGAATCAAAGTTTAGCTTATTGCTGTCTAGTGACGATGTAATGTCAGCCACCCTTGGGGCTTCCCAGGTGGCTCAGTGGTAAAGAATATGCCTGCCAGTGCGGGAGATGAAAGAGACAAAGAGACACAGGTTCGATCCCTGGGTCAGGAAGATCCCCTGGAGGAGGGCGTGGCAACCCACTTCAGTATTCTGGCCTGGAGAATTCCATGCACAGAGGAGCCTGGCAGGCTACAGTCCCTGGGGTTGGAAAGAGTCGATCACAGCTGATCACTGCTCATGGACTCCACACACATGCAAGCCAGGCGTATAATTTACATTTTGTTAGTAACATAATTAAACAGTTAAAAGAAACAGGTGAAATGTATAGATTTCATTAATCTAGGACATTCAAAGTATTATCATCTCAACATAAACCTTGTAATCAGTATACAAATTGTCTTCTGCTTTTTTTTCAAAGCAAATCTTTGTAAACCATTGTGTATTTTATGCTAATGGTAACTATCCATGGAGACACATTTCTGGGACTGTTGCACTTGAGTAATAACTTTTCTGTTGGGACCCCAGCTCTAACTGACATGAAATCTCATGGTCCTGCCTCTGTCCCTTGCTGCTTCCCAGTGTTCAAGCTGACAGTCTTTTCCAGTTTGGGAAGATGACAGCAGGACCCACACCTGGCGTTTCTCGAGGCTGACCACATGCAGAAGGTTTGGGTCACATGCTTATTAACTCCTGTGATTTTCAGAAGAACTCAAGGAGGTCAGTGTGTCAGGTTCCAGATTTTGTCCAGTCAGCAGAGATCTTTTACAGATAGTGGTATGGAGACCTAGAGGCTTAACAGCTTGTCTGAATTTACAAGGTTTCCACTTGGCAGGGTCAGGTGTAGAATCCAGCTGACGTGCTGCTTGGGATAGTGCTTCAACATAAAGTCTGTCCCCCAAGTCTATAATTGGCCCAAGGGACTCTCTCTGTCTGAGAAACCCAGAGGTTCTGTGTTGCTGGTTTCAGTCTATGTACATTTGGACCCCTCCCATTTTTTCTCTTAAAAAAAAAAAAATCCTTATTTATTTGACTGTGCCAGGTCTTAGTTGCGGCATGTGGGATCTAGTGCTGTGCATGAGCGCTCAGTCGTATCTGACTTTGCAACCCCGTAGACTGTAGCCCAGGCCAGAATACTGATCAGGGATTGAACCCAGGGTCCCCTGCATTAGGAGCGCAGAGCCTTAACCAGTGGACCTCCAGGGAAGTCTTCTCTTGTTTAAACAGTCCCTCCTTCTCTACTGTAATCCGCTTGTTGGATTTCCTTTTTCAGACTGGGTTCCTGGTAAGGCTTTCTTATTTCCCCAAATTCTCCCCTGGAAGTTCCCTGCCCTGTCCCTTTCATGACAAATAACTTCAAACAGTCTTTTGAGAAAAAGATATGTTAATTGCGGCCTTGACTCTCTGAGGGCCCGTTCATTAGTTGGCAGCACAGAACTAGGTGGAAGAAGGATTGCTCCTTTGTGGCTGGTTCCCTGCCCTCGCTGCTGGAGGGGGCTCTGTGGATGTCTTCTGGGCGGGAGGGGCGAGCCTGCAGCTGTGTGGGCGCTGGGTGGAGTTTTAGGGGTTGAGAGCTGGCAATTCTTGCCAGGCTTGTGGAAACTATGTGGATTGGAACAAAAGGCTGGGTGTGAAGTTAAGAAGCCTGAGCTGCGAGCTGGCCAAGAGCTGCCTGTGGGTGATTGTGTCTGAGAGACAGAGTATCTGACACATTGAGGTTTCCTCTTCCCAGTATCCTGGAGTTAAATTTGTTGAGCACAGTTGAAGTCTTCTCTTGGGTTTTCCCTTTTAATAAGTAGTTTCTTCACTGACCTCAGATGAGTTTTGTGTATGTGGCTGGGGTGGGTGGGGCAATAGCATTTAATTCAAACCACATGAATCTGCAGCCTGACTCAGTAGTTCCTCTCTGATTGAAAACTTGGTGTTTGGATTTATTCCACCTGCTCTTCATCGGAGAAGCAGCAGTCTTTCATGAATGGAAGGAACACTCTGGGGAGGGGGTTAGTCATTGCATCAGACTTTGGAACGAATCCACTATAAAATGGAATTGCATGGATTTCTGGAGCATATAAAAGCAAGCAGCATGAATTGGGAAATTGGTCCATTTAGGATGTGTGGATTAGTTTGTCTTATTGGGCTCTTACTAAGATTTTGTGCTGATTAGTGCTGATTTTAAGCAGTTTCCTAGGACAGAAGGAACAAAGCTGAGTGGGTTCATTTGTAAGTTGCATTTGCTTCAGTCATTTGAGCAGCGGCATCTTTTCTTGGGTCCATTCTCTTGACTCTGAATTTCATGCTGATGCTTAGATTGGAAACTGCCAGATTCTCCCCTTTGAGAAATTCATTCCTTTTGAAATAGAAAATGATACCAATTAATGCAATTATCTTGTAACAAATTACACTTTTTAGCAATGGTGTTTTTTCATTTTCAACTTCATTGAGGTGGACAATATTGAGCAACCAGTCTGACTACATGAATCCACTTATACACAGATTTTTTTCTAATATTTACTACAGTACTGAATGGTCTGTGATTGGTTCTGAATCTAGGGATGCAGAGTCACCTGTGTGGAGACCTGACTAAAGTCACATGAAGGTTTTACCTGCATAGGGGTTGGCATCCCAAATTCCCCATACTGTTCAAGGGTCAACTGTAATTGACAAATAAAATTGTAAGATAGTGAAAGTGTGCAACACAATGATTGATATATGTGCACATTATGAAGGATCCCCCCTGAATTGATACATTTTATTATGTAAAATACAATATTTTAATATATATAACATAATATTTTATATAATATAGTATATCTTATATAATATTTTATATTATATGTATCTGCTTCAAGTGAAGCAGAATGGTAACCTGATAAGTGTGTCAGTTCAGTCTCTCAATCGTGTCTGACTGTGACCCCATGGACTGCAGCACGCCAGGCTTCCTGTCCATCACCAACTCCTGGAGCTTGCTCAAACTCATGTCCATTGAGTCGGTGATGCCATCCAACCATCTCATCCTCTGTCGCCCCCTTCTCCTCCTGCCTTCAGTCTTTTCCAGCATCAGGGTCTTTTCAGACGAGTCAGTTCTTTGCAGCAGGCGGCCAAAGTATTGGAGTTTCAGCTTCAGCATCGGTCCTTCCAATGAAAATGGAAAGGGAATGTCAGTGGGGTTGGTGAGACCGCGCCAAAGATGAATGATTTTTTCACTTCTTCAGTAAGTGAGCTAGGGTGGGGAATAGAGGGTATTGTTACTAATCAAAGAACCGGTCTGTGCTACTCATCTCTTCTCTGTTGGATTCCCTGGGGATGCTAAAGAGTGACAATAGCTTTTAGCAGTGAACCTTGACAGGACACAAGCACAAAGAGAGCAAAATTAGGGTTAAGCTGGTAATGATATTATATAAAAAAGATCCATATGTAAAAGAAGATGCATATAAGGATGTATAAGATTTATTGCAAGATAAGTATTACAGAACAGTGGCTTTCAACCTTCACTGCATTAGAATCAAATGGAAAACTTAAAAAAAAAAAAGCCTGATACCTTAAAACAAACAAACAAACATTGAGCGATTGTATTCAGCTTGTTTTGGGATGAAGGCTGGGCATTTTTGAGAGCCTCCGAGGTGACTGAGCATAGGGTTGAGAATAACTGGCCTGGGGCACGAATGGAAGCCTTATATCGAAAGTGGTTCTTGACATTTAGGGAATCGGAAACACTGAGAATGCAGTTTCCTGGTCTTTGTTCAAGTTCTGTCCTAGGTCTTCTCTGTTTGAGAAACCCTCTGGTAGGTGTAGACTGTTGGGTTATGAGATCACTGGGCACTGAATGGGGCTGGACAGGTTTCACGACAAGTGGGGCATGAACAAGTGTCTGAGTAATGTGTAGAATCCAGCAGAGTGGGTGGGAGAGCGGGAGGTGTGTTTGGGGCATTGAGGGAGTTGGTTTCGGTGGAGGAGTCATGTGAGATGAGGTTGGGAAGGTAGAGGGCCTTCAGCGCTGTTTTCGGCAGCTTAGGTTTTACATTGTTAGGCTTGGGGAGACTTGAGTTTGGAGGGCCTGGCCTGAGCAAGCCAGGTCAGTAAACATGCCCAGAGGGTAGGTGTCCTTGACACAGGAAGTAGTGGTTATATGGTAGGTGACTTGGAAAGGACAGTCTTATTTCACATTAGCTCCCAGGATGCCATAAAATGGTGACACGTGAGCTAAAACTCTCTAAATTTGAAATAAATTAATTCAGCAAGCATTAAAAAAATTTTTTTTTAATGGGAGTATTTTTTAAGTTTTAAAAAAAGTTTTGGCCATGCCACGTGGCATGTAGGATCTTGGTTCTCTGACCAGGAGTCAAATCCGCACCCCCAGCGCTGGAAGTATGGAGTCTTAACCACTGCCCCACCAAGGAAGTCCTTCAACAAGCATTTATTAAGTGCCTGTTGTACAGCAGATATGCTGAAGCACTCTAAGTTGTTTTCTGAAAGCATGCTGGAATGCTCTGTTGGTAGCATATTTATGAATTAATTCCTGCAGACTCATCAGACCCTAGTCCATCAGACCAGGGAGAAAAATAGCAACTGTGACTTTTATTTGTGCAACAGTTCTAATGTCACGGTCATGGCTCATTGGAAATGCTTTACTCAGGACATTTCACAGTGGTTTGAAGATCTTGACACTTACAATTGTGTCAATACAATACAATATAACTAGAAGAAAGCCAGAAGACCGCTGGCCTATTGGGACTGTTTTAAAACTATATTTAGGGCCATGAATCCTTTGAATAGCCAATAAGAGCAAGAGCTGCCTTTCTATAAAAACGCATGGAGACATGTCATCTTGCTTATAATTTTAGGACTTTTAAATGTTCTGAAATTAGTGCATAACCCCTGAAGGTCTCATAGACTCCAAGGTAAGGCTTGGAATAGACTGTGGAGTAACTGATGTCACTTACATCTTAGGGCAGTGGAGAAGTACAACTGTCCCAGTCATTTTCTTTGATTATTTAGCCATAATTCATCACGATCTATGAGTAATTCAATAACTGTTTAAGAAATAGTTTTTTGATGAAGCTGGCATAAGCTACAACTAAGTGTTTCCATAATGGCAACCCACTCCAGTACTCTTGCCTGGAGAATCCCATGGAGGGAGGAGCCTGGTAGGCTACTAGTCCATGGGGTCCCAAAGAGCCGGACACGACTCAGCGACTTCACTTTCACTTTCAGTACTATGATTAAGTGTATGTCAGAACATCGAGGGGGTGTGTGTGTGACTTACGCCACAACCGTTTTCACTGACAGGCTGCCCAGGAACGGGCATGTCTTTTGTTAGGCCTTTCGAAGTAACACACGAGATAAGAGCTAGTCCAGCAATTCCCAGCGTGTTTTCGGGGGTGGGACGGGGGAATGCTAGTGCTGATAGAAAGAAGCTGCTTGAAATCAGCATCTGAAGTAAACAGCGTCCTGTAACTCATGACACGTGGTGTCCTGTCTTGGGGATACGTAGTACATGCGATTATATTAGAAGAAGTCTGGCAGTCAAGAAGCCTGTTTAGTGTGGTTTAAGCTTATTGATTCTTAACTTTATTTTTAGGACCTCTCTTCTCAAACCTGTCTAACTTCTCAAAGATAAATATCGCAGAATATTATTTTAACTTATTATAATTAAAGTTGACTGCATGAAATACACATGAAGCCTTAACGTTGTGTGAGCTGTTTTTTAACCCTACAGGGAAGGAATTATGTAGACACTCTGGATGATAACTTTGTGTCTCTGCAAATCTAGTGTCAGAATTTTGAGTAATGTGAGATGACTGAGACCTGCCTGTCACTACTTTAAAAAAAGCTGTATTTGTTCCTGTAAAGACAGAATATTTCAAGAAATTATCAAGAGTCATGTTAAAGATAAAATGAAAAACTTGACAGTTTTCTCCTTCTAACCTGTGGCTTCTGCTCACCTGGAGTCTTTTCTTTGCCCAGCATGAGTTGCAAATTTGAAAGCAGTCATAATGGGGGTAGGGGAACTGGAGAATAATGTATTTGAATGCTCAAGAGAACTGGTCTTAAATAATTAAGACCAATAAATTAGAGTATTTTATTTATGAAGGAGCCCAGATAAACGATGATAGAATCATGAAGTATATTATTTATGAATATACTGGGGTATGACTCCTCCCCCCAAAATGGTGTAAGTCTTAAGGCACGGAAATTACAGTGTAATTAATGGATAATTCCTTTTTTATTATGGTTTTTCTTAAATGTTTGGCTGTGCAGGGTCTTAGCTGTGTCCTGTGGGATTTTTCCTCGTGGTGCGTGGACTCCATGCCTGTGGCTCTCAGACTTAGTTGCTCCCTGGCACGTGGAATCTTAGTTTCCTGACCAGAGGTTGAACCTGTGCGACCCCTGCATTGGGAGGCGGATTATTGACCACTGGATCAACAGGGAAGTCCCTGGTTATTTCTTCTTAATAGTTTATTTATCAACTATTTCAGGATGATTTTCAAACATCTAATGGATTAGATCACGTATCAAACACTGGATAAACATCTGTAATTGAGCTGCTGAATATTCAGGGAAGGGTAGGATATGGCTCCTACCCCCGAGAGGCTCATAATTTTGGTGGAAGTTGCTTTCTCCATGCAGTTTTCCTCAGGGTGGTGTCTTTTTCCTCTCCAGGCACTCTCTCCTTCAAACCCAACCGACTGTTGCTCCCAACTGTTGCCAGCCTGATTTCAGGCTGAGCAGGTTATATAGAGAGGAGCGTGGCAGTAAGTATTTTGCCTTCTTGTATTGTCCAGCACGTCTTGATGGTTTTCGGTGTCTGGAAACTTTGTGAGCCTATGGCCAAATAATCCTAAAGGTCCTCTATTTTAACATCAGTGCACAGACGTGTCAGTGACCTACCGTGGATTCCTATCACAGCAGTCTCCCTATTTAAGAAAAAGTCTTTCCAGTTTTGGATTTAATGAATTTTGCTTACTAAGTTTTCTCAGGAAGAAGAAACTTGAGCATATTCTCATTATGAAAGTGTTCATTCCAGGAATCTTCTCTGCCAAGTTTTCTGTTTTTTTTCCAAACATACGTTTGCTGTTTTTGAGTTGAAATGGGTGATGGAAACTGTGGAAAATAAAAGAATGAGATGTCAACTTCTATGTGTTGTGAACACTTTGATTTAAATATTGTATCAGTACTTAAGTACTTAAAAATAGGGGAAAGTAAATTATGCAGTGGTGATACCATCATTGCTTTCAGAAACTGCAGAGCAGCTTAAGGTACCACCGATCTGTTTCAATGATGAGGCATTTTTCTCACCAGGATAGTAGTTCTGGTCTCCAGGGGAATTACTCAGTAAATGTGCTTGAGGAAGAAAGGGAAAATGAAAGTTACCCATCATGGCTTGTAATTTTAAAGTTAAGGTAAATCCCTAATTAGAAGTTAAGTATACATTTTATATGGATCTGAGTCTTTATATATGTCCGTATTCTGTATTGTTTTAATCATAAAAGTGAAAATGAAAGCTGCTCAGTCATGTCCGACTCTTTGCGGCCCCATGGAATACAGTCCATGAGACAAACATTAAAAACAAACCATGCATCAAGTCTTTTCTTTTAAATGCAAACCACAGAGCTTTTCTTTATATAGTAAAGTCCCTGTTGGCTGGCACTCTGTTACCCTGGAATTTCCCTGAGTTGAGGTTCTTTCTGTAGTGATGATTAATACTTATAATAATTACCCCGAGGATCCGTGAAAACCTCTTTGAGTCATCAAAGATTAAATTGTATCCAGTCCTAGCTGTCATGTCACACATTTAATGCCTTCTAATGGTTTGAAAATTGAAAATCTGTTTGTGATATTGTTTTCTCCTGTTTGAAATGCCCCATTTGCTCACATAAGAAACCATAGGATGGATGCCTCTGGTGGAACCTGTTTTCCTTCGTTATTCTGGTGAAAAAAAAAAGCAGTGGCTGGAATTAAGAACTGTTCTGAGGTAAGAAAATATGAGGAAATGAGGAACCTGAAGTGCCTCCCACCTTTCCCTGACCGTGGTTTGTGGAGTACAGCTTTGGACTAAGAATGATTGAAATGAAGGGTAGTGAAAAGTCATCCTGTCTTTTGTGCCCACATTCCAGATCACACGGTCCCTAAGAAAGCAGGGAAAAATATTGTGCAGCTTTGATCGTGCGGAGATGGAGGTGCGCAGCAGCAGATACTCTGCCCTCTGCTCACCTCATGCACTGGGCCTCACCCGTGCCACCTCATCAGTCGTGTGATTGGGGCATCTCCCTCAGTTTTGAACTTAACATCAAGCAATAGAATCACGGATGCAGTTGTTGTTGTTGTTTAGTTGCTAAGTTGTATGTGACTCTCTTGTGACCCCATGGACTGTAGCCCGCCAGGCTCGTTTGTCCCAGGCAAGAGACAGAGGTTCTCCAGGCAGGAATACTGGAGTGGGTTGCCATGCCCTCCTCCAAGAGATCTTCCTGACCCAGGGATTGAACCTGTATCTGTTGCATCAAACCTGGGTCTTCCTGCATTGCAGGCAGATTCTTTTCAAGATACTGTACTGCAATATTAAAAATGTTTTCTTTCTTTTTTTTTATGTATTATTTCTGTAAAAAGTATTATACAGCTATTACAGTACCTTACTAAATAGCCTGTTGTGTTAGTTGGGTACGTAGGCTAACTTCAGACTTAAGAACACATTGGACTAATGAACACGCTCTAAGATCAGACCCCATTCATATGTAGGGGACTTACTGTACATGTGAATAATGAAATCATTTTGCTGTATACCTGAAACTAATACAACATTGTTAAAAAAAAAAAAAAAAAGTGGCCAGTATTTATGCAGCACTTTGTGCCAGGCAAAGTGCTCAACTTGAAAAGAGTGGTCTGAGTTTTGACCTGTATTCAGATTCCAACTTTGCTCTGTGACCTTATCCAGGGACTCAGCCTCCCTGAGCCCTGCTGGAGAGCAGTTGCGTTGGCTTACTTGGGCTGCCATAGCGAAGCACCACGGACTGCCTGGCTAAAGAAGCACAGGTTTGTTTTCTCCCAGGTCTGGAGGCTGAAAGTTCAGGATCAAAGTGCCTGCGCAGTTGTCTCTTCTTGGCTCTTGCGTGGCCGCCTTCTCCCCATGTCTTCAAGTCTCTTCTTTTCTGTGTGTCTTAGGGACAGTTGTCTAAAGACCCCAGTCATACTGTTGGGTTAGGGCTCAGCCTGATGATCCTATTTTAACTTAATGTCCTTTAAAAAGCCCCTATCTGCAAATAGACAGTAGTCGCTTTCTGGGGTACCGGGATTTAAGTCATTGGCGTGCATTTTGGGGGACACAATTCAATGGACCACAGCAGCAGTGAAAGTATTTATGTGCGAGTATCGAGGTATTGTTGTGAGGATTAAATGAAACAATATATTCAAAGGCCTGGCCCAGCAGCTTAGCGCCCACTCACTATAAACTTTTTCGCTCGAGGTGGGGGTGCAATCCTGCGTTCTTTAAATTCCATCCAAGTGTGAACCGTACACATTGCTGAGGTTGTGTTTTGAATGCCTCCTGGCTTTTTTTCACTGGATTCTTTTTCTTTTCCCTCCATTCCTGAAGTCAAATTGGTGTTGTGCTCCACAGCTGCTTGCCGTCTCTCCTGTGTTTGTGCGTGTGTTCTGATTCGCTTCAGTCACGTCTGACTTTTTGCAACTCCACGGACTGTAGCCTGCTGGACTCCTCTGTCCATGGAGTTCTCCAGGCAAGGATACTGGAGTGCGTTGCCATGCCCTTCTTCAGGGGATCTTCCCGACCTAGGGGTTGCACCAGCATCTCTCTCAACTCCTGAATTGGCAGACGGGTTCTTCTCCACTAGCACCACCTGGGAAGCCCCTCTGGTCTCTCCTAGGACGTTAGTTCTCTCTACCTAGTTAGTTCTGCTCCCTGTCCACCCGGGCAGCATTGCTTCCACTTTCGCACCAGGCTGGGCTCTTCTTTCCTTGCAAGTTGGCAGGCGTGTCTGAGACTTTTGTGGTACTCAGCACTGGACTTTAGTTCCTTCTCTCCCTGGATTCTTTCACCATTTCCTCCTGGCAATAGTGTGTATCTGCCAGTGGACACTTTTCAGATCTCGTAGTTTGTGTTTTTTGGACCCTAGTCTGATTCCCTCTACCTCACTCGGCTGTATTTTTCACCCCCTCACCTTATTTCTGCACACAGATTGGAAGTTTAAGGCGAGGTGTGGGGTGGAAAGGAAAATGAGCCCCGGGCTCCGGATAACTTACTGGTTTAGTTCAGACCTGTATCCGGTGGCCCGGGCCTCATGGTGAGTGAGCTGTAATCCCTCTGGGAATGTTCCCTTGGAGGATAATGTTTGACCAGGCATTAGCAAACCATCATCATCCCAGGAATTCCAGATAAACACACATGAGTTTAAAATCCCAGGGTATAAATGGTCCCCAAATTTTACAAACCATTTACTTCTAGGAGAGAAAATGTGTTTTATAAATGTCACTTAAAAAGCTTTTGCGGGCATTTTCACTGTTACCTAAAGGGCATTTCCCATGCTGTGCCCCTCTCAAGTTGAGAAGGGTTAGTACTCAGTGTAGTTTTCCAACTGGAGCTTGGTTTCCTGAAAGCTATTCTTGGTGTGGTGTCCAAGTGCAGCTGTTCACATCTCTTAATATTTCACTTTGAGTCTTTGGGTGGGCGGAACTGATTAGAATTCCAAAAGCAATAGACGCAGGCAGTTAGTGGAACTCTCTGGGAATATACTTGGAGAGATTTTTGAGGGAACCCCTACGTTCTGAAATTAGTTACGTGGTCAAAAGAAGACTTTCTGTACAAATTATCTAAGGAAGTGTCTTTTGCATTTTGCCTTGGTTTTCTTCTTAGATTGGTGGGACACTTTTCTTTGTATATTAAGGAACTGTTCATACGTTGTCAAGAAGGTATTCTCTGGGACTTTCCAGTGGTCCACTGGTTAGGATTCTTGTGCACTCACTGCAGGAGGGCACAGGTATTATCCCTGGCCAGGGATCTTAGGTCCCACAAACTGCACAATGTGGCCTCCTGCGCCCAAATAATAAAAAATAAAAGAGTTTGTATTATTAAATAAAAGAAAACATTCCTTGAAATTACTGAGAATAATGTTTCCCTTTCTAAAATAGGCTTATTTATTGTGGGTTGTTGGTGGTGGTTTAGTTGCTAAGTTGTGTCCGACTCTTGCAATTCCATGGACTGTAGCCCACCAGGCTCCTCTGTCCACGGAGTTTCCCCAGCAAGAGAACTGCAATGGATTGCCGTTTCCTTCTCCAGGGGATCTTCCCGACCCGTGAATTGAACCCGAGTCTCCTGCATTGTAGGCAGATTCTTTATCAAGTGAACCACCAGGAAGGAGGGTTATTGTGGGTTAGTATGACCTTGTTTTCATGAATGATCCTGTGTACATACGAAGCATTCTCATTTTTTCTTTTAAATACTTAACAGAGCTTTTATAGTTATTCCATCCCGTTTATCCCAGGTTTGAATTTTGCTCTTTCCCAAGTACTACTTGAGAAGTTATATTTATCGGATGGAAAGTAACTGTGGAGCTGGCTAGTATAAACATCCTTCTGGACCATTATCCAGAATAATAGAGACAGGGCCGCAGAAGGCTTCAGAATGGAGGGCTCCAGCTGGCCAGGGACAGCTTGGGAGGCGGTGTTATTTTTTAAAGTTTGCCTTCGGAATCAACTCAAAACCATATGTGGGCTGGAAGATTACTTTCTGAGTTACAACATAAACTGACATTGTAGTGTTTTCTAGTGTGTGGTTTCCAGGGTTGCTCTGATGTCATCAGTAAGGCTTTAAAAACAGATCTGTTTTTCACAGGCAAAGTTTAGAACAGTGTATTCAGAAGCGTGTGCTCTGTGCAATACAAGCCATCCGTCAAAAGTATTGCATTGGCCAAAAGCTCGTTCAGGTTTTTGGTCCCATCTTACAGAGAAACCTAGATGAACTTTTGGGCCAACCCGGTAGAATGTTGGCGAATCCCTGGGGGCTCATGAGGGGAGAGGGTTCTTGCTTCCCCACCCCAAGTCTTCAGGATCTGAGCACGTTAAGAACCTGGGCAACAATGAAACAGGCACGTTTTAGAGACTGTTGGTAGGATTGAAAGCCCCTTTGTGGGACTGGTTCCTTTTCTCAGTCCTCCAGTCTTTGCTCACTTCTAGAGCGTGGCACGAGATAGGTCTTGAAGCTGTTCATGAAGCAGCCCTTCTGATTAGGAGCACAGGCTGGAGAACCTGCTGGCCGGGTGAGTGCACACCTGCCTCTGCTCTGCGGCCTGGGGCGAGTTGCATACATATCTCCCATAGTTGACTCTCATCACATCTGGTCGATTCTCCATTCCTGACCTAATTTGTCTTGGGTTCTCCACTGAAATCTAAGATCCCCAGGCTAGGCAAGTATTGTCTTCTTCTCAGTGGAATCTCTGTGGCATCATTCGTTTCTGCAGATATCTGAGGTCGTTTGACAAGTTTGGTTTGTGTGGATGGGTCTTCAGTGGAGAACCAGCCCTGGGTCTGTGCTGTAGGGTGTAAAGTATGTCTTTAGGATGAGGGATATTAGGGCGATTTTGAGATTAAAGTTTTCTGGTTTTTTTTTTTTTAAAGCTTTTTCCTTCCAGTGTTCTCTCTTCTATGACATACTTAATTTGTCTTTTTTTTTTTTTTTAAACCTTTAAGGCTCAGCCTCTTTTTTTCCTATGACTTTATTTTGTGGCACAGTGACCATCTGGGACTTTGAGAGCTTGGGGTTTGTGTATATCAGATTGTGTAACATTCGGATAATGCTTTTAGCTAGCTAGCCACTCGTGTGTGTTTTATTTCTTCACTTGGCCTTGTGTGAAGAGGCAGAGGTAAGGTAAACATTTTGGCATTGCCTGAGCCCCAGCAGGACTCGGAGCTGGTGTCAGCTGCAGTCCATGGGATCTTCTCCATGGTGATACTGTGGTTCTTTCCTCCTCGATGGTCCTTAACTGCCCTCTGAGTCCTCATTTCTTCATGGAGGTCAGGTGCAAATCTTCCTTACATCCTCCCAGCCAGTCCTGAGCCCTACAGAAATAGATGGGCCTGCTTTGGGCTGCTCCAACTCCATCTCGGGCCGACAGAGATGGCCTTTCTGCAGAGACTGAACTGGCAGGTGGGAGCTTTCTGGAAGAAAGCACCGCCTGTTGTCTCGGCCTGTGTGAGGGCCAGTGATGGTTAAGACCTTTTCTCAGAGCTGTATCAGGGTTCTGGTCTAAACCTTGTTTTCATGTGAACTGAATCAGCATATTATAATATGGCCTGGCCTAATGGAGAAGAATGATGATTAGCATTGATTTCAGCGATCCCCAGCCTTTTTGGCACCAGGGACCGGTTTGAAGGAAGGCTGTTTTTCCACGGATGGCAGCGGGCTGTCGTTTCAGGGTGATTAAAGTGCATCGCCTTTATTATGCTCGTGTGAAAATCTAATGCCGCTGCTGATCTGATGGGAGGCAGAGCTTAGGTGGTGATGGGAGTGATGGAGAGCAGCTGTAAATACAGGTGAAGCTTTGCTTTCTTCCCTGCTATTCACCTACTGCTTCCTAACAGGCCATAGACTGGTTAACAGTCCACGACCAGGGGACTGAGGACCCCCGGTCAGTTCCCATGGCTTCTGGCTCCTTTCTGTTTGCCCGGGAGGCAGACTGGGAGTATGGGAAGATGACAGGCAGACGTGGGTTTCAATTAAATAGAGGCAAATAATAACTCGTACTGAGCCTGTTTTCTCCCCTGGAGCAGAAGGCTGGTTTCTTATTTTTCTCACGTATACCGTGTAGAAACACCTGGAACATGCAGCCCACCTGGGTAGTGGCAGACAGCGATGCTGGTGGTACTGTGGATGTTGATGGAGGGCTTGCTTTGTACCAGGTATTGTCCTCAGATGTAACATGTTTTATCACTTGAGCGCCACCAAAACCGCACCTCCACTTTGCACATCGAAGCCCTAGGGCACAGAAGATGAATACAGCACATTGGCACTGAGACTCGGATTTATTTCCAGGCCCTCAAAAGTTTGCTCCTGCCGTTGTCCAGGTGAATAACGTCTTTTTTAAGTTTACTTTTGGCTGTCTTTGTTGCAGCAAGTGGGCGTTTTAGTTGTGCCACGTGGGTTTGATTGTCCCACGGCATGTAGGATCTTAGTTCCCCAACCAGGGATCAAACCCGCGTCCCCTGCATTGGAAGGGGAATTCTGGACCACAGAGAAAGTCCCCAGATGTATAACATTTTGATTATTCAGAAGGTTTTTTTTAAAAGTATTTGTCTGCGTTGGGGCTTAGTTCCTGTGTGAGGGATCTATAGCTGTGGCATGCAAACTCCTAGTTGAGGCGTGTGGGATCTAGTTCCCCGACCAGGGATCAAACCTGGGCCCCCTGCTTTGGGAGCGCAGAGTCTTAGCCACTGGACCCCCCAGGGAAGTCCTCGAAGACTTTTGATATTAGAAACTAGAGTGACTTCTCAATTCTCGGTCACCAGATAGCACTTCCTTCGCTGCCACATTCACCTCCTGGAGACCCCCCTGAGGGCCACAGACAGCCCACTGATGAGAAAACAGCCCTGTTGCAGAGCTGACGGATGCAGTTGAAAGGGCTGTCCCTGTTCAACGGGAAGCATTCTCCTCCCCTCAGAGACCGGGGGGTGTGCCCCCTGCCCCGCCATGGATGGCACACAGGCTGGGAACCATTGTCCTTGAACTTTTGATGAGTCTCCAGAGCCTTCTGGCTTCCCTAGGCATCTGTGCTTCATCCAGGATGTCTTGGGGCTCCGCCGCTGCTTGGAGGTGCGGCTTGACAGGGAGCAGCTGGTCCGGGGATGTGCCCGGGGCCTGGACGGTTTCTTATCTCCTGTGAGGCTTGGATGACATGTGGTTCGTTCTGCTCCTGCTCAGCTATGGGGGGACTTTGGCCAGGGCCTGGTGACAGCTCTAGGGTGCCTCCTCTGTGTGTGAGAGCCAGCGTCCTCTCTCTCTTCCAGTGCCTTCCCCAGGCTTTAGGGGAAGATGTTTGGCTGTCTTCATCCCCGGCCAGTCTGGGAAAACGCTGGCTGGGCTTGAATCTGGCAGTGCAAAGCCCTGCAGTGCTCTTGTAAGCTGTCCTAGTCGGTTCTCTTCTTCCAGGCCCAAGTGTGTGTTTATGTCAAACTGTTGGATGGCCTGAGTCTCAACTCCGTATCCGTGTCTGTTCCCACACCATTAGGAAATTGGATTTTCTTGCCTTTGGCCAATTGAATGAAGGGTTGTGTGGCTGGAAAGAGTTGTCTGGCTAGGGTGTGTTGTTCAAACTTGGCCTTGTGCTGAACCTACAGCTTAGAGATGGAACCTTCCTGTCAGACAGGCAGATCTGTGAATCACACTGGCTGGGCTGCAGGGGTGATTCATGAGCCTGTCATCCCCAACTGTGTCTTTACTACACCCCAGGTAGGGACATTTTGCTTCTGTAAACAGTGAATGGGGAGCAACTGGGAGAGTGTTCTCTGCTTTTGATTATCTGAGTGACATACATGAAGTTATACAGTGGAATTCTTGTTCCATAAACAGTACAATAATAGTAATATGATGACCTAAGTTTCTTTCTCTTTTTTTGGCTGTGCTGGGTCTTTGTTGCTGCTCAGGCTTTTCTCTGGTGGTGGTGAGCTGGGGCTGCTCTCGACTTGCGGTGCACAGGCTTCTCATTGTGGTGGGTTCTCTTGTTACAGGGCATAAACTCTACCTATACGGGCTTCCGGAGTTGTGGCGCACGGGCTTAGCTGCTCTGAGGCGTGTGGGGTCTTCCCGACCCAGGGATGTAACCCGCGTCTCCTGTGTCTCCTGCATGGGCAGGCAGATTCTTTACTGCTGAGCCACCGGGGAAGCCCCCTCCGAGGACATGTAAGTGAGGTTAAAAACAACATAGATTTGTAACAGGGAAGACTTGGTTAGAAATGTTTGCTAACATTGGCACCAAGAGGAACACATGGTTTGAAATAGATGGAACTGTTACCTGAGCCTGACTTAGACATGGTATTTTTGTGTGGCTTTCTTTAAACAAAAAAAGATTTATTTGGCTGTTCCAGATCTTAGTTGTGGCATGCAGGATCTCTGGTTTTGGTATATGGGATCCGATTCCCAGACCAGGGATATAACCCTGGCCCCCTGCATTAAGAGTGTGGATTCTTAGCCACCAGACCTCCAGGGAAGTCCGTGTGTGGGTTTGTTAAGCAGAGGGAAGGTGGTGTCATCTGCCAATGACAGATGTTACTGTTATTGATAGGAAATTTCTTTTTTGTTTTTGGTTCCTCGTGTCACTCAGGGTAGCACACCTGTGGAATTCTGGAGAACATTTAGATATGCGTGGCGTTTACGGTGTGCTTTATCCTGGGGCATCACATGCTAGGTCCGCAGGCCCTGGGCTGCTCTCTCGCAGACGTATTAGAGTCAGGCCTGTCTGTTACGAGCTCAGGCAGGGGACTGTGCCCCCTGAGTGATGCTTACTGCAGTCTGTTTTGTCTCTTGAGTCTTTGACAGCCCTTTCCCCCATCTCAGCTTGGGTTCAGATCCTAGAGCAGGGAAGAGAGCTAGTAAATAACGCTATTGCTCTCCTCCAGCCCTCCCAAAGAAACTGGCATGTTGCTCATCGAAATAGCGTTTTCCTACCTGGGTAGAGCATCAGAGTCTTTCAGCACACGTGGTTCCTGGCTGCAGCTTCCAACTTGACTTATTGGCACGTTTTATGACGCCTGTAATCCCTACCCTAGAGGCTGGAGGTGGCGTCATCTTTTGGCTGTGTTGAGCGAGATGACAGAGTCACATGTTAGGATCGCATGTTAGGGTGATCAGGAAAGAGCTGCTGGTGGACGAAGGGCTGGATCTGTGCCTTGAAGGGCAGAGCGGGTTGAGATGTATGGATAGTGGGGAGGAAGTTGTCCTGTGAACATCGGGACAAGAGCCGGAAGGAAGAACAACTGCCAACCTGGAGATGGTGGATAAGTCAGTTTGAGACTTTGAGAGGGTTTCTGTGGGGCAGTGGTTCTTGGTTTCAGTGCATCAGTCCCCTCTGGGCCCCATCCCCAGAGTCTCTGGTTTAGTAGGGTCTGCAGGAGGGCCCGTGAGTTTGCATTTCTACCATCTTTCCAGGTGATGGTGATGCTGTGGCTCCTCCCCAGCATCCGGGGAGATCAGATGCTGCTGGAGGAGTCACCTTCCAGTGGTGGTGATGACTGGGGCTGCATCGCTCCCAACTCCAGGGAGCACCATTCCCATGCTCTGTTCCAGGGTGGCCCTGGGCAGCAACCTTGTTGCGGTCTGGAGCGCCAGCCTAAGTGTAGGTTATGAGAAGCCAGGGGAGGATTATATCAGGATCTTGTTATTGGCATTAGCTTTCTGTTAATTTGGTGGCAGACGGGGAAGTGGCCAGAGATGTGTAGACAAGCTGAAGGGCAGTGCCATGTCCAGTGGGTGGGCCATTTCAGCAGTGGACTTGGGAGGAAGCTCTGGAAGGAAAGAAAGAGGAAGAATGCAAAGGTGACCCAATGTTTCCTTCAGCTTGGGAGCCTGGCAAATGGTGCTCACATTGGCATAAAGGGGGAAACAGAGCCTGGGCTGCTGTGGAGGAAACCTCTCAGCTATTTTAAAACGGAGTTGAAATTGCTCATCTTTTCTTCCAGGAAGATTGTTGTCTATTCAGTTTTCAAAATGAAGGATCTTTGTCATGTTCTGTGACTTCCAATTGTTTTTATCTTTATTGTCTAAGCATTCCATGAGCTAAATATGCAGTCACTTGTCTCCTGGAACAATTTGCTCTTATACCAAGGTTTAAATGGAAAATTGTTTAAAAATGTCTTTGCCATTCCAGTATAATTTTTTTTGATTTTTATACCCTTATAGTCTTGCCTCTGGGGTTCTCTGGTGGCTCAGCTGGTAAAGAATCCTCCCACCAGTGCAGGAGATGCCAGAGACATGGGTTTGATCCCTGGGTTGGGAAGATCCCCTGTAGGAGGGCAGGGCAACCTACTGCAGTGTTCTTGCCTGAGAAATCCCGTGGACAGCAGAGCTTGGCGGGCTATAGTCCATGGGGTTGCAGAGTTGGATACAACTGAGCACGCATGCACACACATAGTCTTGTCTCAAATATAAGTAAAACAGTTGTTAAAAGTCACTTGTGTTATTAGCAATAGAGCCCTGATTACGTTGGGTTGCATTGTATCTGTTTTATTTTTCTGTAAGTTATCAATTTCTTGTGATCCTTGTGATCTTATGATCTTCTGTGATCCTTGTGAACACACAGACATGACGTTACTTTTGGATCTTTCCTTTTTTCAGTCATGTTCCAAATTGGATAATTTTTGGAACATAGTTCAGTTCAGTTGCTCAGTCGTGTCTGGCTCTTTGTGACCCCATGAACTGCAGCACACTAGGCCTCCCTGTCCATCACCAACTCCTGGAGTTCACCCAAACACATGTCCATTGAGTCAGTGATGCCATCCAACCATCTCATCCTCTGTTGTCCCCTTCTCCTCCTGCCTTCAATCCCTTCCAGCATCAGGGTCTTTTCCGAGGAGTCAGTTCTTCGCATCAGGTGGCCAGAGTATTAGGGTTTCAGCATCAGTCCTTCCAGTGAGTATTCAGGATTGATTTCCTTTAGGATGGACTGGTTGGATCTCCTTGCAATTCCAATGGGATTCTCAAAAGTCTCCTCCAACAACACAGTTCAAAAGCATCGATTCTTCGGCACTCAGCTTTCTTTATAGTCCATTTCTCACATCCATATTAGTAAGAGTTTAATTAAAGAAGAATCAGCTGTGAATTCTTAAGTCATGCCTTTGCGCTTGTCCATCCCAGTCTCTCCATGGCTGTGTGTGCGTGGCGGCCATTGTGACCTGCATTCTCCTGCCCCTCCTCTACCCCATGACCTGGTGACCCTGACATTTTGCCTGGAGCCACATGACAGGGAGCGACAGTAGGAAGCCAGATGCTGACCTTGACAAGAAAGGGGTCTGGGGAGCAGGCCTGGAAGTAAAGAGGGCCGTGCTTGGGGCTCTGATGGGGCTGGGGAAAATCAGACTGAAGAGACTGTTGCAGCAGGATTCCCCCCACCTTGTCCACAGAGAGGGATCCAAGAAGGGGAAGTCCCTTACTGGTCATGCGGAGAGAGAAGGCAACATTAGGGTTTGGTGACCAGCCAGCCTTGGCTTCCCTGCTGGTTCAGACAGGAAAGAATTCGACTGCAGTGCAGGAAACATGGGTTCAGTCCCTGGGTTGGGAAGATCCCCCGGAGGAGGGCATGGCAACCCACTCCATATTCTTGCCTGGAGAATCTCCCATGGACAGAGGAGCCTGGTGGGCTATAGTCCATGGGGTCACAAAGAGTCGGACACGACTGAGGCGACTTAGCAAGCATGCATGACAGGCCAGCCCCAGCCCGGAGTGGCTCTGGTGGGACAGCGGCCGCATGTGGACCAGCACAGGTGACAGTCAAGTCAGGCGGTGACAGAGCTGAAGGCGTAGCTGGGTGAACAGATGCCCAGGTGGCATGCTGAAGGCGCAGCTGGGTGAACAGATGCCCAGGGGGCATGCCTGAAGTGCTCCGAGAGGGGGTCCAGGGCTGAGTCAGCAGCCTGGCTTCACCAGGGTGAGTCCCGTCCTCTCCACCTCCGCCTTTGGGAGCTCCGGAGAAAAAGAAAGAGGAAGGGCTCAAGTCTTTGTGTGGTCGTAGGAGCCATTGACCCTGTGGACTGAAGAAATTCCTGAGAGTGACCTGACTTAGGACCCAGCAGCTGCTGGGGCTTGGGTGTGGTGACCGTTTAATCTGCTGACCAAACTGGGACACTGTTAATATTTTCACTGGGACTGGACCTGGTAGGCTGGGATCACTCTAGATGTCAGGGCTATTCAGGTCACACTGACACAGTCAGAGACATGTAGGAACTGCTTCTATAGCTTAAGTACTTCCTTCCCAGGGCCCTGAACTATTTTCATATGTTGGCTTTTTTGTTCTGTCTTAAATAAGGATAGCAGTACTTTATTAGAACTATTTTGCTGTACTAAATATTTTACCAAAAATATTGTAATGACTAGTTGGGTTTTGTTTCCTAAATGTATCACCATTTTATTAATTTTATCATGCTGTTAATCCATTTCAGTTGTTTGCTACTCTGAATGATAGCAAAATAAACAACTCTTTGTATATGTCTGAATATTTCCGTAGAAGTCAAATTCTTAGAACAGCTGGGTCAGATTGTACAGTTCTTGATATGTGTTGCCACTTCTAGGCATTTATGTTAAACCTGGATTTTTCAGTTGAAAAGTTCAGATGGTTGAGCCACCAGGACTTGGAAATACTATGAAATACATGATTTTTTAAAAAAGTCATTAAGTAATTTTTGCCACTTTGTAGTCCAGGGTCACAAGAGAGCTACTAAGGGGTAATTCAGTGAAGAAACAGCTTAAATAAAGAAAATATTTTTGGGAAATTCCCTGTTGGTCCAGTGGTTAGGACCCAGCACTTTCACTACCAGTGCTCAGGTTCAATCTCTGGTTGGTGCTGACTTAAAAAAACAAAAAAGCACAGTGTGAGAGTTGTGTGTGAGTTGTTTTATTTGGGGCAAACATGAGGACTATGGTCCAGGAAACAGCATTTAAGATAGCTCTGAGAAATTGCTCCAGAAAGCTAAGGTCAGTGTAGACGTGATTTTGGTGATGGGGAAGTACATGTATTCAAGCAGGTAATTTTTTTTTTTTGCAGAAGGTTGCTGCTAGTCACGAGGAGCGGTTGTCACCAAGAAGGATTTTAGTGCTTTTCTAGATATGAGGAAATGCAAGAATTGGACTCATAAACTTGTCTCTTGAAGATATCTAGCTCTGCGAAGACCTCTTCTGCCTGTTTTTCCCGGAGCAGAGTGCCTCATTGCTACTCTCTACTCTGAACTCCTCTCAGGTGGTGTTTAAAATCAGCAGCTGCAGGGACTCCTAGTGGTCCAGTGGTTAAGAATCTGCTTTCCAGCGCAAGGGACATACGTTTGATCCCTGGCTGGGGAGCTGAGATTCCACACGCCACAGGGCAGCTAAGCTCCCATGCTACAATGACACCATAGCGAAGGCACAGTGCAAGCTGCCTGCCACTCCCCGCCCTCTCCCCCCACTCAGCCAGCAGTGGCAAGCAGCACATGGTTGCATCCTGACAGAGGTTGACGTGTGTGTATTCAGTCACTCAGTCGTGTCCCTTGGGAATGTAGCCTGCCAGGCTCCTCTGTCCATGGGATTTCCCAGGCAGGCGTACTGGAGTGGGTTGCCATTTCCTTCTCCAGGGGATCTTCTGACACAGCGATCAAAACTGCATCTTCTGCGTCCCCTGCGCCGGCAGGAGGATTCTTGACCGCTGAGTTACCGGGGAAACCCTATAGCAGTAGATGGCAAGTGCCAATTTGTAGTTAACATTGGGGAAATAAGATCCTGCAAACCTAGTGGTGTGGCTGAAGAAAAAGGTGAAAAACACATTCGTGGGGAGGGGCCTGGATAAATTAGGAGTTTGCGATTAACAGATACACATTACTACATATAAAATAAATAAAGAACAAGGGTCTATTATATGGCACAGGGAACTATATTCAGTATCTTAGAATAACCTATAATGGAAAAGAATCTATATATATATAAAGTGAAACTCTTTTACATACACCGAAGCTAACATAGCATTGTAAATCAGCTATGCTTCAAAAATGTTGTTTTGGGGGAAGACATTTCTGTGGACAAACGTTAACATTTGTTTCACGTTGTGAAACAAAATGCCTCCCACTCCCACTTTGATTGCTAACGCAACCTCTTTTCATGGAATGCAACTTGCCGTGGAACAGAAGTCTTAGAGGGACTGGATTATACTGAATTAAACTGTGATGTGTGTGTGTGGGGGTGTGGGCAGAAACATATTATCCGGTGGAAAATCCCTCCTTGCTTTATTGACAGTTGGCACACCGTGGTTGAAAGATCAGGTACTGGCTGTGTTGAGCTCTGTGTCGTTTTCAGGAGGAACGTGATTGTCTGTATCTGCTCAGTGGGTAAACACTCTGCTTGCAATGCAGAAGACAAGGGATGGAGGTGTGATCCCTGGGTCAGAAAGATCCCGTTGGAGGAGGAAATGGCAACTGACTGCAGTATTCTTGCCTGGGAAATCCCATGGACAGAGGACCCTGGCGGGCTGCAGTCCAAAGGGTCAGAAAGAGTTGGATAGACGGAGCACGCACGCGCACACACACGTGATGACAATTTCAGAACATCATGGGGATGCCAGTGACGTTCCCTGTGTGGCACGTGGATCATACCAGCATGAAAGTAGCGCATTTTCAGCAACGGGTTCTTCCATTGTGAATCAGCCACACAGCTGACAAGTCAGCTACTAGTTATAGAATAATGGTGGTCAGCAAAAAAAAACAACAACAACAAACAACCGAGTCTGCCTGACCTCAGCGAGAACTAAAGCTGGAAAGTTGGGTTTGAGAGAACCATGCATGCCAGTCATGGGGTTGGATGAAGTGAAGGCGCTTTGTGGAGGCTGCCTGGTAGCTGGTTCAGTCACTGCTTCTGTCTCTGTGCAGCCCGCCAGCCTGTGTCTGGGGTGCACATTACCGACTATGTTATAGCTTGCTCAGAGGAGTCAGATCAGTTTGCAAACAGGAAAGAAGCAGCGTCTGCAGAGTTCAAATGTGAAGACATCCTGGTTAGTTTGAAAGCATTCCTGAGTTGTTCCCAGCTCAACTAGTCTGTAAAGAGTCAAAAGGCCCAGGAAAGATGTCCTTCAGTTTTAAATATGAGAGACTGTAGTCCATTCCAGAATGATGAAGTGTGCAGGTGATTATGTGCTAACAGTCCGGAAAATAAAATGTTACTGTGTGTGTGACACTCAGATAATACCGCCTAAGTTAAAGGGGTCAAATAACTGAATTTTATTAAAATGACACCACCATTATGGCAGAAAGTAAAGAGGAACTGAAGAACCTCTTGATGAAAGTGAAAGAGGAGAGTGGAAAAGCTGGCTTAAAACTCAACGTTCAAAAGACTAAGATCATGGTATCCGGTCCCATCACTTCATGGCAAATAGATGGGGAAACAATGGAAACAGGGAGAGACTTTATTTTCTTGGGCTCCAAAATCACTGCAGATGGTGACTGCAGCCATGAAAGTGAAAGACGCTTGTTCCTTGAAAGAAAAGCTATGACCAACCTAGATAGCATATTCAAAAGCAGAGGCATTACTTTGCTAACGAAGGTCCGTCTAGTCAGAGCTATGGTTTTTCCAGTAGTCGTGCATATATGTAAGATTTGGACTAGAAAGAAAGCCAAGTGCCGAAGGATTGATGCTTTTGACTTGTGTTGGAGAAGACTCTTGAGAGTCTCTTGGACTGCAAGGAGATCCATCCAGTCCATCCTAAAGGAAATCAGTCCTGAATATTCATTGGAAGGACTGATGCTGAAGCTGTAATACTCTGGCCACCTGATGCAAAGAACCGACTCATTGGAAGAGACCCTGATGCTGGGAAAGATCAAAGACAAGAGAAGGGGGTGACAGAGGATGAGATGGTTATATAGCATCACTGACTCAATGGCCATGAGTTTGGGCAAACTCTGGCAGATAGTGGCCGATAGGGAAGCCTGGCGTGCTGCAGTCTGTGGGGTCACAAAGAGTCAGACACAGTATAACAACAGAACTGCCATTGATGGGCCTTCCCGGTGGCTCAGTGGCAAAGAATCTGCCGGCTACTGCAGGAGATTCGGGTTTGATCCCTGGGTTGGGAAGAACAGCTGGAGAAGGAAGTGGCAACCCACTCCTGTATCCTTGCCTGGGAAATTGCATAGACAGAGGATCCTGGCAGAGTACAGTCCATAGTGTTGCAGAGAGTCAGACACGACTGAGTGGCTGAGCCTGCATGCACTATCATTGCTAACTGTGACTTTGGTCAAGTACTGTGGGCTTTTAGCAGTCACTTCATATAAGGAAGATTGGACTCTGAAATTTTGTTACACTAGGCTTAAAAATATCTATAAAGGCTTGGCTCATAGATGACTGTTAGCTGACACTCATTTACTTAATCCTTTAGGTATGCAAACCACTCCCTATTTTCATAATCTAATCACGGAATACATTTTTTATTTTCAAGGTCCCAAGTTAGTAGTGAGAAACTGAACCTTTGAATTCCCTTTATAGGATAAACTTATTTCTGATCTTCAGAAAATTGAGGTTGGTCTCTTGATGTTTATTGATAAGAATTTTATGGGGGCTGGGTTATTTAAAAATTGTTGGTTTCCAAATTTTCCGTGTGCGAGGTTGATTTTGTTTTTGATGAAAGATAAGGCAGAGGGAGACCCTAGGCAAAGGAGCTGTGACAGTTTAAACTACCTGAGAGTTGGATGTTAGTGAAACTAGGGCTTCTCAAGTGGCGCTAGTGGTAAAGAACCCACCTACCAGTGCAGGAGGCATAAGAGACATTGGTTTGATCTCTGGGTGGGGAAGGTCCCCTGGAGAAGGAAATGGCAACCAACTCCAGTATCTTGCCTGGAGAAACCTGCGGACAGGGAAGCCTGGTGGGGCTGCAGTCCGTGGGGTTGCAAAGAGTTAGACCCGACTGAAGCAGCTGAGCACAGCCTTAAGGTGACTGGAGAGCCTCGAAGCCTTTCTTAAATAGCTGATTTGGATTGATGTTCCTACGAAAAGCAGACCGAGTAGGGTGTTTCAATGTATTTGTTTTATGAATCTGGCAATATCAATGTTAAAGTTGTGTGACCCCCGAATAATTGCGCTGTAGACGTGGGAAATCCAGCACCCCACTGAGGGATCCAGAAAGTGAAACTCTGTCCCTACCTGTGACAGGGAAAAGGGCATCTCAAAATACATAGGAAAGATTTTTTTTCCCTCTTTTTTTCCCATCAGTGCATTTTCCTTAACCTAGATGCTGTCCCATCTGCAGGAACAGAAAGGAGAAAATATTCCATGAAAACGTTTTGGTTTGTGGGATGATAGGAAAAACATTGTAATATTTCAAAAGACAGCTGAGGATAAAGTGGAAACTCTGCTGCAGGTCTGATGAACTGGGTGGCACAAGTTAGTTTTTGTGTTTGAATTCGTTTATAGCAATAATTACTGTCCTTTGATTGTGACTGCGCTGGGTCTTCATTGTGTGCCCCGGCTCAGTAGCTGGGGCAAGTGGGCTCCAGCTGGGACTCACTGCATGTGGGATCTCAGCTCCCCTACCAGGGACTGAACCTGCGTCCCCTGCATTGGAAGGTGGGTTGTTAACCCCTGGATCACCAGGGAAGTCCCGATAACCACTGTCTCTTTACACTTAAGACCGCTTGGAGCTCTTTGGGGGTGCGGATGGCAGAAAGCTGGGATGATAATGGATCTACATTCAGCCCCCATTTCCTTCTCTGCCTACTCTCTTTGCTCAGCTCATTGTGTGTGCTTTGCTCTCCCCACTCTAGTGATGGTTGTCCTCCCCAAGGTCATGCCTCTGATCTCCTTGGACTTGGCGTAAAACGGATACTTTTTACTTCTTATCTTCACCCCTTGGCAGCATGTGCTGTGTTGAAAGTCACTTCTTTGTTCTTGAAGTACTTCCTGCCCTCTTCGGAAGGACCACTTGGTCCTTCTGCAGAGAAGTTTATCTCTTGTTTACTAGTCTTATCGCCCCAACACATACTCCAGGTGGAAGCTAGGAGATTGGCATATACACATATAAGGTGCTGCCAGGCTTTATAAGACAGGAGGCAAACGGGGGGACTAGGTATGAATTCCTGGTAGAAGCAGCATTGACTTTTTTTCCCTCTTGTTTAAGTGGGCTTTGAGAGGCACTCGGCACTGTGGGGGCTCATATTTGAATGAATGAAGGCAGGGTTTAAACAAACAGGTTGGACCTGGGAAGAGTAGTTTCAGTGTAGGAAACAGCATGAGCGAAACAGTCAGGTGAGGGAGACGATGGAGTCTGTGAAGGTGAAAATGAATCACTCTTGGCTGGAGGCGAGGCGCTGGGAGGGGACGGGACAGGGGAAGGGCAAGGCTTCGGTATGCCAGGTAGGGAGTTCTGGGCTGTGCTTGCAAGGCAGTGGGTGGAGTGGAAGGACTCTGAGCCGGAGCGGCTGGAGGCATTGGGCAGATTAATTCTGTAGCAGTGCATTGGAGGGGTTAGGATGAGGAAAACCGCGTTTTGGTTTCTCACCTCTGGGCTCTTCACAGGCGTGTTGCTTCGGAGGGGCAGTCCCAGCCACTGCCTTCCTGCTGCCCCGGCTCAGCCCTCTTGTCCTTTGGCCACTGCACCTGAGCCACCTGGTCCCATGACCACTGACTTCCTGTCACCTTGTGCCAAGCATATCAAGTAATAATGGCCTTCACTCTGATTTGAACACTAATGCAGTAACCTTAGGAGCAGTCTTGGTGCCTGGTGGGAAATACAGCAGGGTGTCGGTGAAAGAGGCTCTGTGATGTAGGAAAGAGCGTGTGAAGGGCGTGGGCCGTGTGAGCTGGGTGCCTTGGATGGGAGTAGGGATAAGGGGCAGAGGGTGAGATCAGGCTTCAGTGTTGGTCTTAACACCCTAATTGGTAAATAAATGGGATTCCCAGGTGGCTCAGGGATGAGGACTCCACCTGCCAATGTAGGAGACACAGGTTCGATCCCTGGGTTGGGAAAATTCCCTGGAGAAAGAAATGGCAACCTACTCCCATATTCTTGCCTGGAGAATCCTATGGACAGAGGAGCCTGGCAGGCTCCTGTCCATGTGGTTGCAAAGAGTTGGACATGTCTGAACACAGATGCATAGACAGGGAACTGATTTTCTTCTCTTCTTCTGCAGGACTCCTTTCCCCACAAACCAAACACACCTTCCCCCAAATGTCATGTTGACATCATAGTAGCTTGGTTTTCCTTTCCTTTAAAAGAGTAAGTACTTCTGAGGGTAAATGGAAGTGTGAAGAAAACATGTAGAAAGCCCTTCATTTTGTCCAAACCTTGGGGTACATGGGGGCCGTTACCAAAGGTGGAGTGGCCTGTGCCTTGGGCTGGGAAGGACAGGTTTTCCCCTCTTCTTCGCCTCCACCAGCCTCTCTCTCCCTGTGTGCCTGGGAGTGTTCTGTGCGCATGACTTGAGCAGTGAGTGGCCAGCAGCCTGCCTACCTTATCTCAGTAAGTGTAATCTATGTTAGGTTTTTCTGCTGGGTAAATATGAGAAAAAAACAAAACAAAATAGTGTCATTCAGAGATATTGGTGAACTGTGATTATAAGGGTTTTGGTGGATTCCTGTGACACCAGGAACGTGAGATACTTAATCTTACGCTCAAGAGAATATTCATGTGTCATTGATATTTATTTCATGCATTGTTGGTATTTATAAGCTATGAAACAACATCTGGAAAATCCCTCAGATGGAATAAAGCTGAAATAGGTTAGAATTTCAGTTACTGTTGTGATCATCAATATGATCCCAATGTCATAAATTGATTTGATTCTTGGAGCAGCAGGTTTGTTCCGCTGCCTGAAATTTTCTCTGATCTGCTGATCTGAGTGCAAAGGGGTGGCTATGCTGGTGAGAGCAGATTTCCCTCTTAGCAGTCCCAGCTGTCTCTGAGGTTGAGCCCTGGAAAAAGAGGCTCCTGGGATAAACATTACCTGTGTTCTATTTGTGGAAGTCAGTTTAACAATAATCTTAATTCAGCTTGGTAAATCTAAGCAGTGTTTTGTTCAGGTATATGTCTGTGTGTGGATTGAATGCCACTCGGTTGCCACATTTTAAGCAAGAGAGTCAGAAATTCCTAATTAGCATAACATCCTAACTCTGAACCTGAGGAGACTCTGGTCCTTTGGACCACTCTGGTGCTTTAGATGAGTGTGTCCGGTACAAAGAGATGAACTGAGTTGCCCAGTGTCATGCAGGTAGGTGGTGTCAGATCTCAGACCTCACATATTTTCACTTCCTAGTTAGGGCTTTCTCCAATAACCTGCTGTTTTCCTTTGTAAAACGGTGATGGGAATCATTTAAAGTCAGAGCATTCCTGTTGGTTCAGGGAGACAGGACCCACATGAAATGTGGGCATCTTATCAGCTCCCCTTGGTAGGGATTTATGAGCTCTTGGATTTGATGCTTTTCTATTAGCAGTTCAGAAGGTGTGTTCTTCATGAGCAGAGAGGGTTTCTTTTTTGTTTGTTTTTAATCCTACTGTCTTAGCTTGGGTTGCTGGAACAAAATGCCATAGGCTGATTGGCTTAAACAACAGACATTTATTTCTCAGTGCTGGAGGCTGGGGAGTCCAAAATTGCAATGCTGGCAGACTTATTCATGGTGAGAACTCTCTTCCTGAGCACTTAAGCTCTGGTGTCTTCCTCTTATAAGGGCACTAATCCCATCAAGGGCCCCACCCTCATGACCTCATCTTAACCTAATGACCTCCTGAAGGCCCTTTCTCCAAATACCATCACTTGGGAGGTTAGGGCTTGACCATATGGATTTAGGATAGACAGAAACATTGGGTCAGTAACATGCAGTAATAAATACTGTTTTTGAAATAAGCTATCTGGTAGAAGATATGTGTTCTAGAGGAGATGCAGTGTACCAGTAATTATCATTCAGACTCATAAGTGTTCAGCAATTAGATACACTATATTTGAAAGTCTTCAGAGATGACTTGATTAATAGTTTGACCTTTTTCTACCTGCTGGTCTAGTTATTGAGCAAATATTTATTTGCACACATTTTGTGATTCAGGGCCTGGGCTGGTTTCTAGGCTGAAGGGATAAGAAAGCTGTAGATAGCTGAGCCCACATTTGGTAGCTGGTATTAAAGGTGTTTACAGAGTTGTTTTCATCCAATCTTCTTTCAAGTAGATTTTATTAAATTGCAATCTTGTCTTGTTTTTTCTGTGTAAAATTGTGAACATACGTATTAATAATATATGAAAGTGAAAATGTTAGTCGCTCAGTTGTGTCTGACCCACCAGGCTCCTGTGTCCATGGAATTCTCCAGGTGAGAATACTGGAATGGTAGCCATCTCCTTCTCCAGGGGGATCATCCCTACATGGGAATCGAACCCAGGTCGCCTGTATTGCAGGCAGATTGTTGACTGAGCCACCAGGGAAGCCCATTATAAGATGTTGATAATATAACAAATACCTAAGTACTCACACTTGGCTTTGCCAGATCTTAATATTTGAAGGAAACATGTCAAAATATTTTTTAATATGAGAAATGAATATCACTTGGAACTCAAGACCCCTGTGTGCCCCTCCCTGTCCTGTGTGTCAGTGTCCTCTTTTAGAAGCAACCACTCTGCTGCATTTGGGGTATATCATTGCTGTGCCTGAATTTATGCTTTTATTATACATATATGAATTTAGGAGCAATATAAAATGCCATTTTAAAAACTTTATGAAAAAGATAGCGAACGTGTAGAAATTTTTCTGTGCTTTGAGAGAGAAATAACCGTAACGTTATTTTTGAGTTTTATTTGTATGAAATATGGCTCTAGTTCTTTTCAGTACGCCTTTGTATGGTTAGTCTGAGTTATAGCAGTCTGTTCTCCTGTTGTCAGATATGTCTGGAATGTTTCCGGATTTTCTGGATTTTAAGCACCGTTGCTGTGGACATTCTTGTTGACGTGCCCTGCTGTTTGCGTGTGCATATTCCTGGGGACGCATGCGAGTGTGGAGTTGCTGAGTGAAGCTTGACTCCAGCTTCGCCAGAGAACATCACCTTGCCGTCCTCAGGAGCCAGTTTACCGTTCCCCTCAGTGCATCTGTGATCCTGTTGAACAGCATCTTCTCCAGGACTTGACATCATCAGATCTGGAACTTTTGCTCATCGGTGGGGTGTAAAGTGATACCGTACTGTTTCTAGCTTTCACACTGCCTTTCCCTGATGGCGGTGAGGCTGATTATCCCCTGTGACGCATCTGTTGACTTTGCAGGCTGCCGCTTCTCTTAATTGTCTGTTCATAAGGCACCCCCTTCCTTTACTGGTGATGGGACTTGGCTGCAGAGAAGCAGATAGACCACAGTCTTTATCGTGACACACGATGATCGTTGGGCTTTCTGTGACTTTGTTGTTCATTCATATTTTTAATGGAATGGATACCTGTGAATGCATCAGTGTGTGAAACATTACCTACAGTTTCCGTCTGCCTGCGTTTCTTCCTGCTCTATTCCTCTGCCTCTCCTTTCCCCCCATTTTTTTTTTTAATATATTATCCTGAGCTTTGTGATTGCTTTTTATCTAATTCTGGGAATGCTGTTTGCTCTGGGCCTTGCTTTTCTCATTCCTTGTTATTAGGATAGTTTATCCTGGCTGTTGCCTTGACTTTGTTTTGGTCCATTCATTTTCACTGTCCTATAACACTCCCCAATGTGACTGTTTTTCTGTCATTTCACCTTTGAGTAGCATTTGAGTTATTTCCAGTTTTGTTGTTATGAACCGTTCTTTTATGATTTTTCATTTATATGAGTCTTGCTGGCTGTGATCAGGAAGGCCTCTTGAATACTATCTGGGATAGAAATGCTGGATTAGATAGTCTAATTCTAACTTGGTTAGCAAATTCCAATTCTCCCCCCTCTAAATTGTACCATTCTTGTTCTCACAAGCAGTGAATAAGGTTGTTCTAGAGCTTCTTCTCAACTTGCAGTTCTTTTGGTGTGTGTAATTCTCTTGAACAGACATCTGTTGGTTTGGTAGAATTGGTAGTAAGATTTGATTTCCTTGTAACACACCAGCTGCTGTGAAGCAGGCAGAGGAGGAACCCATCGACCTCCGTGGCTCACTGCTGGGGTCTCCCATTATTTGTGAAAAGAACCTGAGGTTGGGCGGCCAAGTGGACTTCGGTCATTTGCAGCATTTCTCTTCCTGTCTCATAGGTCTGTTATTTAAAGTGGAAGCAGATTGAATCCCTGCAGTTATTTATTTATGGTTGTGCTGCGCAGTGGCTTTCTCTCCTTGTGGTGCCCGGGCTTCTCGTTGTGGTGGCTTCTCTTGTTGCGGAGCACAGGCTCTAGGGCACAGGCTCAGTGGCTGTGGTGCTTGGACTTCCTTGACCCAAGACATGTGGGATCTTCCCAGACCAGGGATCGAACCTGTGTCCCCTGCATTGGCAGGCGGATGCCTAACCACCGGACCACGAGAGAAGCCCGAGTCCCTGCTGTTTTGTGGTATCTGCTCTGTTTTGTTCATGGTGGATTTTTTCCCTTGTGTGTGTTTTAGTTTTGGATTGTGAGGTCCTTTTTGGTTGAGTTTTCTCTGTGAGAGTCCTAGGAGAGCTAGGACTAAGGTGTATTACAAATATAGAGGAGGGATTTGATTGACAAAATACTTTGCAGTGTTGGGCAAGCTATAATAAACATCCTTTAATGCATAGCTGTGATTGTTTGAAAAGTATGGGAAAATCCCTTGAGTCTGACATTGAGGAAAAGATGATTCCGGACAGTATATTAGGTATATACTGAACTTTCAGCAGAGTCAGAAGCAGGATGCTTGATAGCTTCACACCAGCACAAGAAGAGAGCAGGACCCTTTGGGCCAGGAGTGGGAGCTGTGGTCTTCCTCCCGGTCTGGTTTGTCAGGACTGTCCTGTGGCTGCAGCCTTGGTGAAGGAATGGACCGAAAACTCCTGCCTGCCAGCGTAGAAGTTCAAAGTTTATCCATCTCAGCCCAGACTCTGGGTAGGAGTTCCATGTACTCTGGTCGCTACCTAAAATTAGAAAGCATAGGTGGTTCCCTCACCTCTTAGAGTTCACAGGTATGCTACCCAGGTTTTCTAGGAGTCACCAATTCAGAGAATTAGCATAAAATCCAAGGAATCACCAACTCAGGGATTTAGTCTAAAATCCCTCTGCAGAGGTACCTCCCAGAAACAAACTATGCCTGTTTACACATCTTCTTCCTGAGCAGTAAGCTTCTTGGAATGTAGACACAGGATCCTGTGTACCTGTGTACATCAGTGTGTTTGTGGAATGAATGAATGAGTGAACAAGTGGAAACGTGGACATTATTAAACCTACTTAAGGTTTACCTAGGAGGTAGGTTTTCAGTGTGTTAAAAAATAAAGCTTAGCTACTGTGTGACCCTACAGTCCCACTCCTGGACATGTATCTGGAGAACAACATCTGAAAGGAGGCATGCACCCCATTGTTATTGCAATACTGTTTACAATAGCCAAGACAGGGAAGCAACCTCAAAGTCCATCGAAAGAGGAATGGATTAAGAAGATGTGGTACGTATATACAATGGAATATTACTCAGCCGTTAAAAACACCGAAGTAATGACATTTGCAACTACATGGATGGACCTTGAGACTGTCATACTGAATGAAGTAAGTCAGACAGAGGGGAAATATTGTATGACATGTGGCATCTGAAAAGAAATGATACAAATGAACTTACTTGAAAAATGGAAACAGATTCACAAAGAGATTCACAGACTTAGAGAAGGGATTTATGGTTGCTGGGGGGAAGGGATGGTTAGGGAGTTTGGGATGGACATGTACACACTGCTCTATTTAAAATGGAGAACCAACAAGGAGCTACTGTGTGGCATATGGAGCTCTAGGCTCAGTGTTATGTGGCAGCCTGGACAGGAGGGGAGCATGGTGGAGGATGGATACATGTATATGTATGACTGAGTCCCTTCATTATTCACCTGAAACTGTTTCAACATTGTTAATCAGCTATACTCCAAGAGAAAATAATTTTTATTTTAAATAAAACTTAGAAGGGATGGTATTTTGAGTTTTTTTTTTTTAAACAATTTTAAAATAATTCTTCCATTCTTAGAACTGTCTTCAGATCCCAGAATCAGCAGACATTTATTGAGCATCTGTGCTGCTCTGGGCGTTGTGAAGGATACAAAGATGACAGTGTGCTCTGCCCTTAGGGAGTTATAAGTGTAGGGAGTGACAAGCTTGAACGTAAATTGTTATGTGCCAAGTGCAGAGTAAGTGCTGTAGTAAATTTTTACTGTAGTTTTGGGATGGCAGAGGTTGGCAGTGTTTCATTTCACCTTAGGGATTTGTTCATTCAGTGAACACTTACCGGAGCTTCTCATGTGGTCAGCACTGGGAAGATTACAGGAGTACCTAAGATTTAATGTACTCTCACCCATGTATTAGGTCACAAGCACTTTATAGACAGTTAATGTTTACAGCATAGTTAAATTCTCACAACATCCTCTTGAAGAGGAGCCCATAATTATCCTCATTTTAAAAACTTTTAATTGAAGTTTAGCATATATGGAGATAAATACACCTTTTTTTTTTGGCAGCATGGTACGGCATGCAAGATCTTTGTTTCTGCACCAGGGATTGAACCTGCATCCCCTGCAGTGAAAGCCAGGAGTCTTAACCACTGGACCACTGGGGAAGTCCTGAGAGAAGTATACTTTCATCTGTATACACCTGGATGGGTGTTCATGAATTGTATACATCTGGGTAACCAGCACCTAGAGCGAGAACAAATCACACGTTACAGACACTTCAGAAGCCCCTCTGTGCCTGCTTGCCTTCCAGCAGCAATTTTTCCCTCTTGTATTTTTAAGAAATGAAATCACGTAGTATGTATTCTTTTGTTGTGCTGTTCTAGCGTATGTAATTTTAGATTATATTTTTCCATTTTTGCTGAATATTCCATTAGCCCCACATTCCAGATGGAGGAGACAAGGCTGAGAGGTCAGAGTACCCCCAAGATCATGCGAGTAGCAACCAACGTGTTCCAGTATCATTGTTTTTTGAGACATGAATTTTCGTTTTCCCACTGTTGCATTTCTGTCATGTAAGTTTACCCTGGTAAATTCAGCCCCCGTGAACCGATGCTCCTGATGACTGTGTGGGTTCTTTCCAGCATGTCATCTTTGTGTGTCATGCCTGCTCGGTCGTCTCCAACTCTTTGCGACCCCATGGACTGTAGCCCGCCAGTCCTCTCTGTCCATGGGATTTTCCAGGCAAGAATACTGGAGTGGGTTGCCATTTCCTTCTCCGGGGGATCTTCCTGACCTGGGGATCGAACCCGTGTCTCCTTCATTGCAGGTGGATTCTTTACCACTGAGCCGTTCTTTGGGGAAACCATCATCACTGATACTTAACCATGAAAGGAAGTATGCATTTCAGTGTTTTAAGTATTCAGCCACTTTGCCATTGACAGTCAGGTCCATGTAAGTGCAGAGCTAATAAAGTGCTGATTTCCCCCATGGCCTTCTTTGTGAGGTAGCAGCTGCCAGTCTGGTGGTGTTTGCCGTTTTTGTGGTCTACTTGCCTTCCGAAAGTGCCGTTTAAGAGGATGTAGTGTCCTTGCCTTTTTCCTTTTATCCTAGCTATGTTGTTTTCTTCCTACTCCCATTATTTTCCCTTTAAAACTTATTAGATCATCTCAGTTCTGTTGCAGCCCCTAATTACATTCCTTTGCCTGAGGGCCGGCTCTCCCTTTGGCCTGCTCATGAGACCTTCAGGGGGCTTTCCAGGGGTTATGGGTCTTCAAAGGACATAGAATTTTCTTTCTTTTTCTTTTTTATTGAAGTATAGTACTCATATATATACAGGTATACATACATATATAATATGTACACTGTATTTTGTAGTTTTTCCACTTTAGTACAAGATATTGAGTATAATTCCTTTTCCATACAGTTGGACCTTGTTTATCTGTTTCATATGTATTAGTTTGTATCTTGTTTATCTGTTTTATACATAGTAGTTTGTATCTGCTAATCCTTAACTCCTAATTTATCTCCGCCAACCCTTCCCTCTTCGGTAACTACAAGTTTGTTTTCTGTCTGTGAGTCTGTCTGTTTTGTCAGTAAGTTCATTTGTATCATATTTTAAAATTCCATCTATAATGTCATATGACTTCCTGACTTCACTTCGTATAATAATCTCTGGGTTCCTCAATGTTGCTGCAGATGGCATGATTTCATTCTTCTTTATGGCTGAGTAATATTCCATTGTATTATATATTCATTCATTTGTTGATGGATGTTTAGGTGGCTTCCATGTCCTGGCTGTTGTAAATAGTGGTGCAGTGAACACTGGGGTCAGTATCTTTTCAAATTAAGAGTTTTGTCGGGGTTATATGCCTAGGAGTGGGATTGCCGGATCATGTGGTAACTCTTATTTTTATTTTTTAGGACACCTCCATACTGTTCTCCTTCCTTAGTGGCTGTACCAATTTACATGTCTACCAGCAGTGTAAGAGGGTCCTCCTTTTCTCACCCTTCTCCAGGATTTACTGTGTGTAGATACTTGATGATGGCCATTCTTCCTGGTGTGAGGTGATACTTCTTGTAGTTCTGACTTTCGTTTCTCTTCTAATTAGCGGTGTTGTTTCCTTTCATGTGCTTTTTATAGATATTTCTCTGTGAAGCATTGTTTACTACTACGACCGACAGAGGGAACTTCCGGAGTGTGAGCTCCTGGAAGGTGGGAGCTGGGTGGTAGTCACCGTGGCACCTTGCATGTAGTTGATGCTTGATAAATGACTCGTGGAGGACCTGCTGGAACCCCAGGCTTGTATTCTTTTGGTTGAATGTTATAATGCTGTCCTTTATGTTTTGAGGGAACATGAATAATTTTCTCAGACTTTTCAGTCACAGATAGAATATCAAGAGCTGTTTATTTAAATATTTTTTCTCTATTCTCATAGTAGAGGAGGAGTGATTTAAGAATGCACTAGAAAGCAAATCTACAGTGGTTTTGCTACAATATGGATTTTCCTATATTTTCTCCACTTTTGATGTTTACTGAAGCCCTACCTACTGACTGGCATTCAGTAGACGTACAAAGGTACATATAAATTATTCCATGCCTTTGGGGAACCTACTAGGAGAGACTGACACATATATTAACATAATACATTATGGTAAAATCAATCAGTATAGCTATGAGTAGATTTTGGTGTCTGAACACGGTGGAAGGGGAGACCTCAGCCTAGTGAGTGGCGAGGCTGTCTCAAGGGTCCTCTCGGAAGAGATGCTGCCAGAACAGATTCTTAGGCAATCTGTTTTTACTTAACCTTCCACCCAAACCCTACTCCACCTCTTTCCCCCTCTATTTCAGCAGTGGAGATACTGCCCACGTTTTACCCTCCTTAATGTAAAAACCTCATTCTTGTCTTTTCCTTCACATCATCTGGCTCTTCTCTCACAGGGTTATGCTGATTCTCGCTTTGAAATGAGTTTAGAATGTGGTTTCTGCCTTCTTGTCCTTTCTGTCCTACCATGGATGCTCTGGGTTTGGAAGAGAAGAGAGAGAAATCAGTTGTCATTGTGTTTTAAGCCTCTGACCTGGAGCCTTGCACATCGTGCATCCAAACTTCCGTTGGATCAGAATGAACTGCGTGATCTCTAACTGATCTTGCTTCCTCTTATCTCTTTTCCTTCCCTTTGATTCCATATAGGGCCCTCAAAATTAACATACCCCCCTCCCCAGTATTATTCCTCTGCTTAAAAGTCTTCTGTGACTCCTTCTCACCTTCAAGATGGAAACCCAGTTTCTTGGCCCAGGTCCCTGCCGCTGACCCTGGCTGCATGAGGCGTGCCTCATCCTTCCACTGCCCCATCATGCGGCATAGCAGAGCACACCTCAAGATCTTAGTCATTTCCTGGCCCCATGCATTTACTCTCTTTTTTTTTCTTTTCTGATGTGTCATTTCTGTGTCAGGTATTAAGATCCAGCTCAGCCGTTACCACCCCTGCAAAACCTTCCCTACCTTTCCCAGGAAGAATTAGTCGAACCTCTGCTGGGTTTCCTGATGGCTGTCCAGGCAGTACTCTTGCAGCACTTTCTGCTACCCTCTGTTTCCCTCTGCATTGCCCCCGTTACACTGAGGACCAGGAATTGTGCCTAATTCTTCGGTCCCCTGGTCAGGCTCTTGTTACATGTCAGACAAATAGATCCTCCCTGTAAACACACTTGCCACTTCCCACCTCTTTAGTTTTGCTTGGTGATTTTTTAATGAGGGACACACCCTTTCATCAGCTCTATTTAAATGTAGTGCATTGTTCAAGGGCCATCTTCTCATCCCTTGGCTGTGAAATTTTTCTGTCATTATGGAAGCTCAGAATATTGTCAACTACCTCTGAACTGTGTTTGTTAGCCATCGGCTGTGGCATTTATGAAACATCTTCAATTATTATTGACACTTCTGTTGTGTATGGGTCATCTCTCCCGAGTTAGATCATAAACTCTGAAGGTAAGAGGTGCTCTTATAAATAATTTTGAATCATCTCTGTTGAAAAATAGAATTCCTTAATCAACCCTCATTTGCTGTTTAAAAGTAGGTCTGTTAGTGACACATTCTTTTAGTTACCTTTGAGAATGTCTATTTGCCATTCGTCCCTGAAGGGTACTTTTGTTGGGTATAGCATTTTCAGTTGAAAATTCTTTTGTTTCAGCACTTAAAAAGTGTGCTACTTCCTGTAACTTCCATGGTTTCAGATGGAAAGTTCATTGTCATGTGAATTAGGGTTCCCTTCCTGATAGCGTGTCATTTCTCTCTGGCTGCCTTCCAGACTTTTTGTCCTTAGTTTTCAAATGTTTATGTAGGATGTTACAATATTTTACCATTGACCCCAGCTTCTGCGTAGGTTTCTTTGGGTTTATCCTGATTAAAGAATTTGCCCAGCTTTCTTAAATCTGTATGTCTGTGACTTTCACCAGATTTGGGAGGCTTTCAGTCATCATTTCTTTGAATCCTCTTTCAGCCTCACCCCATTTCTCCTCTCCTCTCTGGGACTCTGATGATACAGGTGGTGGTTAGCTCTTTTGTTGTTCCCTGAGACCGTGTCGGTCCCTGAGACTGTGTTCATCTTTTCAGCATATTTTTGCTGTTTTGCAGATTGTGTTAATCCTATTTGTTTTTTCCTCAAGTTCATAGATTCTATTCGCTTTCATCTCCACTCTACTATTGAGCCTATCCTGTGAGCTTTTACTTCTATTACTATATTTCCCAGTTATATAATCTCTATTTGGTTATGTTTCTTTTTTTTTTTTTGAGGCATTACATTTTTATTGTGGTAAAATACATACAACATTCAATTTACAATTTTAATCTTTTAAAGTTTACAATTTAATCCCATTAATTATATTTACAGTGTAAACATCGTGACCATCTAGTTTTTCATCATCCCAAACAAAAATCTCATCCCCTTTAAGCAGTAATTTCCTGGTCCCTTCTTCCCTCAGCTCCTGGCAACCACTAAGCTGCTTCCTAACTCTATTGTGCCATACAGACTGTTATATCTCAGTATTCAGATTTGCCTGTTCTAGATATTTCATATAAATAGAAATATTTGGCCCTTTGTGCTTAGCTTCCTTCATTTAGCATTACATTCTTAAGCTTATCTATTTGTAATATATATTATTACTTAATCCTTTTATATGACTGAATATTATTCCTTTCTAAGTCACTTCAGTCCAGTCTGACTCTTTGCAACCTATGAACTGTAGCCCTCCAGGCTCCTCTGTCCATAGGATTTTCCAGGCAAGAATACTGGAGTGGGTTGCCATTTCCTTCTCCATTGGTTATGTTTCTATCTCCTGTTTATTTGCCAAGAATTTCTATTATTAAATTTGTTGTAACAGAAGTTGTAACAGACTCCTGAAGCACTTTTATGACTTTTTGGCCTTAAATCCTTATTAGGAGCTTCCAACAGCTCATTTATCTCTGGATTGGCACCAGTGGATTGGCTTTTGTCCTTCAGCTTGTGGTTTTCCTGGTTCTTGGTCTGACGGGTGATTTTCTGTTGTGTCCATCCATTTTGCTTGGACGTAGTCGAATATTCCGGGTCCCACTTTTTACTTTAGCCAGCAGTCACCCTGTTTAGTCTTAGCACATTTGTGGGCTGTGGTTCCAATGATCGGTTAATTTTCAGAGCCTTTTCAGTGTTGATTTAATCTCCTTGGTTGACCAGGTATCACTGGAGCTCCTTGCTCTTACTGGTTGAGGGGGCAGACGGGGTTTTCCTAAATGGGGCCACTGATCATCTGTTGATGGAGGAAGGTAGACTCAGGGGTCTGGGGACTAGAAGCTTCCTTGAAGGTGGTGGATCGCCCCTGCCTGTGGGTGAAGGGGGATAGATAGCTTTTTTTGATCTGGTGACTTGTTGAGGTGAGACATCTGCAGTGCTGCGTGGCCCCTCTGAGGTCTCTGGGGAGGGGAAGTGGGGTGTCTGTGGAGCCAAAGAGGCTTCCTGGGCTGGGCCGTGTGTGGCTGGGTTCGTTGTGTGTCTGCTGTTTTTGTTTCTCTGTCTTGGCTCCCTGAGTTGCTTATTGCTGGTGGGGCTTCAGATGGACCCCCTTTTGGATGGTGTGGGACTTGCCTGATATTGCTGTAGGGACTCCTTCCTTTGGGGTAGGACTGAGCCTCCGTGTGTGGCCTGCTCTTGTTAGAGTCGGGGTTGGGACATGGTGGGTCCGAGTGGCCACCTTCTTCAGTCCTTTGTTGTGTGGCTCCGTGAGTCTTGCAGTCACAAACTGATTTGCTTTCTTCCTGCCACCTTTCAGAGTTCTCCTCTGGCTTTTCTTCTGTTATTTCCAGGGTTTTTATTTTTGTTTATTTATTGGTTGCCCAGGGTCTTCATCGCTGCTTAGGTTTTCTCTCTTCGTGGAGAGTGGGGGGTTACTCACTAGTTGTGGTGTGTGGGCCTCTCTTCAAGGTGGTTGTCTTGTTGTGGACCACAGGCTCTAGGATGTGCATGCTTCAGCAGTTGCAGCTCGTGGGCTCAGCAGTGGTGCGCAGGCTCCGTTTCTCCATGGCTTGTGGGATCTTCAGGACCAGGGATCAAACCCGTGTCTCCTGCATTGGCAGGCAGATTCTAATCCACTGGACCACGAGGGAAGTCCTCTAGGGTTTTCAGGATTTAGCTGGGAGGATCAGGGGAAATAAGTCTATGCTATTTTAATCCCTAAGCATCCATCGTTAAGTGTTGGGTTTTTTCAAAGGAATTAAAAAATATCAGGAAAATTAGCATTGCTTTTCCTGCATTGGCCACAACGTATCATTGAGCGCTCTCATTTTATATTAATAACAGATCAGGAAACTTGAGACCCAGTCAGGTCAGGTGACTGATTTCAGGGGTGCTGTTGCGAGGTAATTGCATAATCCAGATTTGACTCAGGTTCTTAATGAGAAAGCCAGTATGTGTTTCCTTGTAGCAAATCAGAGGGTTGTCTGGAAGAGAAGTGGGCCTTGCGGTGCTACAGGGTTCTGGGCGTCAGAACATTAACCCACCAAAGAATTTATTGCCCAAATGAAAAACCTGCCTGAATACAAGAGGAAAATAATCTAGTCTTACATCACACTGATTGAGGTTGAATGCCGTGCCACATGCTTGTCCCCATTCTAATAGTAATCATTTCTTACAAAGTCTAAGATAAGCATGGGCTTCCCTGGTAGCTCAGCTGGGAAAGAATCCACCTGCAGTGCAGAAGACCCCGGTTTGATTCCTGGGTATACCTTCTGTTTTTACTATAAAACATCTGAGTAACCTTGTAAAATGTTCCTTCTTGCAAAAGAAAAGGCTTTTGCTAGTTATCACCCTTCATAGTCTACTTCAAAGAAAGTGGAGAATGTAACAAAGATCGAAGGTGCTGCCCAAACAAATTAATATAGTTTAGCATTCTGTGTGGCTTGTTAACATGTAATCGCCGTATCCTCCATCGACATTAGATGCTTCTCCTAGTGTTTCCCTGGGAAGCTTTTTCCTGTATGGCAGAGTTGGAGAAATGGGTAAATTCAGACGTTAACTCTTTGGTGGTTTGCAGGTTTTTTTTTTTGAAGTTTTTGAAGTTCTCCAAGGTTTTGCAGATTATAATCTGTATAATACAGGGTCAGAGATGAACTGATGCCGAAACTCTTTGGAGCTCTGAGAAGGGAAGCATTTACTAAGCATTCCCCTAAGACTTTCCCCGAGGGTCCACAAGAATGAGGTACGATAAACAGGATTAAGTGCTGGCTCTGTTTAGTGCTGCTTGGGTAGTAATGACTGTGGAAGCCTGAAGAAAGGGTGACACTCTCTTGGACCCGTGTACTTGTTTCTCTTTTTCTGCTTTTTCCCTCTTTCCTACTCACGGATTTTTGCTGAAAAGGTGAAACCTATGATCCCTACTGAAGAAAGAATTAAACATATTGTGCTTTGTAGAATTTTTCCAATCACTTATCACACTTGCCTCGGCAAGCCATGTGCTAAGATCATTTGCTGGGAATTTGGAGTAAAATTTCATTAAAAATTCCATATACCGTAATCATTAAAAAAAAAAGCCTGTGCAGTATAATGGTTAGGTTTTCAAACCTGCGTCTCTGATCCATGATGCGTGCACTGTATTAATAGTTGAGCTCTGATGCCACTGGTGAGACAGTAGTATGAATGCTACTAGTCCATTGATTGACTTAGAATCAGAAAACGTTAGCCTTGGACAGGGACCCTTTTGGACCACTGTTCTGACCTCCCACCCTCAGCAGTATCTCCATGATACAAAAAAGTGAAGAGATCTCGTAATTGTTTTCAGTGAGGAAGCCCATTGCATTACAGTTGGCAAGTTCTGCTTTATCCTAAACCAGATCTGACTTCCTTTAGCTTCTTCCTATATTGGGTTTTTTAGATCATGTAGGGTGAATCAAAGAATTCTTAATTAACATCCCCCACAATTCAGGAGGGGCCCCCCAGGTGGCTCAATGGTAGAGAATCTACCTGCCAATGCAGGAGACGTGGGTTAAATTCCTGGATTGGGAAGATCCCTGGAGAAGGAAATGGCAACCCCCTCTAATATTCTCGCCTGGGAAATTCCATGGGCAGAGAAGCCTGGCAGGCTGCAGTCCATGGGGTCGCAGAGAGCTGGACGCCACCTAGCACTGAGCACACCTTCACAGTTGCGAAACAGAAGTTGTGATTCTGCCTTTCTAACAG